>NC_134023.1:47868976-48497031 GCF_040712315.1 Castanea sativa | reverse complement strand
TCCTCTTTGCCAAAGAGTTGACTAATCAGATTAGATTTATCATGATGGTTTTGAGAGTTAACAAGGCTATTAAAAATTTGGTCGGCAAAGGCCTCATTTTCAGTAGTAGGGTCAACAATTTGGGTAGTAAGGTTAACAAGGTGAATTTCAAGTGCTCTCATGGTTCTGTTGAATAGTTTATGGTGGTTTGAAGAGTGGGAAGCTTGGAGGTTGTCAAGAATGAATTTAATGGAATCTGGTAATTCACTATAGACTCTATTATGGAATTGCAAATCTCTATTTAATACTTCTTGTAAGGTTAATATGATATCACCACTGGAATATGTCACCTCTGCCGGGACAAATTCCTGAAGGGATGTTGCATTACTGGATTCTACTCCAGAAGATGCACCTTCATGCATTACAAAAGGATGTCCCACTGGGAACCTTTCATATTGAGGAAAGTCTTGTGCAGGTGCTTTCCCCTTGTTCCTCTTCTCTGCCGAAGAAGTCATAATATTCCACTTAGTAGTGGTAGTATTAAATCTTACTTTCTCCTACCAAGTAAGGGAGAAGATGTTAAGCCAGTTGGCCATAGTCAATAGTTCAACGATAGAATGTTTTTTGGGAAAATGAGAGTAAATATTATCAGTAAAATCCTTTTGAAAAATACGTTTCAAAAGCCAGAGTATAGTAGTAATATATCTTAGTTGTGCAGGACAATAAGCTTTAGAATGACAATGATCATTGTTGGAAATATTGGGGTAGGAAGAAGACTTGTTCCAGACATACTATATCCATTTTAAAGACTTGGTCAAAAGTCTAGTGCTAGGGATTCTTTTTTAAATTGTAGTATTCGTAGGACATTCTTTGGTGAAGATAATATTTTCACTAAAGTTTTTCTCATTATGCAAGTCAACAAAAAAGACATCAATATTGTCAGGACAATTATCATTCAGCAAAACTTTGTGACAATTATCAATTATTGATGGTAGCAAATTATCAGAGAGTTGTCCACTAGTTTTCTTAGAGCTATCTTTTTGTTTAATGAAGTTAAGATGTTTATTAACAAGAATTGTCAAGAATGAATTTAATGGAATCTGGCAGTTCACTAAAGATTCTATTATGGAATTGCAGTTCTCTGGACAAAACTTCCTGTAAAGCAATTATTATATCACCACTGGAATATGTCACCTTTGCCGGGAAAAATTCCTAAAGGGATGTTGCATTACTGGATTTTACTCTAGAAGATGCGCCTTCATGCATTACAAAAGGTTGTCTCACTGGGAGCCTCTTGTCTTGAGGATAGCCCTCTACCAGTGCTTTCCCCTTGTTCTTCTTCTTTGCTGAAGAAGGCATTATATTCCACTTACTAGTGGTAGTATCAATATTTACATTTTCCTGCCAAGTAAGGGAGAAGATGTTAAGCTAGCTGGCCATAGTTAACAGTTTAATGATAGAATATTTTTTGGGGAAATGAGAGTAAATGTTATCAGTAAAGTTCTTTTGAAAAGTATTTTTCAAAAGCCATAGTATAGTAATAGTATGATTTAGTTGTGCAAGACGATAGGCTTTAGAATGGTAATGATCAATCTTGGAAATACTAGGATAGTAGAACAGCTTGGTCTGGACATTGATGGGGAACCTAGCCTAGTCTAAGGGGTCGGTCAAAATTTTATGATGAATAACAGGACTAGGAGTTCCTATTTGAAGTGCAATATTCGTTTGAATAGGAATATTTTTTTTACTAAAGTCTTTAACATAGGGTAATTCAATAATATGTTTCTTTCTATGCCAAAAAGCATTAGAAATATAAGAGCAGTCATCGTTCATCAAGATTCTTCCTAAAGTATTTACTTTATCATAAATAAAGTTAAAAGTATCATCATTATAGGTTTCAAACTTTGGGGATAGTGTTGTAAGCACCTTGTTCTATTAGGTGCTGGAGTACTCTACCTAAATGGGAAAAGAATAATTGGATGAATGTTCAACCCTCCAAGCACCTTGTTCTCATTAAGGGTTATACTTACCAAGGTCAATGGTATGAAGGTAATACTTATGTTTCCCATAAACGTCCCTATGCACTTGCTGAGTGCTAGAGAAGTTATTTCAATAATCGAATTCTAGATGTCACCTAAGAATTATGGAAAGATTACCACTTCTTTGGATGTATAGATAGAATTTTTGTTTTCATAAATAAACCCTATGTTTCTGCTGTCCGCCATATTCAATGGACAAACCATGATGACCCAAGAATATTCCTCACAAGAGATCCTATTTATGAACCATTGTTATACTGTGGTTTCTATAACCAGTACTCCACCTATCACTAACATGAGTGTAATGATGATCCCCCGTGGGATCCTTGTCTAGTATGGGACCCCTATGAAGGCTATCCTTCTAATGCTGCTTCTACCTGATTCATCCTCATACTAATTGCCTAGCATGCATAGCGGCCAAATGCTTCATTATTCATCCAAGGGAAAAGTTTTTCTTCTACTACGATTCCTTTACCCTTGAATGATGGTTTGATTGACTACCATGAGTATAGGCTTCTTTTGTTGACTTCTTCGGCTCCTATAACACTCCATTAATGCCTACTAATGTTACTTCTTGTTTGGCTAACCTCAAAGGCCAATATGTGATGATTTATACCAAGTCTCTTTTGTTGACTATTTTTGGGCACACCATGCCAAAAGTCTACTATGTTCATCTAAAGATAAAAAATTCACCTGATTGTCTTTATTGGTGCTATCTCTACTGATGCTATTGAAGATATATTCCTTTGTTGACTGCTTTTGGCACAACATGCCAAACCACTTTCGGCACAAAAGCCAAACTAATAAAGCTTCCGGTTTTTGCGCCCCTGCTGCCTCTCACGGGTCCTGATTATGTGCCCCTGATACCCCTCACGGGCCTTGATATGAATAGTGAAAAATGTCACTATTTACTGCTTTATTTACCTATATAAGGGGGGTTGTCCCTTATTACAATTCAGAATTCTCTCTTAGGATCTCCTTTAGAACTCTCTTTAGGACTTCCCTTAGATCAGAATATCTCACTATTTCCACAAAGCTTGTAACTAGAACCAGGACTAGCCTTCAAGCCTTGTACTACTATCCCTGTTGATTACTGTAATCTTGTAACTACTGCTACTGCTACTGCTACTGCTGTAAGTGTTTTGAATTACTTTCAATAAACACTTCTGCTTCAATACTTTTGATCTATTTTGATATAACTGCTTGGCTGGTGCTACCACCTTACTTTCAATTACAATTATTTTTATATAACTGCTTGGCTGGTTCTACTGCCTTACTTTCAATTATTATTACTTTGAATTACTATACTGTTGTGCTTCCACCTTCTGCGCTGTCGTCCTTCCCCCTTTATGGTATTAGAAGTCCTAAAGAGAGTTCTAAAGGAGATCCTAATAAAGAATTCTGAATTGCAATAAGGGACAACCCCCTTATATAGGTAAATAAAGAAGTGAATAGTGACATTTTTTACTATTCATGTCAAGAACCGTGAGGAGTATCAGGGGCGCATAATCAAGACCCGTGAGAGGTAGCAGGGGTGCAAAAATCGGAAGCTTTATCAGTTTGGCTTTTGTGCCGAAAGTAGTTTGGCATGTTGTGCCAAAAGTAGTCAACAAAGGGATATATCTTTAGTAGCATCAGTAGAGATAGCACCAATAAAGACAATCAGGTGAATTTTTTTTATCTTTAGATGAACATAGTAGACTTTTGGCATGGTGTGCCCAAAAGTAGTCAACAAAAGAGACTTGGTATAAATCATCACATATTGGCCTTTGAGCTTAGCTGGACAAGAAGGAACATTAGTAGGCATTAATGGAGTGTTATAGGAGCCAAAGAAGTCAACAAAAGAAGCCTATTCTCATGGTAGTCAATCAAACCATCATTCAAGGATAAAAGAATAGTAGTAGCAGAAAAACTTTTCCCTTGGATGAATAATGAAGCATTTGGCCGCTATGCATGCTAGGCAATTAGTATGAGGATGAATCAGGTAGAAGCAGTGTTAGAAGGATAGCCTTCATAGGGGTCCCATATAGGACAAGGATCTTACGGGGGATCATCATTACACTCATGTTCGTGATAGGTGGAGTACTGGTTATAGAAACCACAGTATAACAATGGTTCATAAATAGGATCTCTTGTGAGGAATATTCTTAGGTCATCATGGTTTGTCCATTGAAGATGGTGGACAACAGAAACATAGGGTTTATTTATGAAAACATAAATTCTATCTGTACATCCAAAAAAGTGGTAATCTTTCCATAATTCTTGGATGACATCTAGAATTCGATTATTGAAATAACTTCTCCAGCACTCAGCAAGTGCATAGGGACGTTTATGGGAAACACAAGTATTACCTTCATACCATTGACCTTGGTAAGTATAACCATTAATGAGAACAAGGTGCTTGGAGGGTTGAACATTCATCCAATTATTCTTTTCCCATTTAGGTAGAGTACTCCATCACCTAATAGAACAAGGTGCTTACAACACTATCCCCAAAGTTTGAAACCTATAATGATGATACTTTTAAATTTTTTCATGATAAAGTAAATACTTTAGGAAGAATCTTGATGAACAATGATTGCTCTTATATTTCTAATGCTTTTTGGCTAGAAAGAAACATATTATTGACTTACCCTATGTTAAAGACTTTAGTAAAAAACATATTCCTATTCAAACGAATATTGCACTTCAAATAGGAACTCCTAGTCCTGTTATTCATGATAAACTTTTGACCGACCCTTTAGACTGGGTCAGGTTCCCCATCAATGTCCAGACCATGCTTTTCTACTATCCCAATATTTCCAAGATTGATCATTATCATGCTAGAGCCTGTCGTCTTGCACAACTAAGTCATGCTATTACTATACTAAGGTTTTTGAAAAATACTTTTCAAAAGAACTTTACTGATAACATTTGCTCTCATTTCCCCAAAAAACATTCTATCATTAAACTGTTAACTATGGCTAGCTGGCTTAACATCTTCTCCCTTACTTGGTAGGAAAAAGTAAATATTAATATTACCACTAGTAAGTGGAATATAATGCCTTCTTTAGTAGAGAAGAAGAACAAGGGGAAAGCACCGGCAGAGGGCTATCCTCAAGACAAAAGGCTCCCCGCGGGACTACCTTTTGTAATGCATGAAGGCGCATCTTTTGGAGTAAAATCCAGTAATGCATCTAGAGTATTTTCTTCATCATATTCTTCATCATGTCCAAACCAATCTTTTGGATAAGGTTGGGGGTATGTATAATAAGGACTTTCTGCAACAGAGCCTTCTTCATCAGAATTTCTATTAGCAACATCCTTTTCTTCTCTAATCTTTTTTTCGAGAAGAGCATATAGAGCTTCCTTGCTTAGATCATCATAAGAATCCTTAATCACTTTGGAGGATGAAGTAGATGGTGTAATGTCAGATGAGCCAAATGCCCCGGAGAATGCTGCTTGGGTAGAGGCTTAGGAGAGATTCTTTTGTAAACATTATCCATGATTTGTGGAACATAACCAAGTTTATCCCACCATTTAACATACCAATGTCTGGTAAGGATATCATCTTCTTTTTTGTATTGCCATTTTAAAATCCAAGGGATTTTTCATATATATATATATATATATATATATATATATATATATATATATACCTCTTGCAAGTGCTTTCCCTTTGTTCCTCTTCTCTGCCGAAGAAGTCATTCTCCACTTACTAGTGGTATTATAAATTATTTGCTCCTAATCCTGCCAAGAGATATTTGGACAAGCCAAAGTTTTAAAATAATTGTTTATAAATCTCTTATTGTTGAAAACAAAGGATGTCGAGAAGCAAATACTTTTATGATGGATGCATGATGATATTTGGGACTGAATGGGGTCAAAGGGATCATCAACTATTGAGGGGGTGGTAGATGTTAAGAATTCAAGATTCTTTGCTTGATTGGCCCCAAATGAATTCGTTGGCACAAATGGATCAAGGTTCTGGGCTTGATTGGTACCATGGGGTGTAATAGGTGGAAGGATTTTGGAATTGATAGTGTTAAGAGTCTTAGACATAGAAACTTTCTAGAGGGTGCTTACCTTACAAGGTTCTGGGCTTCTAAGGAACTGAAACTTGACTGTCTAGCCAAAGGGATGGGTATTGATTCCTTCACTGTCTGTGATGAAAGGATACAATAGACACATGAAAGGGTTTCCTAGGATGGCCCTATCTGTTATGTTCTTGACGAGGACAAATGTGGTTGTGAAACATATGTTTTCCTGGCAAACATGGGCTTTTGGGATTTTGAATTCAATCTGCATTTTTCCGCCCCTTGCGGATGTCAATCTCTCCTTGGTCTTTTTGAAATATTTGGAGGGAATGATTCCTTCTTGAATGCAGTTGAGATCAGCACCTGAGTCTATCAAAGCTATGACCTCAAATTCAAAATCTTTGCTGATGACAATCCTGACTTTGGAGTGCCATTTCTAGAAGTTAATCCTACTGATGTGTCTAAGAACTTCTCACTGGATGGTTCTTGGATCATGTCTGCTATAGGGTTAACAGATTCATTAACTTCTTCATTAAAAGGGTTTTGAAATGAGGGACATTCTTCATTGCCTTGATGAGAAGTATTTTCCAAATGTTTTACTCTTTGATCAAGGAAATTGTGATCGACCCTAAGAATGGTTAGTTCTTGCTTGAGGGTTCCAATATCAGATTTTGTTTCCTTGACTTCCTTTTGAAGGTCGTTGACCGTAACTTCCTTCTTGGAGTTGGTGAACCTATTGTAGATATTTTCTAAGTCTACTTTGGGCTCTTGGATCCTCAGTTCAGGTTTATTAGTTTCCCGTACTAAGGTTTCATGGAATTTGGTAAGCTTTTGAGCTTTAATGACTGGGTCTTCGATCTGTTCTATGAGATCTAAGATGAGCTCTTCTTGCTTACTGAGAACATTGATAGTTTTGTTCCTACAACAACTATCTTTGCAAGGTATGGGTGCATCCGGGCCACTAGAGGTATTGAAGGAGGCTCTAGAGGTTTCATAGGATGTTTGGTATAACTGTTGGATCTCTTGGTCACTAGAACTGCTGGAAGACTTACTTTCCGAATGGTCAAGTTCTAATAACTTAAAGATCTCGTCCTTATTGGGTTGGTCATTAACAAGGGTGTTGATAAGGGATTTGGCCTTAGCTCTACACTTTTTTCATGAAATGGCCTCTTTTTCCACAATTGAAGCATTTTCCTAATGCTTTGGAAATTGATTTTCCTGTGGATTTGGATTTTCCTTTCTTATAGATATCATCCTTACTGTACTTTTGCTTTCTATAATACTTGGAGGCTATTTTCTTCCTATGGAATTTCTCAGAGGATTCCTTTTCTCTGTAGTTGGATTTCCTTTTGGGCTCCTAATGCCTTAGAGATTGTAAGGGGGTAAGTTACAGGCAAAGGCCGACCGGGGCCATATAATTACAAAAGTAAAGGCCGCCTAAGGCCACCTGGTTACAAAAGTAAAAATCGACTGGAATAATACTAGTGTAAGGAGGTGCCATCTGATTACAAGTATTGGGTTGTAAAGAGGAGGCAAAGTTGAGCTTTTTAATTGGACCTGCAATTGGGATTCTAATTGGACTTGCCTCAGAATGGAGTCTTGGCTACCTTATATAGTGGAGAGAGCCTTGGATTCTTCTGAAGATTGCTGAAAATTTGGAAGGTAAAATGCTTTTATTGGGGGTGAAAAGCTTTTCCACCGAAAGCAAATAGTACTTCTGGAATCTTGTGTCGGGTACCATTCATGAATAGTAACTGTTACTGTTCATGAATAGTGTCTTGTCTCCTTACTTTTCCGGGGTACTGTTTATCTACAGTGACTGGTATTGTGGATGAATAGTAGCCTGTCTGAAGTTCTGCTGAGTGCGGTACCGTTCATAACAGTGACTGGTGTTGTTCTTGAATAGTAATTGGATTGGAAACTTGAATAATTCTTATCCTGAGTAGTGACTGGTACTAGTCAGAATAATCTAATCGCTATCCAAATTGTAACCATCGTAGGGATCTTGTGAATCCTGGAAAGGGTCAATTAGATTGCAGTTTATTGAGGCTTCTGAAGGGGAAAGAGAAACCTTTTCTTCTGACTTTAGCTGTTCTGATCCGAGAAGAAGCTGTTGGGCAAGATTTTTTTAGTTCCTTGCTAGATTTTCCGGTGACCTGGATGGAGTCTAGACTGAGACCTTGTAACCATTCTTTGAACAGGAGGAGGAAAGTCCTTATGGATCTGATTGATGATCTGATCAATCCTAAGGTTGTCACTCCCCTATGTCATTTCTTTAATCAGTATCATAAGCATCTGATGGGCACCCGTCATAAGGATCCCATGGTGGATCATCATTGTGATCATGCTCATCATAAATGGCATACTGGTTGCATAATCCACAGTATATCAATGGTTCATAGTTTGGTTCCATTGTAATGAATTGATTGGGATTAATGTAACCGACTCTGTGTAGGTCTAGGATGGAAACAAAATAAGGCTTGGTAGTGAATACAAAATTCCTTCCTATGTTTCCTACAAAATGATAGTTCTTCCATAGATCTTGGACCGTGTCAAGGATTTCATTGTTAAAATAATTTCTCTAATAATCAGCAAGAGCATACGGATTATCATAGGATAAGTAGGAGTTTCTTTCATACCATGGACCTTGGCGAGTGTACCCATTAATGAGTACTAAGTGTGTGGAGGGCTGGACAGTCATCCATTTGTTTCTGCCCCATTGTGGGATTGTGCTCTAGCATCTGATGGAAACAAAAGGACTTTTGATTTGAGTCACAACCTATTGGATGATTTGTGGAAACTGGTTGATCTGATTATGGCTTGATAACTTAATCATTCTTATGAAGCCATATTCAAACATTCTTGACAACCAGCTAGGATCCCTTTCTGAGTCGTTAGATCCATCTTCATAGTTAATGAGAAGACCTGGAAATGGATTTCTTTGTTCATATACTCTGAGACTGCTCCCAAAGTAATCTTCCCATCTAGCCTGGACAAAGATATCATCTGTATCATCTGAATTATCTCCAAAGACTGGGAAAGTAGTAGTAACCAATGTTTTGAAATGTTCAAACCATTTGTCGGATGATTCAAACATTGCCTTAGATCCTAAAATACTAGTTTGTATCTCAGGAAGTAAGTTGGCAATAGCACTTCTCAAAATAATAGCCAAATCACCACTAGAATATGTCACCTCTGTCGGGACAAATTCCTGAAGGGATGTTGATCCTCTTTGGTTTCCCTTAGAGGATGCGCTTTCATGCATTACAAAAGACTGTCCCGCTGGTAATCTTTTGTCTTCAGGATAGCCATAGATAGTTTATCAGAGCAGGAAATCCTAAACAAGATCCAGCATATGACCATGGTAGCCAGCAACTACTTGGACGAAGGACGTTCCCACACAGAGGTCATAGAGCTCATAGCATTAGGATTTAGAGGAAAACTTTTGCAATGGTGGAGCAACTGCCTAATAGAAGAGTCTAAGGAAGACATCGAGAATGCAATCCAAAAAGATGAGGAAGGAACCCCCATCTTTGATGAACGCATAGGAAGAGGAATTCCTGATGGAGTAAATACCCTGATCTATGAGATGGAAAGTAAATACCTTGGCCTCCTAATCAATTATGAAGATGGTGCAGATGAAGAGGACAGAGACCCAAGCTGGCTTTCACAAATGTTTGAATATGGTTTTATCAGGCTTATCAAGTTAACTCACCATAATCAAATCAGCCAGTACAACCTTTGTGACACAGATCAAAAGTCCATTTGTTTTCATTAGATGCTAGAGCACAATCCCACAATGGGAAAGAAACAACTGGATGACAGTACAACCTGCACACCATCTTGTATTGGTTAATGGGTACTTCCACCAAGGACCCTGGTATGAAGGAGATTCCCACCTATCCTACAGAGACCCTTATGCTTTTGCCGATTGCTAGAGAAACTACTTCAACAATGAAATTCTAAACGTCACAAGAGAACTATGGAGTGATTATCATTTCATAGGAAATACAGGAAGAATTTCAGTGTTTACCACCAGGCCATACTCCACTGCCGTCAACCTCCAAAAGATTGGCAACAGCAACCCCAGAAGGTTCTTTACACATGGATGGATCCATACTATGAACCATTAATATATTGTGGTCTCTGCAACCAATATGCTCTCTACCATGAACAGAATGCAACTATGATCCCCCTTGGGATCCATATGATGGGTATCCATCTGATGCCCCTTCTACAGACTAAATATCCAACATGAGGAAATAAAGGACCTTATGACTAAATCGGTCATCAGTCGATGAAATAAGGCATTCCCTCCAGTTTAGAGAATGGTTACAAGATCTCAGTCTAGTCTAGACTCTGTCCAGGACGCTGAAAAATCTAGTAAGGAATTGAAAAATCTTGCCCAGTAGTTGCTTCTCCGGTAAGAGTAGCTAGAGTCAGAAGAAAAGGTTTCTCCTGCCTCTTCAGAAGCCTCAGTCAATCGATGTCCTTTTGACCCATTCTAGGATTCTCAAGATCCCTACGATGGTTACAATTTGGATAGCGATTAGATTATTCTGACTAGCACCAGTCACTACTCAGGATAAGAATTATTTAGAATAAGATTCCAATCTGGTTACTATTCAAGAACAGCACCAGTCACTGTTATGAACAGTACCCGCACTTAGCAGAATTTCAGACAGGTTACTATTCATCCACAGTACCAGTCACTATAGATAAACAGTACCCCGAAAAAGCAAGGAGACAAGACACTATTCAAGAACAGCACCAGTCACTATTATGAACAGTACCCGCACTTAGCAGAATTTCAGACAGGTTACTATTCATCCACAGTACCAATCACTATAGATAAACAGTACCCCGAAAAAGTAAGGAGACAAGACACTATTCAGGAACAGTACGGTTACTATTCATGAACAGTACTCGACACAAGATTCCAAAAGCACTATTTGCTTTTGGTGGAAAAGGTTTTCACCCTCAGTAAAAGCATTTTACCTTTCGGATTTTCAGCAATCTTCAGAAGAATCCAAGGCTCTCTCCATTATATAAGATAGCCAAGACTCCATTCTGAAGCAGGTCCAATTAGAATCCCAATTGCAGGTCCAATTGGAGTTCCAATTGAAAAGCTCAGCTTTGCCTCCTCTTTACAACCCAATACTTGTAATCAGATGGCACCTCCTTACCCTAGTCAGTTTTTACTTTTGTAACTAGATGGCCTCAGTCGGCCTTTACTTTTGTAATTATATGGCCCCAGTTGGCCTTTACCTGTAACTTACCTCCCTTTTGGTATCAGAGCCGTTTAATCACGTGGCAAGAACTCTAAGGCTGTCAGGCTCCTAGAGGTTGTGCCTAAAACATTAAGTTGGGGATTCTTACTAGTTGAAACTCGTGAAAGGGTGACTGGTTCCTTCTTCACTAGCTCTTCTAGCTTCTGGGTGACTATTTCTAAGGCTGTTTTGTCCTTAGGTTTGAGGCTTGTATGTCTAGTTATGGGAAGTTTAACTAGAGGCTTTTCTAAGGTTTGGATAGGTTTGCTGGAGTTTCCTAGCTGGAGGATTACCTTATTCTCAACCCTATCTTCTATCCTATCAAGCTATTTTCCTATAACATCTAAACACTGATTGATGTAGTTGTTTTGCTCTATCACTTTCTTAACTGGTTTCTCTTCACTGGAGGGAACTTGAAAGAGGAGGCAACTACATCACTTTCTCGATGTTTAAAGGTTATGCTTTCTAGGGGTGGATGACTGGACCAGACAACTTCCTTAGTATATTCTTTGGTCCAATTTGTTTTGGTAATAACACAAGACTTTTTGTGCCATTCAAAATGGTTCTCGAAGTATTCAAAGAAAGGGACATTGCTAGATATCTCTTTCATGAATGCTTTCCATCCTTCCAATACCTCTTTCTTTTGCTCTCTGGTATGGTTGGCTCTATAAGCTTCCCTTTTGACTCTGTTTTCTTCAGAATCAAATTCCTTGCCTAAAGCTACTAGGTCAGGAGTAAAGTTCTTCCTAATTACCATGAGCTAGTGATCTATTGGAGGGTACTGGGGTTCTTACTAAAATGGTTGTTCCATATCAGTCCCAGATGGGGATGGAGGGGATTGTTCATGGTTGTCTTCCTCATCGATAAATGAATCCTGTTTGGCTGGGTAGCAAGGTGTACTAACCTAAGATTTGGTCTTGACTCCCTGAAGTTATAAACCTAAATCTCTTCTAGACTTTGGGAATGGTGCCAAAGGTCTGGTTGAGCTACACTGGATGTAGATCTATCTCTAAGAAGGATAGGTGACTACCTAGTGGGTTGGCGTAGATCTATTGGGGATCTAAACCTTGACTTATCTAAAGGTATTCTAAACCTAGATTCCTCATAATCCAAAGGGGTTCTAAATCTAGACTGCTAAAAACTTAACCTAATCGTTCCATCAGCTAGTGGTTGGACAAAATCTAGATCTGGATCCTGGACTGGGTTTTGGATCTGGAGAGGATAATTTTCATTCTCTAGAGTCGAACTTGTGGGAAATGTGACCTCAGACCACTTCAGGGTTCTGGGTACCTGAATCTTGGCTCTAGGGTCAGTGGTTTGAATGAGAGTGGTTTCTCCCATCTTCTTTTTGTCAAGTGCCTGGACATTTAGATTTGTTCTCATGCACTTGTAGTAAACTCTATATATCAAAGCTATCTGGCTGGTTCCCTACACCATAAGGGTTCCATATGTCTTGATATTAAGTGTAAATGCTTTCATAACATGTTCATCATGAAAGAAAACTGTGAAATCAGGGAAATAGTTAAAATGAACTGGTCCACTGCTAAGACTGGTTTCTATGGTTCCTAAGAGGCTGTCATTAAACCTGATATGACGAGTATCTCTGAGGGCCATAAGGATTGAACTATTCAACCCTTTTCTGATGAGAGGTTTAACTCCGACTTGGACTAAACTTATGTGTAGGAAGTTATGTCCTTGTTTCCTATGTTCTATTAGGGCGGATGGAGTTAACAAGTAGCAAGTCTCGTATTCCTTGTTTATTCCATAAACTTGTTCTGTAGTCTTGACATGGTAATCTGTTTTGAAAGCCTTTTTCAAAGACCATGAGGACTTATAGATCTGGATGGTGGGGACTTTTGGGATATTCCAATCTCCTATGTCTAAATCTACATCTAATAACTCATATGACTCAGAATTGATAATTCCAACATCTTGTGGGATTTCAGGAAGGGACGGTGGTTGGGAACATCTAGAACTGGTAAAAGAGTAACTTCTAAAGAACCTATTCATCGTTCTGGATTAAAAGCTTAAAACAAACAATCACAACCTAATCACCTTTAACCTCAAACTTCTTGATCTAACCTTAGATCTGAAACAGGGTGTTCAAACAAGACAATTGCCTTCTCTTGTGCAAACTTCAACCTCCTATTACCACAATCCTTCAAACTGCAGGACCACCCTAAAATGCCTGACACACGGCTAACACGGGCTGACCAACACAGAACAGGAGGATACCGGGACTTACTGGGTTAACAAACAACACAGATCTGGTCTTACAGGTCTCAACAGTACACATTTGTCACAAACTGTGGGGCTAAACACAGAAATAAGGAGAAGCAGATAACTGGGATGCAAAATTTAATTTGGGCCAATAATCACAAAATAATAAACAGAAGAGTTAAGAAGGAGACTTAGCCTACCAACGGTATAAAGTTAAAAGATGGAGACAGAAGATGATGATGAAATAGTAACATATAAAGAAATAAATGAATGCGAATGGAAGAGTTATCATAAAGTAGATGTAAAACAAAATATGGGGAATGGGAGATATATCCATGAAAATAATCAAAATAATGATAATACTCAAAATAATTGGATAACTATGGCGGCGATGCCTGCCAACTTAATTGAATATAAAATGTAACTTACAACTTCGACGGCCAAACTTGGCTCTGATACCAAAAGGGGGGTAAGTTACAGGCAAAGACCGACTGGAGCCATATAATTACAAAAGTAAAGGCTGACTGAGGCCATCTGGTTACAAAAGTAAAAATTGACTGAGGTAATACTAGTGTAAGGAGGTGCCATCTGATTACAAGTATTGGGTTGTAAAGAGGAGACAAAGTTGAGCTTTTCAATTGGAACTCCAATTATATATATATATATATATATATATATATATATATATATATATATATATCGGCCATGTGCGGAAAATACAGATAAAGGCCGACTAAGGCCATGGGGTTACAATTGTGAAAATCGGCTAAGGTATTACAAGTGTAAGGGGAAGCCATCTGATTACAAGTGCTGGATTGTAAAAAGAAGGGAGGTAATTGACACTACAATTGGAATAATCAATTCGAAGTCTTATGAGTTATCAGATGTAGATTTAGACATAGGATATTGGAATATCCCTAAAGTTTCCACCAACCAGATCATCCCTTCACCAAAGAAAACCCCAGAGCTCCAGGTTTTAAATATCCGCACAGATTTTGGTAGTTCTAGCAGAACCTCTTCTGACAGTGAAAAGGAGATAGAACCTCTTGAAGCTACCTGACTAGCACCAGTCACTCACCAGGATAAGATTCCAATCCGGTCACTATTCCAAATCAGCACCAGCCACTGATATGAACAGTACCCGCACCCAGCAAATTTCCTGACAGATTGCTATTCATCCAAACAGCGACAGATGAACAGTACTCCGAAAAGCAAGGGGACAAGTCACTATTCATGAACAGTAACAATTACTGTTCACAAGACACAATCATTCAGAAGCACTGTTTGCTTTCGGTGGAAAAGGTTTTCACCCCAGTAAAAGCAATTTACCTTCCATGATTTCAACAATCTTCAGAAGACTCCAAGGCTCCCTCCAATCTATATAAGGTAGCCAAGGCTCCATTCTGAGGCAGGCTAAATTGTAGTGTCAATTACCTCCCTTCTTTTTACAATCCAACACTTGTAATACCTTAGCCGGTTTTCACAATTGTAACCCCATGGCCTCAGTCGGCCTTTATCTGTATTTTTCGTACATGGCCTCAATCGGCCTTAGTGTGCATTTGGGAGGGGCTGAAACGCCCAGCATTTGCGTTTTAGCCCCTTCCCTTTTCTTTTTTCTTCACTGGGACGCGCATTGTGTACTGTTCATTGGCCATGAACAGTGATTTTAGGCTAATGAACAGTGATTTTAAGCGTGAACAGTGTTTTTTACCCATTAAAAAATTATTTTGCCACAGTATTTTTCAGTTTCAGTTTTCAATTTCAGCTACATCCAAACGGACCATTAGTCTATACCTTATCCCCCTTTTGGTATCAGAGCAAATCTACAATAAGCCTCCCAAGTCAAAGAAGGAAGTTTCAGTTAACAACCTTCAAAAGGAAGCTAAAGAGATTAAGTATGAAATTAGAACTTTAAAGCAGAACCTTAGAGCCAAGGTAGATTTGGAACATAGATGGTTTATCAGAGCAAGAAGTCCTAAACAAAATCCAACATATGACTATGGTAGCCAATAACTACCTGGACGAAGGTCGTCCTCACAAGGAAGTCATAGAAATGATGGTTTTAGGATTCACAGGAAAACTCCTACAATGGTGGAACAACTGCCTAACTGAAATATCTAAAGAAGACATCAAGCATGCAGTTCAAAAAGATGAGGAAGGAACCCCCATCTTTGACAATGTTGAAAGAAGAGTTCCTGATGGAGTCAATACCCTAATTTATATGATCATGAAACACTTCATAGGAAAACCTAGCAACATAACATCTAGGATTTACGAGCAGTTAAGTAACCTTAGATGTAAAACCCTAGGTGACTACCGGTGGTATGAAGATGTCTTTACTATCCGATTCATGCATAGGAGTGATTGTAACTCTCCATTTTGGAAGGAGAAGTTCATTGATGGATTACCCACACTCTTTGGCCAAAAAGTCAAGGAAACCCTTTGCAGCCCCTTAGGTGTCATAGATTATGATAACCTAACCTATGCAGACATCTCTAGCACCATTTGAAGTGAAGGAATGAAGATGTACAGAGATCTCAAGATCCAAAGCCAAGTCAACAAGAACAAAGCCAAGTACGAAATGGGACATTTTTGTACACAGTATGGCTTACCTTCAGTCAACCCTTCCAAAAGGAATCTAAGTACAGAGGCAAACAACCCTATGAGAAATCCCATAAGAAGAAAGCAGCAACCAAGTATTATAGAAAACAGCAGTACAAGACTGATGATTTCTATAAGAAAGGAAAGTCCAAGGAATCCATTCCACAAGCATCAGGAAAATGCTTCAATTGTGGAAAGAAAGGTCATTTCAAGAAAGAATGTCGAGCCAAAGCAAAGTCCCTTATCAACACCCTTGTCAATGACCAACCTAGCATAAAGGAGATCTTTAAATTACTTGAACTTGACCACTCTAATAGTGAGTCATTCAGTAGTGCTAGTGACCGAGAACTCCGACAGATATTCCAGTAATCCTCTGAACCCTCTAGGACCAGTACCTCTAGTGGCCCAGATGAACCCACACCTTGCAAAGATGGTTGTTGTAGGAACAAGACTATCAATGTTCTCACTAAGCAAGAAGAGCTCCTTCTAGACCTCATAGAGGCAATAGAAGACCCAGTCATCAAAGCTCAGAAGCTTACCCAGTTCCATCAAACTTTAGTAAAGGCAACCAGTAAACCTGAACTTAGGATCCAGCAACCCAAGATAGATTTAGAGCAAATCTACAATAGATTTACCAAATCAAAGAAGGAATTTACAGTCAACGGCCTTCAAAAGGAAGCTAAGGAGACCAAATCAGAAATTAGAACCCTAAAGTAAGAACTAACCATTCTCAGGGTTGATTATGATCTCCTTAATCAAAGAGTCCAACAATCGGAAAATGCTCATCACCCAGACAATGAAGAAATTCCCTCATTTCAGAACCACTCTGATGATGATAAAGATGAAACAGTTAACCCTACAACTGATCTAATCCAAGAACCATCTGAGAAGTTCTTAGATACCATTAGTAGTATTAACTTCCAGAAATGGCATTCCAAAGTCAAGATTGTCATTAGCAAAGAATGAATTCGAGGTCATAGCCTTAATTGATTCAGGTGCTGATCTCAACTGCATTCAAGAAGGAATCATTCCCTCCAAGTACTTCAAAAGGACTACGGAGCGATTGACATCCGCTAGTGGTGGAAGAATGCAAATTGAATTCAATCTCCCACAAGCCCATGTTTGCCAAGATGGAATATGTTTTAAAACAAAATTTGTCCTTGTTAGAAACATGATGGATAGGGTCATCCTAGGAAATCCTTTCTTGTGTTTGTTACACCCTTTCACCACAAAAAGTGAAGGAATCACTGCCCATCCCTTTGGTTAATCAGTCAAGTTTGAGTTCATTAGGAGTCCCGAACCTTGGGAGGTGAGCACCCTCCAAGAAGCTTCTGTCTCCAAAATTCTCAGTACTATCACCACCCAAACCCTTCCATCTCATGGTACCAACCAAGCCCAGAACCTTGATCCTTTTGTACCAACAACTCCATCAAGTATAAGTCAAACTGAGAACCTTGACTTATTCATTTCAACTGATGATTCATTTAACCCCAATCGGTCCCAGCTATCATCATGCATCCATCATAAAGGTAATAGCATCTCTACATCCATTGTTTTAAAAGACAAAAGGTTTTTAAATAGTTATTTGAAAATCTCAAATGATCCAAGTCTTTCTTGGCAGGATAAAGAGAAAGCAATATTTAATACCACTAATAAGTGGATAATGACTTCTTCAGCAGAGAAGAGGAACAAGGGGAAAGCACCAGCAAGGGGCTCAAGACAAAAGACTACCAGTGGGACAGTCTTTTGTAATGCATGAAGGCGCATCCTCTAAGGGAAACCAAAGAGAATCAACATCCCTTCAGGAATTTGTCCCAGCAGAAGTGACATATTCCAGTGGTGATATGGCTATTATTTTGCAGGAAGTTTTATCCAAGACTTTACAATTCAATGATGGAGCATATACATAGTTACCCTACTCCATTAAATGTCTCCTTAATAACCTCCAATTTGCCTTCACCTTAAAAAACCAAGAACTTTTCCAAAGAACCCTCAAACCACTAGAAATTCACCTAGTTAACCTTGAGGCTAGGAATGAAGTCTTAACCAGTCAACTCTTTGGCAAAGAGGATATCCATTCAATGGATAAAATGACTATCATGAGCACTCAGGCTTAGTCTTAAGACTCAAGCTACTCTAAGAAGTGCTACTGCCAACTTGCCATTAGATTTACAATCTCATATTCTGAGAAGCAAGGCTATGACCACATCTCTAAATCTTTGGTTTAAATATTTCAAAGTTCTTATTACAACTGCTATTCCTAATCCAGATGATTCAGATGATATTGATGATGTTCTCATGCAAGCCACATGGGAAGAACACTTTGGAAGCAGCTTCAGAGTGTATGAAAATAAACATCCCTTTCCTGGTCTTTTGGTCAATTATAAAGAAGGGACAGATGATGATAAGAGAGATCTAGCTTGGCTCTCGCAAATGTTTGAATATGGTTTCATCAGGCTCATCAAGCTAACAAGTCATGACCAAATCAGCCAACTACCGCAGATTATCCAAAGTGCTGTTAAGCAAATCAACAACCCTTTTGTTTCCGTTAGATGTTGGAGTACTCTACCAAACTGGGACAAAGATAATTGGATGGAAGTCCAACCCTCAAAGCATCTTCTCCTTATCAATGGTTTTACTTATCAAGGCCTATGGTATGAAGGAGACACATATCTTTCATACAGATATCCTAATGCTCTGGCAGAACGCTGGAGGAACTACTTCAACAACCAGATTCTCGATGTCAGCCAAGACCTATGGAAAGATTACCATTTTATAGGTTCTACAGACAATATCTATGTTTTTGGAAGAAGACCATATGACTCTGCTATTAGACATCTTCGAAGAACTGGTCCTGATAATCCTAGGGAGTTTCTTATAGGAAAAAATCCTGTACATGAACCTCTTCTGTATTGTGGACTCTGCAACCACTATGCCGTGTATCATGAGCATGATTGTGAAGATGATCCCCAAGGGGATCCCTATGAAGGATATCCATTAGATGCTCCTGATACTGATTAAATTATCCTGACTAGCACCAGTCACTCACCAGGATAAGATTCCAATCCGGTTACTATTCCAAATCAGCACCAGCCACTGATATGAACAGTACCCGCACCATGAACAGTACCCGCACCCAGCAAATTCCCCAATAAATTACTATTCATCCATCAACAACAGATGAACAGTATTCTGAAAAGCAAGGGGACAAGTCACTATTCATGAACAGTAACAGTTACTATTCACAGACACAATCATTCAGAAGCACTATTTGCTTTCGATGGAAAAGGTTTTCACCCCAGTAAAAGCAATTCACCTTCTGTGATTCCAACAATCTTCAGAAGAATCCAAGGCTCCCTCCAGTCTATATAAGCTAGCCAAGACTCCATTCTGAGGCAGGCTTAATTGAGGCTAAATTGTAGTGTCAATTACCTCCCTTCTTTTTAAAATTTTGCCCTTGTAATCAGATGGCTTCCCCCTACACTTGTAATACCTTAGCTGGTTTTCAACATTGTAACCCCATGGCCTCAGTCGGCCTTAGTCTGTAACTTACCCCCCTTTTAGTCTGTAACTTACCCCCCAAAAATACAACCATTCTTGGTTCTTGATGTTTAGCAGAGACTACTTCGGACAACTTCCTTCATGGTTTCTCAAATGGTGAGAAATGTTTGGTTCAACCCCACAGATTTTTCCAGAACCCTTACAAGATGCCCTAGGATACTTTGACTCCAGATATAAGACTTCAAGTCATCATTCCCAGTTTCTAGTAATTCTGCTCTTCACTCAGAGATACAGAATCCACTGGATCAGCATGTGGAATTATGCTATCAATACTAACCTCTTAGATAGGGAATTTTTGGTAAAATGGTGGGATAGTCTTAAGATTGAACAGATCATCAATCAAGTCTATATGGACTATCCTCCTCCAGTCCAGAAGCCCATTGCTTACAGAACAAGATCTCAGTCTAGCCTAGATTCCATCCAGATCACCGAAAAATCTAGCAAAGAATTAAAAGATCTTGCCCAGCAGCTAATGGTCCAATCAAAGCAGTTACAGTTGGAGGAATAGGTTTCTCCTACCTCTTCAGTAGCTTCGGTTAACCGCAATCCAATTGATCCCTTCTAGGATTCCCAAGATCCATATGATGGTTACAACCTGGATAGCGATTAAAACATCAAAGCAATCTTGACTAGCACCAGCCACTACTAAGGATAAGATTCCAATCTAGTTACTATTCCAAATCAGCACTAGCCACTAATATGAATAGTACCCGCACCATGAACAGTACCCGCACCCAGTAAATTCCCCAACAGATTACTATTCATCCAAACAGTGACATATGAACAAAACTCTGAAAAGCGAGGGGACAAGTCACTATTCATGAACAGTAACAGTTACTGTTCACAAGACACAATTATTCAAAAGCACTGTTTGCTTTCGGTGGAAAAGGTTTTCACCCCAATAGACACTGCCGCCATTTGGGATACACATAGTACAAGACTGAGTCTGAGTGGGATACATTTTCCTACACATAGGTTTGGAATATCCCTAAAGGTTTGGAATAGGTCAGTATCAGGAGCATCTGATGGATATCCTTCATAGGGATTCCCTTGGGGATCATCTTCACAATCATGCTCTGATACCAAAAGGGGGGTAAGTTACAGACTATGGCCGACTGAGGCCATGTGCGAAAAATACAGATAAAGGCCGACTGAGGCCATGGGGTTACAATTGTGAAAACCGGCTAAGGTATTACAAGTGTAGGGGGAAGTCATCTGATTACAAGTGCTGGATTGTAAAAAGAAGGGAGGTAATTGACACTACAATTTAGCCTGCCTCAGAATGGAGTCTTGGTTGCCTTATATAGACTGGAGGGAGCCTTGGATTCTTCTGAAGATTGCTGGAATCACAGAAGGTGAATTGCTTTTACTAGGGTGAAAACCTTTTCCACCGAAAGCAAACAATGCTTCTGAATGATTGTCTGTGAACAGTAACTGTTGCTGTTCATGAATAGTGACTTGTCCCCTTGCTTTTTGAAATACTGTTCATCTGTTGTTGATGGATGAATAGTAATCTGTCGGGAAATTTGCTGGGTGCGGGTACTGTTCATGGTGTAGGTACTATTCATATCAGTGGCTGGTGCTGATTTGGAATAGTAACCGGATTGGAATCTTATCCTGGTGAGTGACTGGTGCTAATCAGGTAGCTTCAAGAAGTTCTACCTCCTTTTCACTGTCAGAAGAGGTTCTGCTAGAACTACCGGAATCTGTGCGGATATTTAAAACCTGGAGCTGTGGGGTTTTCTTTGGTAAAGGGATGATCTGGTTGGTGGAAACTTTAGGGATATTCCAATCTCCTATGTCTAGATCTACATTTGATAACTCATAAGACTCTGAATTGATTATTCCTACATCTGCTAGTATCTCAGGGAGGGACGATGGTTGGGAACGTCTACTGATGGTAGAAGAGTAACTTCTAAACAACCTATTCATCTTTCTGGATTAAAAGCTTAAATCAACAATTACAACCTAATCACCTTTTATCCTCTCTTAAGACTGTCCCATCATTTTACCGAAAATTCCTTGTCTAAGAGGTTAGTATTGATAGCATAATTCCACATGCTGATCCAATGGATTCTGTATCTCTGAGTGAAGAGCAGAATTACTGGAAACTGGGAACGATGACTTGAAGTCTTATATTTAGAGTCAAAGTATCTTAGGGCATCTTGTAAGGGTTCTGGAACAATCTGTGGGGTTGAACCAAACATTTCCCACCATTTGAGGAACCATGAAGGAAGTTGCCCGAAGAAGTCTCTGCTAAACATCAAGCACTAAGAATGGTTGTATTTCTGATTTTGGATAAAGAGAACTTTCTCAAAGGCATCTATGTAGTCATAATAACTATAATGGAGTTCTGTGCCTGTGGGAGACTTGAAATTCTTGAGAGTTTTCAACAAGGAGGGGTGTTGGCCCCAATCTTGGCAGCTAAGACCTATGGAAAGATTACCATTTTATAGGTTTTATAGACAGAATCTATGTTTTTGGAAGAAGACCATATGACTCTGCTATCAGACATCTTCGAAGAACTAGTCCTGATAATCCTAGGGAGTTTCTTATGGGAAAAAATCATGTACATGAACCTCTTCTGTATTGTAGACTCTGCAACCACTACGATGTGTATCACGAGCATCATTGTGAAGATGATCCCCAAGGGGATCCCTATGAAGGATATACATCAGATGCTCCTGATACTGATTAAATTATCCTGACTAGCACCAGTCACTCACGAGGATAAGATTCCAATCCAGTTACTATTCCAAATCAGTATATATATAGAAGAACAAGTTTCTCCTTCTACCTCAGTAGCATTAGTTAATCACAATCCAATTGATGCTCTTCAGGATTCCCAAGATCCTTACAGTGGTTACAATTTGGATAGCGATTAAAAGTATCCTGACCCAGCAACTCAGGATAAGGTTTTAATCTGGTTACTATTCAAAATCAGCACCAGTCACTGATATGAACAGTACCCGCATCGTGAATAGTACCAGTACTCAGCAGATTCCCCGACAGATTACTATTCATCAGCGACAGATGAACAGTACTTCGGAAAAGCAAGGGGACAAGTCACTATTCGTAAACAGTAAAAGTTACTGTTCACAGACATAATCATTCAGAATCACTGTTGCTTTCAGTGGAAAGAGTTTTCACCTCAGTAAAAGCATTTCACCTTCCGTGATTCCAGCAATCTTCAGATGGCATCCAAGGCTCCCTCCAGCCTATATAAGGCAGCCAAGACTCCATTCTGAAGCAGGTTAAATTTTAGGAGCAACTCCAAAATACCTCAGAGATCCAGTTTTAGGAAGAACTCCAAAACACCTCACCCGGCTTTGCCTCCTCTTTACAACTCTTAGCATTGTAATCAGATGGCTTTTTACTTTTGTAACACCCTAGCCGGTTTGTTGGTCGGCACTGCCGCCATAGTTATCCAAGTTATTTTGGCATTATAATTATTTTGAATTATTTATGGATATATCTCCCATACCCCATATTTTGTTTTACATCTATTTTATGATAACTCTTCCATTCCCATTTATTTATTTCTTTGTTTGCTATTATTTTATCATCTTCTTTTACATCTGCAAATGGTAGGCTGAGCCTCCTTCTAAACCATTCTATTTGTTATTCTGTGATTATTTGTTTAGATTAATTCTTGCTTCCCTGTTATCCCGATTCTTCTTATTTTTGTGTTTAGCCCGAACGTTTGTTGCAGAAATATACTTGTGAGACTTGTTAACCGAGTTCTGTGTGGTCTCTAAACCATAATTATCCAAAAAATCTTCTTGGTTTTGGTTTGGTCAGCCCATGTGAAGTCGGGGAAGGCGTTGAAGGGTGGTCCCCAATTTGGAGGAGAAGTTTGGTAGGTACGGAGTTCACAGATTAGGTGTCTATCTCACTGTTGTATACTCCTGTTTTAGATCTAAAGGTTAGATCCAGAAGTTTGAGGATAAAGATGACTAGGTTGTAATTGTTAATTTAAGCTTATAATCCTGAACAATGAATAGGTTGTTTAGAAGTTTTTCTTCTACCAGCAGTAGATGTTCCCAACCATCATCCATCCCAGAGATACCAGCAGATGTAGGAATACTTGATTCGGAGTCCTATGAGTTATCCGATCTAGATCTAGATATAGGAAATTGGAATATCCCTAAAGTAGCCACCAACCATATCTATAAATCTTCATGGTCTTGGAAGAGAGCCTTCAAGATAGATTACCATGTTAAGACCATAGAACAAGTGTTTTGGAGTTCTTCCTAAAACTGGACCTCTGAGGTATTTTGGAGTTACTCCTAAAATTTAACCTGCTTCAGAATGGAGTCTTGGCTGCCTTATATAGGCTGGAGGGAGCCTTGGATGCCATCTGAAGATTGCTGGAATCACGGAAGGTGAAATGCTTTTACTGAGGTGAAAACTCTTTCCACCGAAAGCAACAGTGATTCTGAATGATTATGTCTGTGAACAGTAACTTTTACTGTTTACGAATAGTGACTTGTCCCCTTGCTTTTCCGAAGTACTGTTCATCTGTCGCTGATGAATAGTAATCTGTCGGGAATCTGCTGAGTGCTGGTATTGTTCACGATGCGGGTACTATTCATATCAATGGCTGGTGCTGATTCTGAATAGTAACCGGATTGGAACCTTATCCTGAGTTGCTGGGTCAGGATGCATTTAATCGCTATCCAAATTGTAACCACTATAAGGATCTTGGGAATCCTGAAGAGGATCAATTGGATTGTGATTAACTGATGCTACTAAGGCAGAAGGAGAAACCTGTTCTTCTGATTCTAGCTGCTGTGAGTGGGCCATTAGCTGCTGGGCTAGTTCTTTTAACTCTTTGCTAGATTTTTCGGTGATCTGGACTGAGTTTAGGCTAGACTGAGATCTTGTCCTGTGAGCAATGGGTTGCTGGATTGGAGGAGGATAGTCCTTATAGACTTGGTTGATGATTTGCTCAATCCTTAGATTGTCCCACCACTTTACTGAGAATTCTCTATCCAAGAGATTGGCATTAATCTTATAATCCCACTTGCTAATCCAATGGATTCTGAATCTTTGGAAAAAAAGCAGAATTACTGGAAATTGGGAGCGGTGGCTTGAGGTCTTATATCTTGAATCAAAGTACCTCAGGGCATCCTGTAAAGGTTCTGAAAAAATCTGAGGGATTGAACCCACCATTTGAGAAACCAAGAGGGAAGCTGACCAAAGAAGTCTCTGCTAAACATTAAGAACCATGAATGATTGTAATTCTGATTCTAAATGAAGAAAACTTTCTCAAAGGCATCAATATAGTCATAATAACTATAATAGAGTGCTGAGCCTGAGGGGGATCTGTAGTTCTTGAGGATCCTTAACTCAGAAGGATGTTGTCCCCAGTCTTGGCAACTGACAAATCCTGTGATGATGAACTTGTGATAGAGGACTACTGAGGGGTCTCTGCTGTTGAAGATGTTTTCTATTTGAACTGATTTTTCTTGGCTGAGGATACTCTTATAGAACTTGATATTTTTCTCTAGATGCTTGGGTAAGAAATGTCATCCTTGTGACAGAACTTCCATGGCTAGGGCAAGAGGATCTGTTATATGAACTAGGTGGGGCTCAATATAAGAGATATGCTGGAGGAAAGATTTCTTAACATAAGAAGAGTTTCCTTTTTTGGTTGGATAAGAAGGCTTTTGGGTTTGGATAGGGCCAAAAGGTTCTTCTACAAGATAAGGGTTCGTTGCTTTTGGTGCTGGAGAGGCCAAGGCTGAGCTATAACTAGGTTGGCCATAAGGTGGCCTTTTATAATTTGGTTTTGGAATTGTTGAAACCAAATAACGATTGGCAATGTTTGATGGTGAAGCAAGGTTATCCTGACTAGGGCTTTTTGCTTGGGATAATGGGAAAATTTGGCTAGGGGTGATTGGTACGAGTTTGCCTGGGTTTTGTGCTTGGCTAGTACCAACAAGGTTTTGCTGTTTAGGTAATTTTGGGGGTTGTGGTTGTTGTACAGGTTTCTTCCCAGACATCTTGGCTATGACTCTGAAAAAACTCACGGGTTAGGAAATCAGGGATGCTGTTCTGGCTTCCTTCAATGAATTCTAAATCAAAGTAAAAAACTGAAAGGATGGCTTGCCATCATGCAAAAATCTGTTTTGATGCAATGTTTTCAACATCTTTTTCTAAAACATGTTTTGCAGATTTACAATCAATCCTGATCAAAAGCTTTTGATTCAAAAGATCACTTTGAAATTTTGAAATGCATAGTACTATAGATAGTATTTCTTTTTTAATAGTACTATAATTAATCTGAATGGGAGTCCATATTCCCGAATGAAAACAGACTATCTGTTCAGGAGAATTGGGACTAACATGCTAGGGGAGGATGCCGCCATAACCTATGTTAGAGGCATCTGTTTGGACAATCTTGAAGGAATTGACAGAGGGAATTCCTAAGCAAGAAAGGGTCTTGACATATTGTTTGATATGTTGGACAACTGTTGTATGTGCTGGAGTCCAAGGGGATGGATTGGTTCGAAGTCTATCAAAAAGAAGTTTGCATTACTGTCTGAGATTCTGATAGAAATCTGAGAAATAGTTGAGAGATCCTAGAAAACTCTGAAGCTAGGTTTTATCTAGGATTTCATTTGGAAACTTATCCGCGAATTGAATAGCTCTATCTATGGGTTTGATTACACCATGGTGAATATCAAAACCTAAGAAACGAACTCTAGTTTGGAAAAGTTTGATCTTGGGGCTGAAACAACAAGACCATTGAGCTTGATAGTATGGAGGAATGCTCGTAGGTGTTTTTGATGTTGTTCCAAAGATTCTGAGAAGATGAGTACATCATTAATGTATACAATGGCATGACTGGAGAATGGATTAAAAATCTCATTCATGATATTTTGGGAATTCAGAGGGTGCATTTTTAAGACCAAAGGGCATTACTTTCCATTCATAATGTCCAAAGGGTGTGGTGAAGGCTGTCTTATACCTATCAAACTCTCTGATTTGTATTTGCCAAAATCCACTCTTCATATCAAACTTGCTGAAAACTACTGCCTTACTAAGCCTATTGACTAAGTCTTTTTAGTTGGGAATTGGGTACCTTACCCATTCTAAGACTTTGTTAAGGGGCTTGTAGTTGATGACTAATCTAGGAACACCCCTTTCTATCTCAGCATTTTTCTGGACATAAAAGGCTAGACAGGACCATGGTGATCTAGACTTTCTGATGATTTCTTTCTTAAGGAGGTCCTCTATCTTTGTTCTACAAGTATCCATGAGTTCTTGGTTCATTTGGATAGCTTGAGCTTTGGTAGTGATATCCTTTTCATTGAAATTTTTGACATAAGGGAGAGCTACCTCGTGTCTCTTTCTATGCCAAAAAGCTGTGGGTAGATCAGAGCAGACTTCCTGCTTAAGTTTTTCTTCAAATTTTCTAATCTTTTCTTGGAGGGTTTTGCAAGTTAGTTGGTCCTCAACTTTCTTGTACCTTATTTCCTCTTGAAGATAGATGTATGGTCTTGGCACTAATCAGGTTTAAGGTTTTGGAGATAGAGTCAGCTTGGATGGTGCTAATGTTTCTAGGCACTGGTCCACTAAGAAACTTAAATTGATGGTTTGGCCAAAGGGATGGGTAGTAAGTCCTATACTATCCACTGTGAAAGGGTACAGGATGCAGAGGAAAGGATTTCCTAAGATGACATTGTCTGTCATATTTTTGACAAGAACAAATGTGGTTTTGAAACACATGTTATCTTGGCACACATGGGCTTTAGGGAGTTTGAATTCAATCTGCATTTTTCCACCACTTGCGGATGTCAATCGCTCCTTAGACTTTTTGAAGTATTTGGAAGGAATGATTCCTTCTTGAATGCAGTTGAGATCAGCACCTGAATCAATTAAGGCTACGACCTCGAATTCAAAATATTTGCTAATGACAATCTTGACTTTGGAATGCCATTTGTGAAAGTTAATCCTGTTGAAGGCATCTAGGAATAATTCTTTGGAGGGTTTATGTCTAAGGTCAACTGTAGGGTTAACTATTTGATCAATTTCATCACCAGAATGGTTCTGAAATGAGGAACCTTCCTCATTGCTTTGATGAGAAGTAATTCCCAACTGCTGGGCTTTTTGGAGAGTATTTAGCCCTTGCTTTAAGGTTATAATCTTACATTTGGTTTCCTTGGCTTCCATCCAGAGGTTGTTGACTGTGACTTCCTTTGGAGACCTAGTGTAGGTTATTTCTAACTTAGGTTGTTGGATTCCTAGTTCAGGTTTACTGGTTTCCTGTACTAAAGGCTGATGGGTTTGGCTAAGCTCCTGAGACTTGACCACTGGGTCATCTACTTTTGTGTGCAAGGATTTGATGTCACAATTTTTCTTGAGATGGTTACGTTTGCCACAATTGAAACATTTTCCTGGTTTCTGTGGGACACCATTTTCAAGTTTCTTAGCCTTGCTATAGGCTTTTGCAACTATCCTTAGCTGAGGGGCTCTGCTATCACAGTTTTCAAGTCTTTTCATTTTCAGACGCCTCCACTTGACTTCTAGGGGTTCTTTCTCTTCTTCTGTGTCAGAGGAGGAACTGCTAGAGGTTGTACGAATATCTAAAACTTAAAGCTAACTTGTTGAAACTAGTGAAGGGGTGGCTGGTTCCTTCTTTACTAGTTCTTCTAGCTTCTGGGCAACTATTTCTAAGGCTGTTTTGTCCTTAGAGTAACTGCGGTTGGTGTGTCTATTTGTGGATAACCTGGCTGGAAGCTTCTCAAGGGGTGGATGGCTTGACTTGACAACTTCCTTAGTTGCATTGGGTCCTTCTGTGGCCCATGCTCCGGTAAGAACACAAAACTGCTTGTGCTGGCCAAAATACCTTTCAAAGTATATGAAAAAGGGGACATAACGGGATATTTCCCTCATGAATGCCGTCCATGCTTCAAATACTTTTTCTTTTTGCTTTTTGGTGTAATTGGCTTTATAGGCTTCTCTTTTAGTTCTGTTTTCCTCAGAACTAAATTCCTTTCCTGATTCTTCTAGGTTAGGAACGAATTCTTTGTTTAAAACCAGAAGCTGGCTATCTATGGACTCTTGCTAAGATGGAGGTTGTTCCATATCAGTTCCAGATGGGGATGGGGGGGATTGCTCACGATCGTCTTCCTCATTGACAATCGAATCCTGTTTAGCTGTGTAGCAAGGTGTGGTAAGCTGAGAATTGGTTCTAACTCCCTGGAGCTGTACACCTAGATCTCTTCTAGAGCTTGGGAATGGTGATCCGAGCTACATTGTCTAGTTAAGCTACACTGTGATGCAGATCTATCTCTAAGGTAGATAGGTGACTGCCTATGGGGTTGGTGTAGATCTGCTGGGGATCTAAACCGAGATATATCCAGGGTGGTCCACACTCATAGTCTAGAGGAGTGCTAAGCCTAGATCTGTCAAAGCTTAACCTAACCATGCCATTAGCTAATTGCTAGACAAATTCTAGATCTGGATTCTGGGCCGGGTTTTGGATCTGTAGAGTATGGTTCTCATTCTCTAAAGTCCAATTGGCTGGGAATGTGACCTCTATCCATTTTAGGGTTCTTGGAACCTGAATCCTGGTACTAGGGTCAGTGGTTTGGATGAGGGTTGTCTCACCTCTTTCCCTTTTGTCAAGTGCTCCGACATTCATGTTTGTTCTCATACACTTGTAGTATACTCTGTATATCAAGGCGATCTAACTAGTTCCCTGCGTGTGAGGGCTTTGATAACATTCTTATCATGGATGTGGATAGTAAAATCTGGGAAACAGTCAAAATGGACTGGTCCGTTACTAAGGCTAGTTTCTATGGCTCCTAAGAGGCTGTCATTGAATCTGATGTGACGAGCATCTCTAAGGGCCATGAGGATTGAGTTATTCAAACCTCTTCTGATGAGTGGTTTAACTCCTACTTAGACTAAACCTATGTGTAGGAAGTTATGACCTTTGTCCCTATGTGCTTGAATGGCTGAACGGGATAACAAGTAGCACGTTTCGTACTCCTTGTTTATACCATAAACTTGTTCTATGGTCTTAACATGGTAATCTGTCTTAAAGGCTCTCTTCCAAGACCATGAAGATTTATAGATCTGGTTGGTGGCTACTTTAAGGATATTCCAATCTCCTATGTCTAGATCTAGATCGGATAACTCATAGGACTTTGAATTAAGTATTCCTACATCTGCTGGTATCTCTGGGATGGATGATGGTTGGGAACATCTACTACTGGTAGAAGAGAAACTTCTTGATGATTTGTTCAATCCTTAGATTGTCCTACCACTTTACTGAGAATTCTCTATCCAAGAGATTGGCATTAATCTTATAATCCCACTTGCTAATCCAATGGATTCTGAATCTTTAGGAAAAAAGCAGAATTACTGGAAATTGGGAGCGGTGGCTTGAGGTCTTATATCTTGAATCAAAGTATCTCAGGGCAGCCTGTAAAGGCTCTGGAAAAATCTGAGGGATTGAACCAAACATTTCCCACCATTTGAGAAACCAAGAGGGAAGCTAACCGAAGAAGTCTCTGCTAAACATTAAGAACCATGAATGATTGTAATTCTGATTCTGAATGAAGAGAATTTTCTCAAAGGCATCAATATAGTCATAATAACTAATATATATATATATATATACAGCCATGCCATTGTGTATATCGATGATGTACTCATTTTTTCAGAATCCTTAGAACAACATCAGAAGCACTTAAGAGCATTCCTCCATATCATCAAGCTCAATGGTTTTGTTATTTCAGCCCCTAAGATCAAACTTTTCCAAACTAGAGTTCGTTTCTTAGGATTTGATATTCACCATGGTGTAATCAAACCCATAGATAGAGCTATCCAGTTTGCAGATAAGTTTCCAGATGAAATCCTAGATAAAACCCAGCTTCAGAGATTTCTAGGTTCTCTCAACTACATCTCAGATTTCTATCAGAATCTCAGGCAACAATGCAAACTCCTTTTTGATAGACTTCGAACAAATCCATCCCCTTGGACTCCAGCCCATACTACAGTAGTCCAGCATATCAAACAATATGTCAAAACCCTTCCTTGTTTAGGAATTCCTGCTGACAATTCCTTCAAGATTGTCCAGACTGATGCCTCAAACATAGGCTATGGTGGCATCTTCCTCCAGCGTGTTAGCCCCAATTCTCCCGAACAGATAGTCTGTTTCCATTCGAGAATTTGGACTCCCACTCAGATAAATTATAGTACTATTAAGAAAGAAATACTATCTATAGTACTATGCATCTCGAAATTTCAAAGTGATCTTTTAAATCAAAAGTTTTTAATCAGGATTGATTGTAAATCTGCAAAACACGTGTTGGAAAAAGATGTTCAAAACATTGCATCAAAACAAATTTTTGCAAGATGGCAAGCCATCCTTTCAATTTTTGACTTTGATTTAGAATTCATTGAAGGAAGCCAGAACAGCATCCCTGATTTCCTAACCCGTGAATTTTTGCAGAGTCACAACCAAGATGTCCGGGAAGAAACCCGTACAACAACCCCAACCCCCTAAATTGTCTAAACAGCTAAACCTTATTGGTACTAGCCAAGCACAGGGCTTAGAAAAACTTGTACCAATCACCCCTAGCCAAATTGTCCCAATATCACAAGCTAAAAGCCCTAGACAGGATACCCCTGCATCACCATTAAGCATTGCCAATCGTTATTTGGTTTCATCAATCCCAAAACCAAATTATGAAAGGCCACCATATGGTCAGCCCAGCTACAGCTCAGCCTTAGCCTCCCCAGCACCCAAAGCAATCAACCCTTATCAGATAGAAGAACACTTTAGCCTTATCCAAACTCAAAAGCCTTCTTCCTATCCAACCCAAAGAGGAGGACAGTCCTCTTATGTCAAGAAGACCTTTACCCAGCATATCTCTTATATTGAACCCCACCTAGTTCATATAACAGATCCCCTAGCCTTAGCCATGGAAGTTTTGCCACCAAACTGGCATTTCTTACCCAAACATTCAGAGAAAAATATCCAATTCTATAAGAGCATCCTCTCTCAGGAAAAGTCTGCTCAAATAGAAAATATCTACAGCAAAGGGGACCCCCCAATAGTCCTCTATCACAAATTCATCATCACAAGTTTTATCAGTAGTAAAGAATGGGGACAGCATCCTTCCCAGTTAAGGATCCTCAAAAACTACAGATCTCCGTCAGGCTCAGTACTCCATTACTGCTATTATGACTACATGGATGCTTTTGAAAAAGTACTCTTCTTCCAGAACCAGAAATTTAACCATTCATGGTTCTTAATGTTCAGCAAAGATTTTGATAGCCAAACCCCCTCCTAGTTCCTTAAGTGGTGGGAAATGTTTGGATCCATCCCCCAGATCTTCCCAGAACCATTACAAGATGCTTTGAGGTACTTTGATTCAAGATGCAGTTCCTCTAGGCACAGATCCCAGTTCCCAGTAATCTTAATCTTCTCCCAGAGGTACAAGGTCCATTGGATCAGTATGTGGAAATATACAATTAACAGCAACCTCTTGGACCGGGAATTCTCAGTTAAATGGTGGGACAGCCTCAGGATTAATCCAATCATCAATCAGGTTTATAAGGATTATCCTCCCCCAATTCAGAAACCCATTGCCCACGGGACAAAATCTCAGTCTAGCCTAGACTCTGTCCAGATTACCGGAAAATCTAGCAAAGAGTTGAAAGAATTAGCCTAGCAGCTGATAGCTCACTCACAACAGTTAGAATCAGAAGAACAGGTCTCTCCCACTGCTTCTGAGGGATCAGTCAACCACGATCTACTGGACCCGTTCCAAGATTCCCAAGACCCTTATAGCGGGTATAACTTGGACAGCGATTAGAGGATATCCTAACAAAGCAAATCGGGATAAGATCACAGTCCGGTTACTATTCAAAATCAGCAGCCACTAATATGAACAGTACCCGCATTATCAACAGTAGCCGCACCCAGCAGATTCCCCGACAGGTTACTATTTCAACAGTGACCGAATCCGGAAAAGCAAGGGGACAGTTCACTGTAGCATGAACAGTGAAAGTTTTACTGTTCACCGACACAATCATCCAGAGATCCTATTGCTTTCGGTGGAAACAACTTTCACCTCAGTAAAAGCAATTTACTCTCCGTAATTCCAGCAGTCTCCAGCCAGCATCCAAGGCTCCCTCCAGCCTATTTAAGGAAGCCATTTCTTTATTCTGAGGCAGGTCCAATTTTGGAGAAACTTCAGCAACTCCAAAATTCCCTCCTCTTCCAGCCAAGAGTTTATCTTTCTCAGCTTTGCCTCCTCTTTACAACCCTTAGCATTGTAATCAGATGGCACTATCATATTTTCATATTTGTAATATTATGGCCTCAGCCGGCCTTTACCTGTATTATCCGCACGTGGCCACAACCGGCCTTAGCTTGTAACTTACCCCCTTTTTCAGATGGTGCATTTTTGAGACCAAAAGGCATTACATTCCATTCATAATAGCCAAAGGGCGTGGTAAAGGCTGTTTTATACCTATCGGGCTCTCTGATTTGTATTTGCCAAAATCCACTCTTCATATCAAATTTGCTGAAAACAACTGCTTTGTAAAGCCTGTTGACTAAATCTTTTTTATTGGGAATTGGGTACCTTACCCATTCTAAGACTTTGTTGAGGGGCTTGTAGTTGATAACTAATCTAGGGACACCTCTCTCTATCTCAGCATTTTTCTAAACATAAAAGGCTGGGCAAGACCATGGAAATCTAGAAACATTAGCACCATCCAAGCTGACACTGTCTCCAAAACCTTAAACCTGATTAGTGCCAAGTCCATACATCTTAAGTACCTTCAAGAGGAAATTAGATACAAGAAAGTTGAGGACCAACTAGCTTGTAAAACTCTCCAAGAAGAGATCAGAAAGTTTGAGGAAAAACTTAAGCAAGAAGTCTGCTCTGATCTACCCACAGCCTTTTAGCATAGAAAGAGACACGAGGTAGCTCTCCCATATGTCAAAGATTTCAATGAAAAGGATATCCCTACCAAAGCTCGACCTATCCAAATGAACCAGGAGCTTATGGATACCTGCAGAGCAGAGATAGAGGACCTCCTTAAGAAAGGAATCATCCCCATTATTGGAGGAGAGTTCGGTAGGTAGGAGTTCACAGATCAGGTGCCTATCCCATAGTTGTATTTTTGCTTCAGATCTAAAGTTAGATCCAGAAGTTTGAGGATAAAGGTGACTAGGTTGTGATCGTTGATTTAAATTTGTAACCCCAGAATCATGAATAGGTTGTTTAGAAGTTACTCTTCTACCAGCAGTAGATGTTCTCAACCCACGTCCATTCCTGATGTCCCAGCAGACGTAGGAGTACTTAATTCGGAGTCTTATGAGCTATCCGATCTAGATCTAGACATAGGAGATTGGAATATCCCAAAAGTAGCCACCAACCAATTCTACAAGTCTTCATGGTCTTTGAAAACAGCTTTCAAAACAGACTACCATGTTAAGACCATAGAACAAGTCTATGGAATCAACAAAGAGTACAAAACGTGCTACTTGTTATCCCCTTCAGCTATCCAGAAGCATAAAGACAAAGGACATAACTTCCTACACATAGGATTAGTCCAAGTCGGAGTGAAACCACTCACCAGAAGAGGTTTGAACAGCTCAATCCTCATGGCCCTTAGAGATGCTCGTCACATCAGATTTGATGACAGCCTCCTAGGAACCATAGAAACCAGTCTTAGCAACAAAACCATCCATTTTAACTGTTTCCCAGATTTTAGCATCTATCTCTATGACAGCACAGTTATCAAAGCTCTCACGCTCAATATCAGGACACATGGAACCCTCATGACACATGGAACCCTCATGACACATGGAACCCTATGAGTGTAAACCACCTCTGGACATGTCCCGGTTTAGATCTCCAACCGATCTACATCAGCCCCGTAGGCAGTCGCCTATCTACCTTAGAAACAGACCTGCATTCCAGTGTAGCTCAACCAGACCTCTAGGATCACCTTTCCCTACGTCTAGGAGAGATTTAGGGGTAAGTTACAAGCTAAGGCCGGTTGTGGCCATGTGCGGATAATACAGGTAAAGGCCGGCTGAGGCCATAATATTACAAATATGAAAATATGATAGTGCCATCTGATTACAATGCTAAGGGTTGTAAAGAGGAGGCAAAGCTGAGAAAGATAAACTCTTGGCTGGAAGAGGAGGGAATTTTGGAGTTGCTGAAGTTTCTCCAAAATTGGACCTGCCTCAGAATGAAGAAATGGCTTCCTTAAATAGGCTGAAGGGAGCCTTGGATGCTGGTTGGAGACTGCTAGAATTACGGAGAGTAAATTGCTTTTACTGAGGTGAAATTTGTTTCCACCGAAAGCAATAGGATCTCTGGATGATTGTGTCGGTGAACAGTAAAACTTTCACTGTTCATGCTACAGTGAACTGTCCCCTTGCTTTTCCGGATTCGGTCACTGTTGAAATAGTAACCTGTCGGGGAATCTGCTGGGTGCGGCTACTGTTGATAATGCGGGTACTGTTCATATCAGTGGCTGCTGATTTTGAATAGTAATCGGACTGTGATCTTATCCCGATTTGCTTTGTCAGGATATCCTCTAATCGCTGTCCAAGTTATACCCGCTATAAGGGTCTTGGGAATCTTGGAACGGTTCCAGTGGATCGTGGTTGACTGATCCCTCAGAAGCAGTGGGAGAGATCTGTTCTTCTGATTCTAGCTGTTGTGAGTGAGCTATTAGCTGCTGGGCTAATTCTTTTAACTCTTTGCTAGATTTTCCAGTAATCTGGACAGAGTCTAGGCTAGACTGAGATCTTGTCCTGTGGGCAATGGGTTTCTGAACTGGGGGAGGATAATCCTTATAAACCTGATTGATGATTGGATTAATCCTAAGGCTGTCCCACCATTTAACTGAGAATTCCCGGTCCAAGAGGTTGCTGTTAATTGTATATTTCCACATACTGATCCAATGGACCTTGTACCTCTGGGAGAAGATTAAGATTACTGGGAACTGGGATCTGTGCCTAGAGGAACTGCATCTTGAATCAAAGTACCTCAAAGCATCTTGTAATGGTTCTGGGAAGATCTGGGGGATGGATCCAAACATTTCCCACCACTTAAGGAACTAGGAGGGGGTTTGGCTATCAAAATCTTTGCTGAACATTAAGAACCATGAATGGTTAAATTTCTGGTTCTGGAAGAAGAGTACTTTTTCAAAAGCATCCATGTAGTCATAATAGCAGTAATGGAGTACTGAGCCTGACGGAGATCTGTAGTTTTTGAGGATCCTTAACAGGGAAGGATGCTGTCCCCATTCTTTACTGCTGATAAAACCTGTGATGATGAATTTGTGATAGAGGACTATTGGGGGGTCCCCTTTGCTGTAGATATTTTCTATTTGAGCAGACTTTTCCTGAGAGAGGATGCTCTTATAGAACTGGATATTTTTCTCTAGATGTTTGGGTAAGAAATGCCAGTTTGGTGGCAAAACTTCCATGGCTAAGGCTAGGGGATCTGTTATATGAACTAGGTGGGGTTCAATATAAGAGATATGCTGGGTAAAGGTCTTCTTGACATAAGAGGACTATCCTCCTCTTTGGGTTGGATAGGAAGAAGGCTTTTGAGTTTGGATAAGGCTAAAGTGTTCTTCTATCTGATAAGGGTTGATTGCTTTGGGTGCTGGGGAGGCTAAGGCTGAGCTGTAGCTGGGCTGACCATATGGTGGCCTTTCATAATTTGGTTTTGGGATTGATGAAACCAATTAACGATTGGCAATGCTTGATGGTGATGCAGGGGTATCTTGTCTAGGGCTTTTAGCTTGTGATATTGGGACAATTTGGCTAGGGGTGATTGGTACAAGTTTTTCTGAGCCCTGTGCTTGGCTAGTACCAATAAGGTTTTGCTGTTTAGACAATTTAGGGGGTTGGGGTTGTTGTACGGGTTTCTTCCCGGACATCTTGGTTGTGACTCTGCAAAAATTCACGGGTTAGGAAATCAGGGATGCTGTTCAGGCTTCCTTCAATGAATTCTAAATCAAAGTAAAAAATTGAAAGGATGGCTTGCCATCTTGCAAAAATTTGTTTTGATGCAATGTTTTGAACATCTTTTTCCAACACGTGTTTTGCAGATTTACAATCAATCCTGATTAAAAACTTTTGATTTAAAAGATCACTTTGAAATTTCGAGATGCATAGTACTATAGATAGTATTTCTTTCTTAATAGTACTATAATTTATCTGAGTGGGAGTCCAAATTCCCGAATGGAAACAGACTATCTGTTCAGGAGAATTGGGGCTAACATGCTAGAGGAGGATGCCACCATAGCCTATGTTTGAGGCATCAGTCTGGACAATCTTGAAGGAATTGTCAGCAGGAATTCCTAAACAAGGAAGGGTTTTGACATATTGTTTGATATGCTGGACTACTGTAGTATGGGCTGGAGTCCAGGGGGATGGATTTGTTCGAAGTCTATCAAAAAGGAGTTTGCATTGTTGCCTGAGATTCTGATAGAAATCTGAGATGTAGTTGAGAGAACTTAGAAATCTCTGAAGCTGGGTTTTATCTAGGATTTCATCTGGAAACTTATCTGCAAACTGGATAGCTCTATCTATGGGTTTGATTACACCATGGTGAATATCAAATCCTAAGAAACGAACTCTAGTTTGGAAAAGTTTGATCTTAAGGGCTGAAATAACAAGACCATTGAGCTTGATGGTATGGAGGAATGCTCTTAAGTGCTTTTGATGTTGTTCTAAGGATTCTGAAAAAATGAGTACATCATCGATATACACAATGGCATGGCTGGAGAAAGGATTAAAAATCTCATTCATGATATTTTGGAATTCAGATGGTGCATTTTTTAGACCAAAAGGCATTACATTCCATTCATAATGGCCAAAGGGCGTGGTAAAGGCTGTTTTATACCTATCGGGCTCTCTGATTTGTATTTGCCAAAATTCACTCTTCATATCAAATTTGCTGAAAACAACTGCTTTGTAAAGCCTGTTGACTAAATCTTTTTTATTGGGAATTGGGTACCTTACCCATTCTAAGACTTTGTTGAGGGGCTTGTAGTTGATAACTAATCTAGGGACACCTCTCTCTATCTCAGCATTTTTCTGAACATAAAAGGTTGGGCAAGACCATGGTGATCTAGATTTCCTGATGATTCCTTTCTTAAGGAGGTCCTCTATCTCTGCTCTGCAGGTATCCATAAGCTCCTGGTTCATTTGGATAGGTCGAGCTTTGGTAGGGATATCCTTTTCATTGAAATCTTTGACATATGGGAGAGCTACCTCGTGTCTCTTTCTATGCCAAAAGGTTGTGGGTAGATCAGAGCAGACTTCCTGCTTAAGTTTTTCCTCAAACTTTCTGATCTCTTCTTGGAGAGTTTTACAAGCTAGTTGGTCCTCAACTTTCTTGTATCTAATTTCCTCTTGAAGGTACTTAAGATGTATGGACTTGGCACTAATCAGGTTTAAGGTTTTGGAGACGGTGTCAGCTTGGATGGTGCTAATGTTTCTAGGCACTAGTCCACTAATAAACTTAAACTTGATGGTTTGGCCAAAGGGTTGGGTAGTGATTCCTTTACTATCTACTGTGAAAGGGTAAAGGATGCAAATGAAGGGATTTCCTAAGATGACCTTGTCTGTCATATTTTTGACAAGAACAAATGTGGTTTTGAAACACATGTTATCTTGGCAAACATGGGCTTTAGGAAGTTTGAATTCAATCTGCATTTTTCCGCCACTTGCGGATGTCAATCGTTCCCTAGACTTTTTAAAGTATTTGGAGGGAATGATTCCTTCTTGAATGCAATTGAGATCAGCACCTGAATCAATTAAGGCTATGACCTCGAATTCAAAATCTTTGCTAATGGCAATCCTGACTTTAGAATGCCATTTATGGAAGTTAATCCTAGTGATAGCATCTAAAAACAATTCTTTGCTGGGTTCATGGATGAGATCAGCTATAGGGTCAACAGTTTGGCTAACTTCATTATCAGAGGAATCTTTCTTGTTGCTTTGATAAGAAGTGTTTTCCAAGGGTTGAGTTTCCTGGAGGGTTTTAAGACTTTGCTTTAAGGTCCCAATTTCATACCCGGTTTCCTTGGTTTCTCTTTGAAGGTCGTTGATCTTAACTTCCTTCCTGGACAGGACAATCTTGTTGTGAGATCGGTCCAAATCTACCTTGGGTTGAAGGTTACTGGGTTCAGTTTTACTTGGTTCTTGTACCAAAGGTTGTTGGGTTGGGCTAGGCTCCTGAGGCTTTTCAATGGGGCCACCTGTTTTTATGTGAGAGGATTTGGTGTTACAATCTTTCTTGAGATGGTCACGCTTGCCGCAACCATAACATTTTCCAGGCTTAGGAGGGACATGTTTTTCAGGCTTCTTAGATCTTTTATAAGATTTGGAAATAGGTCGATGGGCATTGCTAGCACGTCTATCAAGTCTGTTCATTCTTAGGCGTTTCCATTTGGCTTCTAGGGGTTCATCATCCGTGTCAGAGGAGGAACTGCTAGAGGTTGTGTGGATTTTCAAGACCTTAAGCTGACTTGTAGATTTTGGTGAAGGAATGGCTAGTTTCTTCTTTGCTAACTCTTCAGGCTTTTGTGCCATGATTTCTAAAGCTGTTTTGCTCTTAGGATAACTGAGACTGTTGTGATTGGTAGGGGTAGATGACTAATCTTAACAACTTTCTTAATTTCACTGGGTCCTTCAATGGTCTAGGTTCTGGTGAGGACACAAAACTGCTTGCGCTGGCCAAAATACCTTTCGAAGTATATGAAAAGGGGACATTACGGGATATTTCCCTCATGAATGCCGTCCATGCTTCAAATACTTTTTCTTTTTGATCTCTGGTATAATTGGCTTTGTAAGCTTCTCTTTTAGTCCTGTTTTCCTCAGAACTAAACTCCTTACCTAACTCTTCTAGGTCAGGAACGAATTCTCTGTTTAGGACCAAGATGTTCAGAGATTTTTCTTGCTGATCTGGAGGCTGTTCCATATCAGTTCCAGATGGGGATGGGGGGGATTGCTCACGATCGTCTTCCTCATTGACAATCGAATCCTGTTTGGCTGTGTAGCAAGGTGTGGTGAGTTGGGAATTGGTTCTAACTCCCTGAAGCTATATATATATATATATATATAGATGATTCCAACATAGAATTACAATCCTACAAAATTGTGGATATATGACCCCTAAAAAAACATACAAAAAAAGAGAGCACATATTAAATATAAGAAAAACAAACATTAAATGGGAGGCAATGTTGGTATTGCACAATTTGTGTTTGATTAAAAAGCTTTTACTTTCTTTTAGAAAATAAAAAAATAAAACAATGTAATACTAATATAGGCACCAAGACAAAAAAACCTGGGCACTTTGTATCTTGATTAGCACTCTGCCCTCACGGTGACTCCTAGCCTCTTTTGCCTATTTTCCAGCACAAAAAACCTGTCCGCATGAACCCTAGTGATCCAATCATCAACATCAATCAACGCAACAATCATAAAAAATGTAAGACTACAAGCAAATTGAAAGAGGAAATTCAAGATGCCTCTCAAAAATAAGTTTATGGCATTAAAATACCAGAGTCCTAAACAGAGAATAAATATCAAAACATGATAACATGATGTGACAGGTTTAATGTTTTGAACTTGGTATTAGAAACAAATAGTAAAAGTAACCTACTCAAGTTTAACAAAAACCAACTGCAAATCGCAATATTCTCATCAATAGACAGATTGTCAGTGGCTGTTGAAAAGATGATGATAGTAGTGTAGAGATTGAGAAAAGACGATGATGGTGGTGTAGAGAAAAAGAATAGCATTAAGAGAAAAGAACGTTTGTAATTTAACAATCACAGTTGGTATAAGTGGAGAAATTCAGATACTATAAAACAAAAGTGAAACACAAAATCCAGGATGAAATCTTTATGTTGCTCCGCTTTCACTCTACTTTCTCATCATCCAAATCGAAGTTGAAACACAAACTAAATATAATTTAAAAAAAAAAAAAAAAATTCACACAAAGCATTGCATAAGATAAAAGAGAGAGCCTTGAGTATGCGGATCACGTTGTCAAGGTCGAGGAGACGAATATAGGCTTGGACAATTGGTGGTAAAAAACTTTCCGTGTGCTCAGTTTGAGAAGAAAAAAACAGTAGAGAGACAATAATTGAAGAGGAAAACTTTTAGTATGAGTTGGAGAGTTGAGGAAAGTTGTAGGAGGTTTCGTAATGGGAATTAATGGCTTTACACTTTATTTTGCTTTTTTAACAACTTTTTTTTTTTGAGAAATAATTACAACATGCTGCTAATCTCGTAGCTCGAACTCTTTCTCCCCTACACCCCAAGCACTTTGTATATTGGAAGGTGCTAATTCAGCTACAGGGCCTTTGACAACAACTTTTTAATTTACTTGCTTTAGTGAAAATTTTATTTATTTATTTATGGGATAAGTCTTTTAGTGGAAATTTGATGACAATTATTCTTAGAGTAGTTCTATGACTACAAGTTATTCTACAATTTTTTTCGCCACAATTTTGATATGATAAATTATGAGTTGTTAATTATCACTTACACATAGATTTATAATTTTTTTCACTAATCACACTTTGTCATATCACAATTATAATAATAAATTGTGAAAAATTTTGTAATTGTAACTTTTTCTTATTCCTACACATTATTACTTCAAGAAAAGAGAGAAGAATACCAACTTCTTGGTGGCCACCGCCAGCTATAAAGTCAAGTTGATTATATTGCTTTTTGACAAACAACAAAGCTATATATTGCTTCTTTTTTTTCTTCTTTTTTTTCCCACCTATTCATAATTCAGATGCCATTGTGATGTGACATCCTTAATTGCTTTCTTTGTGTGTGTGGTACCAGATTTTTTTCTTGTGTATATGCTCAGTTTGATGTAATAGGAAACCCCAGGACACCTCTGGTTCCATTAATTCATGACTGGGAGCTATGGTAGAGGCAGCGATATTAATAATAAGACAAAACTTAAGTACAGTACTTTATGTGTTATTTTTTAGATTATTCTCTTAAGATTCAGTCATGTGGTTACTTAATTAAAAAATACACTTTCATCCCATGAGAAAAAATCCACATGGCAAAATCTTAAAAGAAAAATCTAAGAAATAACATCTAAGTACTATACCTAAGTCTTCCTCTTACAAATAAATATTATCCACGATCATAACAATAATTTCATATGGGAAAAAAAAGTTTTTTTATAAAATAAATTTATAATGTAGGCCAATCTATATATATAATAGATGAAGCAGAGAGAAACTCAAATTGCAATTTTAAATTAGAATCCTAATTTTGTCTACATTTAAGTGAGATCACTTGTAATTTTGTTGTGCTCTTTTTTTTTTTTCACACCCACGTATTTCCAGGTTCACCTCCTCTTCTACAATAATCAAAACCCAAAATCCTTCCTCTCCTACTCAGCTAACGGTGCATGTACCCAGTTACCACACCGATTCAGGCACCTTAATATACATCTCCCATCTTCTTCAATGAATGCTATGGAATTTGAAAAGAATCTTTCGGTATCAATGATGCGTGTATTTGGGTATCTCTATATCTTATATAAGAAGAGGTTTTCCATATATTCTGATTATACTCACAATTTTAATGGTCCTGGTTTATGCTTCATAAGGTTTGATTACTTCTTTCTTTTATCTGCCTATACTTTCGTTCGTTCTTTTGAATAATTTTTATTGTTTAATTATAATTTTTTTTCCTATCATTGATGTTGCATGTTTATTTTCTATTTCATAACAAGTTGCAAGGCAACTCATAATTTTAATGGTCCTGGTTTATGGTCTGCAAAACCAATTCCAACAATTCCTAAGGTTTGATTACTGCTTTCTTTCATCTGCCTATTGTTTCCGTCCTTTCTGTGAATAATCTTTATTCTTTAATTATAAAAGTTTTTTTGTTTGCCTATGATTGATGTTACATGTCTATTTCTTGTTTCATAAAAAGTTGCAAGGAAACTAGGGAATTGTTTGACTTCCAAACTTTCAAGCATGCCACAAAATTGGAATGGGACATTGGAACCGAGATGAACCTTATCCTTACGGTTATGAAGAATTTGTGGTTACGTGCAAAAGATGCTCAATCGATCTTGAAATGTTTAAGTTGGTAAATAGGCTTCTTTAAGTCTCTTTTATTGTATTTTTTTACCCTCATTGTAGCATCACTTAAATAATAAGATGGAATATTCTGTTCCTCTGTTAATCGTTTGTTAAGCTTTGCAAAAGTTTTACAATTATGATTTCCTTAATGGTTTGCCAAAAGGAATGATTATCGATTGTGGAAAATTCAAAGTGTAATCAACCTCATCCTTGTGATTATAAAAAATTTGTAGTTACGTCTCATTGAATATAAAAACCTGACTCTTCACTTCTTCTTTTTCACATCAATCCCAATCACTCTAAAATCCTTTCTTAATTTTTGTGTCTAAGGAATTATATATATATATATATAATCAAAGCTAAGAGAAAATATAATTTAAATTCTAAATTGGATAGTTAATTTTGCATCATGTATCTTATGTAAAATTTTAAATTTTTGTGCATGCGTTAACACCTAACATGGAAGTTAGAAAACCACAATAATCAAGTTCATTCACCTAAGCAAAAACATTTAACTTGCACACTATAAAAATCCCTAGCATCCCATTCGCTATTTGTATAAGCATAAACATACAACCTTCTAGAAACATTCAGTCACATTTTCCACAAAAAAAAAAAAAATCCTACGCCTCCACCACTAAAAAGTTAAAACTAACACAAACTTTTACTCTCGCATAGATCTTCACATTTAGCTTTCGTATATCTCTCAAATGCATAATCTTTGCTCTGAGTTTTTAAAGGCATTAAAGGTTGTTTCTCTCTATCTCCCTTGCTTTCATGTTCTTATTTTTTCCCCAATTCGGTTTACGATTTGTACAATCATTTTTTTTTAAGTGGCATGATGAAGATCAAAAAGGCAAAGTCTCCATTAACCCCCACCCCCTCTTTTTTCAGTTCTTTTATATTAATGTTTATTGGCCATATGATTTCCTTCTTTTGTTCCAACCAAGTCCACATGAAGAAACCGAGTTTGCATGGGACATGTATACCTTTTGAACATTCCCTGCCAATCCTGTTTTGAATGTACTTATTACATCATTATTATCATGTAAAATATGAGTGAGTTGGGGGATTAATTTGTGGTGCTTCTTCCTTTTTGATTGCTTACTAAAAGTCTTTAAGTTTATACTACTAACATGTTTGAGTCTGGAAAAACTTATTATTTGCTCCATTTGAATTTTGTGTTAGTTTTGTACTCTATGCAAGTTAATTTATTCCTTTTTTTGACTTGATTCTATGTGTTATAATTTAGAACCACCGAATTAACCAGTATTATTGTCAAAGTTATATTTAATTGAAATTTGTTTGTTATGTTTTATTATTTCATAGCTCTAACATCTACAATTCCCTTTCTCCCCCTCTCATGTCCAGTATTAATTGTAGAAAATTACATTGGTTTATGTAAAATTAAAAGCAGGCAATTATTAATTAGAAAACAAGCAAGCAAATACGTTTCAATTGCACAAAAGATATTTATAATAATATTATTCTAACTTATATATTCATTTTCAATATTGATTTCAATTTTTTTTAATCCAAATGAATAAAACAATTTCGTTACATCATATGAAGTTTTCCTATAAATAAATCATAATTAAAAAAAATTATGAAGTAGGCAATTATCACTTAGAAAATAAGCAAGCAGAAAAAGAAAAAAAAAAGTGCTTCACAATATCAAAAATTAAGAATTAATAAATTTTAAACAAAAACAATATGGACAATTTACATTTTCTACCTAATAATATCCTTACAAGATTTTTTAAAGATTTATCAATAGTATTTAAATTATATATATAAGAATTATACTATGCATCTTAATGTGTATTTTTTAAGTATATCCATGCAAATGTAAAAAAATTACATAATGCTAAGTTTTGTTATTGAAATTTTCTGGTTAATAATATGAATTTGGACTTAACTAAGTCTTTTAAATATCAATAAATCTACCTAACAATATCCTTACAAGATTTTTTTAAAGACTTAACAAAATATAAGAATAATTATTTATCAATATTATTTAAATTATATATATAATAATTATATTATGCATCTTAATGTGTATTTTTTAAGTATATCCAGGCAATTATAAAAAAAATTACATAATGCTAAGTTTTGTTAATGAAATTTTCTGGTTAATAATATAAATTTAGATTTAACTAAGCCTTTTAAACATGAATAAACTCATGATTAATAAATTAAAAAAAAAAACCAATAGTATCACTTAAAAAATAAAATGTAATATTTTTTTTTTCATTTTTTTTATTAAATTATATCAATTCCCGTGTGATAGCATGGGTTACATACTAGTTTGATATAATAGGAAACCCCTAGACTCCCTTGGTTACATAATACATTGTCGTTGGAAACCTCACAGACCCTTAATTGGTTTACTGCAGCCAATACAACGGTCAAAGAAAGAGGACAGCTATCTCTCTCTCTCTCTCTCTCTCTCTCACACACACACATATATATATAATATATATATATATATATATATATATTTTTTTTTTTAAATCGCAAATTTCTCATCAATAGACAGATTGTCGGTGGCTGTTGAAAAGATGATGATGGTAGTGTAGAGATTGAGAAAAGACAATGATGGTGGTGTAGAGAAAAAGAATAGCATTAAGAGAAAAGAACGTTTGTAATTTAACAATCACAGTTGGTATAAGTGGAGAAATTCAGATACTATAAAACAAAAGTGAAACACAAAATCCAGGATGAAATCTTTATGTTGCTCCCCTTTCACTCTACTTTCTCATCATCCAAATCGAAGTTGAAACACAAACTAAAGATAATTAATATAAATAAAAAAAATTCACACAAAGCATTGCATAAGATAAAAGAGAGAACCTTGAGTATGCGGATCACGTTGTCAAGGTCGAGGAGACGAATATAGGCTTGGACAATTGGTGGGAAAAAACTTTCCGTGTGCTCAGTTTGAGAAGAAAAAAACAGTAGAGAGACAATAATTGAAGAGGCAAACTTTTTGTATTGAGTTGGAGGGTTGAGGAAAGTTGTAGGAGGTTTCGTAATTGGAATTAATGGCTTTACATTTTTTTTTTTTTTGAATACTAAGTATTTTAATACGGCAGATGGAAGAAAGTTTTAAAGAAACTAACAGTGGTGTATATCCAAATGTTGGCTTTACATTTTATTTTGCTTTTTTAACAACTTTTTAATTTACTTGCTTTAGTGGAAATTTTTATTTATTTATTTTTGGGATAAGTCCTTTAGTGGAAATTTGATGGCAATTATTCTTAGAGTAGTTCTATGACTACAAATTATTTTACAATTTTTTTCGCCACAATTTTGATATGATAGATTATGAGTTGTTAATTATTACTTACACAAATTTATTATTTTTTTCACTAATCACACTTTGTCATATCACAAGTATAATAATAAATTGTGAAATTTTTTGCAATGGTGACTTTTTCTTATTCCTACACATTATTCCTTCAAGAAAAGAGAGAAGAATACTAACTTCTTGGTGGCCACCGCCAGCTATAAAGTCATGTTGATTATATTGCTTTTTGACAAACAACAAAGCTATATATTGCTTTTTTTCCCATCTATTCATAATTTAGATGCCATTGTGATGTGACATCCTTAATTGCTTTCTTTGTGTGTGTGGTACCAGATTTTTTCGTGTGTATGTGCTCAGTTGGTGTAATAGGAAACCCTAGGACACCTCTGGTTCCATTAATTCATGACTGGGAGCTATGGGAGAGGCAGCAATATTAATAATAAGACAAAACTTAAGTATAGTACTTTAGGTGTTATTTTTTAGATTCTTTTCTTAAGATTCAGTCATGTGATTACTTAACTAAAAAATATACTTTCATTCTATGAGAAAAATTCTACATGACAAAATTTTAAAAGAAAAATCTAAGAAATAACACCTAAGTACTATACCTAAGTTTTTCTCTTACAAAGTCATAACAATAATTTCATATGGAAAAAATATATAATTTTTTTATAAAATATTTTAAAATAAATTTATAATGTGGGCCAATTTGATATAATAGAAAACCCCTGGACTCCCTTGGTTCCATAATACATTGTCGTTGGAAACCTCACAGACCCTTAAGATTCAGTCATGTGATTACTTAACTAAAAAATATACTTTCATTCTATGAAAAAAAATCTGCATGACAAAATTTTAAAAGAAAAATCTAAAAAATAACACCTAAGTACTATACCTAAGTCTTTCTCTTACAAAGTCATAACAATAATTTCATATGAAAAAAATATATAATTTTTTTATAAAATATTTTAAAATAAATTTATAATGTGGGCCAATTTGATATAATAGAAAACTCCTGGACTCCCTTGGTTCCATAATACATTGTTGTTGGAAACCTCACAGACCCTTAATTGGTTTACTGCGGCCAAGACAAGGGTCAAAGAAAGAGGACAGCTATCTCTCTCTATCTCTCTCTCACACACACACGCGCACGCGCACACACACACACACACACATATATATATTATAAAATTTTTAGTCACCCAATTGTTTTTTTCTCCCCCTTTTTTTCCCAGTAGTTTTGACGCAAGTCACCCAAAAGATTTAAAATCAATTTTTGCATGATATGATATCTCATATTGAAAGTCTTCCACAACCATAAAATTGGAAATGATTCTGAAAAAAATAATGAAAATTTCCCTCATTCAAAACCCAAAATCTAAAGTAACAAAAATTAAGAAAACAGGATCCGGAAAAACATATTAAATTTGCATATATGAAATTAAGCCCTAGCCATTATTTTCTTCGCGTCATCATTTGTTTGAGTAAGATAGATAGAGAGAGAGAGGAAAAAGCGCTTGTAATTAGACAATCAGTTGAAATACAGACGCAACATTGTTTTGTATTTTAGATTTTCTAAACAAGAATAACACCATCACTATCTTGGTATAACAAATTTTCACCATGCCTTGTGAAACTATAGCTTATAAGCACTAGAAATTATCTAGAACATGCTTTGATTTTTTATATAATTTTATTTTCTTAATCTGTTGATCACAATCATTTTTAATTATTATTTTTTATCAGAAACTAATTGACTAATCATGGCTTTTGGATACTCGTGAATATATTAATCCCTTTGGGATGTTCTCATATTTGGTTTGCAAAGTTGTAGTTGTAGTGGGTTATATACTTATTATATTTATCTTAATAAACCTTTCTATTTTAATGCTTTCCTAAGAGTTTCATTAAAATAAAAAAAAAAGCTTTTCTAAGAGTGCTACAGCTGTTCCATTAGATGGGTTAAGCCATACTACCGTCTCAAACTCACCCCAAACATTAATGATTACAATTCACAAGGATTTGGTGTACATTTAGATACATGTAAGTTTATTTGGGACATGGGTGATAATCGCCAAATGAAAGCAAAATCAAATATGAAGGTTCAAAATACAAATTTTTAAACCTAAATTGTAAAAAAATAACTTGAACTTAAAGTGTCAAAAGTGTACTTCAGAGTTCAGTCATTAATTCAAGCATTGTATAACATACATCAAAAGAAGTTGCTGCAAAATTTTCCCAATGGAAAAATAAATAAATTTAATACCACATGTTGAACTTCGTGGGTGCGATATTCGATCAGAGCCACCAATGCCTCTTCTTGCTCTTCTCTGCTAACACCGTTGTCGTTATTGGAATCCAATTGACAAAATTTAACCTTGAGCGCTCGGACCAAAATATGTTCAGTCAAAAGCCTAACAAAACAAAATCAAAGCATAAATGAATAGATTGAAAGTATCAATTACCTAAAAAAAAAAAGAAGCAGAATAAAGAATGCAAATCACACAAGGGGTGCAGTGAGAGAGATGTAGAAGAGAGAGGCAGTGAAAGAGAGAGAGATATAGAAGAGAGGCAGAGTTAGAGACAGAGAGAGAAGAGTGAGGGAGAAACAATTGAGGGAGAAACAATGAAGGGAATGAAAATGACACTTGGTTAAGTCTCATGTGTTATCTCTATTTCTTTTTTTCTTTTTCTTTTTTCTTGAAGGAAATTAAGTTTCAGAAACTCAAGTCTCTTTAAGGAACTTGAGTCTTGGAGACTAAATTTCTACGTGAATTTTTTTATCCATGTGAGAAACAATGAAGAGAGTGAGAAGGAGACTAGTTAAGTCTCATGTGTTATCTCTTTTATTTGTTTTTTTTTTCCGAAGGAAATTGAGTCTCAGAGACTCAAGTTTGTTTGAGGAACTCAAGTCTTGGAGACGTGAGTTCCAAGTGGATTTTTTTATCCATGTCAGCTTTTGCCACGTCTTGGAATTTGAGAGGGTGTTTGGATTGGCCTATTTTTAGTTACATAACTCAAAAACTTTAACTCAAAACTCAAAAACCATGAGACCCACTGGCTGAAATGTTGTTTGGTTCAGTTTCCATTTTGTGTTTCTGTAACTCATATCTCAAAATTTTGAGTTTTGAGAATCAGAAATAAGAACTCCTCAAAGGCTGTTATCATTTTCTGAGAAATGATTTTTGTGGCATTTTGAGTAAATAATTGCAAATATGTGGGACCCTTTTCAGTGTGTTGTCACATCACCCATAGAGCTGTTAGAAGCCTTTGTGCCAAATGCTCCAGCTTCACCAAAAAGCCTTTGCTGTGGTCTCCACCAAATAGTGAAAAAGTTGAGAAATGAGATATGGGGCACGGTTTTGAGATATTGGAGCCAAACAAAAATTTTCAGTTTTGGGTTTTGAGTGAGATGAGTTTTGAGAAATGAGTTATGTGTTTTGAGTTATGTTTTTTGAATTATGATTTTTGAGTTTTGAGATACTCCCAATCCAAACACCCTTTGAGTCTTTCAAAGAACTCAAGTATCTAAGAATTGAGATAATACTTAACTAATTAGTTTGCTTTTCAGCCATATAACGAAATTGTTAGTAAAAACAGCCTAAGGGGAAAAAACAAAATCCTCCAAGTGAGGGGTAGTAAGGAAATCGGGTTATTCACTTATTCCTATATCCAGGAAAAACACTTCCCCTTGTCAACTAAATAATGTTTCCATATAGTTTTTGTCAAAAGAATACAAATTATTATCAGATTCATAACTATTCCTGAACATGCTTACAGTTAAGTTTTTCAAATAATAGTATTAAGAGAAAAACGTTGGTATAAGAGGAGAAATTCAGGTACTATAAAACAAAAGTGAAACACAAAACCCAGGAAAAAAAATCTTTACATTCCTCCCCTTTCCCTCTGCTTTCTCGTCAAAGAATTCACACAAAGCTTTGCATATGTAAGAGAAGAGAGAGGACCTTGAGGATGCGGATCACGTTGTCAAGGTTGAGTAGGCTTGAATGATTGGCGGTAAAAAACTTTCCTTGTGCTCAGTTTGAGAAGTAAAAAATAGAGAGACAATAATTGAAGAGGAAAACTATTAGGATACAGATTTGAGTAAAGTTGTGGGAAGTTTCGTGATTGGAATTGCCTTTACTTGATTACTAGAGTGCGTTCCTAGAGACCACTATAAAGTGGAAAATTATTTATTTTGAGTTTGAAGCAAAGAGTAGCCAGGGCCCTAGCCTCTGCAGTGACTCCTATGCGCAGCATATGTACACCACTGGTGTTCTCCAACTACATTGCACTTTTGGCCTTCAATCAGGGCAGCAAGTTTCCAAGGAACTTACTTCTTTCCCAAATAGAGTTCCTCCATTCTTCTACTAACCAGAACAAATCTGCAAAAACGAAGCTGTAGAGCCTTAGTTAATGCTTCTCAAACAGCATGGCATCTAGCGCACAATTCAGCTACATAGACAAAACACACATTTGCACCTTCTCTGCCAGTGCCCCTCAACTGTCATCAACAATGGACAGACCCGCCTCGGTACTCTCCTGCAGTTATTCTGATCCACGTGTTGTGCATCTTGTGCATACCTACAATACAAAGCTTTACTGAGTACATCAAAAGTACACTGTTTTGCATCCTCAAACATCACTGTGTTGAGGTTATATGACAAGTCCCACATAGTTATGATAAGATGATCTAGAGAACATCACATATTCCTGCTTATGAAAATCTAGATCCTCCATTTACTAAGTAAATTACTGCTTCAAAGAGCAAGAGTAAATGACCTCAGTTCAAAGTGTCTAATCTGACCAAAACCACACAGCCCTAGCAAGACTGCGCTACAGGAATAAATGATCCAACTTCTCTTCCTCAGTGAAAAAAGACACTTGGTTTCACTCACTATGTTTGTGTTGTATGAGGCCATGTCAGGTTTTCAGTATTTCCACAGCTTGAGATAGGGATAACTAAAATTTAAGCAGCCACTTCTGCAGAGTACATCTCTCTAATCAGGTCCTGTTTTCAAGTAAAAGTGTAAAGGTAAGATTAAATAACTGTTTTAACAGTTTCGACTTCATTAAGGGATTCCTAAAATACATACATACATACAAATATATATATATATATATATATATATATATATATATATATATTGTGTTATTGAAAAAGACTGATACAGAGAAACACAAACTGGAATGTTTTTATAAAAGTGTAGGATCTTTCCACTATGAAATATGACTAAACTTAAATTCTGGACACAACACATCAAAATAAAATTGTAGGATCTTTCTTTCCACTATGAAATATAATACGACAAAAAAAGTGGAAAAATATGACAACTTAAATTCTGGATGTAATGCATCAAAACAACGGTAACAACTAGAGTGGGGCTTACCGATTAAAGCAGGATACCTTCTCTATATTTCAACCTTGTCTGCACAGTTGCTTGCCTGCTAGAATATGCACAGAATGCAGAATGGCCCAGAATAATACGCATATTAAATTAACCAGGTTTACTATTGAGTTATTTGATCAAGGAAACAGACCAGATGAGAGTTGGCATAAGTGCCAATAATGAAACTCAAGCACAGCTAGCAAAATTATATTTTGAAGTTCAAATTAACTAAGTAAAAGCGTCCAAAGGAAAAGGAAAAAAAAGATAATGCAGAGCAACCAACAAAATTTTAACAGTGACTTATGTGTGGGTAATTATGAGAAAAAATTGATAAAGAAAACAGACAAGAAGTTCAACAATCTTCAATGATGCTGTTGTTGGAATAAGTACCAAAAACGAAGATAAGCTGCAGCTAGCAATATACTATTTAGAATTTAAAATTAAATCAACCAAATGTACAAGTATATGCCAAAGGAAAGGAAAAAAAGATAATGCAGCAATCAGCAAAACAAAGGAAAATTCATTTAAATTCATTGACTTTCAGAGTATTTGAACCCATTTTTCAAATTCCATCAACAATAATAAAAAAATCCGATGACTTACAGAGTATATGAACCGATTTTCTAAATTCCATCAAACTTTCAAGTCACTTTCACTAGATTTCTGCCAATCCCCGAGCTCCTCACTGCATTCCAAGTACTCCTCAAAATCAGAGTCACCATGGGCCAGAAATTCTATGAATCTTTCATTCCTTTGTGAGTGTGGTAGTTCATTAGGGCTTCCTTCTCCACTAGGTCCAGCCCCATCATAATCGTCATGGGTTTGGTTCGCTTTGTTGCTTCTGCTAGCACCTCCGAATTGTCAAAATTATGATGGAGAACACCCAAGTCCTCATAAGGAATGATGGTAGTGTTGCTACTCTGAGCCACAGTTTGGTTGAGATCTTCTATGTCTTTCTTGTATACCATACGGAACCCGCATTTCTTCACCTCCATGCTTGGACCATACTTTTCAATTTTAATGCCAATCTGACTAAATTCATTTTCTTCCAATTCTTTCAGTAATTTTATGTCCTCCCTCCTCACGTAGTATTGAGGAAGCAAATAAAATAGCCATATATGATCTGATAAACCAACCATTCTTATAGTGCCTATTGTAGCATTCATTTCTTTTCCATTGACTATCAACCGACTGGTTATTTCACAATCGCAATAATTGTCGATATGGTGATGTGGAAGACAAGAAAATACAACGCAAACAGCAATGCCCATCCACTCATCCCTCAAATGAGAAGAAGTTTCCACTTTTGTATTCACTTTAGCCCCCATACTTTGACGGATAAACCACTTCGGAATTACACTTCCAGGAATAACAATGTGATAACTACTATCAAATCCTTCATTGCAATATCTATCTTTGAGAGAGAGTCCCTGAAACATACAACACAGGTTGTTTATAACACACACACACACACACACACACACACACACAGAGAGAGAGAGAGAGAGAGAGAGAGAGAGAGAGAGAGAGAGAGACTTGAAGGTGCTTTCGTATCACAGTAAAAAACATGTCAATGACACCTTGACTGTCAGTTAGTTTACTGCAATTTGAAAAGTAAAGCTCTGCCTCACATATAGAATTAGGTTTTAGTAAATCTGGTATCGTTTCTAGCGAGGTACAACCATATCCACCAATAGCTACGATACTTAATGGAAGCTTTGGCAATGATCGAAGACTCTTGCAATTCTCCAAATCCATGGTTCTCAACTTACACAGACGACCAATGCTGTCAGGAAGATAAACAAAACCATTTTCCCTTAAATCTATTTCTCTTAAAGATAATAAGTAACCAATATCATCAGGAATTGTCATAAGATTGCAGTCTCTTAGATTCAATTCGGTCAAAGAACACAAACCCAATAGAGAGGACAATCCCACAGGATGTGGACTTTTTGGCATTGAATAAAAAGGGAGGAGTTCATAGCAAGATGTAGATTTAAATGATGATAACCCCTTACATCCACCGAAAGATAGCACTTTAAGACTTTTTAAGAGACCAATGGATGAAGGAATCTCCTTTATAGCAGTTCCATCCAAGTAAAGCTTCAATATATGTTGCATGTTTTCTCCAAATTTTGGAATTTGTTTAATTTTTGAGCAACCGGAAAGAATAAGAGTTTCAAGAGACTCCATTTCAAACTTTTTTGGAAGAGATTTTAGGTTTTTGCAACCTTTTAGACTAAGAAAAGTTAGCTTTTTAAGAACTACAATTGATGGGTGCACCTTGGATAAATTTAAACAATCTTCAAGAACCAATTTCTCGAGGAACGGGACTTCGGTGAAGATAGGGGTTTCAACAAGTTTCAGAGACTTTCTTATTCGGATCGATTTTAACCTTTGAAATGACTGTTAAAAGCCACACACAAAAAAAAAAAAAAAACAATTAGCTTCCACAAAACCTTACATTTTAAGGAAACTTAAAAATAAATAAATAAATAAAAATAAATGGTGTATAAAAGTACCTAAATTACCTTTGATTGGAAACTTGATGGAAAATTTTTTGAAGGGTAATTGCCCCAATCAAGAATTCTTAAGCCATTAGGAAGATGTTTGGGACCATGCAAAAGGTAAACATTATCAATTATGAGTAATTTAAGATGCTGCATCTTTGAGAATGATTCAAGATTCCAATGTGCCTCTTTTGGTGTAGGCAAGTTTAAAACAATGCCTTGAATTGCTTCTGTTTCCTAATAATCATGAACAAAAGGGATTAGTGACATGCAAATGTACTATTACAATATTACTTAAATTACTGTAAGTCAAACTCTTTTGAATAAAATAATAGGGTACATACCTAATTTTTCTAAATAACGACTTACCATATTTTTTGTTAGTACATCGTCAACATCCTCAAACAGCCACAATTTACTACGTTTTCCAGGCTCTCTAGGGCACTCTTGATAAACTATGTTCCTACCTATTTCTTGTAGTAAATCATGCATCCATAATGTAGTTTCATCCATTTTTACAAGAGATTTATCTACAAGAACCCCTAAACCAACATTAGGGTAAAGGCCGAGATAATCTAGTTTTTCTACTATATCATCTTTGATCTCATTATTAAAGAAACATGCAATATGTAGGAATATTTCCTTTTCTACTTCATCTAGTCCATCAAAACTTATTTTAAGTACTTGGAGAATTTCACTTTTAGGAAATTCCTTAAGCCTATTTAATGTACTTTTCCATTGATCAATATCTCTACTAAACAAAAAGGAACCCAAAATCTCAATAGCTAAAGGAAGGCCTTTAGTATATTGTACAACTTCTTTACACAGTGCTAGATAATCTTTGGGAGGATGGTCATTAGTAAAAGCTTTCAAACATAAAAGATGAAGAGCTTCATCATCATCCAATCCTTTAGCTTCGTATATTTTGTCTACTTTAAGTATACGAAGTAAATGCTTATCCCTTGTTGTTATGATAACTCTACTACCAGAACCAAACCAATTACCCTTCCCAACTAACTTTTTCAACTGGTCTAATTGATTTACATCATCAAGAACGAGAAGAATTTTTTTATGACGTAATCTATTCTTGATCACAAAAAGTCCCTCGTCAACATCTTGTATTCTTATACTTTCATTTAATATTTTTCTAATAAGTAGTTGTTGCAATGGAATCAAACCATCCTTTTCACAAACCTCCCTAACATTAGGGAGAAAGCAACAACCTTCAAACTTCTTCAAAACCGTATCAAAAACAACTCTAGCAAGAGTTGTTTTACCTATTCCCCCCATCCCCCAAACCCCTATAATGCGAACATCATTAAAACCTATTGCCAAATATGACTCCAATTCCTTCACTCTGGATGTTATTCCTACAAGGTCTTCAATATCTTCCGAAGATGCATAATTCAATTTATGCAATAATTCTCCCACAATATTTTGGATAAGTTGAGCCTCAGACCTGCAATGAAGAGAGAATGATATATAGTGAGCACCACCTATAAATAGGACCCCAAAAGAGAAAGTAGACACCCAATATTCTATTTTGTTGGCTAAAACAAGAAAATGTAAATAACTTGGTGCAAAAAATTGAAAGAAATATAAAAATGTAAATTGGATTACCTATCCAATAGGTGCCACCCTTTGAGATTTGCCACTTCTCTTAAAGCAGCTCTCCATGTATGCACATTCTCTATAAAGTCCTTGAAACATTCTTCATGTTTAGAAAAGGCTTGGGCAAAAGAGCCTGTTTGTTTTCGTACATTAGATGGATCCACATCATAAAAAATTGGAAAAACTGTTGTTTTCATCTCTTTCATGCATTCAATGATCTTTACAAGTTCATCCAAACACCATGTTGAAGTTGCATAGTTTTTTGAAAGAATGACAACTACAAATCTTGATTCTTCTATTGCTTTGAAGATCTCTGGTGAAATAGATTTTCCCCTCTCAAGTTTTTCCTCATCTCTAAAGGTGATTATGCCCTTTTGTTTCAAAGCAACATATAGATGATCCGTAAAACTATTACGGGTGTCCTCACCTCTAAAACTAAGAAAAACATCATATTTCCACTGTGGTGTTGAAGATGACCAAAGAGAGGCCTTCTGAGTGCTAAAGGAAGACATTGGAAATATGTTGGCAAATCTTGAACTACAATAAAGATGATAAAAAAAAAGCATGTTCAATTAAAATTGAAGAAAGAGTATAAGGCAAAAAATAGAGAAGAAGAGAACCATTTGACGTGGAATTTTCATTTCTCGGAGTGAGTGAAAGTCTAGAACAAAAGAGATGGACATGTGTGAAAAGTGAAAACTTACATATTTGATAAATGAATTTGCAGCAGTGATTGTAATGCTCACTATTTTAAAAAGCAACCCATGATTCAATTCCTATATATTATATAATTGCCTTTTTAATAAAGGAATGGCCATTATTTTGTCTTTTTATTGTGAGTTTGTGAAAGAGGTGCAGGAGGCATTAATAAAACTGAGGTCACAACAAATTTCATAACAATCTCATAATTTGTGGTGATTCTAGCATTGCTGGGCATTCACTTCCTCTGTTTTAAATGAAGTCTACATTTTTTTTTCAATTTTTTAAACAATATTACCCCGTCCTTTCCACCTTTTTTTAGTTATAATATGTAAATTTTATACTTTTTAATTATAATTTGTAAATATTAGAAGTAAATATGTTTTGTCTAAAAGTCTTATATATTATTACATAGAATTATATTTTTTTATTAGTATTTATGCAGGCCTCTTTTATTTTGTGGTTGAATTTGATTATAAATTGTATATATATTTATATAAAAGTTATAAATATCAAATGTATTTATTATCATGCATGAAATTATTTATGGAACTTTTCTTGCTTGATTGGGTAGCATCCTTATCGGTCCTTCTTCTTCTTCTTTTCCTCATTCCAATTTTAATTTCAGTGGTTTCAAGCCATTACGATCCATCCATTGTGCCCATCATGCATGTTATGACCATCATGCAAATATACAATGATGAAAACTCCTTTGCCAATTAATTGATTTAAACCAAAGAATATCAAGAAGTGAGCAAGCTAAAATAGAGAGAGAGAGAGAGAGAGAGAGAGAGAGAGAGAGAGAGAGAGAGAGAGAGTATTTATAAGAGTTATCCCACTATAATATTGGGTTGAGGAATAATAATTTAAAGAGAGAGATTATCGTTCATAAAAAAATAATAATAAAGAGAGAGATTATCTTCATATATAACATTGAAAGTTTTTTGACTGAAACATTGAAAGTTGAAATAATGTCATTTGTGACACCTATAAGAAGTTTGAACGTAAATGATTTAGGTAAATTGACCCAAGCATCCGTGATCAAGGGTTAAGAAAATCAGTAAACAGAAATAATTAGTAAAAAAAATTATTAGAGCAATTTAAAGGTCATTTGTGACACTTACAAGAAGTTTGAAGGCTGATGATTTAGGTGAATTGAACCAAGCATCCGACATCAAGGGTAAAGACAAATTAGTAAATGGAAATAATTTGTAAGCAAATTTATTAGAGCAATTAATATAAGGGTCAATTGTGCACATTTAACATATAAGGAATGTTGGTGAGGCATTTTTGCATTTAATTGATATAAAGACATTAATTTTTTTTGATATCATATAAACTATAAAGGCATAGTAAATTGAATATATAATACTTCAACTTTTTTTTCTTTTTTTTGTTGAAAATTTGGCTATTTATATGTTCATTTCAAAATTGATGATGACACAAACCTTAGAAACTTTTATATACACCCTAAATTGCACTGGACATAAATTATATGGAATGATAAAATTGAATATCACCCAGTAATCAAAATTTCACACATTATAAATACATTAAGATTAATTTGGATTACACCAATCCAAACATAAAAAAATTAAAAACATTGGAATCGACCTCAAAATCAAAATAATAACAAAAATTTTTAAACAATTAAAAAAAGGTCAATATTTGGCATAAATTCCATATACATAGAAAGCCATATATGAAACGAAAAACATTAAAATAAATTAGAGAATAAGAGGGAGGGAGAGAGAGGTACCTCTAATAGTGGAGATGGAAACTGAATATCACCCACTAATCAAGATTAACCTGGAGTACGTCAATCCAAATGCAAAACTTCAAAACATTGGCATAATCTCAAAATAATACTAACGATCATTTTTATTTAAAAATCAGTGGTTGGTATAAATTTTGTATACAAAGAAAATACACTATAAAACGAAATGCATTAAAAATATTAGGGGTGTCAATTCAGGTTAGCGTGTCGTGTCGAGGTAAGATATTCGACTAAATGGCTCAACCCTAACCCGACCTATTTAATAATCGTGTCATAATCCTCCAATTCTAACCCGACCTGTTAATAAGGCAGGTTGACCTAACCCAACCTATTTGACACGCTTAATAAACGAGTCGTGTTGGGTTGACACGAATGTAATACAACCCATTTCAACCTGCATAATATTATATATAACATCCATCTAGAAATAATTTTTTTTACATCCCAAAAAACAATGCATACACTTCAAGTCTTCAACCCACATTCAAAATAATATAGTTCAATAAAAATATAACATTCATCTAAAAATAAGTTCTTTACACTCCAAAAGAAGTGCATACACTTCAACTCAAATTCAAAATAACAAAGTTTAGCAAATATAAAATAACATAGTTCAACAAAAATATAATATCTATGGAACTCACCAAATGCTAAGCATCAATATTGAAAGAATTTGAGCGAACAGTAGATTAATCCTGGCTATGACCACAATTATCATCCCTAGATTCTTTATTGATGTACAAATTCATAATATCTTCCACAAGCTTATCCAATTTCATTTGTGCAAGTTCTATGCCCAAAATATATATATATATTAGTAGTTCTAGGGTTTGTAAAGTTTCAATTTCCAATTATATCCCTTGTAAATTTTTGTAATTACTCACTTTTCTTTTTAAATTTAAAATATATGTTGAATATAAAAGGTATTTTACAAATCTAAAATAAAATAAATATTTATTTGTTATACGAGTTAAATGGGTTGTGTTAAGTGGGTTATTTTGGGTTAATACAAATAAATTGGCGTGTCAAACGTGTCTATTGCGGGTTACACAGGTTGACTCGCTTATGACACGTTTCTTATCGTGTCGCTTTTGGGTTGACCTGTTTATGACCCAAACCCACTAAGGCTCAACCCTAACCCGAAAAACCCGTGTCGGGTTCGTGTCGTGTTCGCGTGTTGGGTCGAACATTGACACCCCTAAAAAAATGAGAGAGAGAGAGAGAGAGAGAAAGACAGCTTTGATAGTGTTAGATTAAAAATAAAAATGCAAAGGTGGAACAAATTTAACCCAACACAATTTTTAAGTTAGCTGCTATAAAAGAGACAATGATAGAACATATTTAAATATGAAAATATGTAGAAGAAAAAAAATGTATTACCAATAGGGGGGTGAGAAAGGTGAAAAGGTTGGGAAAGAGGAGGAGACATTGTATGTTTAATTAAAGAGAAGTGTTACATTCACAATATTTTTATAACAAATTATAGGTGGTTAGTTGTTATTAGTTCTAATTTAAAACTATCACTAAAATTACTTTTTTTTTGCCCTACCAATAAAACTCATAACAACCTACCACTTAAAATTTGTTGTGATCATTCTCAAAAAAAAAAAAAAAAAAAAAAAAAAATTGTTGTGAAAGTATTGTAAAAATGTTGTGGATATAACATTTCTTTTAATTAATTGAAACAAATGTAATATTAATCGTCAAAATAATGACGTTATATAATTATAAAAATAATTCTCACTAATACCCAAAAAAATTATATAAAGAAATATAAAAAGATAAACATTATGGAATTTCCATATACATTTTCATGCTATATACGTATAGTTGTAGACTTTTGGGTTTTGTCCTAATTATTATACATTAATTATGGACCCAAAATATAATAATAATAATAATACCATATACACATTTTTGATATGGATGTACAAATTTAAATTAGATGTGTCAAAAAAGTGGGAAAAAAAAACTCTATTAAATGACATTTAAGGGTCATATATAATTGTCCTAGTTTAAATATTGGTGGAATTAATGATGAACATTTAAGATAATATTTTTTACCATCCTTGGCGCGATGACCATTTCACAAGTATAAATGATTCTGAGGTTAGGAGTAAAAGCCGAGGTTCAAGTCTACAGGAGAGAGTTTCACACAAATATATATTTAGATTAGGCTAGAGTAGAATTCTATCTTAGATATAAAAAATAAATAAAAAAACTGAGCTTTTTTTTCTTCCTATTTATTATTGACACATGGCAAACATATTGACATCTATCTATCTATCTCTCTCTCTCTCTCTCTCTCTCTCTCTATATATATATATATATATATATATATATATATATATATATATATATATATTAGTAGGTAAAGCTCAAAGAAAGTTCAATTAAAATTTGAAATTAGAATTCAATTTTGTGCCATGTGTCTAAATTTATGTAGGAACCACACCATAATTATCTACTTACGTTTTTTAATTTGTATGCCAAGTAAGTTAATGGGTGCATAATACAAACAAAAAATTATTAGGTACTCTCAGAGTACCATAAATGCGTACTCCCTCCTCTCACATGAATGGTGGGTCCCGCCATGAATTTAATTAGTGGGACACACCATTTATGTGAGAGGAGGGAGTACACATTTATGGTATTCCGGGAGTACACAATAATTTCCCAATACAAAAACTCTAATATTAATGAACTATAAAAATAAAAAAATAAAAAAAACTAATCACATATACTTAATACAAATAATCACATAATAAAGATCACCACACATTCAATCATATTAAAAATTAGAAAAAAAATCATAAATAGTATTAAATTTGGATAAGAATTTTAATATAAGACTAATTACGTTTACTTTTTGAAAAAACTAATTTGACTAATTATTTATATTTTTATAATAGAAATTAAGTTTAATTTTAAGTGTATCCATACATATGCACGTGTTAGATACTATTTTTTTATATAAATAATTTGACTAATTATATATATATATATATATTATAATAAAAATTGTATTTAATTTTAAATATAGCAATGCATTTGCATGTGTTACGTGCTAGTACTAAATAAATGTAGGAAGTTGCCACATGTGTATCGTATTATGTTTTAAGAAGGGAACACTTGTCACCGCTACATGCATTCTCCAATTTTAGGATCCAACTTTTATAATATATTATAAATTTCTATTATTACTAACACATGGCAAATATATTGACATGTACAAATAATTCTTTGACACATGGTGTTGTTTGTCCATATAATACTAACTAAATGTAGAAAGTTGCCACATGTTATCATATTATGTTTTAAGAAAGGATTATTTGGCACCGCTGCATGCATTCTCCAATTTGAAATCCAACTTTTATAATACATTATAGATATCTAGATAGATAGATAGATAGATGTAAGTGTGAAAATTATTTAACTCACGTTGTCATCTCTATAGAAGTGGATTTGAAAAAGTTAGTTACTATCATTTCTATTTCCAAAAATACCCCAACCTTTTTTCTAGAGCATAGAAACACAAAAAGTGAGGGTAAAAAAGCAATTTAAAGTAAATTGACGCATATGCTCTATCATTATATTTAAACACGTTCCTTTCAACTTCTCACGGTGTCATAGGGTCAAATTTTTCACTCAATTTTTCTGTCTGTGATGGCCCCAAGTTCCTTGACTTAGTTTCAGCCACCACCACTCTCACACTACAGTAACACTTAGAACAAATTATTATAGGGACACACAATCACATAGCACACACTATGTTTATAGGAAACCCACCTCCAACTTTTATTACTTAATCTCAAGTACAAATGAAAACCTTACAAGCCTGGAGAAATACATGGAATTCTCTCTAAGGCAAAATACACTATCTGTTGTTGACACCCCTAACAGCATTACAGTCACATACACAAAAAACAACTGCTATATGGCAGTTACTGCCTATTTAGTATTAGGGTTAGATTTCTTTTTCTTTCTAAGCATATTTAGCATTTTATTTTCCCTGAAACCATTAACTATCTCTGTGAAAATTGAAATATCAATCTCTAATAGAAGTGCCCAAGGCAAAATTTTCATCTCAAATAAAAAAAAGCAAATTACTATGTTGCACGGACACGACACGGACGGACATGGCGATACGGCAATTTTTGAAAAATAATGACACGACACGGCATGGACACAACAATTAAATAATTAATTAAATTTTATATTTAGGCATATTTTTTAATTTTTTTAGACATAAAATTTGTTTATGTATAAAATTTAAATTATGTAAGAATTACAAATAAGCAAATTAACACCCAAAGTAATACAACAATATACATATAATGTTTAGAGTACAAACCAAAAGTTTAAATAGACTACATTCAACCCCTTAAAAGTTTTTTCACAATAGTTACATCCGAAAGTAACATTCCCACCACCAGTAGCTGCTTTTTCTAACTTAGTAACATATTTCCATAGAGGAGCAACTGACTCAATTGATTTTTCACTTTCAATATTCATTTTAGTAAATCACCTACAATATTTAAGTAATTTAACTTTAATAAATAAATAAAACTATAGCAATAAAAACTAACAACATTATATTATATGGCACATAATATTAATGTAACAACATTATATAATATATATATCCCACTCTCACGGTTACATAGTGACCATGAGAGTGGGATTAAAAAAAAAAAAGCGTTATAAGTTAAATACTTAAATAAGCAACCCGTCCCATTCACCCAACCAAATGGCCAACAAATAAAAAAAAAAACAGAGAGAAGCTTAAAGCCAAGAGGTCGGACCTGAGATGTCCACGCCGAGAGAGATAGAGATCGGAAGGGACAAGGACGGAGCGACGTCTATGGAGCTCGCCGATCGGCCAGATCTAGCTCCGGCGAGGGACATAGGTCAGAGGGAGGGTGGGTGAGAGCTTGAGAGGTGGGTTTCGGGCTAATGAGTTCTCACTTCTCAGACTTTTGTTTTAGGGTATATCATGAAAGCAACGGTATTGGTAAGTCCATCTGTCAAAATCTGTGATTTTTCTTTTCTTTTCTTTTTTTCACGGCTGCCGTGTCGGATGTGTTGGAGCCGCGTCGGCGCCGTTTGGAGACGTGTCGGAGAAGCGAAAAAAAAAAAGAGACTGCTTGGACACGGGAGTCCGACGAATCGTACCGGTTCCGGTGTCCGACACATGTCGGACACGGACACGTCGCCAAAAATGGCATGAATTTGTTTTTCATGAATTTTTTTTTCCTAGTGCAAAAACTTTGATAGTTAAGCACATAGTTTGTTTGCTTTAAAACAAAATTCAAAATTTTGTTTCAATTCTATTTTAAAGGAATAATGCCATTTTCAAGTATTGGCCTGTGTAAGCGTTTGTGCGTGTGTTCTATTTAGCTATGGGTTTAATAAGCATTTGTACGTGTGTTCTATTTATCGGAAAAAAAGAAAAGAAAAACCGGGTCGCAGTACATTTTTTAGTTGTGAAAATTAAAATTTTAAAATTGTTCATCAATGTCCATTAACTGTAAATTGAAGATAATAGCCAAAGTAGTGCAAAGCATGGTAATACATAACTACATACAGTGATTGAAGTGGTTGGCAATACAATCAAATCTAGATGTACCTACATACATAATAGGAGAGTTACAGCGAGGAATTGCCCGGCCAAAACTTGAAGCAAGTTCTTATTATTCTCTCTTTTTTTAATCTCGTGATTTCTTTTAAAAGATGCTTCAATACTTGATTGCTTGGTTTTGTTGTTTTGGGTAACTGTTGTTTGTTACTATCGGGTTTCACATAGTGATACATACTGACTCTATATTTTACATTCATTTATTATGTTATTTAAGTGGTACTAATCTTATTCTTAACATCAGTTTGCTAAATTTTTGTAGTAGATTTAACAATCTTTTAGTTATTTTTTATTTTATTTTATTTCTTTTGAAAACCTCTATGTGCATGTATAAATTATACATTATAGAATCTATAGATAGATAAACTATCAATATTTTATTATTTTATTTCAAGACTTGGGATTATCAGGAATACTACAAAACTGCTTTTATCTTTAATTCTTTATAGCTCCGTTATTCAAATTTTTTTTTTTTTTTTCAAATATAACTTTGTCATGATTGAAGGGAAGGGAGAGAGGGAACCATTTATTTATTTTTTTTGCTACAAGCACAACTTTTCCATCATATATATGTTTCTTAGACAGATAGATAAATAAAAGAGTTTCAAACTCAAGTGTGAACGTCTTCTTTTTTATGGAGTCCTAACTATGGAGGTGGATTGATGATAAAAAAATTAGTAAAAATTTATTTTGAACTTGGGAGTGCTCAAAAGGATTTTTTTTTTCTATGAATATTAATATTTCGGGTAAATTACGTATTTGACTCTTATTCTTTACACCATATTTCAGTTTGGTCCCTAACCTTTCAATTATGTCAATTTGGTTCTTAACTTTTTAGTGCTTTGTCAATTTAGTTACTGTCATTATTTTTTGGATGAAAATTGATGACATGGCAAACGACCAAAATACATAATTAGTTTCCATTGATGTGGCATTAAACTAATTTGTTATTTTGGTTGTTTGTCATGTCAGCAATTTCCATTCAAGATATAACGGCAGAGACTAAATTAACATGACATAAAAAAGTTAGGGACCAAATCGACACAATTAAAAAGTTAGGGACCGAATTGAAATATGGTACAAATGATAAGGGTCAAATACGTAGTTTACCATAATATTTTTCACTAATCCCAATTTGGAATTTATGTATTTTTCAATACTTGAAAAACTTAGGAATATGATGAGATGTAGCACAAAATAATAAAGTAAACAACCAATGCACTTTGTAAGAATTGGACTAGGTATAAATGCTAGTAAATATACAAAATATAGACAAAAACTACCGTTGTCAAAGAGACTAGCCACTCAGAGGCTCTATCTTATTTGAGTTTATGTTAAAGTTTATCCTTCATATAAATTTGAAGCTTTTGCGTTTGTCTAATGGTTTTAGGCGTTTGGCAACTTTTGATATAGCCATTAGTGTTAATGAGCCTAGTATCAAAAAATAAACACATCCTACCTGAATAGATATGGTTTAAATATTGTTTTGGTGTTCATTTTTGGAGTTAGCCTCATGACAATCTTAACTGTATCAATAGTTTTCAAATACATAATATTATTGAATATATGCATAACCTCAAATTTAGATGAATAAAAAATTATGGCACTAAAATTTATAAAATAAAATAATTTAAAAAAAAAACCCTAAAAGCATGCACATAGCTCGAGCAATGAGACTATTATTATTATTATTATTATTATTATTGTAGAAATTTGTTTAACTAACGTTAAATCATTACAAAAATATCTTGTGTGTTTTAAACGATTTTTTAACCTCCAATCCTCCTGACCCTAAAAAAAGGATAAACCTTTCCCATGTCAATTAAAATGATGCATCCATTTACTTTTTCCCCCAAATAATACAAATAATATCAGATTTACAATTATTCCAGAATATGCTTAACGTTTGTAATTTGACAATCACAATGGTATAAAAGGAGAAACTCAGATATAAAACATCATGAAAACCCCATAACCCAGTAACAAAGTTTATGTTTTCTCATCATCCAAACAGAAATTGAACACACACAATAAAAACTATTTTAAAAATAAATAAAACAGAGAATTATCACAAAGCATTGCATAAGAGAAGATAGAGGACCTTGAGAGGATCGAATGATTCGTCGGAAAAACTTCCGTGTGCTCAGTCAGAAAATAATAGAGAGAGACACTCACAGCTCACTTGAAGGAGAAAACTATGGTCGGATTGAGGAAAAGAGATAGCAATCGAGAAGTAGGTCTGAAATTATAACAGCGGAGTAACAAAATTCAGTTCTTAACTTCCTATTATATAAAGGAATGGCCATTCACATCCTCTGTTTTGGGCACATTTTCAAAAACCAACTACTTCCAATTTGTTTATTCATTTCAAAGTCAGATTCAGCTTATATCATGTACTAATTTCTTGTTAATTTAGATATTGGCCATTGGAATCAAAGAGATAGAATCATTAGTAAAACAGAGGCATTAATAAAACAAAATTCACAACAATCTCACAACTACACTCAATTTGCCAACTACCTCTCACATGGGCCATTAAAAAAAAAAAAAGTGAAGGGGTGGTAGGGAAATTGGGTATGGTAAATTCTTGTGAATTTTGTGAAATCTCCACTTTTTTGTTTGCTTGTTTTTTAAACAGAGTGGATGTGCAAGTTGGCTATGTGAAGCTTAATTGTGTTTGATCTAGATTATGACTTGATTCGATACAAAAGTGCTATAGTTTTTAATGGGAGATTTTCTAAGGATTGGGTATGTTGTTTTGAGAGAGAAAAACTTTACTGTCTTTATCTTCTTCTTTTTTTCACTACAGCTCCGTAAATATTGTATTGTAATGATTGTTTTTTTTTTTGCGCATATTTTTTCTATATTTTGCATCTCATGGATCTAAGAATTTCGCATAGTCTCCCTCTCTTTCCAGGAATCTCAAACTGAAAATTTTTAACTCACGTTGTTGTTGTTGTTGTTGTTGTTGTTGTTGTTGTTATTATTTTTGCAGAAATTTATTTAAATAACGTTAAATCATTACAAAGCATCCTGTGTGTTTTTTTTTATGATGTTTTAAGCATCAATTCTCTTGATCCTATATATACAAGGAAAAACCCTTTCCCTTGTCAACTAAAATGATGCATCCATTTAGAGTTTTGGCATAAGAATACAGATTCACAACCATTCCTGAACATGCTTACAGTTAGCTTTTCACATAATAGTATAAAGAGAAAAAAAAAAAAAAGTTTGTAATTTAACAATCACAGTTGGTATAACCGTATAAGTGGAGAAATTCAGATTAAAAAAACATAAGTGAAACACAAAATCCAGGATAAAATCTTTATGTTGCTCCCCTTTCCCTCTACTTTATCATCATCCAAATAGAAATTGAAACACAGACTAAATATAATTAAAAAAAAAAAAAAAATTCACACAAAGCATGGCATAAGACAAAAGAGAGGACCTTGAGTTTGCGGATCACGAGGAAACAAATATAGGCTTGAACAATTGGTTGTAAAAAAACTTTCCGTGTGCTCAGTCTGAGAAGAAAAAAAAGTACAAGGGACAATAATTGAAGAGGAAAACTTTTAGTGTTGAGTTGGAGAGTAGAGGAAAGTTGTTGGAAAGTTTCGTGTGTGGTTTCGCCTTTACTTGATTACACGAGTGCGTTCCTAGCAATCAGTATAAAGTAGAAGAGACAATAATTGAAGAGGAAAGTTGAGGAAGTTTCGTGAGTGGGTTTTCCTTGACTTGATTACTCGAGCGCGTTCCTAGTGACCAGTATAAAGTGGAAAATATCTATTTTTTTGGATAAGTACTTCAGTTAGTGGAAACAGACCAGAGGAGAGTTGACTAGCTTTATATGAAGTCCTGGGTTCTGTTAATATTAGAGTGTTTAGGAAAATACCAGGAAGTTTTCTGATGATTAATGAGCATTTTTTTTTTCCTAGCACTTACTCCACTCCTAAAAATATAAAAATTATAACTTTATTTCGCTTTTATTATAATTTAATTTAATAGGTAGATAATGGAGAAGAAAAGTGAGAATAGAACCAAAAACATGGTGTGGACGACTAAATTTCTTAGTTCGAAATAAGTCAAACAAGTGGAATAGTTTCACAAATGCGAATTTGTATTGATGAATGTGTGGTACAATTCTCTATAATTACAAAAGAGTGATTATCTAATTCGATCTCCTTGAAAGATTTATTGATTGGAATTGTGGTAATGTGATTTTGATTTGAACGCAAAATATCCTTCAATTTGGCTGAGGAATGGATCGAAGATATTTGAAACGGAATTACAATGAATCTCTGGCAATGAGCTTGTTAGAAATTTTTTGTTCTTCACACTCTTTGTGTTCTTCGTGTTCTTTGTGTGTTTTTCTTTTCTGAAGGTTTGTGGTGGAAGTTCTTCGGGGCTTTAGAGGCTTGAATCCGTAGAGCTTCACTGATTTGTGATTTGTGAGGTTTCTAAAGGCTTTTGAGCTTGATTCCAGTGAAATTTAAGATCTAGGAAGTGAAGGAAAAATTCTGGTTTTGTATCTCATACAAAACACATAGCGGAAGCAACAAACAAGGATCTATTTCATTCATGATCGATAACATGCACTATGTAAATTTCAGAATTTAAGAACAAGATAGCGTACCTTGGTGTGGAGAAATTCAAAACAAAGATTAGAAGCACTTGGGAACACTTTTAATCTTCACTCCAATTCCACTTTATGCCCAAGATGTGTGGTCTCTCAATCAGTTTTCAAATGGAGAATGAAAGTGTGTCTCACACTCTCTCACACACCGTTTCTTATTTTACTTTTCTAATCTCTTCTAATAAAAATTATGTATGTTTCTCCCTTTATAACTAACTGATTATCTAATTGGGCTGGCCTATTGGGCCTTTCCAATTGGGTTTTAGTGTGTGGCTTGGAGTGGGACCAAAAGGGACCAATAAGACACTAGCTCCAATGGGCCTTGGGCTTTTCCGTCAACTCTTAACAAGCCCAAAGTTACCATTAATTATATTTAATACCACTATATAAATATAATTGCACTCTAGGCCTTATTAATAAATTATATCTCAAGACTTTATTATGCATACAACCCCTTCATTAAAATATTCGTAGTAATCCAAAGTCATGAATATAGACTGCCACTTTGAAGATTACTACATCTTAATCCTTGAGTACCCGGTTTAATCCTTTATGTTATTCGTCATATATTTATGAAATCCAATTTCATAAATATATACTTTAGTAACTCCTTACTAAAGTAGTTGGGCCCAACACTCTAAATAACTAAATCTATTAAATTTATCTCAAAAGAATATTTTGTATCTCCATTAAGAGACTATGAATTCTATCTTGAGAATATATGTTCCATCAACACTAAATGCGGATGCCCAACATACTGAGGTTTTGACCATAACTAATAGATCTCACTCCTGATATATCAAAGCAACCTACATCTCATGATCAGGTCCATTATTCTCTCAGGATTTAGAGTTGATGTAAATAGAAGTCGTGAGATTTATTATTCATTTGACAGTCGTTAGGAGAATAATAAATCTCACAATGTCCGATTCAATATGTCTTAACTCTTAAAACATATCAACATACCAACTAGAAGTCTCCACTTCCATGATCAAGACAAATCATCTTAGTTGATATGTTATAGTCTTCGCAGATGAAACGCCCAATTTCATCACCGACTACGAACTAAACTTCTGAGTTTACAAAGAACTTGTGATTTATATCTTCTGTGACTTTTCACATAAATCACATACAATGCATCTCATGGACTATGATAATGTCTTAGTTCATTTATAGATAGTCTCATATAATTAAACAATTTAATTATTAAATACATGCCAATAAATTGGGTTTTAAGGCATAAACCCCAACAGGAAGATGATTTGGATGATTCCTCTTCGATTGTTCTTCATATTTGAAGGTTTGAGGTGGAAGTTCTTTGGGGGTTTTGGAGGCTTGAATCTGTAGAGCTTCTCCAATTTGTGGTTTGTTGAGGCTTCTGGAGGCTTTTGAGCTTGATTCTGATGACCTTTGAGATCTAGGCGAGTAGTTTGGATGATTTCTCTTTGAATGTTCTTCGTATTCGAAGTTGAAGTTCTTGAAGTTCCTGGAGGCTTCAAGGCTTGATTCCAACAGACCTTCTAGATTTCTGAACTCAAGATCTCTTTTCGGTTCTTCCCCAGATGTCTTGGTATGTCCAAATGCCTTAGGAAGGCTTCTATTTATAGGAGTTTGGGGGTAGGTGAGTAATACGTGGCGGAGTCTGATTGGTGACACATGTTACAGCCTGATTGGTCTGCTTGGGTCATCGCTTACACGCGCTGGCTCGCTTGTGTCATCGCTTACACGCGCCTACATGTGATTAGCATTTTGCATGTTTTTCATGTTTTTACCTTAATGAAATTTGGCAAATTTCTAGTAACAGTACATGATACTTTGTAATTAGCCATACTTTGTGGACTTGGTGGCATAATGTATCAGCTTGTGATAGGTCGGAAATTTTCCCTCTCTACACATGGGACACCATAAACAATATTATTATTGTATTACTGGTCGCACACTTATGCAATGTGCTGGAATTGATATATTACAAGACTAGAAAAACCAGCCAAACTCTTAGACAGATAAAGAGCATTTTCTTTGGTTGAAGGTTATTTCCCAACCATAGAAAACCTTCTATAAGGAGGCTACATGCTATGTCTTGCCAGACTAATCATTCTAATTGTGACCTATACATGAGTTCAAAGTTATAATACGTAAAGACATAAGAATTATAAGGTTTGTAGTAGCATGCATATAGGCAATACGGGCAATCTATTAAATAGCGAAAATCAGAAGCATACATGGTCTGCACTTGTCTTCTTCTCACTTGGCCGTGTGACTGTTTCCTACTGAACAAGTCCAACAATCCTACATGGAGGGGCCAACCAACATATATCACTGAACAAAAATTGGCCTAATCATTATTTATTTTATAAAACTTTTTTTTTTTTTTTTTGAGGATTAAAAGAGTAGCTTCAAGAATGGGGCAAAAATTGCTAAATATTACATTTTAAGGAAAAGTTTAGGTGGATAGTACAAGGACGAAGTTATTTGGTTATATAGACTTCTTCTTCTTTTTCTTCTAGAACTCGAGTTTGTCAAACTTAACTTCCAATCCAAAATCAAGTTTATCAAACTCGAATTTCAATTAATTTTAGATTGCGTGGCAGTCTGACGTTGTATAATAAATTGGAACTCGAGTTTGCTAAACTCGATTTTGGGTTGAAACTCGAGTTTGATAAATTCATATTTCAAAAAGAGTCTACATAATTAAATAACTTCAGTCACATACTATTCTCCTAAAATTTTCCTTAAAAAAAATACTATTTAGCAAATTTTGCCTCAAGAATGGGCATGCAAAAAATGCTACAGATACAAACATTTTTACAAATTTTTTTTCAAACTGTTGATGTTATAAGTGGTTATTGATAAATGAAAAAGTGATGTTAGTGGTGGAGCCAAATAAAAACCAATAAAAAGTTGACCACAACATCAATTTGTAAAAATGTTATAAAATAGTTTGTGACTGTATCATTACTCTTCTTTTACAAATTGTATCGATCCATAAGATTTAATGATACGCATATTAAATTAACTAGGTGTACTACTATGTTTTATTTGATCAAGGAAATAGACCAGATGAGAGTTGGAATAAGTGCCAATAATGAAACTAAATCACAGCTAGCAAAATTATATTTTGAAGTTCAAATTAATTAAGTAAATGCATGAGTCCAAAGTTATATTAGTTTCCGATTTTTACTGTTGAGTCAGCAATTTTTACATTTGAACCACTGATTTTTACAGTTTTTATCGGACCAATTAAGGATCCGGTTCCTAATTGAATTGGCCGTTCTGATCCGGCTCTTAAAACCATGGCCATAGTTACCATGGGCCATAAATTCTTAGAGTCTTCTTGTTCTTTCCGGGTATGGTACATCATCAGTGCTTCCTTCTCCACTAGGTCCAACTCCATCATAATCATCACGGTTGCGCTTGACTTTGTGACATTCCACTACCGCTCCCAAATTGTCAAAATTATGATGGAGAACATCAAAGCCCTCATAAGAAGTGATGCTATTGTTGCTATACTGGGCCATTGTTCAGTCAATATCTTCTATGTCTTTCTTGTATATCATACAAAATCCGCATTTTTTTTTTAATCCCCAAGCCTGGACCTCTGGTTTTAATTTTGATTCCAATCTAACTGAATCCATTTGCTTCACCATCACCCAAAAATTTATTTGATCTCTCGTCGAAGAATTGAGGAGTCATATACAGTAGCCAAAGGTGATATGATAAAACATTAGGAATTGTGCCAATGTCTGGTGCAGGAAACATTCTTCTTCATCCAATTGTGTTTTTTCTCCCTCTTTTTTTTCCCATGTAGTTTTGACTTAAGTCACCCAACAGAGTTAAAATCAATGTCTGCGTGATATCTCATATTGAAAATCTTCCACAACTATAAAATTGGAAGTGGATCTGAAAAAAATAATGAAAATTTCCCTCTTTAAAATCCAAAATCTGAAGTTACAAATTAAGAAAATAGGAAAAACATATGAAAAGTGTTATATACATAACATTTTCATAACAAATTATAAGTGATAAGTTGTTATTAAATCTAATATAAACTATATATATTAGAAAGTCAATAGACAAAAAATGTTTGACAAAAATTTTCACACTTGTTGATGTGGTAGATTGATATTGGTAAGTAAAAAAAGTGATACTAGTGATTGACCTAGATGAGAACTAGTAAAAGTTTGCCTACTCAACTATTGTGAAAAATATTTTAAATATTTTGTGTTTTTTGTGTTTTTTTTTTTTTTTAGAAGTGATACATTTACAGCAAAGCCTAGGTGTTAAGTTGCTACTAGTTCTAATTTGAACTCACTACTAAAATTACGTTTTTAACTCACCAATAACAACCAATAACAACTTGCTACTTAGAATTTGTTGTAAAAAATGTTATAAACATAGTATTTCTCTCTCTCTCTCTCTCATTCGATAAAAAAATTATTTTATTTATTGGCTAATATTTGGGCTTACTTAATACTATTACAATGAAGGAAATAATCACATTGGTTAAAATTTGGGGGTATTTTGTACTTTGGGGTCTTAGGCGACCACCACATTTGCCTATATTATAAAGCTAGCCTGAGTGCCGTTTATTTTACACACTATCACACACACACAACATAGCATGCACATTCACAAAAAGTCACGATTTCCCTTGTCTTTATTTTAGTTATCTATTTATTTGCTAAGTACCTTTAATGAAGAATTCGTCTTCAAGCTTGCCCACTTTCTACTTTCTTAGAAAGAGTACAGAAGGACATAACTCCTCCGTTGAAGTTTTGTTTGATATTGCTTTCTTCAAATTATTTAGTGTGGACGGCATGACCCTTTTTAGAGGAAATGGATGACGAATAATGCACGCAGTAACTTTCACTAAAAATTTAATCCACTTTGTACGTTCATTCTTCACCTTTATAGTGTTTAACCATAGTCCACTTTCTAACTTCTAAGTTGTTTTTTTTACTTCAAAGTTTAACCTAATGGTGACCATCCCAATTTTCATGCTTTTGAAAAGAGGTAGATACGACACAACAACACAGATTGACCTAATGGTGACCATCTATATCATATAAGCAAGACGGCAGTAGGATGCAAAGTAATTTCCGATGATCAGATCCTTAGAATATTCTCTTTCTTTCATTAATACTCTTTGGATGAACAAGCTGGTCTGGCTAAATGGTTTAATCTTTCATTAAAATCAACTTGGGCTTAGTTGGATACCTACTAGACACATTGGATGGTCTAGTTTCTATCATCTTTGCAATTTTCTGAGATTTCCTGTAGTTGTTCTTTTGCGGTTATAGTTTTCAACAAGCAGTAGAAGTTTGCTATCATTTTTAATTTTCTTCTAAATATGTACTAAAAAGATTTCAGTCTAGGACCCTTCAATCATTAATTTATTTTTATTATGTAAAGCAACTTAGATTAAATCTACAATCCAATGTCACAGTAAGGGTAGAATGTCATCATCACATATCATTTAGCTGACATTTTTTAGTATTTCTAATGGAGACATTTGAAGTTCAAATCTTTTCTACTCTATTGTAATTATCAAATTAAAATAAAATAAAAAGTGATAAGAAGACGAAGAAGTTTAATAGAATATTTTGCGATCTTGTTCTAAATGCTATCAATTAATATATAATGATAAATTGTAGATGAAATTGATGCGTCTAATTTATTTTTTTCTTTTTGGTTAAACATTCACAGGAGTGTTCAAAATGCCTCCAAAGCGACTGTTGCCTCATTTTAAGGTTGATACTCGCATGAATAGACTTATTACAACATCATGCAATGCAGAGGACACGCTACTGCGCCTCGCAGTTCTTTTACATTTTATGGTCGTAATTGAATAGGTCATGCATAACTATCATTTAATGTATTATTCACAACAAATTTATAACTTTTATCATATAATTATCTTTTCCAGAATATGATTCAAATTTCGAGTTGATGATGAATAAGCTAGAGTTCAACATCCCCTTTCACTCAATGATCCATGATTGGGCTTTTACAGATACTCATTGCATATTATTCGCTAATTGAATCAGGCTTGATGTTGTTGGTAATGAAATGCACATAAAGCAAATCACTTTTACTTCATTGTTGTGGCTCTCTAATCTATTTAATTTGTTCTCTAATTGCATTAGTACATACATATGTGCATTTTAAAGTTAATGAGATAATGATGTCGAATGATTGTTTAGCTTTAGTATGAAGTACACTTTTAATGGCACCTCCATTTGATTTGTCAATTAGTCATGGGAAAGAAATGATAAAACTTGCAAGTTTACAAAGGCCGTTTCTTTTTTCAAATTCTTATTAAAATGTTCTCAATTATACTATTTTGATACATGGATTAGCAACAAATGGTGGGTACGAATTTCTTTTAGACCCCCCCCCCCCCCCACCCCACCCAAAAGAAGAAGAAGAAGATGTTCAAGTAGGCATGTTGTGCTCCGTATAATCACATCCTTAATCTCAAAAGCATTGCCACCATGTAGCAACCAAAACTGTGAAACAGGCACTCTCCAATCTCGAGCTTTACCGGATTTATTTGGAAATCGAGGAAGCAAATTTTTGGGAAAGGTGGGCTTACTTGGGTTCACTGATAATGCTGATATTATTGGAGATATTCCAAACACTGCTGCCACTTGCTCATACCAGTAGTTCAACTTTCAAAAAGTATTTGGTACGTAGTTTTTTAACAAGTCTAGTTATTTGCTTGGGCAAGTTCTGAATTTTTCTCTTTTTTGATCTGTCAAGATCTTTGAAAGCAGCTCAATTGAATGACATAGTTAATATAAATATTTCTGCCCTTTAGTGACTTAAGAGGCCTAAAAAAAAGATTTGGGCCAATGTATAAACTACCACAAGTGAGAATATCATAGGCCCAAAACTGAGAAACTATAAGAAATCAATTCATTTCCATTTTCTCTACCCTTTCCTCCTTGGACACACGGTAGAGCACATGAGTTCCAAATACGGGATAAGATAATCTGTATTCAATCTAATACAAATATAAAGCAAAAAGTCTAAAGCCAACAAGGCATAAAAAATTTCACAACTATTAAGGTAGCAAGCTGTTATTATTAGATAAAAAAAAATGATAATAGTAATTGGTTTAGATGAGAATTAGTAACAATTTGTTAATTCAGTTGTTGTAAAAAATATATTGCACACCAAACGTGGCCAAAATTATGATAACAAGATTTTCTAATACACACCTTCATATTATTTAGTTTCACTTTGGAGCATATTATTGCTACCATGAGCCATGTTGCACATCTTTTTGACAGAAAGTACGGACACTTGCACTGAGCAGGATATAATTGGCAGAGTGGTAAGCTAGACCCTTCCATTATGAACGTAAATGAAGGTGAACACGAGTTGCTGTCCTGTCTTGTTCAGGTACTCTCTCTTTCTCTAGATTCTACATCCATAATGTATGTGTATGCTCATATACATATATATATATATATATATGTTTGGGTATAAATATATTAATATAACAATGCCATATAGCACATTCTATGCTGTAACGCTTACATAAATTAGTTTGAATTCTTGTGTCCATAAACAAAAAATCGAAGTACATTCTGAGTTAGCAATGAACCGTGTGAAGGATTCTGTACAATTTCCAATTAGCATATATCTTAATTAAATATCCTATCACATATGCAGGAGTCTATTCAATTAGACACTGATGGGAATTGCCAAAAATGTTGTGTGGAGCCTTTGATTAACCAATGGAAAAAAGGTCAAATGATTTTCCTGTGATTAACCCAGCATTCTCCGGAAACAAAAACAAATACAATTATTCTGGGTCTCGCCAAACAATACCACATTTTCCATTTGATACCGCGTGAAGCTCAATGTGTTAAATCAATATCTGCCCACACATGGTCTGTTGGTTGTCGGAGATTTATCGGTGAGCCTATTTTTGTTCCTAAAGGGGACGTTGAGGATGATGGATCGATATCTTCTTGTGGTTGAGGTGAGCAATGTCTTGATCATTTATCTCATCAACAAAACTGCATAATTTTAGTGTAAGCTAATCTGCAAGCTTAGCTAATGAATATCCAGTTGATATAGTATATATACACATACACACACACACACACACACACACACACACACACATATATATATATATATATATATATGTATATACCTAATGTCCACACTTTATAAATGATTGTCCCATATGTATGAAGCATGAACATAAAGAATGTGAGACAATCGTTACTTACTAAGTATTTTGTGAATCACAAAACCAAGTCAACCAATATATAACCAGTTTTAGTTCTATTTAATTTGACATTTTTTTAAAAGAAATTCGAAAAAATGTTTTATAATGAGATTAGATATATTTCTATATAAAAAGTCAAGTGATAATTAGATTCTATTATTTCCCCCTCCACCTCACAAAAGAAAAAAAAAAGTACCTTCCCTCAAAAATTATAGATTTAAATTTTAGTGTTTTCACATTTATATATTTCCACTAAAATCTAGTTTTAAATTTAACCGGTTTAAGTTGTTTTTAGTCTGAAAATTTTTTATTCAAAAATTGTTTCAGATTGAATATATTTATAAAAACAAAAATCAAGTTTTGGTTTGGTTCAATTAAATACATTCCCTCAAAAATTACATTTTTGAAATTTTAATGTTTTCACATTTATACATTCCCACCAAAAACTAGATTTAAATTTGATCAGTTTTTAGTTTGATTATATATATATATATATTAAAAATCAAGTGCGTGTTTGGTTCTATTAAATACATTCCCTCAAAAATTGCATTTTTAAATTTCAATGGTTTCACATTTATATATTCCCACTAAAAATTTAAAAGACAAACTAAATAAAGCAAAACCAATTCAAAATTAAATTGGTTTTATTTTCGCTTATCTTGTATCATAATTAAACCAATTTTGTGGTTTGTCAAACATTCCTCTTTACTGTCTAAAGCCTATCATAAAAGACTGATAAGTCTTGGTAACTACATTATGGATTTATATATATGGACTGCGCTTAAACGTGTGTTTTTTCCTTTCTTGTATTTCTCTGTATTGTAGTATGTTGTTTCAATACAAAGATGCTATCTTGTAATTATAGATCTTAAGAGGATAGGAGAAGATGATGTACTTATTGCAAGACTTGATGTCTCAAAGCACTTGAATTTTCCACTTGGCTTTCATGGGTTTTGGGCCACTGACATGTAATTTGGTTTGATAAATGAGCTAAAATTCTAAACAAGTCAAAAATGCATTTCTTCACCATCTCAAACCCATTTTGGCGAGTGGAAACTATTGTGACAAAGTAATATTTGTAGTGTTATTGGATAAATAGACTTTTACATGTACAATATGAATATTTGTGTTGATACAAAATATCAAATTGCTTCTTCCTTTATTGTTGGCTTCATGAAATTAAATTGCTTTATGCGAACGTGTGGTGAAATCAGTTTATTAGGAAACTTTTAGCCCCAATTGATTTTATAACAGAATTAATCGACTAGTTAAATTAATCGGTTAAGAATTTAGATTGATTTTTAGGTTAATAACCATAGTCTACAGAGAAACATACGTTACACTATATGAAAAACAATAAACAACCAAACAAATGATACAACAAATGATGACACATGGAACTATTCAAAAGGAAAAACCACTGTAGGGGTTTAGCCTCTAGTCCTAAGAAAAACATATTCACTATATATACAAGTGGAGTTTTTCAAAATATAGTAATCATATTCTAGTTTCCGGCCACTTGTAGAGCTTACTAACATTTCTTAGTGTCTGTTTGTATCTAGTATTTTTGTTTACCTTTTCGCTTTTTTGCTTATGAACGACTTTTTAAGACCTCACATCTTTTTTTCCTTCAAATTTTCAAAGTACATGTATACTTTAGTTTTCTTTTAGAAAAAAGCCAAGTAAACTAATGTCAAAGGCACACTTAATGTGGCTCCAAATCCTTGGATTCTTCGATATATGAACTCTATTGCACGTGAACTTTCCGCTCATGACTTCAAGTACCCATGTGAAGCTTTTGATCTCCGTAGCAAACCCTGAGATGGCTCTGTCTTTAAACTTGATCTATATTATGACAGCAACAACACTGTGAAAGAAGATTCTCTATTTGCATCTGAATCAACGGGCTAGATAGGTGAAGGTTAGGATTTTTTCTTTTAATAGTACAAGGTTAGGATTTAAAAGTCGTGCTTAATAGGCCTTTTATATAGGCAATACTATTAGGGTTACAAAAACCCATTTGTGTATTTGACTTAATGAAAATCGCATCAAATCAAATTCTGATTCGACCATTTTCAATTGATCAAGTATGTGTTGAGTATGTGTCAAACTTAAATGTTGATCAATTGAGGATGCGTTGAGATTCATACAATAATTTTTTTTTGTCAAACATTTTGTATATGCATATGTATATGGTTATGTTTATGGTTGGTTGTATGTATATGTACACGTCTATGTTCTTGTTTATGTGTGTATTACATAATTTACCATCTAAAGTCAAGTCCTCACTCTTTGTAATTGATTAAAACTTGATACAATCGTTAACAAAAGCAAAGTTAGGAGGTATAGAACATGTATCAAGTAATTTTGGAAGTATACAAGAATCCTAGCCGTAACATTAGGCTTTTAGTGCAAGACATTTTTATCTTCATAGCATGAATACTTCCTAATTGGATCTACCAAGAAAATGGAGAGATAAATATTAGGAGAATTAACCATGTGCAAGTATTTAATGATGGTATTATATGAAGAAAAACATATGTTTTTCAACTAAAATACAAATAAAAGTATACTTCAAAAATACTTTTCAAATACATAATCAGATGTGTATGCTTTAATCCAATCAAGAGAGTACCTATTGTAACCATATATATATAAACAACTTTTTGGAGGGTAAGTATTGATGGAAATGTCCACGATATTAATACGAATATGTTGCTCCTAGGATAATCAACTTTCGAGATTTTCATGCATTTATCCTGATGTATCAAAGCATTATGCATATAATCGTTTTTGTTTTTTGAATAACAAATAAATAGACTGTTAATAGTAAACTATTAGTTATATGGCAATCATCGCAAAAATGGTTTCTCCAATATAGTTATATTATGAGATCTCTCTACAAGGATAGTAACGAGACAGATTTATCACGTCCATGGTTTTTTTTTTTTTTAATGATAATGCATATACATGTTTGTTGCAATCTTTATTTGGAGAAGTAATAATGTGAAAGTTATAAATTGTAAAGAAAGTCCAAAGTTTATTGGCTAAAATATTGAACTTTTACACTGATTCACCATGAAACTTTATTAAAAATAGAGGGAAAAATGATAGTAAACTTAGTGGAAAAAAGGGTAAAGAAGAAGCACTATTTGAAATTAATGATAAAAAAATTTCAATTACCACTTCTTCTTTTTTTCCTTTTATTTCAAAAACACACCCACAACAAGGGAGAAGGAATGGAGTTTTAATACAAAAGCACATCATAAACTCTACTCAAAGCCATGATAATTTTTAACTTATTATTATTATTATTCTTAATTTTTGTACACAAAAAATTAATTTATTAATTTAGTTGTTTTAAAGTTTAATAAATTATTAGCTGTTGAATTTATATTTTTAATCTATGTATTTGTATATGCATATCCATATGTATATGTTTATGTTTGAACGTGTGTGTATATAACTATATATATAGATACACACATGTATACATACTTGGTTATGTTTGTATCACATAATTTACCATCTAGAGTTAAATACTTACTCTATCACTAATTTGAAATTGATACAGTTGTTAATAGAAGTAATAAAGTGCAAAAAAATGTTGATTTCTTTCGAATGTATTTGGGAAAAAAAAAAACCTACTTCCATATCATTTTGGACCCATAAATGATAAAATGAATTTATAAATGTGACTTATTGGTGATTGAATGTACAAACAAAGTTAGGAGTTATTAAACTCGTATCACTTGATTTTCAACGATACACAACTAACATATTTAAATCATAATTTATCATCATCTATAGAAGCAATGATATATGTTTGCATTGTTAACTTATGTATGACATCACTATGACAATAGGCCAAGGTGTATTACTATTTTTTCTAGTTTCGATTATATGGGTGAAGTAAACACAAGAAATCTAGCGGTTTGTTATGAAATGTTATTGTTTCCCGTAGACGTTAGATAATAGAAGAGATGAGAAAGGAAAATATGATTGGATTTAATTTTCTTTTTTAAAAAAAGAGGAAATATATTTTACATGTGTATAAATTTTGGGATTACAAAAAGAGTGGACCCTACAAAAACTTTTTCCCTCCCTGTTTTTTATGTGAAATTATAATATCGGTCCCTAAAGTTTATCATGTAAGCATAATTGATCCCTCAAGTTTCAAGTGAGCACTATAGGTCCCACAAATATTTAAAAAAATAAAAAAAATAAAAAAAGCATTGTTAGTCCCTCTGTTAACTATTGTTAGTATTATTGTTATATGGCTAACAGAATAGTGAAATGACATCTTTTTAGCTTATGTGGTATTATTGTATTAATAAATTTTAAAAGTAAATTTACACATCATAAATTCATAATCTCACAGCTTGATCAAATAAGTAATACCCAAATCAAAGCAAATCAAATTTGAATGTCCAAATCCACAATCAATGATACTCATAACAATGATTTAAATTTATCCCCATCCCACTATATGTCATCAACGTCCATCAATGGCAAAACACCCTCATCATGGTACCAGAATATTTTCCAATTTTGTTAATCAATTAATATATAAAAAAAATAAAAAAAACCCTAAATTTGGGAGAAAGACAGCAAGAAATACACACGGATTGTCCTCATAACCCATAATTGGGTCATGGAATTAAAGAGCTTTCATAGACGCTCAGTGAGTAGAGAAGAATTTTGTGTGATATCTAAGAATCTATTAATATATATAGGACAAGTGAAACATTAAAGAAAATTTTAGTTTGAGATAATATAGTTTGAATTTGAGAGAGAGAGAGAGAGAGAGAGAGAGAGAGAGAGAGAGTAAGGGGAACGAGGGTCTCATACGGTGAGGATTGGGTCTTATACCTATTTGGATCTATAAAGCATAAAGGTAGGTTCGGGTTTGTATGTTCAATGATTAAAGCCGTGTTAGGGTATAAGATCAGCAAGTCTTTTGATATCAAATTTAAATTATTTATTTATCTATAGGTATAGGTATTATTGTTATTGATTGTGGATTTGGAGATTCAAATTTGATTTGGTTATTACTTCTTTGATTGAGCTATGACAGTGAGATTATGAATTTATGATATGTAAATTTACTTTTAAAATTTTTTAATTAAATAATGCCAAATAAATTAAAAAGATGTCATTTTACTATTCTGTTAGCGATATAAGCAATAATACTAACAATAGTTAACAGAAGGACTAATAGTGCTTATTTTTTAAACTTGAGAGACCAATAGCGCTCAATTGAAACTTAAGAGACTAATTGTACTCATAAGATAAATTTTAGGAACCAATTTTCCTCATTTTCAATTTAACCAAAGAAAAAGCTAGAAGGGATGGCAAATTACCATTTAGCCCCCCAAAACCAAAAACTGCAAAACCCTCATTTCTTTTTCTTTTCAGAACCCCAAATCAATCGCTTGCCCAAAACTAGAGTGAGTGAGTGAGTAACCATGTCATGTATCACATTTGAATGCTCCATTTCCACCTCCTTCTCATCCTTACAGTCCACACCTTCCCCCTTCTCCTTCTCAAACCCATCCACCGCCATTGTCTCCACCTTCTCATTTGGATCCTCCGCTTCCCCATTTGGAACACCCTTTCCCCCTTCTCCTTCGTCCTCTTATCCTCCTCCTCCACTACCACCATCATCACTACAAACCCTATCTTCTTTGCCCCTTACCCGCCTCTCTCAGATTCGGATCCTCCACCTCTTCTTCAACCCATTCCTTTTCTTTCCCCTTCAATTCCACCTCATCTTCTATCACCACCTCATCTTTATTCACCACACCACTGCTAACCTCCTCAATTGCCACAACCACCGCCTCATCCTGTCTTCGCAAAACTACAACATCTCTTTTCGATTCTTCAACCACTACCACTTCCCTCCTATTTGGATCAAGTCCATATCTATCCCCATTCGGCATATTGCTATCCACAACGAGTTCAACCTCGTTCCCTTTCCAAAGAACCTCATCTCTATATGCATGAATGACTTATCTATGTTTCAAGGGTTTTGGAGCAATGGTATATTTGAGAAATGCAGATCAAATCATTCAATTAAACTTTTAATATCTTTGTACACAAAGATTCCCTCTTGTTTAAACTCTCCAATTCTCTCTATCTTTTGGCCAAATTTGACATACAATAGCTTAGAAAATCTATGTAAATCACACAAAATCATATAAACTAGGGGTTTTTTTTTTTTTCCTTTTTTGGGTTTGAAAAATGTCACATGTCTAAAAATTAAAGTGAAAATTGTAGGATTCTAAATGGAAAAGTAGCTTAAGCAAAATTTTATACTCCATTTCTTTCCAATTTTTAACTAAATTTGAGACATGATATCTTTCAAAAAAAATCCATGTAAATCACACAAACCAAATATATGACTAATGAATTTTTTAAATGCACGTGTCCCATATGAGCCACATCTAATGTAATAATAGTTGCACTAAATTCACCAAGAAGCTTGCCTATTAGGAAGAAAGATTTATGATTTCAAAACCAAAGAAGACCATGCCCTACTTGAAAAAATGTGGATTGAAAGTTTTGCAGCCATTTATATACAATCGCAAAAAGAAAAATAATTTGCACTAGGGATATAATTTTAGAAGAGTGATGATGCAATTGAAACTAGATTTGGCTAGTGAAGGAGAGGAAGTGACCACACTCATCAATCATGGTTGTTAGTTGAGTTAAACAAACCAAGTTAGCTTTGTTTTATGTTATTTTGGGCTTCTTTTTGTACCAATTTTGCAGCTTGAATGACAAACATTTGAGCTTTGGAATAAGAATACATTTGAATTATTTGGACCCATCTCGATTTGGGCCCAATCCATGTACATTTTTTTTCTTTAACAAAAAAAAAACCCAAATAACTTCTTATTTGAAGGCCAATTTCTCAACCAGACATCATGATAAAGTAAAATGTCAATAGAGTTTTAACCCCACCCACCTCCAAAAAAAAAGAAAAAAAATCAATAGAGTGCGAATTTGAATTCATGTGATTTATAAAAAAAAATATAATGTAAGGGACAAATTGAGTTTCGGGTATATTTTCAAACCAAGGTTATTCATATTCTTCTAATGCCAATAGTGTAGATATATATATATATATTTTTATCAATAATCTGAGTAATTGTGTTTGAGGATTTGATGCAAAAACACAACAAACATATTCCAAAAAAGAATTTGAATGAAAAAGATAATATTATTAAACCAAAAAGAAAATACAAACAACTTAAAACTCAGCAGCATCTAGTAGCAAAGCTACAAACAAATTTCAGGCCACAGAAAAGGACTATGCAGTCCTAGAATGGCTGATACCATACACAACCAAGGTCAAGCTCCAACCAGAATTGAGCTACCAACTAGAATCCTTAACTAAGATTTATCACAAAGCTTACAAATCAAGACCAAGATAAGTTAAGCAGCCCAAGAACCTGGCTCAACATGGATTCTTAACTGTTAACATATATAGTGTTGTGGGCTTTAGGCCCAACTAGTTTACTTGTTTAGCACTCTTACTTGTATAGCACTCTTACTTGTACTACACTCATATTTACTTGTACTGCACTCATATGCCTCCTATATAAAGGCACTCATGTATATTCTTTCAGTGAGAAATACAATACTATTCAATTCAGTATTTCTAACATGGTATCAGAGCCACTGCTCTGACCTTTTCTTAGCAGTCTTGTCTTTATTGGTGTAACTCCATTCTCAATATTGCTTCCGCTGTCTCGACAACTGCCGCAGCCTTTCGCCGTTGAACCTTCGAGTCTTCCAGACATTGTCCTCAGGTTCCGAACCTGCAGCAGCCGCCGTTGAGGAGTCCGAACACTGCAAAGACCGCTGCCTTTTTTGGCACCGCCGTGAATATTGCTCCGAAAAATTTTCCGAAGATACCACGAAGATCGTCTTGCTCCGATCTATCTTTTCGTGAAAACCTCACAGTCATCGGAGTCTCCACGCGCCCTCACGCGCCGCCAGAAGTTTCTGCATTGCAGTTCACGCGCCCACGTGCCTCCACGCGCCGAACCGAGCCGCCACGCGCTGCCACGCGCCGCCACGCGCCTGCTCACGCGCCTCCACGCGCCATACTGATCCTGCTGACGTCAGCTGCCACGTCAGCTACCGTTGACTTTGACCGTTGACCGTTGACCGTTGACTTTTCTGGAGTTGACTTTTTGCGGCCCAGGTTCTCCTTACTCAGTTTTTCGCGTAGATTTCATTTTTGCATATTTTGCTTCTAAATGAAGAATAAGGACAGGTCTTCTTCCTTTTGCAACAATCATCGCAGACAACCTAGTAAACGCTTTTGCAATTTTTGCAAACGTTTTGGCCATAATATTGAGACTTGCTTTCAGCGCAATAAATCAAGCTTTCGGGTTCTTCTCGCCACTATTGCTAACATTGAGAGTGTCCAACCAAGGGCTCCCATCTTTGCACAGTCTAAGTCTTCAGGTCGCACTTTCACCATGACCACGAGATGACCTTAAAAACATCATCGCCAATGTCATTCGTATGGTTAGTAATGCATCTTATTCCTCTTCTCTCTCGACTTTGTCCGGTATGTCTCCTTCCTCTTGGCTTATGGATTCTGCTTGTTGCAATCACATGACACCTCACTCGTCCTTATTTTCGAACTTAAACCTCGCACCACACCCTCTTACTATTCACCATGAAATGGTTCCACAATGTACGGTCATAATATAGGTTCCGTTTCAACCTCCAACTTCTCTGTTTAAGGGGTCTTTAATGTTCTGACCTTTCTTACAATTTGTTTTATGTGGGACAATTAGCTGAGTTGGGTTATCGAATCATATTTGATTATTCTGGGTGTATTGTGCAGGATCCAAGGACGGGACAGGAGCTAGGGACCGGTCCCAGAGTTAGGCGTATGTTTCCCGTGGACAACCTTCGTCTTCCACTTTGTTGCTTCGTTTCTATTGCCGCAACTAGCCTGGGTTTCCTCTATTCCTTCTCTTGCTCTTTGGCATGCTCGACTTGGTCACGCATCTTCTTCCCGTGTACAACAATTGGCTTCTAGAGGTTTGCTAGGTTCAGTGTCTACAGAAAATTTTGATTGTGTTTCATGTCAATTAGGAAAACAACCAACTTTGCCTTTCAATTCTAGTGAATCTATATCCACTGATATCTTTGACCTTATTCATTCTGATGTTTGGGGACCTTCTTCTGTCTCTAGTATTGGTGGATCTCGATATTTTGTTGTCTTTGTTGATGATTACTCTCGCTATAGCTGGATCTTTAATATGAAACATCGTTCTGAATTATTGCAAGTGTATTCTAATTTTGCAAAAATGGTTAAAACTCAATTTTCTAAACGTATCAAAATTTTTCGATCTGATAATGCTCTTGAGTACACTCAATATGCTTTCCAAGCTGTTTTGCATTCTTATGGCACTGTTCATCAGCTAACTTGTCCAGGTACCTCTCAGCAAAATGGTAGAGCCGAACGAAAATTTCGTCATATTCTTGACACTGTTCGTGCTCTTCTTCTCTCTGCCAAAGTTCCTGCTCCTTTTTGGGGCGAAGCTGCTCTTCATGCTGTTCATACTATTAATCGCATTCCCAATCCTGTCATCCAAAATCAAACTCCATATGAGCGCCTTTTTGGGTCACCTCCAGACTATCACCACCTACGCTCGTTTCGGCTGCTTGTTTCGTTCTTCTTCAGCCACATGAGCATAACAAACTTGAGCCTAGGTCAAGACTTTGTTGTTTTCTTGGTTATGGCGAAACTCAAAAGGGGTATCGGTGTTATGATCCTATTTCTCATCGTCTTCGTGTCTCCCGCAATGTTGTCTTTTGGAAACATCACCTCTTTGTCGAGCTCTCTCACTTCCGTGCTTCTTTATCTTCCTCTTCTGTCTTAGATCTATTTCCAGATGAGACGCAAATTCCTTCTGTAGCTGCTCCTGACCCTCCTATAGCTGATCCTAATCCTTCTGTAGCTGCTCCTGATGATTCTCCTATTAACTTCTCTGTCCAACCACCAAAAATCCTTGATCCCTTTCCTAGTTCCCCTTTTAATGAACAGGTGGAAGATGAACAGGTTGAAGACGAGCTACCCAACCTTGATCCTGGTTCCCCACGCTCCTCGTCCGCTTTGAAGATCATGTACAAGACATTCCGCCTCGTCACTCAACTCGGGTAAGGTCCATTCTGCACATTTACTTGACTATCATTGTTACACGCCCTTGCTACATTGCACGAGCCTCGCACCTATCGTGAGGCTTCCATGACCCTTTATGGCGGTGCAATGAAAGAGGAACTTGATGCATTATCTAAAAACCATACTTGGGACTTGATCACTCTCCCCCACAGGAAATGCGTGGTTGGTTGTAAGTGGATCTACAAGATTAAGACTCGCTCGATGGGTCCATTGAGCGCTACAAAGCTCGTCTTGTTGCAAAAGGTTTTACACGGGGAGTATGGGATTGATTATGAAGAGACCTTTGCTTCGTTGCTCGTATCTCATCTGTTCGTGCCCTCTTAGCTGTTGCTGCTGCCAGTAAATGGGATCTTTTCCAGATGGATGTCAAAAATGCATTCCTTAATGGGGATTTGAGTGAAGAAGTTTATATGCAACCTCCTCATGGTCTCTCTGTTTAATCAAACAAGGTTTGTCACATTCGACGTGCATTTTATGGCCTTAAACAAGCTCCACGTGCTTGGTTTGCCAAAGTTCGACTCTACCATCTCTCATTTGGGTTACATGGCCGGTCATTATGATTCTTGCCTTATTTCTTCGTCGCACCGACAAAGGCATTATTTTACTTCTCCGTATGTGGATGATATGATCATAACTAGTGATGACCTCGGTGGCATTCAAGAACTCAAAGATTTTCTCGATCGGCGAGTTTGAGATGAAAGATCTTGGACATCTCGGCTACTTCTTGGGTCTTGAAATCACTCATTCTACGGATGGACTTTACATTACTCAAGCCAAGTATGCCTCTGAACTCTTGTCTGCTGGACTCACCGATAGCAAGGATTGACACTCCGCCGAGCTTAATGCGCATATCCGACTCCCTCAGGGGGGAAACCATTGTCTAATCCCTCTCTTTACAGACTCTTAGTTGGCAGCCTAGTTTATCTCACTGTTACTCGTCCAGACATTTCCTATGCTGTTCACCAGGTGAGCCAATATCTGTCTGCTCCACGATCGACTCACTATGCTGCTGTTCTGCGCATTCTTCGGTACCTAAAGGGCACTCTCTTCCATGGTCTTTTCTACTCTGCTCGGTCTCCTCTTGTTCTCCATGCATTTTCTGATGTTGATTGGGCAGGAGATCCCACTGATCGCAGGTCCACCATTGGTTATTGCTTTCTTCTTGGTTCTTCTCTGATTTCTTAGCGAAGCAAGAAACAAACTCATGTGGCCCGTTTTAGTACTGAAGCAGAATATCGTGCCCTTGCTGATACCACATCTGAGCTTCTTTGGCTACGATGACTTCTCAAAGACTTAGGTGTGTCGACATCCTCTGCTACTCCTCTTTATTGTGACAACAAAAGTGCCATTCATATTGCTCACAATGATGTCTTCCATGAACGGACTAAACACATCGAGATCGATTGTCATTTTATCCGTTATCATCTTGTCCATGGTGCTCTCAAGCTAATCTCAGTCTCCTCTACAGATCAATTTGCAGATATCTTCACCAAGTCACATCCTAAGAGACGCCTTCGTACTTTGGTTGACAACCTCAAGTTGGTCTCACATCCACCTTGAGTTTGAGGGGGGCTGTTAACATATATAGTGTTGTGGGCTTTAGGCCCAACTAGTTTACTTGTTTACTTGTTTAGCACTCTTACTTGTATAGCACTCTTACTTGTACTACACTCATATTTACTTGTACTGCACTCATATGCCTCCTATATAAAGGCACTCATGTATATTCTTTCAGTGAGAAATACAATACTATTCAATTCAGTATTTCTAACATTAACAAATCACAAAGCCCTCTGTATCACCCTACATCATTTGAGATGAATTCCTCAGACACAAACTCAATTATTCCTCTGCCTCCAAATATGATATCATATTTTAAATCTATCTATAAGAGAGAAAATTGCTCTGCATATCTGATATACTAACACTTCCTTCTCACATAGAATTGTAGTACACCAAATGTACTAAATTAGAAACTTGTGATCTCCCTAGACATTATTTATTGGTCCAACCACATTGGAAATAGGCATCGAGGATTCAGTGGATGCTTGTGAAGCTGTTGTCCAGACTGATTGGAAACTATGTCGGAACCAATCGCATAAACTGTGGAATGCCTCCGAAGTGGAGTGCCACATTGGTTCAAAAGTTTCTTGACAGTGTTGGAGAATCTGTTCGCGTGAGCAATAAAGTAACAATACTAGAACAAATGCACATATAGTGAAGATGAACCACCCAAAAGGAGGAACAAGCATCAACAAAGTTAAGTCACAGGCAAAAACTGCGGAAATAAGAAACACACCCTTGAAGAAAGGGTGATGGGTTCTGTTGAAAATTGGTAGTATTGTCACTGCCATTGACATAGTGAAGATGCATACATCTATTATTAAGACCAACATGAGTGCACCATGTATGTCGAATAGAGATATATCTGGGCTATGATACTTCCATCTGAGAATGGTAAGCAGAGTTCCAAACACAAAGCCAAAAACAGCAAGCCATTTGGTGTATGAACGGAGTTCCTGCTCATTCCTAAAATAGAATATAAATTGCTTCAGAATACATACACCATATAGTTTAAAATGGAATTAAATCAAACTCGCTCACAGTGCATTTGCATTTTTTTGCCATGTATTAAGACAATGAGATATTTATTGTCTCAATTTTCTACAAAGTTGGACTTAGAATGGATTAACCAAATATTTGTCTTATGCTTAAAGATGCAGCAATCTTATAATCGTACCAAAAGTAGCGAAGTAAATCACATATTGCTAACTAATTGGAGTAATGTTACCTTCAATCATGAGTTCCATTTAATTCATGCATTAATTTTTAATTGAATTTAATTTTCATCTAAAAAATTTAACATTTATTATTAGGTAAGTTAATGGCCAGCGATCATGAAATCTAAGATCTGTTGGATGCTTGGATTCACAATATAGAAGAAAAAAATCCATTGCAAATATCAATTCAGAAACTAAATTGCCTCCACACACACACACACAAAAAAAAAAATCAGAAACTCAAAGAATCAACAAAGTCACAAACTTTTGATGGGGTTGACCCTCAAAGAATCACCCATAATTTGATCAATCCCAAATTTCAACAATTTCCCAGAAAACAAAAACCTTTTACGAGATCAAAAACTTTCATTACTTCAATTCTTATCCTCAACTTCTTGGAAGCCTAAAGTTTGGATGAGAGCCAGCATCATCATTTTTTTTTTTTTTTTGGAACAAAATAATGTCCATAATCTATATTGGCACCTTAACCAAAAGTTTCCATGTCCAAACCAAAAAAAGACTGATCATTTTTTGGGTTATCTGAATTCAATACATTGAACAGGTCTTAATGTCCTACAGACACATAAACAAAAATTAAAGATGGATTCTAGATTTTGTGCCACAATCTTCCTGGTTATATATATACAGTTTAAAAAAACTTCCCCCCACCAAACTGTACTTGAATATGCAAGATAAATGGAACATTAATTGAAGTCACATAAGCTGATAAGCAGTTGTTATTTATTAAAGCACCAAAATAAGTAAATGATTGAGGCACATAAGCAATGCATATGTAAGTAAAACACCAAAACGTTCTTGTTTAAACTTTGTCCGGAAAGAACTTCGCACAAAAATGGACTTGAACTATTAGTAGAATTCATGACAAACTCAGAACAAAAAACTAAAGAAAAAGAGATAGCTATGTACCTGTTGGGGCGAAGATCAGCGTAGTTGTTCATGTCTAAGGAGAAATGAAGTGGCAGCACTTGCAGCCAGCTCTTTGCTCTCTGTGTGTTGTTCTTATTGCTTATGCAGAGTATCTCTGGGAATAGAACTCATTTATATAGTATAGTCTATAGAGAACAGAGTTGGAAGTGTGGAATATATTAATGTATCTTTAGACTTTAGACTTTAGACTTTAGAGGCTTTCTTTAAAATAACAAACATTGGTGGCAATTAGGCAAAGCCAATGATACGGGCCGTATTGATCGGCTTGGCCGAATTTTGAATCATTCGGCTAAGGGAACTTACATTACTAATGTCAACTGGACCCACTTACATTAGCTGTTCACATTTGAGATCTTTCTCTTAACTTGTAACACACTCTCTCTCTCTCTCTCTCTCTCTCTCTCTCTCTCTATATATATATATATATATATATATATATATATATATATATATATATATATATATATATATATATACACTATTGAGATACAAAACTCTTAATATAGTACTTTATAATTGAATAATTTTGGTCTATTTGTCGGTTTGTACCAATACTATTTGCCTTTTTTTACTTTTATTTTATGTTATGTTTTCAAGTATAACAAAATATATATACAACTTACACTTTCGAATGAGTTTTAGTTACTTCATTCTCTCTTTTTGGGTAATTGTATTTTAAAGATTTTGTTAATGAGTGCCTTTAAGGCATTTGTTAATGAACCATGTTAGGAAAGTTTTTATACCACTTCAATGGGAGATATAAAAAAAACTGTAATATATATATATATATATATATACACCGAAAGTTTTTTCTTTTCTCATAAAAAATTCTAAAAATATTTTCTAAACCAATATCCTTAAGGCATCCTTTAGCTTTTTTCATCTTTTAAATCTTAGAAAGATTTTAAATTTCTTTTTCTGTTTTTATCTTCTATTTTTTTTGGCTAAGTGGCAGATTTACTAATTTTCTTTGATTTCATGCCAATGTCACCTATACATTCTTAAGTACATCAATTGAATTTATCAAAAAGGTATATTAACTCAAAAACTACAAAAACTTCTTGATGAAAATGGCAACAATGACTCAAATAAGAATCGGCTAGTTCTTTTTTTTTTTCCTTTGAATTTAGCCCAAGGCACTGCCTTACCAAAATACAAACGCTAAGCCAAGTTATTACTTATGTGATTGTATGATTATATCGCTAGCAAAAGCATATTTATGTGACATTCAGACACAGTTTGGCTTTGTGCACTAGACCCAATTGGATGTGGACACATGTCCAAAATTGATTAAATACTTGTATCATGTTGATTCTAATACATTAGAGTATTGGTCCCAAGCTTTGTCAATGTATTTAAATCTCTATGTTGAAGATTTATTTTCTTAATCAATAACATCCAAACTTAATATCTATCCAATTCCACACTTGCCCTTACTATGTAACTAAATTCATTTGTTGATTTTGTATTTCTTTGGTTAATTTGGGATCAATGTTGCAAGAAATTCTGGGTTTTTTTTAAAAAAAAAATTTTAGTGATCACGACACAAGAAAGAGCTAAGAGATAAAAAAAAAAATGTTAAAATATTATATTTGATTTGTTGTTAAACAATGCCTATTTAAAATAAAATAACCCTTGAGTTAAATCACAAAGGGTAAAGCTTGTGTCCAGTATATATATTGCTTTACATTTTGATTGCCTATTTAAAGGATCCAAAGAACTTAATCTTCAAATAAAAATATTCTAAAAGAGATCGTACTTGATACACTATCATAAATGAACTCTAATTTGACTAGAAAACCCTCAAAAAACCTAAAATCAAGAAAATAAAATCCTAAATCTTAAAATATTGAAAATTACATAAAAATTTAAAAGTTAACATACAATAAAAATTAAACCTCATATCTTGTCCTAGATCAACATATAACAATAATCAATGGCTTTTGCCTTGGTATTGGCATGCATGAACGTACGTAGTACATACAAAATAAAAGAAAATTATTTAAAGAAAATTGATATAATATTTTATTAGATAGTTACAATTACTAAATCATAAATCTTAAGATATATGTTGGGATACTGAATCACAGATAGATAGAAAGTTCACAAAAACAAAGGCAAAGAAAAAGAAAAAGAAAAATAGATGTTGGTTATTTGCTAGACATAAATAATTGGGAGGTGAAAAAAAGAAAATAAAATTTGATGTGGAATGCGGAAGCATTAAGATGTAAAACATGACTCTTTTTAGAAAACAAAGAACAAACATAAAATTTGACTGACAAGAAACTATATTCTAGTGCTCTGTTTGTTTTGCTAGAAAACTTTCTGTAAAAATAGTTTTTCACATTTTCCAGTGTTTGGTAGCACAAAAAAAACTAGTCAACGGAAAACTATTTTTAGTTAATGAAAAATCCTAATAAAAATAAGGCTTGTATTTTATAGATTGTTTTCCAAAAAAAAATTTTGGAAAACAATCTTTCTCTCACGGTATGCTCTCTCACTCTTTCTCTCTTCCTTTTCTTTTTCTTTCCTCACACCCTCACTGTCACTAACTCTGGTCTCTCCTCTTCCATAGATCTCTCTCTCTCTCTCTCTCTCTCTCTCTCTCTCTCTCTCTCCATATTTTTCTTCCCCTTTATAACACAATTCTCTAATTAGATTTTTTTTTCCCCTCATTGCTCAGTAATTATTTCATTCCTCTCTACCAACTTGCAAAAGAGAACATGTTTGCAACAGTAATTATTTCATTCCTCTCTACCAAAATCTCAATTCTTTATTTTGAATTTCAAACTTAATTTTATTTTTTCTCTAAGAAATTTTTTATTTGATGGATTCCAAGTAGAATTTTTTTTTTTTGCACATAAAAGTACTAAAGAAAAAGAAAGAAGAAAGAAAGAATGAAGTAAAAGACGAAAATTTTAAACATGGTGCCTATATGGCTCTAAATTGCTTTTACATAGGATAATCTTTTTTGTTGACAGATACATTATGCAGATATTATGTAGTGATGATATATTATGTAGATACATTATATAAATACATAATTTTGAGTAATATTAAAAACTTGTGGTTAACCATAGTAGACAATTAGTGTACCAATAAAAAGAGTAGACAATTAAAAGTTATTACTATTTATACTTATTATAGATGTTGTAAGTGCACAATTGCACCTGGACCCAAAAACACACGTGGGCTCAGGCCCAATGAGCCTTAGACAATTAAATTTGTAGAGTGTGGGTTCGCAACCTAGATTAATGGTGCTCGAAGCTTGATGAACAGGCTAGAATGTTACAGTACTTACAAACAATGGATAAATAGGGCAAAATGAACCTCCTCGGACGTAGGCCGAAGACAATTTGTATATTATTTCTCTTTTTCCTTTTAAAGGTTACAATCCTTAGTCTTTCTCTAGTTCTTTTTTCTTTACAAAAAGGCCTCCCCTCTCTCTTCTACCCCCTTCTCTCCTTAAATACCTCATTTCCTTCTCATTTTATCCACGTGTCACCCAAAATCTCCTTCCACCACCTTCTTGAAATCTTTAAATACTAGCTAGAAGGCTGAATTCTACTGTTCAAGGGTCACTTCCCCCATTAATGCGGCTAGGGAGGTAGGTGCAGGGTCTTTAATGTGGAGGCAGCAGCCTTTTTCTGAGATATTTCTCTTACACCGCCATGTCTAGAGGGTATTTGGATCCCCTCTTTAACCTACAGTCTTTTCAGAACTCTGTCTTGATCTTTCTAGTGAACCTCCAAGTAGTCACGGGTCTGTCCGAAGAGAGACTCTTCCTCGGATGAATCCTCGGGCCCTCGGCTTGTAAGCCAACTCGCAGCCCTAAAAGCCTTTAGTCAAGAATGAACTAGCACCCATTGATAAAGCCCAAGTCCCAAATACCCACTTAGGTTCTTTCACTCCCCACAATAGCCCCTCAAAATTTTATTTTTCCCTATCCGAGGAGAAAAATGGAGTTTTGATCCGACCAAAACTTCCCCCACATGTTTCGTACCTCACCACGTGTGTGGAAATCGTTTCGTTTCCCAGAAAATGCCGTCTGGTGCTTCGAATTTCAAAACGCGCGCATTTATGACCGCAAGTTAAACCTTGTTTCCCACGTTCAACGGTGAGATGAACATCCAACGGTCCGTATTGCCCCCTGAAAATTTGGCGGGATGAATTCAATTTCGAGGCCGCTTCTCGCACGTCATAACGCTTTGAAAATATACGCCATCATTTATTTCTTCAGAACTTAATCATATCAAAACATCAGTCATTGCCTTTTCTCTCAAGAAATCCGTGGAAACTCGCATAACTACGAACTCGTAAGTTCCTACTTTTTCTTTTACTCCTTTCTCCTCGGATTCTATCATCGGCTCCCTTCTTAACCACTTTCCTTCTTAAAACTTTCACTTTCCTTTCTTATAGATGGGTAGGTTTAAGTGTTTAGTTGACACCGCCGCTGGGATGGAAGGTTTTAGGGCCAAATACCAGATTCCCAGCGACGTAGGCTTGAAATACTGTCCGGCAGAAGCCGTAGGTGGTTCTAGGAAGACAGGAGAGGTCATCATCCCTATGATTGCCTTCATAGAAGGTGGGATGACCCTCCCTATGAGAAGCGTAACTAGGGAATATCTTCGCAACCACCAGTTGTGCCCTGACTAGTGCGCACCCAATGTATTTAGGGTCTTAGGAAGTGTCGACGCCCTAAATGAGCAGATGAGCTTGAACCTCACTTGGCATGACGTTGTCTTCATGTACGAATGCCACAAACTTAGGAACGTAGGCTATTACATTAAATCCCGGTCTAGTGTAGTTAGGTTAATTTCTTGTTTGCCCAAGTCCAATAAAGGCATGAAAGACGACTACCTCATCGCCTCGAGCAGGCGGCACGACGGCCCCGCTACCGGTCATATGGGGAGATCCAGGTGTGACTCCTTAGGATCTAATTTCCCAACCCCGTAATTCCATCTAAAAATCCTTAAATGCTTATTTACTTTCACAAACTGTCTAACTCCGATTTGTTATATGCGTTACTAATCTGACCACATTTGCCTTTTTGGGTGTCTTTTTCCACAAACAAACAATTCATGCGCCCACGCCTGAGCTATTGCAACGTCACTGACCTGAACCGCATGCTGCGCTTAGAAGTTTTCGTGAGTGAAGACTTGCAGCTTAGAGCGGCTCACCTAATACTAGGGTACAACCCAATATCCTCGGACTTCCAGGAGATAGAGAACGCGATTGTCGCGGGAGATAGGAGGCGCAAGAGAATAAACGTAGTAAGACCGAACTTTCTTGCTGACTACGACATCCCTGACGACCTCAACACCATTTTGTACACGCGTCCCATTGCGGCGATCCCTCTCTCGACGCACTCTCAAGCAACTGCTATCCCGGAGGAGCAAGTGTCCTCTTTGCACACGTTGGATGACGAGATAGACAAGTTTCAGCTCGAGGACGTCGAAAGACCCAAAGGAAACCAGTTCGTCGTGCTTTCTGACGAGGAAGAAGAGCCCGCCGAAGCCTCCGGAGTTGCGGGGCTAGTAGTTGCCCATCCTGAAGACGATTCCGAGGAGGAAGAAATGGACGCACTTCAAGGCCTTATGACCAAGAGAGGGGAGAGAGTCACCTAGAGAAGAGAGGGAGGGTCCCAAGTTCCTCTGTCTTTGCCACCACCCCCTCCTCCAGCCGATCCTAAACCCCCAGTCGTGGAGCCCAAGAAGAAAAGGAAGGGGGAGGCTGGTGGCGAGAAGCAGAAAAAGTCAAGGCAGCAACCACAACAAGCTCAGCAGCAGAAACTGGACAAGGGCAAGGGACGTGCTCGTTCAGTTGAAAGTGGGGAGATTAGGGATATGGCCGAAGTGCACCGAGCACCGGCTACCTAGTCTCCTAACTTGAGATTGGACGGCGCACCAATCTCTTGCCAGTCCAGCATTAGGGCATTCCAACAAGGCCACACCCACCACCTGGCCGAGGCATTGGACGTCCCCTTTTGCTGCCCAAGGATATGGATGCCTTGGAAAAAATGAGCCAGCCTCAGCTATTCCTTTCTTTGAAAAGGGAATTGGCCCTGGTAAGTTTCACCTATGAATATTTTATTTTCATAATATCAGATTATTAGTAAGTATTTTTATGCATCTAACTCCCTGATACTTTGTCACAGGCCATTTAAGAGGTCTTTGCTGCCGAGAAATTTGTGGAAGATGCTCGGAAGAAGGCCGGAATGGAGCAGGAGATTCGACAGGAGACTGAGAAGTCCCTAGGCCAGGCCCTAGCAGAAAACGAGAGACTCTCCTCTCAGTTGGCCAATTTAAAAAGAGAATGAGACGACGCCGAGGCCAATCTGAGAATAATGAGGACTCAAGTGGAAGGGCAGCGCAAGCTTCTTCATCAGAAGGATGATGAGCTCTCCCAAGCCCATAAGGAACGCTCGGACTTGGAGAAGGAGCTTGCGTGAATGAAGGAGGAAGCTCGCACCTTCAAGCATTCTCTAGAGGACGCGAAGTAGGCAAGTTACAAGGAAGGGGTAGCTGCAACGGAAGAACAGCTGACGGAGGCTTTCGCGGCCTTGTGCCGAGAATACAATCAGCAGGTCTGGGGGGAAGCCCTAAACGTGGCAAGGGATCCTTCAGCTTTCGAGCTGAGGAAGTCCGAGAATATTTGGCTTCCCCTGGACATCCAGGAGATAGAAGAGGCTCCTACTGTTGCTCCTGCCCCTAAGGCTGCTTCTCCTGCTCTTCCTCCTGTGATCCCAGAGCTCATTCCAGATCCTACAGAACCTTCAGGTTCTAATAAAAAGAATGAAGGGAGCGGAGGTGCCGAGAAGGGCCTAAGCCAAAGTGTGAAGCCTACCGTTCCTCCAACCACTACAGCAGACAAAGGAAAAAAAGTCCTTTCTACCTTTGAATTGGAATTAAAAAGCACCGAGGCTAGCAGTACTTCTCAGCAAGACCCCCCTCCAAAAGCTTAGGGCCGAGCTTAGGGCTTCTTTTTCTCTATACTTGAAATTTTCCATGTAATGATGTATATTGACATAATTAATGAAAGACAATTTTATTTGATTTTCATCTGAGTTGTGTTTATTTCATCTTTTCATCTTTATGCTTACCATAAAAGTTCTCATTAGCACACAGCAAAAAGAAAGAATGAGATAAATAAGTCCACTTTCAGCAGTTTAAACAATTAAAACTTTAAACAGCAATACGCATACTTGCCTTGTGAAGTAAAGTGTGGGGTCCAAGGACCCTACCTTATCAAATTTCTGCCTGATACTTAAAGATATATAACTTAAGACTCAATTTGAACACAGTTTTGTTCGACAAAAAATCAAATATCAATCTTAACAAGGTATGTGGTCCGAGGACCTTACAAAACCAAGTTTCTATTTGACACTTAGTATTATATATCAATTTCCACAAGGTATGTGGTCCGAGGACCACGCAATACCAAGTTTCTGTTTGATACTTCAGAACAGTAACTTAAGATGTTAATTTCCTCAAAGTAGAAGGTCCGAGGACCCGACATAACTAAGGTTCTGTTTAACAAATAATAAGATATCAATTTCCACTAGGTATGTAGTCCGAGGACCGTGCATAACCAAGTTTTCGTTTGATACTTAGTAATAGTAACTTAAGATGTTAATTTCCCCAAAGTAGAAGGTCCGAGGACCCGACATAACTAAGGTTCTGTTTAACAAATAATAAGATATCGATTTCCACTAGGTATGTAGTCCGAGGACTGTGCATAACCAAGTTTCTGTTTGATACTTAGTAATAGTAACGTAAGATGTTAATTTCCCCAAAGTAGAAGGTCCGAGAACCCGGCATAACTAAGGTTCTGTTTAACAAATAATAAGATATCAATTTTCACTAGGTATGTAGTCCGAGGAACACGCAATACCAAGTTTCTGTTTCATATTACAAGAGTTGTAATTGATAAGTCCATATACATTTATAAGTTAAACCACAGATGACAAAAATGCCTTTTATTAATAATAATACCTTCGAAGGTTGTTTACATTTCATGGACATTGTACAATTTTTTCATCTAAATCAACTAGTCGATATGACCTTATGCCTGCTACAGAAATAATCCGATATGGTCCTTCCCAGTTCGGTCCTAATTTTCCGCAAGCTGGGTTTCTTGCAGTACCCACGACTTTTCTCAAAACCGAATCCTCAGGCGCTAGTGGCCTGAGCTTCACATAGGCATCATACCCTCGTTTAAGCTTCTGCTGATAATAAGCCATTTGGACCATAGCTGTCTCTCGCCGTTCCTCCACTAGATCTAGGCTCTTCTCTAGAAGGCCGTTGTTATTTTCTGGGCTAAAAGTACCCGTCCTTAGTGTGGGGAAACCAGACTCTAAAGGGATCACTACCTCAACCCCATAAGTCATAGAGAATGGTGTTTCTCCTGTGGATCTACGCGGTGTAGTTCGATACGTCCATAGGACATGCGGTAGTTCTTCCACCCATCTGCCCTTCGCATCGTCTAGCCTTTTCTTGAGTCTACTAACTATAACCTTGTTTACGGCCTCGACTTGCCCGTTTCCCTGAGGATAAGCTGGAGTGGAGTATCTATTTATGATGCCCATGTCACTACAATATTTCCTAAAAGCTCTACTGTCAAATTGAACCCCATTGTCCGAGATGAGTGTATGTGGTACCCCAAATCTAATGACGATGTTTTTCCAAATGAACTTCTTGGAATCGACATCCCTAATATTTGCCAAGGGCTCAGCCTCTACCCATTTGGTGAAGTAGTCGGTCCCCACAAGCAACCACCTTTTGTTTCCTACAGCCCTCGGAAATGGTCCTACTATGTCCAATCCCCATTGAGCGAAAGGCCACGGACTGGAGAGAGGGTTAAGGGCTCCTCCAGGCTGATGGATGTTAGGAGTCTGGCACTGATCACACTTTCTTGCATAATCCTGAGCTTCCCTCTGCATATTGGGCCACCAATATTCTTGAGTCAGGGCCCTATGGGCTAGGGACCTTCCTCCAGTGTGGCTTCCACAAATCCCCTCATATAGTTCTTCCAAAAGTGCCTCCGTTGACGCGGGGTGCACGCATAACAAATATGGTCCGAAGAACGATCGTTTATACAGTTTCTGATCCTCGGACAACCAGAAACGCGTTACCTTTCGACGAATCTTGTCTGCTTTAGACTTGTTGTCGGGTAGAATGTCATTTTTCAGAAAAGATACCATAGGGTCAATCTAACTAGGTCCAGGCCTTATTAAGTGGATCCGAGCTGCAGAAACAGTAGTAAGAGCTGGCTCTAGCAAATCTTCAGCAAGGATAGTCCTAGGCAAACTCTGAACCGAGGATGTCGCTAAGGTAGCCAAGGAGTCTGCATGTGTATTTCCACTTCTAGAAACGTGAGATAGGATGAAGGAATCGAAGCTAGATTGTAAACGTTTAACCTGGGCCAAGTATTCTTGCATTCTTGGGTCCCTAGCCTTCATGGTCCCCGTTACCTGGCCGACCACTAATTGAGAATCCGAGCGCATATGAACTCCCTTTCCGCCCATCTTATACACCATGTTCATGCCGACCAGGACTGCTTCGTACTCGGCCTCATTATTGGTAGCCGAGAACGCTAACCTCAGAGATTTTTCAAAGATAATTCCCTCGGGGGATACCAGGACAAGTCCGATACCAGACCCTTTCTGGTTAACGGCCCCATCAACATACACCTCCCAAGTCGAGGGTCCTATGCCCGTGATCACGCCCACTGATTTTTCATCCATGTGTGATTCCTTTACAGGTTCTTCCAACAATGCTTCCGCGAACTCCACCATCAAATCCGCAAGAACCTGGCCCTTTATTGAAGGGCGTGGCATGTATTTGATGTCAAAAGCTCCTAAAATAGTTCCCCATTTAGCCACCCTTCCAAAGTAGTCAGCGCTACGCAAAACTGACCTAAGAAGCAATTGGGTCAGAACTACAACGGTATGGGCCTAGAAATAATGAGGAAGCCTCTGCGTGGCATGAACTATGGCTAAGAGTGCTTTCTCCAAAAGTAAGTAACGCACATCGGCGTCATTCAGAGTTTTACTGACGTAGTAGACCGGTCTTTGCACCCCACCATCGTCCCTTATGAGGACCAGGCTGACCGCATGGACGGCCACTACCAAATACGCAAACAGGACCTTATCCACTTCAGGCCGAGACATAATGGGTGGCCGGGAAAGATATTCCTTAAGTTGTTGGAAGGCTACAACGCACTCCTCGGACCATTGGAACCCCCTCCACTTATTCAAAAGCTGGAAGAAAGGCTTGCATCGATCAGCTGACCGAGAGATGAACCTGCTAAAAGCAGCGATCATTCCGGTCAATTTTTGAACTTCTTTTGGATTCCGAGGTGGCTGTAGGGTTTGAATAGCTCTGACTTGCGCTGGATTCACTTCTATCCCTCTATGAGTAACCATATAACCCAATAACTTCCCAGAACTCACACCAAATGAACACTTCGAGGTATTAAGACGCAACTTGTACTTTCTAAGTACCTGAAAAGTGTCGTCCAATTCTTTCACGTGTGCAGATATCGTCCTACTCTTCACTACCATGTCATCCACGTATATCTCAATGGTCTTTCCAAGCTGCAACTCAAACATTCTAGTCATCATCCTCTGGTAAGTAGCCCCAGCATTCTTCAATCCCAACGGCATCACTTTATAGTGATAATTCCCTGTTGGAGTAATAAAGGCAGTTTTCTCCTGATCTTCTGCCGCTAGTGGAATTTGGTGATAACCCTGGAAGGCGTCCAAAAAACTCATCCAAGGATGTCCGATGGTGGTGTCCACTAGTTGGTCGATGCGCAGCATCGGAAACGAGTCATTTGGGCAGGCTTTGTTTAAATCTGTGAAGTCCACACATACCCGCCATTTTCCATTTTTCTTTTTGACCACAACCGTGTGCACCAGCCACTTCGGATAGAAAATTTCCTTGATAGCCCTAGCCCTCTTAAGCTTGAGCACCTCTTCCTTAACGGCTTCAAAATGCTCCTTGGAAGAATGCCGAAGGGGCTGCCTTCTAGGAGGAACAACGGGATTGACGTTCAAATGATGACAAATAAAGCTTGGGTCCACCCCCGGAGCCTCATAGGGGTCCCAGGCAAAAACATCGACGTTGTTCTTTAGAAACTCCACCAATTCCATCTTCTCTTGGTGTGGCAAACATGCCCCAACCTGAAAGAACCTTTCGAGATCATCCGATATCAGAAACTTCTCCAAGTCTTCACATATGGCTTCCTTTGCTGCCACCACATCAGGCGCATCCAGAGTCATTAATTGCTATGAGTCTTTCACAACCGAGAGCGAGGATTATGCTTCGGTCTGATGCAGCACTGCGGCCGATATGCATTGCCTGGCCACCAGTTGGTTGCCGAGAATCTCTTCAATGTACTCCCTTGAAAGGAACTTAACCTTGACATGCAAGGTAGAGGAAACAGCCCCCAAAGAGTGCAGCCAGGGCCGGGCAAGAATGGCTGTGTATGGGGAATATGCATCGACCACAATAAAATCCACCTCGACCATCTCCGAGCCAGATTGCACAGGCAACCGGATCTGTCCCTTCGGTATAACGGCCTTCCCCTCAAAACTTATCAACGGCGAGTCGTAAGGGGTGAGGTCCTCCTACTTCAACTTCAGCCCTTTAAATAAGTCAGGGTACATGATATCCGCGCCTCTGCCTTGATCAATCATTACCCTTCTTACATCATAATTCCATATCCTAAGAGTAACTACTAGGGCATCGTCATAGGGTTGGATGGTCCCAACCTTATCTTCCTCTGAAAATCCCATGACGGGCACATTCAGCTTCAATCTCTTCGGCTTGGAGCCCCCTCCTCGGCTTGGGAGTGCGAAACTGCCATCACCCTAATGGGACATGAGCCAGTTCTTCCAGGCGCAGCGAAGATAACGTTAATCGTTCCCAAAGGAGGGCGAGATGAGTTATTCCTCTGATTATTCGAGCCAGACTGACTGCCCTGCCCGCTAGGTTGGTACAAGTGCTGCTTTAACTTTCCTTCGCTGACCAGCTGCTCCAAGTGGTTCCAGAGGGTCCGACAGTTCTCGGTAGTATGACTCACGTCTTGATGGTACTGACAAAAGAGATTTTGATTCCTCTTGGCAGGATCCCCTGCCATCTTACTGAGCCATCTAAAGTAGGGTTCCTTACGGACTTTCTCAAGTAGCTGGTGCACTGGTTCTCGAAATACAGTATTAACAGTCTGAGTTGCCGCCGAGCCAGATTGCCCGGAGTAATCTCTTTTCGGCCTGTTGTTGTGATATCTGCCCGACCTGAAATCCCTTCTCTCCTGTGGGATAACCTTCGCCTTACCCTTCCCCTACTGTTGGTCTTCCTCAACCCTCTTGTATTCGTCGATACGATCCATAAGATGACGTACACTCCGTATGGGTTTTTTGGTCAAGGACTTCCTCAAGTCATGATCAGTGGGAAGGCCCACTTTAAAAGTATTGATCGCCACCTCATCAAAATCACCATCTATCTCGTTAAACATCTCCCAATACCTGTCGGAGTATGCTTTCAACGTCTCGCCCTCTTTCATAGCCATAGACAACAGTGAGTCCAATGGTCGAGGAACTCTGCTGCACGTAATGAACCGTGACGCGAATGCTCTGGTCAGTTCCCCGAACGAACCTACAGACCCTGATTTAAGACCGTTGAACCACCTCATAGCAACAGGTCCCAAGCTAGAAGGGAAGACTTTGCACATCAGGGTCTCATTGTGAGAATGAACAGTCATTCTCTGATTAAAGTGGCTCACATGTTCCACCAGGTCAGTCCGGCCGTTATAAATGGTGAAGGTGGGTTGGGTGAACCTCTTGGGGAGCCTCCCATTCTCAATCCTGCGTGAGAATGGCGATTTGGAGAGTTGGTGCAACGGTTGGCTCATGGCATCGTTCCCTAAGCCCCTGGAAGGGAGCTTCCTGTTCCTATGACCCGGTAGGCCATCCTCTTCGCAAGAGGATGTTTTGCTGAGGGGCGACCATGACCTCGAACTGTAACTACTTCCCCGGGATTCCCCCGAAGAGGTATTGGATGAGGGTGAAGCACGCCTCTGCCTGACGCGACGCAGCTTCTTCTTAAGGTGATCAATCTCCCTCTGCATGGCTTTAGCACCATCGTCATGGGTGGTGCTGTCTCCTCCACTGTGAGTATGACTCGTTCTAGGATACTCGGTGCGAGCGCTACTCTCTCGATCCCTCCGGTGCTCAAGACACCCGTAAAGATCCTCAGGTTGCGATCCTTGAGATTCTGCATGGTGTGAGCCTAAGCCTACCATGATGTTCGAGTTCTTCCAATGCTAGATTCCCACAACGGCGCCAATTGTAAGTGCACAATTGCACCTGGACCCAAAAACACACGTGGGCTCAAACCCAATGAGCCTTAGACAATTAAATTTGTAGAGTGTGGGTTCGCAACCTAGTTTAGTGGTGCTCGAAGCTTGATGAACAGGCTAGAATGTTACAGTACTTACAAACAATGGATAAATAAGGCAAAATGAACCTCCGAGGACGTAGGCCGAGGACAATTTGTATATTATTTCTCTTTTTTCTTTAAAAGGTTACAATCCTTAGTCTTTCTCTAGTTCTTTTTTCTTTACAAAAAGGCTTCCCCTCTCTCTTCTACCCCCTTCTCTCCTTAAATACTTCATTTCCTTCTCATTTTTTCCACGTGTCACCCAAAATCTCCTTCCACCACCTTCTTGAAATCTTTAAATACTAGCTAGAAGGCTGAATTCTACTGTTCAGGGGTCACTTCCCCATTAATGCGGCCAAGGAGGTAGGTGCAGGGTCTTTAATGTGGAGGCAGCAGCCTTTTTCTGAGATATTTCTCTTACACCGCCATGTCTAGAGAGTATTTGGTTTCCCTCTTTAACCTACAGTCTTTCCAGAACTCTGTCTTGATCTTTCTAGTGAACCTCCAAGTAATCACAGGTCTGTCCGAGGAGAGACTCTTCCTCGGATGAATCATCGGGCCCTCGGCTTGTAAGCCAACTCGCAGCCCTAAAAGCCTTTAGTCAAGAACGAACTAGCGCCCATTGATAAAGCCCAATGCCCAAATACCCACTTAGGTTTTTTCACTCCCCACAGATGTATTCCCCTATCAATTTTATGTATATAGACAAATGGTTGATATGTGTGTGTGTGCGCACGCGCGTGGACGTTCTTGTCCATATATATGAGCAAGATGAGTGGTAGAGATCATAAAAATTTGACAACTAATTTTAATTGTATCTATTGTCAAAATTTTAGTATGAAAACCAAATTCATTCTTGGTTTTTTATTATTATTTATATTGATTACATTAGTTGGTTTACATAATACACATATTTTAAATTATACAATAAATATAAAAAATAAAAATAAAAATTTGCATACCAAACTCCAAAAAACACTCTCAAACTCATTTTCAAAGTTGTTACCAAACACTGGAAAATAATATAGTTTTCTAGAAAATGTTATTTGAAAAATGAACCATTTTCTAGAAAATGTTGATGCTGAAACAAACCAAGCTTAAAATAAATCATAATTAATACCTAACCATAATTTGACCTAAAAAACATTAAAAGTTAAAAACAAAAGGAAATAATCATCATAAACCTAAAATTCTAAAAATTACAAATTAAATACCAAAATTAATGAATAACGAAAGTATAATTGTAAATTTTGTCCAACCCTCCACATGATTATGTACTATTAAGCAATGAAGCACAGCCAAGATTGATGTTTCTTTTTGGTGTTCACGTTCCCGCTTTGATATGCCATGAAATCATCATATGCCATAGCCATATTTGGGCACTTAGAGTTTCCAATACATGATATGTATCCGTTCAAAGCCAATTCAACATTCAAGATTCCCACATTCTTCGAACCCTTGAACACCTCGAGAGAAGTTGATACCTTCAGTTCTGCAGAATCCTTTTCTTCATCAATCCCATCGTAATTACTGTGATCATTACTCTCACTCGTACCATCATCCATGTTATGAGACCAAGGATCTTCATCAGCAGTATCATAGCAAGGATCTTCATCAGCACTATCATACTTGCACTCTTCTTCCTTAATCTTAATGCTTTCAAATAGTGAGTGTAGGTCACACTTAGCCTTCCCTATGAACGAGTCTTTACGCCATCTACGTGCCTGGTAAATCTCGCATAGCATAGAAGAGTTATCAGAGATTGAAAACACAAACTTCTCGTCCCATATGGGGTTTGAGCCTCTAGTGGAATTAACCTTGCTTTGGATCTTCGCTTCTGGGCAGATATATGCATCCACATAAGTCTTTGTGATCTTTTTAGCCTTCAGATAAGCAGATTGAAGATTAACCTCCAAAACTCTAAATTTTCCACTCACAGAAGGAGATGGCTGAACCATCCTGTCACAACCTTGAAAAACAAATTTCACGAATTACAGAATTCAAGGAATCGTATATGTAGGTCTAAGTTTTGTTGATATCAAAAAAAAAAAAAAAGGTTTTGTTTTGTTTTTATAGAGTTGTGTTGTGGGTTTATGCTTCACCGAAAAGGAGCAGGATTAGGATTGTTGATGTGGTGGCTTGAATAGTTCGTCTCTTGGAAGGACTTGGAAACCTAGTCCTTGTTGGTTTATTCTGCTGACTTAAGGAATTCAAGTCCAAGTTGGAATCTGTTATATTGTACAGCACGGCTCAACATTAATTAGCCAAAATTGTGGCATCTTGCAACAACCCTAATACACAAGCAACAGAAAATATATGCTATGCGGTAATTGATGTATTGATGATCAAAGGCAGCCGCAACTTTGATTATTAGAATAGGGCTTTCTCTATTCCCTGGTAATTGTGAGTTTTTTTGGGTGTGTTTGAGGCTTGGGCTTTTGGTACCACCTTTGTAATCTCTTTAATTTGTTAGTGAAACTTTCTCGTCAACCCTGCCCGTGGACATAGGCCAAGAGCCGAACTACATAAATCTTTGTTCTCTCCGTGTAATTGTTTGTTCAGTTGTCTATTTCTATTTTTTATAAACCCACTATTATTTGGCTACACACAACAAATAAATATTTATACTTCCGCTATTCTGAACAAGGATTGTTAGTATTCTTTTCCACCCTAAAAAAAAAAAAAAAATGATTTTGCAAAAATAAGATCTCATTGCCTTTAATATATTGTTTACTAGCATTATTCTTGTACTATGCATGGCTTGATGAAGATTCATATGTAAGCTAAATTATTTTTAAAAAAATATTTAAAACTAAATTACTAAATAAATAGTAATGATAAATGATAAAATAAGTAAATAATTTTAATAAAAAAATTACTTTTAGAGTTTAGACTTTATTAGTGTTTATCTATATATTTTTATATTTTAAAATTATTTTTGTGCTTTGTGTTAATTTCTTAATATGGAATATGGAATGAATTTTACCTAAGTTAAATAGTTTTTAAATATTATTGCTTAATTTGAGGAGATATATCCTAACAAATGATATAAATTAATTTACTAATTAGTGAGAATAGTTTTAGCACAACCACGACTTCTAACTTTTATTATATAATATATGATTTAACTCCAAAATCCTATTAGGTTTTGCAAATAACACATTTTTTATAATAAAAAAAGAGTAAATTTCACAAACCTACCCTGAGATTTGTGATAATACCAACTAGGTCCAAAATATTCTAAAATCTACCAATTTGGTCCTTAAAAAGAAACTTTGTCCCTGATAGCCAAACACCAATAATTTCATTTTCTCATCTTCCTCTCTCTTTCCTGTCTTGTTCCTTTGCCCTTCTTCTCTCTCTGTTGTCTGAGTTCTCTTTCTCAAAACTCTCTCTAACTAAACCTTAGCCTTAGTGAAACTCATGGCTTGGTCATCAGCATTAGCAACACTACCATGCAAAGATCCTCTTGATTCCCACTGCAATCAATGCCGTCAACAGACTCTCATCCCTCTCTCTCGCAACGGCGTCATAGATTGCGGCATGGCCGATCTTGTGATATGGTGTGTTTTTTCTGGTTTCTCTTATGAAGATAGTTGGGATTGTGCTAGTTTTCTGTGTTGTTTGGCTGTGATTTTTGTTGGTTTTTTTGGGTTTTTTTTGGGATTTTTAAGAGATTTCATTTGGAATTGACAAAGGTATTTGTGTGTTGTTTTGCTTGGATTTTTGCTGGTTTTTTTGGGTTTCTCTTGGTTTTGAAAGATATATTTTTTTGTGCCTTTTTTGTAGAGTTTTTTTTTTTTTTTTGTAGAGATTTTGATACTATTTTTTATGGATTCAGAGATTTTGGTATTGTTATCATGTTGATTTTTCTGGTATTTTGGGATTATTTGTAAATGGTATTTTGAAAGTAATGGTGTTTGGCTGTTAGGGATTATAACCACTTAAATAAAATCAATTTTTGACAAGCTTTGCTAAACAATTAGCTTGAGGTTAGAGAGAGAGTTTTGAGAAAGAGAACTCAGAGAATAGAGGGTGAATAAGGGGAAAGGAACAAGACAGAAAAGAGAGAGGAAGAAGAGAAAATGAAAGTAATGGTGTCTGGCTGCTAGGGACAAAGTTTTCTTTTGAGAACCAAATTTGTGGGTTTTAAAATGTTTTGAACCTAGTTGGTATTATCACAAACCTCAAGGTAAGTTTATGAAATTTACTCTAAAAAAAAAACTCGGTTTATTTTCTATAAAAGTAGGTATCATTCTCCTTTGCCATTAATCCAAAAGTTTTATTACATCATGTGCCAATGAATTGCAATTGTTTTTCTCCACCTCTATCCAAACCAATCAGAGAATGATTCAGTTGAACTAATTCCTGCAAGCTTAGAGTCCACATAACCAATGGCCACACATCAAATCGAGGATTTTTGATTCAATGTAAACCCAATTAGAGTAATCATATTGGTCCATGTATAATAGAAAAATGTGTAGAATTTACACAATTTTGCCTAAAAATGACCTACATCAATTCGTATATAATTGCGTAAATTTACAAGTTTGCTATAGTATATATATAAATTTATACTAGCACTATTCATTTTTTATTAAATTGTTTATTTTTTTTCTTTACGTATCTCGAGAATGAAATATAGGAATGAAAAAATTGCCCGATCCACAAGTACCCAACCTAACCCGCAAAGCAAATGGGGTAGGTTTGGATTTTAAAAACCCAACCTATAATGTGTTTGGGTCAGGTGCGGGTATTCTGTATACCCACCCCAAACCCGACCCATACACATATATTATAGTAAAAAAAATTTAAAACCCTAACTATAAATACTAACTTTCTCATTTCTCTAACCTTAATCCTTCATTCTCATCACTCACTCTCAAGTCTCAGTTGCCCTCCCTCTCCCTCACTCTCACTCTCACTCTCACTTGCTGCCGCCACCCTCCTCCTTGCCTCCCTCACCTTGCCATTGCCAGTCCCTCCTCTAGCTCACCGGTCCATCCTCTCTACCTCCCTCACCATGTCACTCACTCCTCCACCTCGTTGTAGACGCCGCTCCCTCCTCCTTGCCTCCCTCACCTCACCTTGATTGAAAAAATGAGGGATTTCTGTTGGGTTTTCTAGGTTTGTTGTGGTTTTTTTTTTTTTTTTTTCTTTTTTGGAGTTTTGGAAGGGTTGAAATAGTCATAGCTTTCAGGTTGTAAATGGCTGATCAGTTGTTGTTTTGTGAGTCATGTGATATTATAGTGTTTTAGTGTTTTAAATTTTTAAATTTATTATTTCATCTTGAAAAATATTTAGGATTTCTGTATTTAGGTTTGTGATTTTGAAAGGAAAAATTAGAAATCTAAAATTAAATTATTTTGTAGATTTGTGTGATACATTGATATTGATTTATTATTATTACTATTATTTATAAATTGGCCATAGTTCAGGGACTTTAGATTAGGCCTTGAAGGGGCATAGCCGAAAGGCCCACACGGGCCCATAAGGGCAGGTATAGGGATAAAAAAAAAACTGTTTAGTTAACAGGGCGGATTCAGGTCACAGGTGGTGGTGTGGGTTTAGGGATAAAGAAACCCAACCCGTTGCCATTCCTAATGAAAGAAGATGGTAAATGGTGGTTGCTGTGTGTGAAGAAAGAGAAACAATTAAAAAAAATTAAGTTAAATTGATATTTTAATAAAATTTAGTGTGAAATAGGATGTAGGGTGTTTTGAAAAGTGAGTAAGTAAAGTAGAAAAAGTAGATTCCGAAGTTAAAATAGATAGAAGTCTTTCTATGAGCTAATGCAAATGCTTCTATTCAGCTATTAAATTCTTATTTATTAATGGGGTTTTTTCTTGGATTTTTTTTTTTTTTTTGTAGGTAGGAATCGAGACCCATATTTTTTATTTGTCAACAAAAAAAAATTACTAGTTGAGTTAATTTCTTCGTATTCTATCAATCTTCTTTTCCTTTTTGAAGTTATTCTTCTATTTTTTTTATATATAAAGTTTTTCTACTTTATTTGACAAAGAAAATAAATAGAATGTTAAATTGCAAAGTATGCCCTTAAATTTTGGAGGTCTTTAAATCTTACACCCAGAAATTTCAGAATTTAGATTTTACCCCTAAAGTTATGAACTGTTTGGATAGTTAGCCGCTCCATTAGTGTTGTGCTGATGTGTCCATTAAGTAACATATAAGCCAACCATTTATGCTAGATGGACAAATCAAATTGCACCACATGGAATTAGCTTATTCTATATAATTAAATAACTAAAAAAAGCTTTAACAAGTTAAAGTAACTCCTAAAATTTAATAAAATAAAATTATTTATTTTTCATTTCAGCTTGCTCTCGTAATAACATGGATGAACAGAATATCAAGCAAATTAAAATCGAGATAGATCAAATACATAAAATTTGAACTAGGTGGTTAATTGAAAATTGCTCAGGTGGTTTTCTTATTCTAATATTTAAAAATTATGCTTTCAAAGGGAAGGGGGGGGCGGGACTAACTAATTAAATTTAATTCCCAAATTAAGAGAGGATAACATAAAATAATAATAAAAAATAAAAAATAAAAACCTTCTTTATCTAATAATAATAATACCTTTTATTTTAAATGAAAAATACTTTTTTATAACATGTCTACTTATAAAGTTATAATATTTATAAATTTAATAAATTAAGGCAAGAACTAGTGTATTATAAATTTGGATGTCCATTGTTGACCTACTCATTGGTATTGCTTGGGTTTGTTACTTATGTAGGGAGCCACATTAATACTCGGTTCTACTCATTACCATGTCTATCAAATATTTTATGCTTTTAATTTATTTTTTTTTCAACAAAGAATTTCAATCTATAGCGTCTATTCTTGATGATAGTCATATTTTTAGTATAGGTGAGAATTGAACAACAAATCTCTTATTCAATCATTAGAGATTTTACTAGTTGAATTAATTAGAACTCACAGTATGCTTTTAATTTGAAATGATATTTCGTTACTTTTCTACAACAAACCTTTATATATCTTGAGCATGACTACTATCCTGTGAATTATTGTTGGTCCTTATTCTAAATTATATAGAGAAAATTAACTCTGAATTAAAGGTGGAAGTTTTTTTATGGTCGTTTTCACCACATTTTCTACAAGCCTGATCACCTTGTGAGCCCAATTTCATATGTTATAATATATTATTATTTATTCTTTTAAGTATGGTCCAAGCCTATGCCACATATCAAGAAAAATAAGAGAGTGTGGTTTTGGACGATATGACTCAGTTTCTTTTGTACCTTTTTCATGAGTTTAATCAGTATGTGATGCTAAGTGGGCAAGGGACATTGCTAGCACCTCAGGCTAATGAAGGAGGTATTTTACCTGAAATTTCCACCCCAAAAGAGTTGTTATGCTTTGGCTGTCTATGACCCAAGTTTTCTGATCTACCCTTGTTGTTGGCGTTAAACAAATAGCTGACCCTAAGTGGCTAGCTTTGTCTGCTACACCAACCACATGTAACCTCTAAGGACTTGCCATTACTTGGAAACATTAGCCCAAGAATTTAGGCCACCTCATCTCCCAAATTATATATAAAAAAATAAAAAATAAAAAAACATGTCAACCCTTTTGCCTAATTAAAGCAAATATGACCATAATCTCTTTGGTTAACATCTTGGAGTACAAAGATTATTATATTGACCAAAAACTAATAACTAAGAGCACCCCAAACTCAATAGAAAAGCCTAAATCAAATTCAAAACAACTAGCCACTTGTTACCCTTTAGAGCTGAAACTTTGGAGTATAAGCCTACTCAACCAGCAACGATTCTCAATATTCTGAAACTTGGGGGTGGAACTACTAGTATAAAGGAACCTACTCTCTCTCCCTCATGATGTTTCTTAATTTCCTCTTATTACTGTTTGTGAGTCAAAGTTTCAGACCTGATGTTCTAAGTGCATTTTCTACATTTTTGCTATTATAATTCTAATCTCTCTTGTTAATGCACCATTCGCTTTGTTCATCATATTATAAATTTCTAATTTGACTCTCCACAAATAATCATTTCTAAATAACCCAAGGAGAGATTTGGGCCATTTTTGCATTTTTGGCCCTTGTCACAAAATGTGCCCAACAAAGTGATATAGTCATATTATTGTTTAATATAAATATTTCTAATAGTGATTTACACGATCCTGCCTAAAAAAACTAGTTATAGATGAAGCGGCACTCTGAATTATTTTTTTGCTAAAAAAAAAGGTATATATATGACACCAAAATATACGGTACAGTAATTATAGAACAGCCTCTAGAGCAATTTGAAGCCAAGAGAGAAACAAAAAGGACCTCGAGGCCTCCAAGCTAAGGCTTTAAGGATGGCTGTAATTAACTCAGGTACATGATAACAGACTACGGGTTGCATTTCATCTAGTAAAAGAGAAGACCTCTTTATAAGCAGTTCCAGCTTCCAGTCAGACTTGCCGTGCTTCTCTCCCACTAAGTAGACTTCAGTATTCGAAGCAAGTAGCATCAGGCCTTTCATCTAGTTTGATTGCCTCTCGGATAGTAAGGAAAATGGCTGTAGTACGATGTTCCTCTCCATTGATTTTTATTGTTTTCGATGGCTTCCACTATTATCAAAAAGATTGCCAAGCTGCAGGACTTGGCTTTCTATGGTAGACATAAGGTTGATGCGTCAGTAACTTAAACTGTTCTTTTTCAGCTCTGGTTGCAATAAAAGAACTACACTAATAATTAGCACTGGATATGATTTCAAAGGCATTTACTGAACTATGCTAAAAAATGATCTAGTTTCTGTGCAGCCATATTGAACAAGATAAAGATTAATGTGTAAAGGGGCATTCTTATTTATTAATGCAGAGATTGTGCAAGCATATGGTTCACAAATAAGCACATACAAAATATAAATAGCTTCCATTAGCATAGAAAACGGCAGTCCGATTTATATCTATTAGCAAATATACAAAAACATGATATGTTTAAGATGACAACCTGAATCAATCTTGTGTCATAGAGCCAACAAAGTATGAGCGGAATTATTAAACTCCATTAGTAAATATACAAATATATTATAAGTTCAAGACACAATACAAAGCAATTCAACCCAACACAACCTTAGCATCACGTGGATATAGTTACAACTCCTTTTGAGAACCAGAGACACTACATTGCAACACCAATGGCCCTCTCCTTAAGGGCTTTATTAGCTGGTTTGAAACAAGCAGATCTAGATGAGGCTGGTTTTCTCCTCAGTTTCTTCTTCCTAGCCAACTGTTTCTCCAAGTCTCTTACTCTTACAGTCAAGTTGGATATAACAGTCAACTGCTCTTTTCCTGCTGCAATCAACTCCTCCATCATCTCCCTCAATTTCTTGTTCTCTTCCATAAGCTTTTTATCACTTTCCACACCTATGTTGCACTCATCAACAGAAACCTGGCTGGCAGTAGGTGATAAAGGTAATGGCTCTCCTTCCCCTTCAACTTTCTCTAAATGCAGTGGAACCTCCTCACTTTCAATTTCAGACCCAATAGCCTGGTCAATCAGCACTTTATTATTCTGGCTTTCATTTTTAGCCTCTTCCGCCTCTTTCTTCTCCCCCCCAATTGCTACAAGAGGCTGCTCATCATTATCTTCCACAATTTCAAATCCAATAACCTGGTCAATCAGCACTTTTTCATCTTGGCTTTCGTGTTCTGCCTCTTCCTCCACTTTCTTCTCTTCCCCGATTGCTACAAGAGGCTGCTCATCATTATCTTTATTCTCCCAAGTTGGCACTTCATTGCTTTCTCTTAGTTTTGGTGGTGATTCCACTGCTAGTTCAAGTGTTGCATCGCCAGGAATAGACTTCTTCTCTTCATGGATGTCAAGTGCCTGCTGCTCCAATTGACTTACAGTTTGAGTTTCATCATCTGGTGAGATCACATTAACTGTGACATTACATTTCCCCTCTCCACCAGTTTCGACTTGTTCATGCCTCTCAAATTCAGAAGCAGCAGGGCCATCATCAAACACTCCACGCCTTTCATCTGTTCCCATCAAATCAACCTGAGTTTGCGAAGTAGCATCCACTGACATGTTAGATTCTACTTCACTTTGTTCAACTTCACTTTGTCCCGTTCCAATTTGATTGTCCTTGTCAGACTCATAAACAGTAGGGTTCTCATCAGTTCCTCCTTGTGTAAATTCCATCTCAGATTTGATCTTCTCTTCTTCAACCAAAGGAAGGTCACTGGATTGCTCAGAATATACAATATTTTCATTTTCTACATCCTTCAATGCTTCTTGACAAACATTTAGCTCACAATTAAGTACCTCATCTTTTTGTTCCATAATTTGCTCTGGCTCAGCCTCTTTAGGCACAACAATACTTGTGTCAGTAAAGGTAGACCCCGAAGTTTCCTCACTTTGGAGGCTCGACACAGGGCAAAGCATGCTTTCGTGTGCCTCTACCATTCCAAGCTTACTATTGCAGTTTCCCTCGGGAGAGCTTTCGCCAAATCCTGCTACTTCCTCTGCTTCCTCCTCTTGCAGGCACAAACTATTAGAGGTCTCAACAGTGTGCTGTTCCATATGTTTAGTAGTGGTGGTGGACACCTCCTCGATGGATTCTTCAGACTTGTTAATCATCAGAGAATCAAGCTTATCCTGTAGGCTTACAAGCTCCCTTGCCAAGGATTTTCTTAAATCTCTAACAATTGGGTGCAAGCCCTGATATATGGTAAAAAACCAAATTATAAACTACAATGCAAAACAAATAGTCTAGCAATAAAGGAGAACATAGAATGAGATTAAGTTGATAAAAAAAAAATTGTCTTTAATCTGTACTATAATAACAAGTTTAATTTTTCCTCTAAAGTCCATTCATTAGGAAAATAATACAAAAAATAGTGAAGGACTAAAGTACACAAACCTGAATTGTGTCCAATTTTAGCAGAATCCTCATTATGGTTTCTCCAATTACCACTTTCTGCTTGTCATCTCTTTGAAGATCAGAAGAAGACTCCAGGACCTGAATCTGATTCTGAACATCAGCCACCTGCTGACGAACTTCAGCTAGTTGCCTCAGTTTCTTCAGTTGTTCCCACTTTCTCACCTCATACCCATGATAGGCAGACTGTATAAGCACAGCAGCTTCTTCCTCAGACAGGGTCTTTTTCTTGAATTTACCTTCATCACCAGCTAATTTAGATGAATCTATCTCTTTCTTTGCTTCAATTTGTTCCTCAGTTTTCATATCTCCTTCCTTTCTTGATTCTTGAACCTTACATTCTTTACCATCTTTTTCAGATTTCTCTTGAGAACCCATCAAAGGATTAAAAGGGAACTGAAGCTCAGACCCACCTCTTAAATTCCTATCCTTGTCTTCACTGGTTTTCCTATCCACCACCTCTATAACCTTTATCTTTTTGTTTGGCTCCACCTTTTTGCTGCTATCTTGAGTTATTGGAACTTGAGGAGTCTTCTTTTTAAAGCTTGATGCTGCAGTTGCCAAGGAAGTGTCATTATTTGATGCCTCTTTTGAATGAGCAGGAGGACTAGGAGATCGGGAACTGCTATTTCCATTTTTCTTCCTTGGTAAAGGATCTACTCTCAAACAAACTGGAGGTAACTTGGACATCTTTGGTGGGGATGATGTTTGCTTTTCACTTTTGCTACAAGGAGGCTTGTCCATGGTATTGGCACCGCTTCTTCCTCTACTCTGAGTGTCCTCTGAACTTTCCTCCTTATGCAATTCCACTTGCTTCACTGGAATATTTTCCTGATTAGTAGCGTTCTCCCCCAATGACACCTCTGAATCACCCTGACTCTCAGAAATCTTTTCATTTGCTGTAAGTACATTAGTGAGTTCATGACTTTGAGGAGGATTTACTGTAATGAACTTGAAAGTATAAGGTGGCTCTTTTTCCTTATTTTCAGCTTCCTCCTTATCATATGGCATCCAGATAATGGGAAATGGGAAATGTGTCCTCTTCTCCTCATTTTGCTGATTCTGAGTCCTCTTTCCATCTCCACTATGAAGCAAAGTTCCAAGGCTATTCATGGCAGGTGGAGCTGGAACCTTATCAGACTCTCCAGTTTCTATCTCATATTCAAGAGGTTTTTTCTGCTCTTTTCTTTGCATGGACTCTGGTGGAATCCACACAATTGGATAGGGATAATTCTTGTCCTGAACAGGAACCATAGATTCACTTTCACTTCTTTTCTTTTCAGCCTCCGGCTCCTGCTCCACAATCTTCACAATTCTATCATCCTTCTGATTGTGCGCGTGATTTGGACACCCACAGCAATGATAGTTTCCGGCAGGCACATTCTTGTCATACTCATATCTAGGCATATCCATCGAGTAGTGTGGAGGGGGTACATATTGAATAGGGTAGGATTCATGATATGTAGGATGAATCCCACAACAAGACATAGGTGAAGGTGGTGGAAAATGAGGGTAAGGAGGTCTAAAACTATAATAACCCGGGAAGCTGTTATGATTGCAGCATGAATGCCACGGCATTGGGTAGCCATAGTTTCCACCATGAGGCCAACACTCACGTGGAAGGTTGGGGTTGCTTGGATCACTCTTCATAGCTTCCAAGCCCGGATGATGATACTGAGTAAACTGGTAGGGCTGTGAGTCCATGTATCTGTATACAGGCATCATTTTTGTCCCAACCTTTGTAAAAGGTTGAACCACCCCGGCAATGCTTGGAAAAAGTTGGGAGTTTCTTGCTCAGAAAAGTATAAGCAAGACTAAAACACAAAACAAGGAGAAATCAAATTAGCCCAGAAACCCAAAAAAAAAGTGACTCAAAAGGAAAATCAACTGAGACAAAAACGCTAAAGCAGCAAACACAAATCACATCAACGCAATAATGCTCATATGATGGTGCATTGTTTACAAAAATTTCAATCAATGGAGGAGGAAATTTATGACAAAAGTTCTATGCTATAAAGAACAAAATTCAGTATATGCATGTACAAGAGAAATCAAAGTCCAAATTAATAAATTCTTTTGTAGAATACAAGAAATATGGATAAAAATTTCTGTATGTTGACATCTAATTCCAGATCATAATAAATATGCAGGTATCAACTCGAATTTTCTTAAACAACAACTTTCTTTAGCAATTGAAGTCATCGGAGTTCATTTTTCCTTTAAGAAATTATAAATAAACAAATAAGAAGAAAAAGTCTCTCAACTCAAGTTTTTTGCCCGTTAAAGCTAATTTTGCATACATTATTAGCTATGTAACCAGCATATTGTTTATGCGAACCACGAGTCTCTAAGACTTGAGTTCCAGTATCACGAGTCTCTAAGACTTGAGTTCCAGTATGAAGAATTCGAGTATCTAAAACTTAAATTCCACCGGAAACTTTTTTTTTTTTTTTTAAATTAAACCATCTTAGGTTTTTCTCTATGGAACTTGAGGCTCGAGTTCCAAATGTGACCACATAACTAATACGTTTGCAAAAATAACTCTTAACGGGGAAGAAAAAGGCCCAAGTACAGAGAACACAACACATAAAAACAGCTAAACTGACCTTAATTGAATGCTACATTTTCAAACGGACCAACCAAGCACACAGATTGCAATGTTAGGAAAAAACAGAAATTCAGAATTTACACTTAAAAGATTGCAAACCCAGCTCTCAATTTCATTAATTTCCTTATTTACATGACTAAATTACATTACCTCAACTAAACAAGTAAGAGCATTTTAACATTAAAAGCATTTTTTTTGCCAATAGCATAATTTTAAGAATAATTTAGAAAAAAAAAAAAAGCACTGGCTCAAAGTTATTTAATTATGTGACATTTTTTGGAAACTCAAGTTCCAAGCACAATCTGATCAAACATAATGCTTCAAACTCGAATTTGACAAACTTAATAACTAAATAAGTTTGTTCAAGTGAAAGCAATGACTTACAGTTAACAAATTTATTAATTTCCCCGAAGAAAATGAAAACTGGTTTCAGCCAAACGGTTCCACACAATCCTTATTACAAAAGTTTTCGGCACCCGACTCAATCCACGAACCCAGAAAAACCACGATTCAAATTCTTGAGCTTTCTCTCTCTCTCTCTCTCTCTTTTTAGTTTACACCAAATCTTTTTCTCTGATACGAGTGTCAGATATGATCATATCAGCCTTTTATAGACAGCCGTTAATAATGTTTCTGTTCCAGATCTTTCTGCGCTTGAAAGAACTGTCTGGAATTTTCTTGCCACGTGGATATAGTTAGGAAAAATTGAAATAAGAGTAACGTGGCGCTTTGTGATTGGATGATGGGTTGGAATTGCATGAGATATAGAAAAAGCTGGTTGCGGGGAAGTTGGTAGAGCCTTCGGGAAATCTAGATTCAGCTGCTGACGTGGCACGTGGGTCTGTCCAGATGTTTCTGGTGTTATGTAGTGATTTCTTATTAATCTTAATCTATACTTAACAGTTAACATCACGATTTAGACCCCAAAAAATAAAAAAATAAAAATCACGATTTAGAGATTTGAGCTGCTAGCCTACGGGCTAGCCAGCCCAATAATGTCGGTTCGGGTTGGGTAATTGTTAAATCGGGTATGGATCAAAATTTGAGAAAAGCTAGATAAAATACTTGTCAAAAGAAAACAACCCTTATTTGGCGAAGGTAACCCACGTTACTCCTGACATTTAGATTCTTAGAAATATGATTTTTTTACAATTTGAATGCTTAGCAATGTAATTATTCTTTTATTTGGTTTCATTGGGAATCTTTTAAAATTATTAAGGGGTGTTTGAGAGAGTAGTTTAAGTTATGTTATTTGGTGTTTTTAATATACGTATAGGTGAAAAAGCATGAAAAAATGTGTGTAATGTTATTTAAAATGTGTGAAAATGTATTATAACTTGCTTGCCAAACAGCCCCTAGGAATGTGAGATGATAATATTTGGTTTAATCTTAAGAATCTTAAATGAAATATTTATTTTTCTCATTCTATCCTTTGATTTGAATGTGAACTACCAAGTCCTTTAAATAAAAAAATTTTCCTCTAAGAGTCTGATTGGATACCGCTTATTGTTGAAAACTGAAAACTTATTACTGAAAACACTGTAACAAAATAATTTTTAAATGTGCGAATAGTGCCATGGGACCCAATTTTAAAGCAAAATTTGCGTTTTTCCGTATTTACGAGTCCCGTGAACTATGCACAGGACCCAGGGAAAAAATGTTAGACACAGATGTGGGTTGTTTTCAGTGGGATCCAAACTCACACTAAATAAATAATGAAAAACAAAATATAAACTATTAATAATTTGTTGAGCAACACACGCACAACAGCAAAAGTGAATACTAAGCAATAATGGAATGTCCCCTTCAAACCTTTTTTTTTTTCCACACGTGAAATCTAAATAGAATTTTATTAAAAAAATATATCAACAGAATTGTCTATCCTGTTTATGTTATTTTGGCGGGAAAAGATAAAAACAAGAGAAAAGATATTGATGATTTGTTTTATATTTTATTTTAATTGCTTAAATGATAAGGAAAAAATAGTTAAAATTGTCAATTTATAAAAAATACAATTTTCGTTAAACTTAGAAATCTGGATACTCACCTATGTTAAAGGAAATCCACATTTTTACTGAGAGGAGATTAAAAGGGAATCCAGATTCCCCTGGCAGTTGATTCTTTGACGTGATTTGCAACAAAATATGAAAATTTTTAAACATTCTTGAGAATCCTAAAACATTATCCCGTACTAAACGCCACATTAGGATGTGTCTGTTTGGAGGTGAAATAGAGTGGATAGAATATTTTGGAGAGAAAATAAGAAGGAAAACTTTTTTGGAGTGTGTTTGGTTAGGTGGAGAGGAATGAAAATAAATGGTAGAATCCAGGTGTTTTCTCCTCGGGCCTATCAAAAAGTTTTCTTCCCAAAATAAAGAGAAAACTAAGTGGTGATGAATTTTTTCTTAATTGACAAAAATGTCCATATGCACGTGCACATGAGCTTCTTCAAGTTGCCTTTATTATTATTTTTTTTTCCTTATCTAATATTGCCTTATCGCCTTTTTTATGCTCTTTTTTTTTTTTTCTCTTGGGCAACGTTGCCTCTTCAAATTTTTTTTTTCTTTTCCTAGGCAACGTTACGTTTTTTTTTTTTTTCCTTCTTCTTTTGATTTTCTAGGCCTGAGTATCTTTTTTTTTTTTTTGTGTGGCTATTTGTCACTTTTTTGTTTTAATTGAACATTATTCTTTAACAAAGGTATATGAATAATTTATTAAAACTTATTTTTTCATCCCTCCACTTTTTCACTCTCAACTGAACAAATAGGAGAGAAAATAAAATCTTTTCTATCCTCCCACTTTTCCATCCTCCTACTATTTTCTATCTCCCCACTTTTTCAACCCTCGAACTGAACGGGACCTTTAATAAACATAAAAAGTGGTATAAAGGATTTGTATTTGAAAATGAGTTGCTGCCTTATCTTGTTCAGTACTCTCTCTATCTCTAGGTGGTAATATTGATTAATGCATGTGTATATTTGTGTGCTTTCGCTATAAATATATCAATATAACAAACCATATGGCACATTCTATGCTTGTGACGCTTACATAAATTAGTTTGAGTTCCTTGTGTGAAAAAAAAAACTACATTCTGAGTTAGCAATGATCCATGTGAAGGATTTTCAAGATGGCTTAAAGGAAAGCTCTAAGCAACTCTAATGTAGTACATGGTCTGCTGGTGGTCAGAAATTTATCGGTGAGCCTATTTTTATTCCTAAAGGGGATGAAGAAGATGATGGATATCTTCTTGTGGTTGAGGTGAGCAATGTCTTGATCATTTATCTCATTAACAAAACTGCATAATTTTAGTGTAAGCTAATTTGCAAGCTTAACTAATGAATATCCACTTGATATAGTATACACATATATATAGAAAATATTGATTGAAGCAAATGGGTCTAAGAAGTATCGAATCTATCTTCTTTGAAAAGGCAAATGATTATCTCACACTCTCAATGCCCACATTTCACACACCGAACATTAGTCAGAAAATGTGAATATCTAATGTCCACACTTTATAAATGGTTGTTGAGTGTATATGAAGCGTGTACATTAAGAGTGTGAGATAATCATTGCCTATTATGTATTTTTGAAAACCACAAAACCAAGTCAACCAATATATAACCAGTTTTAGTTGTTTTTATTTGATTTTTTTTTAATTCGAAAAATTGGTTCATAAATCATAATGAGATTAGATAAATTTCTATATAAAAAGTCAAGTGGTAATTCGGTTCTATTAAGTACATTTCCCCGTCCGTCTTTACGCTCTGTTTGTTTCAATGGAAAACCTTGTGTAAAGATAGTTTTCTGTGTTTTATAGTGTTTGGTAACATAATTAAAGGTAAGTTAAAGGAAAACTATTTTTGGTCAACATAAAAAGTAAGATTTATTTTTAGAGATTGTTTTCCACTAAATTGTTTTGGAAAACAACTTCATCTCATAGCAAGCTAAATAAGAGAAGTTAAAAGGTTATTTTTTAACTCATTTAAAGTTACTACTAAACATTGAAAAATGAGATAATTTTATAGAAAATTATTCTTAGAAAATGACTTATTTTCTAAAAAACATTATTGCTGAAACAAACTGAGCGTTAAAAAAAAGTACATTCCCTCAAAAATTACAGTCTTAAATTTTAGTATTTTCACATTTATATATTTCCACCAAAAACTAGTTTTAAATTTATCTAGTTTTAGTTGTTTTTAGTTTGCAATTTTTTTATTCAAAAAATTGGTTCAAAATGGGATTGAATATATTTATATAAAAAAAATCAATTGTTAGTTTGGCTCTATTAAAAACATTCCCTGAAAAATTATAGTTTTAAAATTTTAATGTTTTCACATTTATATATTTCCACCAAAATCTAGTTTTAAATTTGATCAATTTTAGTTGTTTTTAGTTCGATTTTTTTTTAATATATAGAAACACTCAGTTCAAAATGGGAATATACATTTATATATAAAAAAGTAAGTGTTAGTTTGGTTCTATTAAATACATTCCCTCAAAAACTTAAATTTTTAAATTTTATTAGTTTCACATTTGTATATTCCCACTAAAAATTAAAAAAAAAAAAAAAGCTGGTTCTATCATGATTTAGACAAGCTAAATAAAATAAAATCAATTCGAAATTAAATTGGTTTTATTTTTTGTTTAACTTGTATCATAATTAAACCAATTTTGTGGAAACATTCCTTTTTATTGTCTAAAGTCTATCATAAAAGACTAATAGGTCTTGGTAACTATGGATGCGTTTGTTTTGGCTGAAAAGCATTTCAAGAAATCATTTTCCTTTCCTCGCCGTGTTTGGTACGCTTAGAAAATTGGGTCAACGGAAATTATTTTACACGTTGACCATAAAATAAGCCTCCTCACCCGAAAAACAATTTCAGTTTTTATTTTACCTTCAAATCTCATTTTATGGACTGAAAACAGAGAAAGAGAGAGAGCACGAAGAGAGAGAAAGAGAGAGTGAGAGCACGAAGAGAGAGAGAGTGAGATTGAGGAGCGCCGTCGAGCTCAGACCACGGCCCCAAGCCTAGATGCGCCGTTGAGCTCGCGCCAGCGAGATTGAGCCGCGAGATCACACCATAAAGCTCGCGCCGGTGAGATCAAGGAGCGAGATTGCTGGCGAGATCGCATGTCATCGACCTACAACCCACCACCCACCCCCGTCATCACTACCGCCTCTAGATCGAACCACCGATCTCGTCGCTCAAAGCCCCAAGCTCGAACCGCTGCCCAAAGCCCCAAGCTTGAACCGCCGCCCTCTAGATTGCCTCGTCCTCCTCTGGGTCCGATCATCTCCTCTCGATCTCGTCGTCCGCCACTCGCCGATCTACTTTCTCTCTTTAATGTTTGATTTTTTTTTTTTTGGTGGTGGTGTAGGTGGTAGTGTTTTGGTGGTTTTTGTGTTATGTAATGGTGGGTTTTGTGTGGATAGTGGTGGATTTTCTGTGGGTGCTGGGGTGTTGGTGGTGGTGGATTTTCTGATATTGTTTGGAAGCTGAGAAAATGTGAGAAACTAGTAATAATTTGCATTTTCAAAATGTTACCAAACACTTGAAACTATTTTCTAATATAATTTTTAAAATACAACCAAACACTAGAAATTATTTTCCTTTCCCGAAAATATTTTCACCTGAAATTATTTTATACCCGCAAAATATTTTACACTCAAACAAACGTAGCCTATATGTTGAGGTCCAAAAAATCACAATATTATACCAAGGCCCAAAACAAAGCAAATGATTGAAACCTAGGAAAAATAAAGCATTTGGGCTTCCGATAAGAAAGAAGAGAGGTCCAAACCTATTAAGGGTCCATAAGGAGGGACCCATATCCATGAATGGAAAGGTTTCGGGCCCCATAAAATAAAGGAAGGAAAAAAGCCCAGCCTAGCCCTCAAAGGTCAGAAAATCGCTAGGGAGCCTGGGAGAATAACTGGGCCAGGATACTTAGGGATTCCCAGGAGCCTGGGATCCTCGGGATAGGCAGCAAAGCCAAGTTGGGATTAAGACAGTTTAGAGTGGGTACCAAGAAATACAAGGAACTAGAATAGATATGTCCTTATCAGCCACCTAATGATGCAGAAAAGGGGGTAGAAGGCTTAAGAACCAACAACCCATGAGTAAAAGCCTAGTATCTCGGGGAACCCAGGAAGAAGAACCATAAAGGAATGTGGTTAGAGATCTTTCAGCCTGGCACAAGAAGGAATCAACTCACTTGGGAAAAATGACAAAGGGAAAAGCAGCCAAAAGTTGGGTCTAAAAATGTGGAATCTAGAATCCTTGAAAGAAGAAAGACCAAAGGTCAGCCCTTTAGGACACTCCAAAACGAGAAGGTCAGCTGGGGTCTTTCGAAAAGGAAATCTCAAAAGAATGAAATAATGAAGAATGAGGAAGGGACCAGCCACCAATGTTGCTGACACAACATTGGTTCTAGTACCCAAAAGAACAAATAAAGGGAATCAGTGGTACCCTAAAAACCCTAAGATGACACTATAAAAGAGAAAGCAGCCAACAGTGAAAGGCATTCAGCAACAGTGAATTAGAGTAAAAATCATTGAGAAAACTCTGTCAGAATTCAAAAAATGAGAGAAATACTGTCTGGTATCTTCAAACAACCACTAGAGAACACACTTGGATTCAAAGAGATTTAAACTTTGCAAGTCTTAGAGGCCTGAAAAGCCATCTAAGTCTGTAATTTTTTAACTTATTTGGACCTTATAACACATCCTAGTGAGCATAGTGTATTACATAATCAAGAAAGTAGTAAAGTATTTTACATTATTTTGAGGATCTCTAACGCTTTATTTTATGCTCTTTCTTTATCATTTCATTCCTTTACTATTTCTTGCTGCTTAATGCATATATTTCTTATATGTTAGCATGTATGTGTTGTAGGGTTCGTGTTCTGTGCACCACCTGGTTCAAAATCAGCCCCATTAGCTGCGGTGAACCAAGCTCAGGCCCTTAAAACAATAAGTATTGGGCCCAAGATCCTTGTTTCTACTTGGGCCTGTGTGCTTAAAAAAAAAAAAACCCACACATTAAGGCGACTCCACTGGGGACTGGGTAAAGGAGAGGGAAGAAGCAATCCATTCGCAGAGTATAGCTCTAAGACCAAGGAATAGTAAAGGTACCAATGTACCACCTGTGGCATCTGAGCCCGTAGGAGAAAATGAGGTAGCTTCCAGGCAGAGGAATGAAGTACCTCTGGTGGAGCAAGAGGTCGTCTCAGGACAGAGGCGTGGGGTGCAGGACCTAGACCCGATGGCTCGGATGGCAGAAACGATGAAAGACTTACAATAGGAGACCTGTATCCTTAAAGAGGGAAGGACTCAAGAAATCAGAGATAACGCCTCTCCTGTGGTCAACCAAGAGAGAGCCCAACCAAAAGGAGGGTTAGCAATAAAAGGGGGAGTTAACCCCCAATATCTCACACTGGCAGACGTCAATGTCCTTTTGGAATAAGAAAGGGAAAAGCTATCGAGGATCCCCAAACAATTTTCTTGGGATCCCCTATTCCCACTAGAACTCCTTGGCAAGCCTTATCCCAAGGGAAACAAACCCCCAAAGTTCTACCCTTTTGATGGAAGGAACGGAAGTACTGTGGAGTACGTGAATAGGTTCATTCACACCATGAGTCCTTACACAGGAGACAAGGAGCTATGTCTAAGAGAGTTTGCTAAATCCCTAATGGATAGAGCATACACATGGTACACTACTTTGAGGCCAGGGTCCATCAAGACTTGGGATGAGATGATGGAGAGGTTTTGCGCAAAGTATTATCCAGGTGAAGACAAGCTCACCTTTCAAAGCCTTCAGATGGTAAGGCAAAGGCCTGGAGAGGACCCTGTCCAGTTCATCAAAAGATTTAAGGATGTTTCTTTGGACTGCTATGGGGATCACAAAGAAAAAAAGCTTGCAGAAACCTGCATATCTAACATGCTCTTTGATTACAGGCTCAATCTCGAAAATCTATGAATAACCCAGTTTGCTGACCTGCTACAGAGAAAAAGAAAGAAGCAAATGAGATAGAGAGGTGATTGGCCAAGAGGGTGAGATATGAGGTGATATTGGTAGGTGGGTCACACGTTTGGCTCCTTAAAAAAAAAATATCTGACTTCCCTTTTTCTTTTCTTTTCTTTTTTTTCCTTTTCTCTTGATTTGGGTTGGGGAGCTACATACAAGCTTTGCAATGTTGTGTTTAATGGGGCACTCAAGATTTGGCTAACCAATGCTTGTTTTTTTTTTTTAAAAGGATTGGGCAAAGGTGGAGGTGGAGGTGGAGGTGGGGTGGACAAAACTATGTCCGTCCTAAACCTAACTTGTTATATTCGAAGGGAGCTTGAAGAGAACTCTATTGTAATTATTTTTTAGTAAGAATTTTTTTTGAATCTTTGGTACATTCATTGGAAATATTGAGAGATGCTAATTAAATTACTTTAAAACACTTTATCATATATATCTTTTAAAATTGATATTTTTTTTAGAAGCTTCTTTTAAATTTGATATCTTTTAAAAACTAAAGAGTAACAAAGTATATAGAAAAATATTATTATTGAATTGAGTTGCACTTTGGGTCCATTTGAAAACACAATTTTCAGAATCACAACAAAACCATTGGTAAAAAACTTGTAAAAATTGCTATTGGAAAACTCTAAAATTTTTGTTGTGTTTGCAAATTACAAAAAAGGACTTTAAATTGCGATGTTAAGGCTATTCTATCATTTTAAATGTTAATAAATTTTCTAAACAAGTTATAACATAGTAAAGCATCACTTCCCCAGTGTCCCACTACAAAGTTTTTTTTTTTTTTTTTAATCCCAACTACAAAGCTAAAGACAGCTAATAATATTTTATATATATATATATATATATATATATATAGGTATTCAGTTTCCCTTTCCCAAGTGCTAGTATCAGAGAGAGAGAGAGAGAGAGAGAGAGAGAGAGAGAGAGAGAGAGAGAGAGAGAGAGAGAGAGAGAGAGAGAGAGAGAGAGAGAGAGTGTGTGTGTGTGTGTGTGTGTGTGTGTGTTTGCCAATTTCACAATTGAACTTGCTCTTGTAGTGCTTGAAAGTTAGACACATGTGAGGAATTTACAGGCCCATAAATTTGTTATTAAGGTCCATTTAGTTGGAAGGGTAAAAAAAGATTTTAAATGGTGGGAAGAGTGGGAGCATAGAAAAGATTTTAAATTTTTCTCATTTTTATTTGGTTGTGGTGAAAAAGTGGAGGATGAAAAAAGTGAATTTATATAAATTTACTGATATATCCTTGTTATAAAATGATGTTCAATTAAAACAAAAAAGTGACAAAAAAATACAATCTTCCAAATTTAATAAAAAATAAAAATCATGTCCTGAAAAAAAAAAATCACCTCTAAACATAAAAGAATGAAAAAAAGAAAACATTGTCATGCTCACAACCAAAAAAAAAAAAAAGAGAAAAAAAGAAAAGAAGAAGAAGGAAGAGACAACTATTAGATTTTCCATCAAAGTTTTCTACATATTTTGGAGAGAAAAGTTTTGGTAAGCCTTTAAGAAAACACCCAGGCCTTAACATTATTTTCCTCTATCCTTTAGCAAACACCTTTCAAAAAGTTTTCTCTTCATTTTTATTTATTTTATTTTATTTAACAAATTACTTGGGTCAAGGGTATTTTAGGTATTGACACCTCTAGAAAAAAAAAAGTCTGTGTTGCAAAAACAGGATTTTTTTCTTCAAAATAACATCTTTTTTAAACAATTTCATTAATTAGCAACATTTCTAAACTATTTAAGAAACTAACCTCTCGAGTCTGAAAAACTCTAGTTTGCTATAGCAAATGGAGGGATTTTTTTTCTTCAAAATAACTACAAAAGCCAAACAATTTTGTTAGTTAGCAACGTTTCTAAACTATTTATAAAACTAACAACTCAAGTGTGTGAGACTCGATTTCTGTGTGCTGGCAAAGTTGAGGTGGAGTAAAAAAGGATTTTTTTTTTTTTAAATAACTATAAAAACCCAACTATTTTGTTAGTTAACATAGATTTGAAACTATTTACGTATCTAATAACTCGAGTGTATAAAACTCGATTTTGAATTGCTAAATCGAGTACATTAAACTCGATTTCAACCTCAAGCTACAGCTAACGTGGAAATTTGTCCACGTAGACTTAGAACTAGAGTCAAACGGACTCGAGTTCTATTCATCTAAAAATCGAGTCCTACGGACTCGATTTAGTTTTGCTTGAAGCTTGTTCTTCCTTTCCTTTTTTTTTTTTTTCCCCAGATGCGAGCTAGTCTCCACTTCCAAGCCCCAAAAACCCATGAACAAAACCAAATACAAAACTCAAAACAAATCAAACCCACTCTCCACTCTCCACTCTCCACTCTCCACTCTCCACTCCAATGTGTTCTTCTCCTCCACTTGAGCGGCGGCGAGAAACCACACGTTCGATTTGATTTTCGTCGCCTGAAGCTTTCACCGCCCCTGGATTGCTTCGTTATTGCTTCTCTGGTTTGCTGAGTTTTGCATCATTGCTTCTTTCTTCTTCGTTGTTGATCTCTGCGTTTTGATCTCAGGTTGTTGATCTCTGCGTTTTGCTGATCTATGCATCTGGCTTTTGGTGATCTCTACGTTTGGGTTTTGCTTTTTTTACTGCATTTTGATCTCTGCGTTTGGGTATGTGGGTTTAGGTGCTACTAAATTAAGTCCATAGGACTTGATTTCTATGCTTACGTGGACAAAATGTCCACCTCAGCTGAAAATCAAGTTTATTATACTTGATTTAGCCATTCAAAATCGAGTTTGTTTCACTCGATTGGGTAGATACGAAATTAGTTTGACTAACTAATAATATAGTTTAAATTTTTTTTTAGTTATTTTTTAAAAAAATCCAGCAAAATATCCTGTTACTCGACTTGATTTGCTGTTCACCGTTTTCTTCCTTCGTTTTTTTTTTTTCATCTACGGTCCCACTCCCTTCTTCCAAGTCCCCCAAAACCCAAGACAGTGCTTCCTTCTTCATCTATATCCATTTCTCAAAATCCCAAACCCAAATCACGATCTCAATCGGAGCAAAAATCCAAACCAAAAGTCATTCCCTGTCTCACTTCCTTGTTTCACGTTGCCCCACCACCGCGCCTCCTCTATTTCCACCGCCGTCACCGCCGTTGCAGTCGTCGGTCTCTCTCTCTACTCGCCACCGGTCGTGGATCTCAACGCCAGCCACCACCAATTCAAGCCCCGTTTCACTATCTCCAAAACCCCCCCTGTTCTTTTTCCACCAGGTAAATTCAAAAAAACACACAACTCTTTTTGCTCTCTTTCGTAATTGCTACTACTTGATGACCCTGCTTTCATGGCCTCAAAAATCATCCAAATTGCTTCCTTTGAAGCTGAGAACCAAACCGAACTCTCTCTGCGTTTTCTGGGCTGCGTTGCTGCGTTCTTGTTGTGGGCATTGCTGCATTTTCTGGGTTGCATTGCTGCTGCGTTTTTTGTTGCTTGCTGGGTTGCTGCGTTCTTTGTTGCTTGCTGGGTTGCTGCGTTCTTTGTGGATCTGCTTTAGGGAACTCGAATTCATAGCGGAATCTGAGACACACGCACAGAGATTTCTGCAGACATGGAATACAGAAAACTCAAAGATCAGGTACCTTTCTTTCCCTCTAATTCACTCATATCCTGTATACCCATCATTTTTATGACACTTTTTTTTTGGTAGGATGAAGACGGAAATGGTGGTGGAGATGACATAGAAAGCCGGAAACCTCTTTCAGTGACTAATGTGCCCACCTTGGGAGGTGCCACCGTTGACTGGTCCAAATGGAAGCTCAAGTATGAGTTCTATTTTTTTCTTTTTCAAATTCTAATTGAAACCCATGTTGTAATTGAGAGAGATTAGTAGGTAAATTCTATAATTTTGTTTGTTCTTGTTATAGGATCGTTGTGGTAGTTGCATTGACACTTCTTACTAGTTCGCAAGGCATACTTATTGTGTGGTCTAAGAGAAATGGAAAGTACGATTATAGTGTTACCACTTCTAATTTTATGGTAAGCATAATTATAATTATAAAAAAAAAATGATTTTATTTATTTATTTATTTTTGATAAGTAAAAGAAATTTTATTTAAGAACTTAATAACGAGTCACCTGAGTATACAGGAAGTATACGGCCGGAGACCAACATAATCAAATACATAAATTACAAGCATTTATCAAATTATAGATCGGAGAAATAGAATGACTTTCTATGATAGACATCCAGTTCGATAGAGTTTTAAAGAAGAAAAGTTTCAAATCAGTTATAGTCATTTCAAAATCTTCAAAACACCTGTTGTTTCTCTCCCACCAAATGCACCACATCAAACAATGAGGGACAACCGTCCAAATAACACCATTAAGATGATGACCAAAATTTCCTTGCCAGCAAGCAAGGAGCTCAACTACAGTCTTTGGCATCGCCGAGTGGATACCAAACAAGGTGAACACTATAGACCGCGACTCATAAACAATAGGACAATGTAGTAAAAGATGGTCTACCGATTCTCCATTACTTTTGCACATATAACACCAATCTAGAATCAACACTTTCTTCTTACATAAATTATCAATAGTCAAGATCGTTTCTAAAGCTGCAGTCCAAACAAAAAATGCAAACTTTGGAAGGAACCTTTTGCTTCCAAATACTTCTCCAAGGGAAGGATTGAGTACATACACCCAATAAAACCTGATAGTAACTGCTTACCTCAAAACCTTTGCTCTTAGAAGGTGTCCAACACATCTTATCCTCACCAATACCTCTCCATATATAACATTCCAAAAAACAGACAAAGAATCTGATTCCCTATCATGAATTTCTCACAGGAATTCTAAGTCCCAAAAAAGAACCCGTTAGGAAACTGCATGAGATCAGCCACATAAGCCTCCTTATCATTACTGATTTTGAATAAATCTGAAAAACACATACTCAGAGGATTATCCCCACACCAAACATCATGCCAAAATTTCACTCTAGTCCCATCTCCAATCTGAAACAGAATGTAACGAGAAAAAGTCAACCAACCACTACTGATAGTTTTCCATAAACTCACCCCATAGGAGCCTGGATCAGAATTCGAGCACCAATCTCCCTCCTCAGCTCCATATTTAGCCCTTATAACCCTTCTCCATAGCGCTTCTCTCAAACCTAAATCTCCACAACCATTTTCCCAATAGTGCTTCATTAAAGTATCTCAAGTTTCGAATTGCTAGACCCCCAGACTGGATAGGAGAGCATACCTTGGACCAATTCATCAAGTGACGTTTAGAATCATCTCCCAGACCACCCCAAAGAAAATTTCGTTGAAGTTGTTCTATACAATATGCTATATCTGCTGGAATTGGAAAAAGGGAAAGGAGATAAGGAGGTAAATTGGATAACTTACTTTTTATGAGAGTAAGTCTCCCCCCTTTGGATAGATACAATCTTTTCCATCTTGCTAACCTCCTTTCCACCTTCTCAATGATGGGATTCCAAACCGCTCTATCTTTCCATTTTGCACCCAATGGAAGGCCTAAATATTTCATAGGAAGTGAGCCTTGCTTACAACCCAACGCATCTACTAGCATCTCAAAATTTGGAACCACTCCCACAGGAACTAGTTAAGACTTATCCTAATTAATTTTCAACCCCGATACAATCTCAAACGATGACAAAATCAAGCACAAAAACAGCATCTGGTCGATATTAGCATCGCACATAACCAACGTATCATCTGCAAAGAGAAGATGAGATACCTGTAAGTGATCACTTGTGGAGGAACCCACACTAAATTTGGACAATCGACCTTTCGTCACCGCCTTATCCATCATTTTGCTAACTACATCCATAACAACAACAAATAATAATGAAGACAAAGGATCACCTTGTTGTAAGCCTCTATAATTCTCAAAGAAACCACATGGAGCTTCATTAATCAGAACTGAGAATTTGACCATGGATATATAGTAAAAAATCCATTTTCTCCATTTTTCAGGGAACCCAAGCCGCTCAAGCATATACATTAGGAAACCCCAGTTCACATGATCATAAACCCCCCTATTAGAATAGGCCGAAAATCATTCACCTCTACTGCATCTGACCTTTTGGGAATCAAGAAGATAAAGGTTGCATTTAAACTTTTCTCGAACTGACCTCTCTTAAAAAAAACTTGAAAAATCTCCATGAGATCTGATTTGATAACATCCCAGCAAGCTTGGAAAAAAGCCATAGGGAAACCATCTGGGCCAGAAGCTTTATCCCAAAAACTTTTACATCATCAAAAGGCCTCACCAACCAGCCAGCCTTGTCATCAGAGATTTTAGGAAAATTCAGCACATCTGGATGTGGGCGATAGCCTTTATGTTCCGTAAATAAATTTTTATAAAACTGAATAATGCAATCCTCTATACTTTTTTGATCAAAAGTTAGGACCCCATCAACCTTGAGATTAGTAATTGCATTGTTTCTTCTATGTGAGTTAGCCATTTGATGAAAGAACTTTGTGTTGCTATCCCCTTCCTTCAAGTAGAGCATTCTTGATTTTTGCCTCCAACTAATCTCTTCCAAAAGGCTGATTTTTTTAAATTCTGTTTGAAGCCTTGCCTTCTCTAACTTCTCCTCTTCTGATAGAACTACCACTTCCTCTTTTGCATCCAAAAGATTCAAATCACTCCACAGTTGTATTTTTTTTACAGCCACATTTCTGAACTCCAATTTAAGGCTTTTAATTTCATGGCCATTCTTTAGCTAGGTGTACCTTGGAATTGATAAGAATCCCACCAATCTTTCACCTTCCCCACAAAACCTTCCACCTAGAGCCACATATTCTCAAAACGAAAAGGTCTTCGTCCCTTTTGAATTGCACCACCCTCCAGGATAATTGGAAAGTGATCAGATAAGACTCTAGCAACCTCCTCTGTGACATATTGGGATAATGATCTTCCCAATCAAGAGAAAAAAGGAATCGATCTATCCTGGATCCAGAGGTGGAATTGGACCATGTATACCTACCACCTGCCATAGGGATATCCAAAAAACCATGCACAGAAATGAAATCTGAGAAGTCATGCATTGCTTGATTAACAGCCCCTAATCGCTCCGTTGGGAAACGAACAACATTGAAATCCCCTGATGCACACCAAGGCATGTTCCACCAACTATGAAGACCCCGACAATTCCCAATTAATGTTTCAAGTGTAATTTTTGTGTAACTTTCAGTTTGGTAGGTCTTTCTAGGTGATCAAAGAAATGGGTATTGATTTATTTCTTCTTTTATTGAATTAGGTGGAGGCTTTGAAATGTTTGCTGTCTCTTTTAGCTTTGGCAAGAATATGGAAGAGTGAAGGTGTTACTGAAGATAACAGGTTTTTTTTTTGTTTGTTTTATGCTAAGTTTTCATAAAACTTGTGATTTTAAGTTGGAATTATCATATTCAGGAGAAATTATTGTTTGCACTCGATGTAATTCACATAATGGTGGGTCCCATCTGTAGGAACCACATGTAGAGCTCTCACTCTGATCTGAGAGCAGGGCATATTACATAGCATGCACCAAATGATTTCACCATATCTAGGGTATACTTTCTTTGACACAAAGATATCCTTTGTAGTTCTTGCAACTTCAAGACCTAGAAATTTTTTTAAAACTTTAAGGTCTTTAAGTTTGAATTTGTTGTCCAAGAACTTCTTGAAATCATCTACAGCTGCCACATTGTTGCTTGCTATCAAGATATTGTCCACATAGACAAGCAAAATGATGATTGAAGACTTCTCAACCTTAGTAAACACTGAATAATCTGACTTTGATTGGGTGATCCTTGCTGAATGATAGTAGAAGACAGTTTAGCAAACCATTGTCAACTAGCCTGTTTGAGTCCATATAAGGACTTAGTCAGCCTATGCACCACTTGATTGCACTCCCCCTTGCTGCCACAATCTGGAGGAGGAAGCATATAAACCTCCTCATCCAACTCCCCATGTAGAAAGGCATTGTTGACATCTAGCTGGGCTAGATGCCAACCATTGATAGCTGCCACGGCAAGGATAGTTCTGACAGTAACAAACTTCACCACAGGAGAAAAAGTTTCATAGTAATCAACCCCTTCAGTCTGAGTATACCCCTTTGCAACTAATCTGGCTTTGTATCTCTCAATGTAACCATCGGCTTTGAGCTTTATTTTGTAAACCCATTTGCAGCCAATGGGCTGCTTACAAGGTGGAAGTTCAGTCAATTCCCAAGTATGATTAGCTTGGAGAGCATCAATTTCAGCTGGCATTGCATCTAACCACTTAGGATCTTGTAGAGCTTGGGCATAAGAAGTAGGCTCTCTATGAGTAGATAAGGTAATGGAGAAAGCTTTATGACTAGAGGAAAGGTTAGTGTAAGAAAGAGTGGAAGAGAGAGGATAGAGCTTACCAGAACAGCTAACAGAATTGGAATCAGTGGAGTGGGTAAGAGCAGCAACTGAAACTGATGGAATATCTGCAGAAGCTAAATAGCAATGGTAATCCTGAAGATAACTAGGAGTTTTGTGAGGTCTAGAGGAGCGTCTAATGGGATCAGGAAGATGAACATGAGGGGCATTAGGAAGGGGAGCCTCAGGTTCATCATATTCAGGAAATTGGTCTGGTGGGACAGCCATTTCACTAGAATCAAGAACAGGTTCTGTAGAGAGGTAAGGTTCTGCATAAGTGGGATTGTCAGAATCAGGAACAGAAGGTTGAGAAGGGAAAAGAGTATGATTGGGCTGTGATTTAGTTCACCAATGCTTAAATGGGAAGATGGATTCATGAAAAACAACATCCCTAGATATTAGAACAGATTTGGTAGTCAAATCATAGAGTTTGTAACCTTTGATGCCATTGGGATAACCAAGAAATATACAAGGTTTGGCTCTAGCATCAAATTTGGTTCTGTTTCTAGTGAGGGTGGAAGCATAACAAAGGCAGCCAAATCTTTTCAAATGAGTATAGGAAGGGGGATGGCCAAGAAGCTTCTCAAAAGGTGTAAGATTATGAAGTATGGGACTAGGTATTCTATTAATAAGGTACGTGGCTGTAAGAATACAATCTCCCCAAAACTTTAATGGTAAATTGGCTTGGAACCTAAGAGTTCTAGCCACATTTAGGAGATGTTGATGTTTCCTTTCAACTATAGAGTTTTGCTGTGGTGTTTCAACACAAGAAAGTTGATGAAGTACACCTTTTGAAGCACAGAAAGATGACATTGCGAACTCAGGTCCATTATCAGACCTTAAAACTTTAATGGAAGCATTAAACTGAGTAGTTACCATGTCAAAGAAATTTTGAATTAAAACAGATGTTTCAGATTTGGATCTCAACAAATACACCTAAGTGCATCTGCTATAATCATCCACAATTGTCAGAAAATATTTAGAACCATTCAAAGAAGGTATAGAATATGGTGGATATATCTACATGAATCAATTCAAAGCTAGACTTAGGAAGATGAGAAGAAGAAGTAAATGGAAACCTTCTTTGTTTAGCAATGGGTTAAACAGGACAAGAAAAAGAAGTTTTATTGCACAGATTGGAATCATCCACAACAGAAGTTTTATTATAAGAAGAAACAAAAGATTTATCAAAAAAAAAAAATTATCAAAAAAAGAAACAAAAGTTTTAAAAGAGGCAGGTACAAGTTTAGAAAGAACATCAGAGCTGGAAGCAGGCAAAGCAGCTGAAGAATTCTGCAGTATGTACAGTCCACAAAGCTTCTTACCCAACCCAATCATCTTCCAAAGCTGTAAGTCCTGACTGAAGCAGAAATTGGAAAGGAAAAAACAACACCAATGGATTATTTTGGGTGAGTTTACTGATGGAAACAAGATTAATGGCTTGTTTGGATGGAGGGGGGAAAGAGGGGGGAGTGGAGGGGAGTAGAGTAGAGTTGGCTAAAAATAAGCTAATTTTGTGCTAAATCTACTCTACTCTCCCTCCCTTCCCTCAATCCAAATGGACTATAAAAGAAAAGGTTGGAACACAAAATACATTGTCTAATGTCAATGTGGAACTTAGTTTGACAGTGCCTATATGGGTGACTTGTGCAATGTCGCCATTAGGTAACTTTACAGAAATATGTACTAAAGAGGTAATAGAGCAGAGAAGATGAACGGAGTGGACCATATGATCAGTGGCTTCACTGTCAAGAATCCAGTCAGTGGAGGTAATGAAAGTAGTGTTGGCATGTGAAGAAAAAACAGAATATTCCAGGGAATTAATAGGTAGTTTATAAAGATTTTGGAAAGAGATACCTGACATTTCATGTCCGGCAAATCCCATGGTAGGTTGAGCAATGATGTTAGCTACTTGATGATCTCCTGAAGCCAATTCTTGAGGACCTTGTGTGCCAAAGTGAGCCTGAGAGTTGAATAAGCTCAAGAGCTGCTGATACTCAATACGAGTAAGAGAAACATTGTCATCCACCATGTGATCAGTAGCAGAAACAGCAACACTGTTGGCAGAGGCTTGACCTTTACCCTTGGACTTATATCCTGGAGGATATCCATGCAATTTGTAGCATTTGTCTACTACATGTCCCATCAATCCACAATGTGTGCACTGAGGTCTGCCATTCTTGCTCTTGCCATAAGTGGAAGTGGATTTCTGATATGTGTTTGCTGTTTTGGAAACCAAAGCTGCAGATTCAGATTGAAGTACATGACCAGATCCTACTTTTCTTTGCTTTTCATCTTGAAGCAAAAGAGAAAACACCTTAGACAAAGGAGGAACTGGATCCATGAGCAAGATCTGTCCCCTAACTCCTGCATAAATCTCATTAAGTCCCATGAAAAATGCCATAGTACATTCTTCATCTTGATGACCACAAGTACAGGTCCAATAGTTAGAAAATTCATCCCAAACACCCTTAAACCTGGTGTAATAAGCATTGAGGCTTGAGTCCTCCTGAGCTAAAGAACTCACAGCTTTCCTCAACTCAAAAATCCTAGGACCATTGCCTTGAGAATACCTATGTAACAAATCAAGCCAGACCTCCCTAGCAGACTTAAAGTAGATCACACTAGCTTGAATATCCTTTGTAAGAGAGTTGAATAACCAAGCCAAAACTATGCTATTACACTTGCACCAAGCTATATAACTAGGATCAGATTCAGACCGATGTTTTGGAATTGATCCATCAATGAAACCAAGCTTAGATTTTGCATCCAAAGACACTAGTATAGACCTACTCCAAGTATTATAATTTTCTTCAGTCAATGGTTGAGTCATGAGAGTCATACCAGGATTATCACTGTTAGGAAGAAAGTATGGGCTTGAAGAAATCTCCCAAAGTTTAAGTTTAGGATGAGCAGGTGCTGCTGTTGAAGTTGAGGCAGATTGAGTGCTCATGGTGATCAATCAAGTTTGAAGAATCAAAGAAATTCAATCAAATCTTGAAGAATCCTGGAGAAGGTTGAAACTGAATTGGCTGAGAAATCAAGGAAGATTTCATGCAAATTCAACTCAGAGAGTATTGAAACTGAATTGACTGAGAAATCAAGAAAGATTTCGTTCAAATTCAACTCGGAGAAAACAAAATTCTGACCTAGAATCAAAGGAAAATTGATCAAGAATCAAAAGAAAGATGAAAAAGAAAGCAAGAGTTGAAACTGGGATAACAGCAATGAAAAACTGAACTTGCTGAGCCAGTCAGCTCTGATACCATGTCAAAGATTCAAGCTTTGGCTATGGAGGTCACAACCGAGAGAAAGAGAGAGAGAGAGAGAAATTGTGTTTGTGAAATGCTTGAATGAATATAATTACGCTAAGCTCTGAGTTTATATACACTAACAGAGCGGGAACAAGCTAACAAACTCTCTAACTAACAATTAATCCAGAACCAATCATCAATTAACACCTGTCACTATTAACGAACTAATTAAATACAACTAAACTACAAGCAGCTTTACAAGTATTTACACTAGATGACTGTAGTTTATGGAGCACTTGATTCTGCAGTTTAAGCCTCTGTCTTCACCTTGTACATTACTTCTTCAAGCTATAGATCACCTTCACAGCACAGCACAGCTCCTCATATTTCAACAATGCACATTTTGTTTCATCCCGGTTATTTAACTGTGTTTTACTTTAAATTTTACATTCTTATTTAAATCATATGTAATTATTATTGTTGCTTGTTCTGCCTTTGAACTAGGTTGAGTACAACACTGGATGAAGTTATTGTCTACCCCATTCCTGCATTACTTTACCTAGTCAAAAATCTGCTCCAGGTTTGTTGTGGTAATCATGTTTTTATTTTTGGGAGTCACAATTCCATTGGTATTCTTGCTTGCTGAAATTTGATTAATGTGTATTCTTCACTTTTATGTTGCAGTACTACATCCTTGAACATGTGGATGCCCCGGGTTATCAAATACTGAAAAATCTAAATATTATCAGTACTGGTGTTTTATATAGAATTATACTTAAGAAGAAGTAAGTCCTTGCCAGTTGCCATCATTTACATTGGATTTTTTTTAATAAATATTTCATCATGGAAAATGTTTGCAAAAGTGTCTTAACAAATACAACGAAGATGGAAGAGTCATAATAATTCATTTGGTTTACATGTCATCTCATTGATACTCTTAGAAATATTTAACATTAAGATTGTTGGCCCAAATAGGAGAAAAAAATCAAGCTAAATTGGTTCCTTTTTTCCTTTTTCTTTTTCTAGGTTATAAATTCAAGAACATATTGGGAATGTGAAAAGCATCCATGAGCATGAACATATGTACTAATTCAGCTGCTCTTGGGCTATGTGTCTGAGTATAGAGAGTGAAAGATTTAAGGAAAAAAGCTAATTTAAACTAATTAAGAATTTAAGCTAAACCAATTAGGACTGCAAATTTTTTTTGAGCTTTGTGTTCCAATTATATTTTCTTTCAGGTTAAGCAATATTCAATGGGCAGCTTTCATTCTACTATGTGTTGGGTGCACTAAAACTCAGCTAAAAACAAAGTAAGATTGCTCACACATCTTATTTATGGACTGTTTCAGACTCAGTTGTGTTTTGAGTTTTGGAATGTTGAGCTTAAAGATAGTATTGGAATTTTCACATGTACAATCCATACTGATTGATGTGTGCTTCTTGTCTATTGTACAGGACAGGATGTAGTCTACTAATGAATGAAAATATTATTTACTATATCTTATATCACTTTTAGGAAGTGATGATATCTTGGTGGATGTAGCCATGTACTTGAGAAGTAGGAATTAGTGAACATTGTTTCTAACTATATTACTTGTATAATTCTTTCTTGAAATTCAATTTTTGTCTACTTCGAACTTATTGTCTGTGCCTTAGAAAATGACATTGTTTTTGCAGTTCTGTTGATGTATTACAAACACCTGTTGAAGGTTGGCTGATGGCCATTGTGAGTTAACCAAAACTTTAGACACTCTTAATACAACAATGAAGAAAAAAGAAAAACCAAAGGAAAGCATTTTATAGCTTAAGGTTCTTGTTATCATAATGGGGTCTTTGCAGGTCATGGCACTCTTAAGCGGTTTTGCAGGAGTGTACACTGAGGTGAGTTTTTTAAGTACACAGTTTGCACTCTAGTTCTTCAGAACTACAATTCATGTCCGTCATTTAGTCATTTACTGTTTGAATCCTAACCCAACATAACTTGATCAATGATTGGGTTGAATTTTGTTAATTGATGGATTTTGTAAGACTGATTGAAGTTTTTTTAGTGATCCAGAGTTAAAAAAGTGAAAACTCTCATTAGAGTGATCTAGATATCTGTTCTGTTAATTATCTTGCTTATGATTTTTACAGGCTATAATTAAAAAGCGTCCTTCGAGAGACATAAATGTGCAAAACTTCTGGTTATACATCTTTGGTATGGTGTTTAATGCTGTTGCTATAGTGACCCAAGATTTTGATGCGGTGATGAACGAGTAAGCATTTCTCTGTTTCTGATTCTCCTCACAGTCTTAGAAGTGGGATATTCTTTTTTCTGATTAGAATTGAAGAAGTTTTAGTTTAGAAGTTATTGTTTCTTTTGTTCAGGGGATTCTTCCATGGATACTCATTTATTATCATCCTAATGATTCTCAACCACGCACTAAGGTATCTTTAGGAGTTCAATTCTACTATAATTATGAATTATCCACGTTTGTTTGTCACCTCTCTTATTGTCCTTTAATACAATGTGTTTAAATTGTCTCTTGTGCAGTGGCCTTGCTGTATCTATGGTAATGAAGCATGCTGACAATATTGTGAAGGTAAGTTAGGATTAACTTTATTGTTGCAAATTTAACGTTGATAGTTCTTGCTAAAGTACTTTTTTTTTGATAAGTAAGAAAGATAGTTCTTGCTAAAGTACTTGTTGGTCTTTGTATTCTTAGCCCACGTTCAACCTTAATGAATGTCCAGCACTCTTTTTGAAGGGTGTGAAAGATTGGTACATGACCTAAAGCTGTTTGATGCAGGACAATTAATAGATAAATAAAATAACAAGAAAAGTAAAGGATAAACCTAAGAATCAGCACTTAGGTTGCTTGGAATCAGCATCAAGCTAAACCCTTAGGAATCAGCACCTAAGGCGTTAGGAGTCAGCACCTGCACCTAACAACTGGAAAAATATCCAATTTGAATTTTCATTAATCAGTCTATTCTATAATACAAATAAACTAGACTCTGTCAGGAACCTAGTGGTTCCTAATGGGATTGGATGGGAATTGTAGGGGAATGTATGTGAGTTGTAAGGAAATTGACTTAATTCGAGGTAGCTAGCCTCCATAAAGGAAGAAAGAGATTAAGAGAGAGAGATGCACAATGACACTAAGCAATTAATTGGTTTATTCTTCACTGATGGAAATATGATTACAAGTAGGTATTTATAGAACCATGAAACTATCCTATTGGCCCACATGACCTTATTCTAATGGTCCTATTATTCCCTATGTGTATTAATAATTCCAATATGTGTTAAATGTGATTAACATGCTTGAGATTGTAACTAACTAACTAACTAAATGCATTCTAAACCCAAATGTGGATTCCTAACATTTCCCTCTCCTTAAAAACACCTTGCCCACAAGGTGTTGTTGTCATTGACATCTTCATGAAGGGAGACCGGCCACTAAGCCAATACTCCCATTCATCTTGATTAATGAACACGCCAAATACTTCCAAACATTTAATCACAAGCTATAACTTGAACAAGGGCGTTCCATTTTGAGAAAGTCCAGTAAATGGACACCCTAAAAATGTACCAAAATCAGTAACAAACTCAATAGCTCCCATATTGCTTGCTCTTTAACGTTGACAATCAATTGAGCCAATTTTTAATGCTGCACATGGACTGGTCGCAATGAATTTTCTGGATGTTGCTTGTAGGCATCTAATTAACTCCAAAAGATGAATTGAGTTACCAGAAAGACCTTTAGGTCCCCACCTAGATGACCATGTAACCGAACCAATCTTGATATGAGCTAAAGATATTTCTGAATTATCCACATAAACTGTGATATATTTGATGACACCTTTGCTTTTCCAAGGTCCAGTATCCTTCTTGATGTAAACATTAAGATGACAAAGTTGGTCAAGCTTAGCAAGTGAATGTCTAGTATTGCCATCTCTTGTTCTTTTAAAGAATTGACATGGTGTCATAGGATTGACATTGAGGACAAAGATCATCCCATTACGGCATTTTATTAACTTCAAAAATAGCAATTTGGGCAAGCAAATCAGAAATGGAACATCTACTGTCTTAGCTTGGTGACATAGCTTTATCCAATATTTCATAAAAGAAATGGTACAAGCAGGAGGCCCGGCGACCTCAAATTATCCAGAAAATTTTGTTTTGTTTTCTTTCCTTTCTCTGATCAGTATGGGTGGTTCTTGAAGTTTTTTTATTGAATCCTAGCTTTTTCAGTTGGTGGTAGAGGAAGGGGGAAATTTTTTCTCTCTAAGGATTTTTGAAAGGGGTAAATATTTCACGCAATCTGTTTTCATGAGCAAGAATGCGGCACAATGGCTTATGAATAATATTTAATACACTGTGATCAGAGTCAATCCCAAGCAGTTTTTTACACTTAGGGAAGGTGATATTGCTTACACGTTGCAACGTGGTTCCAACACCTATGGTCAATTCTTAGCAGTGATAGAACTCAGAGTAGGCCGGCAAAGGAGAGCTATCATTATCCCTGCAGGCAAAGCTCAACAAGGTTGGAGGGCTTTTGGGCTTGAATTAAGAAGGATGTTGGCACCCACACACTATGCTTCCGGTGGTTTGAAATTTATAGCTCAGCCACATAAGCGAAATTCAGAGATTCAATCCTCTCGGTCTTTTGTGGAAGCAGTGAAAGGTCATGCGCTGGCAAGGGATATGAAGCATATACAGCACCCTATAATCAGTGATCAAGAGAAGCCTCGAATAGTGGAGAAGATAGCAGACACTCCGAGATTCGATCATACTAAGTCGTTAGCAATCAAATATCCGGTTGGCAAACCATGTGAATAGGTGGTGGAAGATGATTTTCAGGTTGGTAAAGCTTGGCTGACAGTCGTGGGTGCTGCGAAAGGGAGGTTTTGGAGCATTGATGTGGGGAAGAAACTAGAGCAGAAAACTCCGGCAATGAATAAAAGCAGATTCCCTTTAAGATTTAATTTGAGTTCAAATGAAATTAATGCTAGGAAACTGAGGAGTTTGGAGGGTTTGGAGACTAAGGAGTGGAGGCCTTTTGTGGAGGGTTTGGAGTTTGATCGCATTGAGAACAGGGAAAGGGTTTGGCTTGAAAGGAAGTTTGAGAGAGAGGAGATTCTTCAAGTTGTTAGGGATCTGGAAGGGGACAAAGCTCCAGGTCCGGATGGGTTCACTATGGCGTTCTATCATCATTGCTGGAAGGTAGTGGAGAAAGATGTCATAGCGGTCTTTGAAGAGTTTTTCCATCATTGCAAGTTTGAAAAATCCCTTAATGCGACCTTCATTGTTTTAATTCCTAAAAGGAATGATGCTTCCAATATTAGAGATTTTCGTCCTATTAGTTTGGTGGGGAGTGTGTATAAAATCCTGGCTAAGGTCTTGGTTAAACGCTTGAGAGTGATTTTAGATCAATTGATTTCTGAGAATCAGAATAGCTTTGTGGGTGGGAGACAAATCCTTGACTCGGTTCTTATTGCGAATGAGTGTGTGGATAGTCGTGGGAAGAGTAGGGTTCCTAGAGTCATTTGTAAGCTCGATATGGAGAAAGCCTACGATCATGTGAATTGGGAGGCTTTGTTGTATCTACTGAATAGGATGGGTTTTGGAGTGAAGTGGTGTAAGTGGATCCGTTCTTGTATATCCACAATTCAGTTCTCTGTTTTGATTAATGGGTCTCCAGCTGATTTCTTTGGTAGCTCAAGGGGTTTAAGACAAGAAGATCCGCTATCTCCTATGCTGTTTTTGATCTTGATGGAGGTGCTTAGTAGGATGTTGAGAAGAATGGAGGGAGCTGGCTTGATTCGTGGTTTTAATTTTGAGGGTAGGAGGGATGGTGGGGAACGTGTTTCACATCTATTATTTGCAGATGATACTATCCTCTTCTGTGATGCAGATGTGGAGCAAATTCTTCATATTCGGTTGTTGCTCCTTAGTTTTCGAGTAAGAATGCGTTTGAAGGTCAATGTGCATAAGAGCGAAATAGTTCCTATAGGGGAGGTTGGTGATGTGCATGCTCTGGCGGATATATTGGGCTGCAGAGTTGGATCTTTACCTATGTTGTATCTTGGCATGCCGCTGGGGGCTCCTCACAACTCCCCTTCAATCTGGAATACAATTTTGGAAAATATTAACCGGAAATTATCTGGATGGAAGAAGTTGTACTTGTCTAAGGAGGGTCGTTTGATGTTACTCAAGAGTACGCTTTCTAGTCTTCCGACTTACTTTCTATCGTTGTTCTCAATTCCTACTCATGTGGCTAATAAAATTGAAAAGATGCAAAGGGATTTCCTGTGGGGAGATAGCAAGATTCATTTGGTAGATGGGACAAAGTTTGTGCGCCTATAGCCAATGGTGGCTTAGGGATAAGGAAACTCACTACCTTTAATAAGGCTTTATTGGGGAAATGGTTGTGGCGGTTTGGTAAGGAAGAGGGTCGTTTATGGAGGCGGGTAGTAGCTTCAAAATATAGGGAAGATTGGGGGGGATGGACCTCAAAGCTGGGTAGGGGAGCTCATGGGTGTGGTTTGTGGAGAAGCATCCGCATGGGTTGGGAGGATTTCAGCAAAAATTGTCAGTTTGTGGTTGGGTTGGGGAATAGGGTGAGGTTTTGGCAGGATGGGTGGTATGGGGATCAACCTTTTCAATTGGCTTTTCCTAGGCTGTATGGCATTGCCATTGATTAGGAGGCTTCTGTTGAAGCTTCTTTGCATAGGCAGGGGGCGGAGGATAGAAGATTTTGGAATGTTCGGTTTAGTAGATTTTTTAATGATTGGGAGATGGATGAAGGGCTGCGGTTTCTTCGTATGTTGGGTGCTATAATCCCTCCTATGGATGTTGGGGACCGGATGAGTTGGAAATTGAAGCCTAATGGGGCTTTTGACATCTGGTCGTACTATAACAAATTAAGAAATTCTCCTTCAACTATTTTTTCTTGGAAAGCTATTTGGAGAGTAAAGGCCCCTAGGCGAGTTTCTTTTTTTGTTTGGTGTGTAGCTTGGAATAAGATCCTAACGGGAGACAATCTGAGATTGAGGAGATTGGTTTTTGTGGATTGGTGCATTATGTGCCGTCATTGTGGAGAGACGGTAGATCACCTTCTTCTTCATTGTGAGGTGGCCTATTGGTTATGGAGCTTTGTTTTTATAACTTTTGGCTTGGCTTGGGTTATGCCTAGTTCGATTCCAGACTTGCTTTTTGTATGGTGGAATTGGTTGGGGAAGCATTCGTCTCAGATCTGGAATTTAGTCCCGTTGTGCATCCTTTGGTGTATTTGGAAGGAGCGGAATCGGAGGACTTTTGAGGACTTGGATAGCTCTAGTGATCAGTTGCTTGCTTCTTTTTGTGGAACTCTATTTGATTGGTCTCGGGCGTGGGGACTCACGTCTAGTGATTCCCTCCCCTCTTTTCTTTGTTCTCTTCTCCTATTGTAATTTCTTTGTTGTTTGGTTTTCTCTCTTGTTTCTCTTTGTTTTCTTTTTCTTGTATTTCTGGGTTGCTATGTGTTTTTCAGGCATAGAGTAACCTTCGTATATATATCATTCTTACTTATCAAAAAAAAAATGCTAGGAAGGGGCGAGAAATCAGGAATTCACACTAGATCACCTGTATTCGCACCAACAGTGTGTTCTTGCTCCGCACTAACAATAACAGGTTCATGCATTGTGGATTCTTGGTCAGTCGAATCAAGAGATTGTAGCTCCTCTTCCATCATGTTTTCAAGATCCTCTTGCAATCTTGAGAGATCTTCTTTCATGGCCTTTTTAGATTCAACCAAGGCCTTGACCTTCGCTGAAACTTCATTTACCATTTGTTGTAAGTCCTTCAAGATTTCTTGTCGGTCATATTCACTTGTCTCAAGATTGATGGCTTTGATACCAAATGTTAGGAGCCTAGTGGTTCATAATGGGATTGGATGGGAATTGTAGGGGAATGTATGTGAGTTGTAGGAAAATTGACTTAATTCGAGGAAGTCACCCTCCATAGAGAAAGAAAGAGATTAAGAGATAGAGAGATGCACTAATGCACTAAGCAATTAATTGGTTTATTCTTCAATAATGGATATATGATTACAAGTAGGTATTTATAGAACCATGAAACTATCCTATTGGCCCACGTGACCTTATCCTAATGGTCTTATTATTCTCCATGTGTATTAATAATTCCAACATGTGTTAAATGTGATTAACATGCTTGGGATTGTAACTAACTAACTAACTAACTAACTAAATGCATTCTAAACCCAAATGTGGGTTCCTAATAGACTCTTATATAGAGCTAGAACTGGAAAATAAAGAGATAAAGATAACAACATACCAAAACTAATCCTAATTGAACTCAAATACTAATCCCTATCTAATCTCAAATCTAATCCCTATCCAAATAAAAGTCTATAATTATTCAATTTCCTATAAGGTAAATACAAAAATCTGAAAATACAAAATCTAAAATAATTTTGGTTTTGCTCCTGCATCACTGTTATTCCTCAAAATTTGTTTGAGTGAATAAATGCTTCGGGTGTATTTTCTTTTGCTTCTTTGCCTGATTTACTTGATCATACTTTCCATATTTAAATTTGTGTGCCTGTTGTATACCCCTTGTGTACATTAGGTAGAACTCTTTTACTTATAGATATATTAAAATATTTCTAGCACTTTATGCAGTTAAATTGGTCTTTATAATTGCATTATTCAAGAGAAGCATACGTTACCATCCTGCTGCAAACATTTTCTGCACTTTGTGATTGAAGTTCCCATTTTAATTAGCTTCCCCATGTTGTGCAGGTGTATTCTACTTCAGTGGCAATGCTTTTCACAGCATTTGCTTCTTATTTTTTATTTGGTTTTAATCTTTCACTTCCCTTCATCCTTGGCACAATGTAAGTTACTTCTAATTACACGGTTGCTCTCGTTGTTCATTTTTCTGTTGTTCTGGCGTGCATTTATATAATGTTGGGATTGATGAGTGATGACGCCATTATTACTTGTTTTTAACAAAAATAACCATTGAAAGCATGATGGTAGTTATGTTTAATTACTTTATTTCTCTTGCTTCCAGCACTGTAGCAGTCTCGGTATATTTGCATGCTGTTGGGAAGCAAAGATAATTCCATACCAGCTGTGCAGTGTAAAGGCTCTCATCCTTCGCCTCACCTCTCCTCTATGATGATGTTGAGCAGATTATCACAAAATCAGTGATATACCTGTATTTGTAATGTTGGTATGTGATTTGACAACCTTCATCTGTAAAACATTTTTGATCAATTACATCTATGAATTTTGAGGCTTCGTCCTTCGTTTTGCTTGTTTTGCCAAACTGACTTGCTGATTGAGTCATGCTTGAGATTTGGTTTTAAGGTAGGACTGTGAGATGGAAAGCTAAAAGCAATAAAATTTCAAGCAATCAATGATAATATTCAGGATAATATTGACTGACAACTTGCCTTTTTAATGTGAAGAAATTGATAGACTTTTTTTTTTAAAAATTTTTGGGAGTAAAGCAGTGAGTCACTTTTATTGATGTATATCGATAAGCTTTACTATAGAAGAGGGGGTCCCTCGAACCGCACCATATCAGTAACATAGGATTCAGTAGGCTAAAAAAAAGGAGCTTTGCTTTGCTTGACTTTAAATCTTATTTAGGTGAATGCATCTTGTTTAATTAATCTCAAATGCATGGGCAAAGTGGAAAAGAAGTTGAATACAATAATGGAACTATACCTTGGTTGAACAGTAGCTCTCGGTAGACTTGAATGGCAGCTACAAGGAGAAGCAAATTAGTTATGAGTTAAGACTTGTGACAATGCATTTCGTGTATCCATTTGAAGAATACAGGTGGTACGTAGTGCAATAGAAGTTCCCTACATATGGAAAATACCACAAAGTTAATCTATAAATTGGTATAAAAAAATTATAAAAAGTTACAATCAAATATTATTATAAAAACTTAATGCTTGGTTTGGAAGTTTGGAGGGAGAGGAGAGTAGAGGGGAGGGGAGTAGTGGGGAGGAGAGTAGAGGGGAATGATTATCCTTCACCTTGATTGGATGTTTTTAAAATTAAGTAAAGGGCATGGTTTTAAAAACTGGTATAGTTTAAATGGGTTGGGTAGACAATGGACAACAATAAATAGGTGATCCTGACCCATAATGATCCAACCCAAAACCCCAAACCCGTCATTTGCCACTTCCCAGGCCCTCTCAATCTCACCGATATCAGTATATCACTAACCACAACAACCCTCCATCATCTCCCTCTCATGCTCTCCAGCATCCCTCACCATAAGTTTTTTTTTTTTTTTTTACTTTTGAACTTGTGTTTTTCTATTTAAATATGGTTTAATGTTGTATAGTTGATTACATTCTGTGGAAGAAGAAGCATGATAATGAGAATTAGTGTAAGAGTGAGAATGAGAGTAGTATTGTATTGTTATTATTAAGAAGAATATGCTTGTTTTTGTGGCCACCTTCAGCTTTCGTGGGTGAACTGAATGTGGTTGTAATATGTATAGTATAGTATAGATGCTGTCCCACTTTCAGACCAAGGGGGACGCCATGGTTTACTTAGTGCTATTGTGACTATAAGTATCATATTCATAGGATCCTATCTAAGTGTGCTTTGTTTATTGATTTCATGTGGAGTTTGTGTTGTGCTGCTCTATTGGGGTTTTAGCATGAATTTGCTTACTGAAAGAAAGAAGGAAATTATGGAGATTTCCCTTTGTGCTATACCTTTGTCCTACCTTTTATAATTACTTGTCAATGGTTTGCATTATTCTTATTGCTAGTTGAAAATTATGTAAGTATTATCATAGACATGATGGTGGGTGTTGCTGATGGCGGCAATTAAAATGAACTTATTTTCATGATATCGGCTCGTGTAAGTGAATCATTATTGACATCTTAGAAAATAGCATATATATGTTAAAAGTATGTGGTTAAATGATTAAATTTATCATATCCCAATAGCTTAAGCTTTGGTGACAATCGATAATTTAACATGGTATTAGAGTGGACGGTCCTAAATTCGGTAATTTAACAATATACAATTCTGTCATAGTACTTGTTTCCATACTAAGGTTACAAGGCTAGATTCACATAAAGCATAAAGGTTAAAGAGCAACAATGTTGCCACCTACCATAGTAGAAATCAGCTAGAATGCTTAATAGTGTAGAGAACAAGATTACTTGTGTGTAACATGCTTCAAAGACTTAGCGAGTGTTTGGGTAAGAATAAAAAATTAAAATTATTTCACTATTCTTCTTATTTTTGCTACTATTCGTAGGTCCCATTGCACTTTTTGGTACTATTCATAGGTCTCACTATGCTATTTCAACTAAATTTTACCTTTATTTATAGTACTTTCAACAATAAGTTTTCAGTTTCAGCAAAATAAGCAGTATCCAAATAGACCCAACTCAAGTTTCTTTATGGTGAAATACTTTCTTAAGAAGATATTTTCTTGATATAACATTCAAAAAAGCGCTGCTAGAACCTTCTAAAGCTCTTGGTGGAAACAACTACACGTCTAAACTTTTTATTTGTTATACTTGTTTTTGCAGATCTAATAAGAAATAAGGGGTCAAGTTTATGATTAGTCTGTTCACTTATCCAAGCGCATCAAATACCCTAATCATCTTCTAATCCATACCTAGGTCTAGTTGGCTAACTTGAAAAAGAGCAAAGCTATGTTAAGTGAATTCTTTTATGGTTTGGTCTAACCTTTGATTGGTCTCATGCATGGGTTTAACTATTAGTAACTCCATCACAGATTTTATAGAGTAGTTGCTCTTTTTGCATAACACTCTTTCTTTGCAATTCTTTAGATTCCTCATTGTTTAACTATTAGTCACATTGAAGTTTGGAAATTAGTGCCTCATTGTTTGATTTGGTGCATTTGGCGTGAAAGGAATGCTAGAAGTTTTGAGGGTTGTGAACGTTCTTTGTTAGAGATTAAGTCTTTTTTCTTGCACACTCTCTTTGAATGGAGTGTGGTCTTTTCTCATTTTTCTTGTTCTTCCCTTCCTATTTTTCTTGGCCGTTGTACGTTTGTTTCCTGATTTGTGCCCCCATAGTGCATCCCCAATATACTCGGTTTGGCACTTTTTCTTTTATTAATAATATTTTTACGTTACTTATCCAAAAAAGAAGAAGAAGATTCCTCTATGTGATATCAAGTGGTAAAGTTTATCATCAATTCAACCTCTGTCTCTTTCTAGCATAAGATTCTTTCTTCTTTTCACCTTCTAGAATTTATTTTTGGTTGACAAATTGAGATTTATCAACAGATATATATATATATATATATATATATATATATTTGGAACTATACCTGTAATGTTTTTAGCATTCCTCCAATCTCATGTAGCTCCTTCTCTATCCTACAATTTTCTCTAAATCAAGTTTCAACTGGCACCATGTAAATTCACATACTAGAATGTTTGGTAAGATAGCCCACTAGAACTTTAATTTTCATTCAAGAAAAAAAATTATTGCAACATATTGCACAAGAGCTTTTCAAATATATTATTGTATTTTGTGCAATAAATGAATTGTTCAATTGTATTTTACTTTCATGAGTTCCTTGGTGTTAGTCATAGAGGGGGTGATGTAGGACAAATTAGGGATTTGTCTACATTTAGTTGTGGTGGGTTTAGGGTTAGGAAAGAAGAAGAATTAGAGAGAAGTTACGGCTGTTTGGGGGTTGTGTGAACGGTACTCCTGAACAGTAACCCTAGAATGAAAGAAGAGAAAATAAAGAAAAGAGAGAAAGAAAAGAAACAACAAAGGAAAACGTGCCTATTGCTCAAACACTCAAATTTATTAATCAACTCATTCTACTCCTTTAATACATTGAGCACCCTATATATATAAAGACTTTTACTTGTACCAGTAGTATTAGGATTCCTAATAGCACAAGGACTACTATATTTAACCCTAAGAAATTAAACCAAAGCCCATACATAATGACCCATAATTAAATAAAACTCATTAATAAAAACTATGGCCTATAACTATGGCCCATGCCCAACAATTGTAAAATTACTAAAATACCTTTGACTTAAGAATAACCAAATAAAATATTAAAACTTAATTAACTACCATGGACACTTATTCTTGGGCTTTGCCTTATTTTTAGGCTTCCAAAGAGAATATCCTTTCTTTAACCATGTTATGATTCCGCCATCAGGGGGGAACCCCATTGTTTGCTTAGTGCTATAGTAAGTACTAACTGTAAGTATCATATTCAGAGGATCCTATCTAAGTGCTTTGTTTATTGATTTCATATGGACTTGTATTGTGCTCTATTGGTGTTTTAGCATGAATTTTCTTACTGAGAGGAAGAAGGAAATATTGTAGATTTACTTTTGTGCTATACCTTTGTGTCCTACCTGTTATAATTACTTGTCAATGGTTTGCATTTTTCTTATGCTAGTTGGTAAAAATTATGCAGTATTATCATAGACATGATGGTGGGTGTTGCTGATTGCAGCGATTAAATGAACTTATTTTCATGATATCGGCTCGTTTAAGTGAATCACTATTGACATCTTAGAAAATAGCATATATACAACTCTGCCATAGCACTAAGTTCTTGCTTTCATACTAAGGGATCCTAGGCTAGTTTCACATAAAAGTTAAAGAGCAGCAGTGTTGCTGCCTACCATAGTAGAATTAGCTAGAATGCTTAATAGAGAACAAGATTACTTGAGTGTAACATGCTTCCTGGACTTAAGCTTAAGTTTTTTTGTAATGAAATACTTTCTTAAGAAGATATTTTCTTGATATGACATTCAAAAAAGTGCTGCTAGAACCCTCTAAATCTCTTGGTGGAAACAACTACGCATTTGAGCTGCTGAGTCTGTACTTTTTGTTTGCTTTTCTTGTTTTTTTGAATCTAATAAAAAAGAAGGGGTCAGGTTTGATTAGTTTCTTCACTTATCTAAGCACACCAAATACCCTAACCATCTTCTGATCCATGCCTAGGCCTAGTTGTCTAACTTGAGAAAGAACAGATCTTTGTTTAAGTTAGTTCTTTTATGGTTTGGCCTAACCTTTTTTTGGTCTTGCACGTGGGGTTTCACTAGTAGCAACTCCATTGAGGATTTTATTGAGTCGTTGCCTTTCTGTACATAATACTCTTTCTTTGTAATTCTTTAGACTCCTTTGTGGTTTATCCAGTAGTATAGTTTGTCATCAATTGGACCTCTGTCTCTTTCTTGCATAAGATTTTTTCTTGTGTTCACTTTCTAGATTTTTTTTTTGTCCTTGAAAAATTGAGATTTATTTATCAAAAAATATGTTTTCTTCTTTTTTAGAACTATTCTGCAATGTGTTTGGCATTCCTCCTTCTCATTCTCATGCCCAAAGCAAGTTTTAGCTGGCACCATGTAAATTCACATAATAGAATGTCTGGTGAGGTAGCCCACTACAACATTGATTTTCATTCAAGAACAAAATTTATTGTAACATATTACATAGGAGTTTTTCAAATATATTATTGTGGTCTATGCAATAAATTAACTGTTAATTTGCATTTGTACTTTCATGAGTTTCTTGGTGTCTGTCATCTGTCACAGAGGGGGAACCCCATTGTTTCTCTACTTTTTATTCTTTTACACTCCCAGGTAAATTTATTATATATTGATGATTGTTTCAGTAATGAATCCATCTCCCATGTGGGACAAATTGGTATTCAATAAGATAACGGAAAGGTTTGGTATTGTCTCCTTATGTCCTGGACTTTCTAACATGGATATATATCTAACATGGATTGAGCCATTATGCTGCTGAATGATTTTTTGTTCTTAGGACTATGCATGTGCCCTTGTTTTTTCTTGTCTTAAAGAAGTACTTGGGTCTGGACTGTGGAAGAAGAGAGGAGAAGTGGATTTGTTTGGGGGGGTGGAAAATAGGAAAAAAGATCAAAAGAATGCATAATAACTTGTGATTCTCAATGTATTAATGCAATATGAAGATGGGCAAAACTTAAGTTCAATTCCTTAAGTGCAACACTTTCGGTTTTTTAATTAAATTTAGACATCTGACTGTATTGATCAATGCACATCACAAACAATATTTTCTTTTCTGAGGAGAATTAAATTCAATACATTTATGTGTTTGAATATAATTCGGGAAATCTGTTGTATATCACTTAAGTTATTGTACCTAAGTGAAAGTGCTGCTGTCTTGGCTGACATGGTTGTTATTGGGAGAGATCTTATAGAAGATTTCTCAAATATTATGCTGCTCTGGCTTTCTGATTTCACCTTCTTTAGATTTTTGACATATTTTTTTAAATGAATATGATTTGCATCTGAGAGGTCATGAATTTGCAGAAGCTGACTACGGTGCATGAACCATTGACGCTGGAGAAAAGGTCTGCTTACTCCCACATTTACTGCAAGTGTTCAGTTTCAAGACCCTTTGAGCAATTCCAAGGGTTAAATTAACACCGAGTCTCTTATTACTATTTTCTTGTATTCCACCGGATATGTAATTCCAAGAAGCCTTAAGCAAGGGAGTTTTTGCGAAAACAATATATGATATGTTTGCAGAGCACTCTGTGTTGGGCTCCTCTCAGAAAATGCTGTGAAGTTAAGAGTTTGTAAAGAATTAAAGAACTGAAAAATCATGCCAAGCATTCTTAACGTAGGGTTCCAAGTATCTTCCACGCAATAAAAGAGATTCATATTAATTGCATGGTGGAATGGTTGAAGCTGTCATTATCTGCTGAAGCATCCCGCATCATTTTTCTTCTTTTCTTAAAGAAAAAAAAATTCTAGATTAATTTATCATGATGTTCCTTGGATCATTGGATTACTCTCTCTCTCTCTCTCTCTCTCTCTCACACACACACACACACACACACACACAATAAGAAGCAATAATGATGGAGGATGTTTGGTCTCTGCATAATTTTGTTTTGGAGTGTTTTGATCCTCTTAGTAGGCTCCAAGCCTTTTGTTGATGCTATTTCGCAGTGCTCAGTTCTTAAGTTTTGCTATATAATAAAAACTTTTGTGTTAAAAAAAAATGTTAACAATATCGAGTATCAAGTCTCTAGCCCAAGAAAATTTTGTACATATGAAATTGGTCAGGATATTCAATGAAGCCAAGTATTTTGTTGAAGTTTCACTAAAGGGACCGCAAAACCATGAAGGCCTAGGTCAAGCTAGACCCTGAACAAACCCACAAGACCAGGCTTCAGCCAAGGCGAGTCTAGCCCAAGACCATGGCTACAGGGCAATCTCATGACGTCCTTGTACAGTGTATCTCGCACATTAATAGGTGAGACCCTTGTAAAGAGGGAGCATATGACATAAGGGGGCCAAACACTTAAAAAGGTAGGACCATGCTTATATCTTTGTTTGAAATGCCTAAAGCTCGGTGACTAAGCGTCCTCACCTCAAAAGGAACATTGGGGAAGTTTACTTATGCTATTATTTCAACGTTAATTTCCCTAGCTAATGTTACTCCTTCTGCATTAAGTGCAACAAGACATGTCATTACTTTCTAGCATTGGAAATCGTATTCTAGGATTATATTCTCTTAACCAATCTGAGGGGGTGATGTATTGTCAAGATCTCCTCAATTTATAGAGAATTGGTTATCAACCGTACCCACAAAAGCTTTATAAAGACTCTCAAACCAATGCAAAAGGTATGTGTTACAAATAATCATGGTTACAAAGCAACCTAATAACGCCCTATCAATATAATCCGCACATTGATAGGTGAGACACTTGTAAAGAGAAAGCATGTTGCATAATTGGGATAAACACTGAAAAAGCTAGGACCATGGATAGATTTTGGTTTGAAATGCCTAGAGCTCAATGATGGAGCATCCTCGCCTCAAAAAGAAACCTTGGAGAAGGTCACTTATCCTATCATGTCAACATTAATTGTCATTACTAATCTTCAATCCTTTTACACTAAATGTAACTAGACATGTTCTTACTAATCTTTAATCCTCTCAACCAGCTTGAGAGGATGATGTGTTGTCAGGATCTCTCCCACTCTATGGGAAATTGGACACCAACTCCACCCCTCTCCCAAACCATCACAAAAGTTACGCATTACATATCAATGTTACTCTGCAATTTTTCTCTCAAAAGTTGCAAGAAATTCTTGTACCGACGTCTATTGCATCTTGACAAACCCACTACTGGTTGGCCCAAAGACCAGGAATAGATTGTTCCTATGTTTAAAGTTGTTATTTAGTAAATCTCCTCTCCTCATATCACATTGTTCAGTCGGCCACCTTGTTGTGGTCCTATTCTCAAATTCAACACATCACTTAAGAAAAAGAAAAAATTGTCAAAATGTTCACAATTCTTAACCTTGAAATTGATATTCATTGGACCAAAAGGAAAATGAAAACCTTGGAAGTAGCATGGAACCGACTGCACGTGTTTCTCCTTTAAAGCAATGGCATTCTATTACTATTATTATTATTATTATTTTAAAATTTTTGATGCTATAATAATTACTTAAGATTTTGAAGTAGAAGTGAAATCCAGAAAAAGAAAGAGTTGCCTAAGCAGAATGCCAAACTCTTAACATATATATAACATTGAGTTAGTGGGGCCTCAGCCTTTTGTTGATACTACTTCGCAGGACTTGAGAATTGAGATCCATTTTGGAGAGAGAGAGAGAGAGAGAGAGGTTTAAGTTACACCTTGTGTAACTCTAAAGAGTTACATATGTTCTAAACTATTGGATTTAAGTAAATCCAACAGTCAAAAAATGCACTCATTAATGCTGATATTCTGATAAGAATCTTATTTATTATCCTTATTTATAACATTTCATATCTATCTCTAATCCCAAAAATAGGTATATTTTCCTCTCTGTTTTCTCATCCACTACACGTTTCTCTCTCCTCCATTGCTCTTCCACCTCCATTTTCATAAGGTTCCACCTCCCCAGCCACATAGAATCTAATGAATCAAAAACTCGAACAAAAAAATACTGAAGGGAATTGGGTCTTGACAAGATAACGTAAGGCAGTAAGGAGAGGGGAATAATTAGCCTTTTCATAGTTTGTAATTTTGTTAATATGGTAATGGTAAATTTGGTAATTTATTTGGTCAAACATTTCTATGCTCTACCCTCCCTTCAAATCTCTCCAATTTGAGGGAATTAAAAATGATAGGTTTGAAATAGTTAGAATCCCTCAAAATCCCTCCCACTCCTCCCTTAAAAAACATCCAAACAAGATTATTTAACTTACTCTCCATCCCTCTACTCCCCATCCATCCAAACAAGCTTAAGAGTTAATGTGATAATAAATTTAATTAGTATTAGTTAAAAAAAAATTAGAATCCTTCACATCACTCCAAAAATTATCAGGAAGGTTTATGTAGACCTCCAACCACACAAACTTGCTACACTCATTAACTTTGCTCAGAAGGTGAAATTGTGGCTTCCAACTTAAAGCAGACATATGGTCTTTATGTTCTAAAATAGGAATATGGGAGCATTGCTTCGTTCATAAACATTGAATGAGAAAATAGTCAAAATACCATAATTCAATTGTTTTTATAAAAAGTGTTAGAAATACTGAATCAATGTGTTGTCTTTCTCAAACTAATAAAATATACATAAGTGTCTTATATAAGAGGCAGAGTGTGTAGTACAAGTATGTATGCTATACAAGTAAAGAAGGTGGGTTTAAAACCCACAATCTATTACACATTAACAGCCCCCCTCAAACTCAAGGTGAGTGTGAAACCAACTTGAGGTTGTCAACCAAAGCACAAAGGCGTCCCTTAAAATGTAACTTGGTGAAGATATCTGCAAGTTGATCTTTAGAGGAGACCGAGAACAACTTTAGAGCACCATGGACAAGATGATAATGGATAAAATGACAATCGATCTCGATGTGTTTAGTCTGTTCATGGAAGACATCATTGTGAGTAATATGAATAGCACTCTATTTTTCACAATAAAGAGGAGTAGCAGAGGATGTGGACACCACCTAAGTCCTTAAGAAGCCATCATATCCAAAAGAGCTCAGATGTGGTATCAGCAAGAACACAATATTCTGCTTCAATACTAGAATGGGCCATAAAGGTTTGTTTCTTGCTTCGCCAGGAAATCAGAGAAGAGCCAAGAAGAAAGCAATAACCAGTGGTGGACTTGCGATCAGTAGGATCTTCTGCCCAATTAGCATCAGAGAATGCACAGAGAACAAGAGGAGACTAAGCAAAGTAGAAAAGGACATGGAAGAACCTTTCAAGTATTGAAGAATGAGCAGTACAACAGCATAGTAAGTCGATCGTGGAGTAGACAGATACTGGCTCACCTAATGAACAACATAGGAAATGTCTGGACGAGTGACAATGAGATAAACTAGGCTGCCAACCAGTTGTCTATAAAGAGAGGGATTAGACAATGGTTCCCCCCCTGAGGGAGTTAGATGCGCATTAAGTTCAGCTGAAGTGTCAACAACTTGCTATTAGTGAGTCCAGCTCGATACAAAAGTTTAGAAGCATACTTAGCCTGAGTAACATAAAGACCATCTGTGGAATGAGTGATTTCAAGACCAAAGAAGTAGCTGAGATATCCAAGATCTTTTATCTCAAATTGCTGACTGAGAAAATCCTTTAGGTCTTGAATGCCACTAAGGTCATCACTAGTTATAATCATATCATCCACATATAGGAGAAGCAAGATGGTGCCTTTGTTGATGCGACGAAGAAATAAGGTAGAATCATAATGGTTGGCAATGTAACCCAAGCGAGAGATAGTAAAGCTGAACTTGGCAAATCAAGCTCGTGGAGCTTGTTTAAGGCCATAAAGTGCACGTTAAAGGTGATTAACTTTGTTTGGTTCAGTGGAGAGACCAGGAGGAGGTTCATATAAACTTCTTCACTTAAATTCCCATTAAGGAAGACATTTTTAACATACATCTGAAAAAGGTCTCATTTACTGGTAGCGGGAATAACTAAGAGGGCACAAACAGATGAGATTCGGGCAACCGGATCAAAGGTCTCTTCATAATCAATCCCATACATCTATGTAAAACTTTTTGCAACAAAACGAGTTTTATATCGCTCAATGGACCCATCCGAGCGAGTCTTGATTTTGTAGATCCACTTACAACCAATCATAGATTTCCTAGGGGGGGAGTCACCAAATCCCAAGTATGGTTTTTAGATAATGCATCAAGTTCCTCTTTCATTGTAATCTGCCATAAAGGGTCAGTGGAGGCCCTCACGATAGGTGTGAGACTCGTGCAGTGTAGCAAGGGCAGTATAACAATGATAGTCAAATAAATGAGCAGGAATGGATCTTACCCAAGTTGAGTGACGAGGTGGATTGTCTTGTGCAAGATCTTCAGGCAAAGCAAGAGTAAGGGGCCCAAGTTCAGGGTTGGGCGGCTCATCTTCCACCTGTTCATTAGAGGATGATCCAGGAGAGGTATCAAAAATATCTGGTGGTTGGACAGAGAAGTCTATAGGAGGATTAGGATTAACTATAGAAGGAATATGTGGCTCATCTAGAAAAATATCTAAGACAAACGAGGTAGATAGGGAGGCATGACAGTGAGAGATCTTGACAAAGAAGCGATGTTCCCAAAAGACAACATTGCGGGAGATACGAAGAGGATGAGAGACAGGATCATAACACTGATACCCCTTTTGAGTTTCACCGTAGCCAAGAAAACAACAAAGTCTAGACCGAGGCTCAAGTTTGTTATGCTCATGTGGCTGAAGAAGAACGAAATAGGCAGAACTAAAGGAGCGAAGGTGACGATAGTCTGGAGGTGATCCATAAAGACGCTTATATGGAGTTTCATTTTGGATGATAGGACTAGGAATACGATTAATAGTATGAACAACATGAAGAGCAATTTCACCTAAAAAAGGAGCAGGAACTTTGGCAGAAAGAAGGAGAGCACAAACAGTGTTCTACCATTTTGCTAAGAGATACCTGGACAAGTTAGTTGATGAACAGTGCCATAGGAGTGCAAAATAGCTTGGAAAGCATATTGAGTGTATTCAAGAGCATTATCAAATCAAAAAATATTGATACATTTGGAAAATTGAGTTTTAACCATTTTTGCAAAATTAGAATATATTTGCAATAATTCAGAACTATATTTCATATGAAAAATCCAACTATAGCGGGAATAATCATCAACAAAGATAACAAAATATCAAGATCCATCAATACTAAAGACAGATGAAGGCCCCTAGACATTAGAATGAATAAGGTCAAAGATATCGGTGGACATTGATTCACTAGTATTGAAAGGCAAAGCTGGTTGTTTTCCTAACTGACATGAAACATAATCAAAATTTTCTATGGACACTGAACCTAACAAACCTCTAGAAGCCAAGTGTTGTACCCGAGAGGAAGATGCGTGACCAAGTCGGGCATGCCAAAGTGCAAGGGAAGGAATAGAAGAAATTGTAGCAGCAACAGAAACAAGAGCAACAGGTGGAAGACGAAGGTTGTCCATGGGAAACATACGTCCAGCTTTGGGACCAATCCCAAGCTCCTGTCCCATCCTTGGATCTTGCATAACACACCCAAAATAATCAAAGGTAATGCGATAACCCAACTCAGCTAATTGTCCTACAAAAAATAAATTGTAAGACAGGTTAGGAACATTAAAACCTCAAGAACCGAGAGGTTGGAGGTCGAGATAGAACCTATATTATGACTAATCATTGTGGAACCATTAGCTGTGGGAATATTAAGAGGGAGTGGTGTAAGTTCAAGTTGAGAAAATAAGGATGAGTGAGGTGTCATGTGGTCACAACAAGCAGAATCCATAAGCTAAGAGGAAAGAGACATACCAGATGAAACTGAGAGAGAAGAGGAATACGATGTATTACCAACCATGCGAATGGTATTAGCGATGATGTTTTGTATGTCAACTGTGGAAATGGTGATAATGGATTCAGAAGACTTGGACTTTGCGGAGATAGAAGCCATTGGTTGGATACTCTCAGTGTTAGCAATAGTAGCAGCAAAAATGGAAACAGCTGATTTGTTGCGTTGATAGCAAGTCTCAATATTATGGCCAAGACGTTTGCAAAAATTGCAAAAACATTTGTTGGATTGTCGACGACGGTTATTACAATAATAAGAAGACATGACCTTATTCTTTGTTTAGTAGCAAAATTTGTAAAAATGGACTGCAAAATGTAATCTACGCGAAAAACCGGGTAAGGAGTACCTGGACTGCAAAAAATCAACGGTCAACGATGGTCAAAGTCAACAGTCAAGGTCAACAGCGGCTGACGAGACAAGTCAATGGATGACGTAGGCTTGATGACGTTAGCGGCTGAAAGGCGCTAATGTAAGCAGACGACGTCAGCTAGGGCTGACGTGGCAATATGATGTCACAAATGAAGTTAGCGGGTTTAGGGGTGGCGCGTGTAGCTCGTGAAGCGCATAGATGACACTGTAGAAAACTGTGGCGGCGCGTGCGGTGTCCGATGAGGTCGGTTCTTTCTTGATGATGTAGATCGGAGGAAGATGATTCCGACAGTGACGGTGGCAACTGAATCGGAGCAACCCTTATGGCGCGTGGAAGAATTTCACCGAAATTTTGACCGGCGCGTGGATGGTTAGATGGTGATGGTTTCGGAAGCATTGTGTAGAGCGGTTGAAAATCTACATGATGATATTTCTTATGTGCTAATTGGAGCTCCGATGTGAGAGATTCGACAGAGGCAGTGGTCTTGGTGGTGGTGAGCGAACTTCTGACATTGGAGATTCAACCTTGAGAACCTCTAACGGTGGCTGAGCAGTCAGGAGAGGACACTGAAAAGGTTTACTTGGCAGTGGAAAATACCAACAAAGACAATGCTGCAAGACACAAGAAAATTAAAGCAATAACTTTGATACCATGTTATAAATACTGAATCAATGTATTGTCTTTTTCAAATTAATAAAATATACATAAGTGCCTTATATAGGAGGCAGATTGTGTAGTATAAGTATGTGTGCTATTATGCTATATAAGTAAACAAGGTGGGCTTAAAGCCTACAACCTATTACACATTAACAAAAAGTATAAAGATAAAATTCAAGTACAGTTCTATTTACGTTTTGTAGGTACGTTTTCCATTGAATTCAACCACATAACATATTATTAATCAATAAAGCAAGACAATATTAGATAAAACAATCAAGCTTAGCTGCTCAAGCATGCGACTCTCAATCTTCAGCAAATGAGCATGCTTGGAACAAAAGCCTGCCAAAAAAACCAACCGTAAAGACTCCGTATGCTATTAGATAAAACAATATATTTTACTACTTCACTTGAAAGCAACCCATGAAACCATGACTATATATAAATAACTTGCACATCTCCTTCCTCACATTCACTCATCTATTCATCTTTATCTCTGTCTGTCAGTATTGAATTCTTAAGCACAAATGGCTTTCTATTCATGTTCTAAGATCTCCTTTCTGGCCTTATTTTCTGTGTCTCTCTTTGCATGTTGTGCTCGAGCTCATGATTTTTCGATTGTGGGTTATTCACCGGAACACTTGACTTGCATAGATAAAATCATAGAGCTGTTTGAATCATGGGTGTCAAAACATGGAAAAACTTACAGGAGCATTGAAGAGAAGTTGCATAGGTTTGAGATATTCAAAGACAACTTGAAACACATTGATGAGAGGAACAAAGAGATTAGTAGCTACTGGCTTGGGTTGAATGAGTTTGCAGACTTAAGCCATGAGGAGTTTAAGAATAAGTATCTAGGATTGAAACCTGCTTTGCCCGAAACAAGAGGGTCATCTAGAGGTTTCAGTTATAGAGATGTGGTGGATCTGCCCAAGTCTGTGGATTGGAGAAAGAAAGGAGCTGTAACTCCAGTCAAGAACCAAGGTTCATGTGGTATGTAACTCTCTCTCTCTCTCACAATAAATATATCATGTATTGGATATATGCATCTTCATTTCAAGGGTGGATCCTTCTATGTCCTCTATGTTTGTGTGGTACTGTGCATTTTGCATGCATATATACATGACTATGCATATATATGTGGTTAGCTAGTGTTTTTTTTTGTTGATCATGTAGTGAGTATAGATGATGATATGATGAGCATGCAGGTAGTTGTTGGGCATTTTCAACTGTAGCAGCTGTCGAGGGCATCAACCAGATAGTCACTGGAAATTTAACTTCATTGTCCGAGCAACAGCTAATTGATTGTGATAGAACTTTCAATAATGGCTGCAATGGGGGTTTGATGGATTATGCATTCCAATTCATTGTCTCCAATGGTGGATTGCATAAGGAGGAAGACTATCCATATTTAATGGAGGAAGGAAGTTGTGAAGAGCAGAAGGTAAAATACATTAATTAGCTTAATTTGTTCTATACCAAATTCAGTTGTTAACAAACTCTTGTAATAGAATTATTGATTACACATGTTTATCTATCTTTAGGAAGAAATGGAGGTAGTGAAAATTAGTGGTTATCAAGATGTGCCACAAAATGATGAAGAAAGTCTTTTGAAGGCACTTGCTCATCAGCCTCTCAGTGTAGCTATCGAGGCCTCTGGTCAAGATTTCCAATTTTATAGCGGGGTAAGCTAGAAATAATCTATAGGGAAAATGTTCAAGCCACTATCTCTTTTATTACTAAAAAATAATAATAATAATGTGAAAATGAATGCGATTAAGGTCACTTTAATGCAATTAATTTCACTTTTATTTTTGGGATGTATGAATTTATGACACATCTTAATGATTTACATATATAGTAAAATCTGACGTCTCTAACATCACTCTAATATATATCCTCTCATTAACACAAATATATTTACATCCATACACATTTCTATGCCTACAACTTGCTTTCCCAAATTATGCATGGTTTTGTTGGCTTGGCAGGGAATATTCAATGGGCATTGTGGGACTGAGCTAGATCATGGAGTAACAGCTGTTGGATATGGTTCATTGAAGGGGTCAGATTACATCATCGTGAAGAATTCATGGGGACCTAAATGGGGGGAGAAAGGGTACATAAGGATGAAGAGAAACACTGGAAAACCAGAGGGGCTTTGTGGTATCAACAAAATGGCTTCATATCCTACCAAAAAGAATTGATCTACTAATTCACTTCTCATGTCAACTTTAATTTCTTCATTCCATGTATGAATTAATATTTTTATTTGTAAGCCCATATTTTTCCTCCAATAAAATGGCTTTCTCTAGAAACTCTCTATAAGGAAAAAAATTGTCATCCAACTCTAGAAGACACGTGAAGAGCCTTTGTCGGCAAGCAGGGGCAGCTCAACTTAGCCAAATGGAAGAAGGCCCGTAAGATAGAATATATAATATATATTTATTAGTTTTTTAGTATTGCAAAAAATGTGTCACAAAAATATTGCAAAATAATATTAATAATAAGGCAAAAACATTATTTTGGTCTCTGCATTTTGGGGTCGTAGTCAATTTAGTCCCTACATTATGGTAGCAGTCAATTTTGTTTATGTTATTTTCAGCTTGTAATCAAATTGTCTTCTACCGTTAACTCACTAACGGAAAATGCCTACATGGCAAACAGTATGCATCATTGGCGCACATGTGGCTAATAAAATATTAAAAAATTATTTAATTGCTACTTTAAAAAAAAGCCACATCAGCAACTTTATGAATAAAAAATACACATCAGAAAGGAAAAAAATTGTAGGATGAGTTTTTTTTATATTTTAAAAAAGCCATCAAGCTTTTCTTACACTTTCTTGATTGTTGGGGTCGGCGATGGTTGTCAAAGAGCAATTTAGGATTTCAAAATTTCTAGGGCTTCAGTTTTTTTTTTTTTATTTAAAATTTGAGATAATTATTGTTGGTATAAGTAAGGAACAATTGTTTAATAATAACCTTATGTTTATGAACTGCGAATTAATCAATTGATTGTGTTAGTGTAAAATAAGGAGTAGTTGTTGAGTACTGAATGATTGTTTGTGTTCATGTGGCATGCGATTTGCTACTTTTGTGTTGCTGAATACATATTCTATTCAAAGGGTGATAATGATAAATATTATTGTGAGATAATGAATATATTTTCTGGGTTTAGCTTGATTTTTGTGTTTCCAGTTGCTCTGTTTGGCTAACAAGAAAGTCCAAGAATAGCTTGATTATTTGTTTTTAAAAGCTAATCCTTTTCAAAAAAATTCTAATGTGGATTTTTTAATCTTAAAAATTGTTGATGTGACTTTTTAAATAGAAATTAAATATTATTTTAATATTTTATTAGCCACACGTGCGCCAAATATGTACACCATTTGCCACGTAGACATTTTTCGTTAGTGAGTTAATCATAAGGATCAATTGGACTGCAAGTTAAAAATAATATGGATCAAATTGACTGTTACCAAAATGTAGGAACCATATTGATTGTAACTCCAGAATGTGGGGACCATAATGGTGTTTTTGCCTAATAATAAAGTAAGACCTCTCACCTAGCAAATAAAAAAAGAGCTCTTCTATTGGCTAATAGAATGTTTTATCTATTTGTCTTATAATTTAATTAAGGCCTAACAATTAATGAATAAAAATTATTTTCAAAATTATATTATACTTTTTTAAAAGTGTAAAAATCAAAAAGTTTACCCTTCTTTTCTCTTTCTATCAAAATTAAAATTAGAAGTAATAATTTTCCAAAGAAATTCATTATTGAAACCCATTGTTCAAAACCTGAAATCTAACATTGCCAAGACAGACAGGGGACCATTTCAAACATGATATTTTATTCAAATACTAATTGTTTAGATTTATTTTTAAATTAAAAGTTTTAAAATACAGTTGATATAATTAGATGAAAATAGTCCAATATTAAATTATATAAACACGCTAGATTTTTCTTACTAATACATGTATTGCTTATAAAATATTAACTAACAATACAGTTTAATTTTATGTCTACAAAATTAGTTATTCAAAATTAAAATTAATAAAATCATATTTAAGATTGACTATGTTACAAGAGAGATTAATTAGCGAAATCACCAATTAAAAAGAAAATTTTAGTGGAACTTGAATACAAAAACAGAATTAGTAGTAATCTTGCATCTCAAAAAGCAAGAAAAATGAAATTTTAAATGAAAAAATAACAAATCATAAATATTATTCAATAAGTATTTAAAAATAAGAAAAAGACCACTATAAGTTGTTGCCTTATGCCTAAATGTGTTGAGGTGGCCCTACATTGGGCCGTATTATTACGAACCATGAATTTGAGCAGGATTGGAAATGGATTTGTTTAATGTATTCAATAAAAATGATAGAATTTAGAATTTATAAGTTTTTAAACTGTTTTAATTTATTTTATAATACGCTACGCATATTAAAAAGTTTCGTAGCAATGTGGCCATATTTTGCATGAAAGGCATTTAACATGCTAGATATTTCATGATTTTGACATGATATCTTAGTATCAGTACAAAGAAACAAATTCAATTGAGGTTAAAGTTGTTAAAAACATACATATCAAATTGATGGCTTCACACAGAAGTGTTCAACGAGTAACACCGTTGGAATATTGGAAAAAACTAATAATTCTTCACTTCCTATTTTATATCGTTACCTTAGGCTCTAAAATGTATTGAGTTAGCCTTGGTGGCAAGTATTTTATCTAGCTAATAAACACAAACAAGAGAGAGTGAGGGAGCTAACATGGAAGCATGTTGAGGAAAATAATTTGTGGTTCTACACTTTTTCTTTTTCTTAAAAATAGAAAAATCTAAAAATTAACAGATACGATTCTTCCAAACAGTAATACCAAATGCCCTAGTATCAGAATTGATTAATTCTAAGCAAATAAGGATAATAGCGGAGTCACATACTAGAATGATTTTATTAATTCAAAATTTTGTTAACACAATTAAACTTGATATATTGGAAAAGGCAACAATGATGTAAAAGAAACCATTACCAATCCTGGGATTGGGAGGGAATCACATTAAAATTGTGCATAAAGATTTGTCTCTATTTTAACCGTTAGAAGCAATCACAATTTTATTTGTACAACTAAAAAGATTTAAATTACAGATACAACATATCCCAATTGTATCACATGCATAAAGAGTTCAATCCAATATGGTTTACTTCTCTAAACTCTCAAATTTGAGGAAAATATATTATAAGTCAATGAAGGTTTTCTCATGTTATTATAATTTCAAATAATGTATTTTTTGTTTATTTTAAATCTCATATATAGAATATCTAATAAGTCAAATTATAAAAAAAAATCTTAATAAAGGAAAAAATTTCAAGTTTATAATAAAATTTCAAGAAAACTATAATAATTAACTACCTAGAACGCTAGAAGGATTCTACAATTCATAAAAAGGTTTAATTTCATTATTATGTATAGGATTTTATCCAAAGTTATGTGTTTCTTTTTTTAGTTAGCAGTTGAATTGTCTTCTCATCTTAGTTGCCATTAACAAGACTTATGCTGACATGGATGAGTACCCTGCTACCACCGACCTTCAAACAAGTCTTTTTTAACATGTTACATGCTGCCAATTGATACGGAAATTGGTAATACATAATTATGTAATAATGAATAGTCATTCATGTAATTTTGATTTCTCAATAAAAAAATTTTAATATTATGTAAATTCATGACTAAATCCACGCAATCCCAAACCGTCATTCAACTAGTGTCTCTAAATTTGTGAGAATTAATTTTGATTTTTTATTACTTAACTGACTTAAGAATGACAATCACTTTGCCAAAAGTCCTATAACTCAACGCACACCTCCTAATATTTCCCACGAAAACAGCAAGGGTTCAAATCCCATCACAACCATGGTTGTACTTATCGAATTATTAAAAAATAATACTAATAAATAAGTTTCAGAAAGGGGGAGGTCTAATGGAATCTACGATACCCCGTTTAACTTGCAACAAAACAAAGTCATGCCCGAGGCTAAGGCAAGGAATAAGGATAACACTGAGAAACAAATCGTAACTGCAGCTAATTTTTTTATATATTTATTTGCGAGAGTTTGTAACATACACGGGACAGGGCTGTAGAGTTTTAGCCAAGAAGCTCTGCCTTTCCTGTTTGTTATCTATCTTCTTCAGCTAGGCTAATTATTGTCTCAATATTCTCATACTCTCAAAGTCCACACTCCACAATCCACACACATCAATTTGAAAATTTTGAAAAATAGAAGTCCGGTATGTATGGAGGATGAACAATAGGAGTGTGAGATAATCAGTAATCACTGCTCACCAAGTATTTGGCGAACCACAAAACCACGTCAACCAAAAAAAATATACCAAGCTTAAAAAAGTTTGGTTACAAACACGTGACAATTATATAGATTATCTATGTATAGTTTTAGTTACATAACTTTTTTAATGAGTCATGTGACTTATTTAAAAAATGCAAATAAATAGTCCTATAAATTGTCACGTTATAAATTGGAAAAAAAGTCTTATAAATGGATATCAATGTAATAGGAAAATCGCTAAACTTTATCTAAACCGGTGTTATATATATATATATATACTCCTAACATAAACTATATTAATATTTGATTTGACAACTTTATAAACAAAATTATAACTAAAAACAATTGGTTGTCATTGTGTTATCATGTTAGACAAACTAAATAAAATAGTACCACTTTCTCAAAAAAATAAAATAAAAAAAATAAAAAAGAACCGATTCAAAATTAAATTGGTTTTATTTTTGGTTGAACTTGTATCTTAAATAAACATATTATGTGGTCTGCCTAACACTTCCCTTTCCTATATTAATATTATCAAAAGAGTAAAAGGTCTGGGTAATTATATACATATTAGTAGAAAACCCGTACACTGCATAAGAAAATTTAATGTAATTTTTTGTTAAAAATCTGTTTATCTAAATATGAAATTTGATAATTATAATAGTTATTAATAAATTTTATTATGATTATGTTTGTATATAGAACTATACATTCTATATAATCTACCATTTGTGATAATTTGTATATTTTATCATTTAAAGAAAATATGATGTACCAAGATTCTAATGGGGTTTAACTACAAAATCAAATTTAAATTCAATTAAAAATTATATCTTAAATTAATTTTAATAATTGTGATAGTTACGAATAGAAATTTAATATGAATGTGTTTGTATAAGGAATTATATAATATAACATTAGACATTTATTATAGAAATTTAATATGAATGTGTTTGTATAAGGTATTATATAATATAACATTATACATTTATTATAATTGCGTTTGTATATGAAATTCTATATTTTACTATTTAAAAAGAATTGAGGGTTTAATTGTGCAATATAAATTAAAATTGAATTTAAAAAAATATATGAGAATAATGACGGTTAAAATTGTGACATCTAAAAAGCTTTCATAGCATAATATGTGTGCTTTTTTTTTTTTTTTGTAAGCCGTTTCAATTCAAAGGTGCGCTATTTTGTAATTTTGGACCTGAAGAGGATGGGAGAATACAATGCACGCACTTATTGCAAGACTTGAAGTCCCCAAGCGCTTGAATTTTCCTCTTGGCTTTCATGGGTTTTGGGCTATTGACAAGAAATTTTGTCTTTGATAAATAAGCTAAATTTCTACTTATGCTAAAGTGGAAACTATTATAGCAAAGTAATAGTTGTGTTATTGCATAAATGGACTTTATTGACATGTACACTTTGAATATTTTTGTAAATACAAATTTTCAAAATGCTTATTCCTTTATTGTTAGCCTAATTAAGGCATGTATTATAATGATTTCAAAAGAAGAAAAGAAATGGCACCATTGGCTCCATGTGGTAACAAGATGGTCAAGTTTGCATATGTGGAATTATACTAAATTTAATGAAATTCTTTGATTCACTCTAAAGATTAAGCTAAATACGTTAATAAAGTTAATAATATTTATACTTTTTAAGTTAGTTGTTTTCAGTTTCTATAAATTATTAATTATTTAATTTTTTGTTTTATTTTATGTAGTTGTATATATGCACATATTTATGTTTTTATTTATTTATTTTTATTATTGGAATGCTTCGATTTTTATTCAACTTGATTAATCAGAAATACATCTTGGGCGCACACGCACTCAATAAGGCTGGGAGTTTCCTCCAACCAAACAACTATAGACCCTATCTTCTTAGCATATTGGCCTAAGGTATGGGCTGGTTTATTCCCCTTCCTTCTTACATGTGTTCCATCAAAAAACCTATAGTTTTGGGCTTGAAATAGGACATTATCAGTTATTGTCTCCACCGAAGAGGTTGTAGCTGACACTCCTTTGAGGGCATTGAAGAGATTGAGAGAATCTGCCTCGAAGGTGACCTCCCTGAACCCCAGCCCAGAATCCTTTGGACTATGCTTCACAATCTGCCAAATCACATCCGAGAATTCCCACTTGTCATCCACCACGAAGTCACAGAACCAGAGCATGTGTCCACTAGTTTCAGCTTCCACCTTACAGCTCGTACACATGTCATTGTTGGTTATCTGCTGTTTCTTCAGGTTTACTTTGGTGGCCTGGATGTTTTTGCAAAGCCTCCATGTGAAGTCACAAACCTTAGGTGGCGTCCTCATGCCCCAAATCCTCCTCCATAGGTGTCTAGATTTCGACTGATCAGAAGCTTCACCCGAGATACTACTCCCCATGTCTTCCATAAGTAACCCAATGGTGAGAGTATATTTATATGTTTATGTTTATTATGTGCATATATAAACGCACTTGCCTATGTAATTGTTTATGTTTGAATCATAAAATTCACATTTTAAAGTCAAACCCTCACTCCATCATTGATTGGAAGTGGATATCATTGTTAATATACAGTGCGAAGTGCAAAATGCTGGTTTTGATAGTTAATTTGCTGCGAATTCATTTGTGAAAAAAAAAATTCATATTATTTTGAACTCAACTCTAGTACTAGAAAACTTACGCGAATCCAATTCAAAGAAAGTGGATAGAAAGATATATCTCATCTATTATTTGGCTATCATTTCATTTATTGTCAACCAAATATAATAAAACCCAAAAAAGTTTGTTGTAGCCCTTATGAAGAGAGGTTACCATGTAAGAATTGTTAAGACTATTATTTATATGGAGAAGATTTAGGTCAACATATATCTTTCTTATCAATACATCTTGAACATTTGTACATAAAAACTTAGTGGGACAAAAAATAGTAAAGAAAACAATAGTTTTAAATAATACAACAATGTGTATTGTTAAAAGAAAAGGAAAAAAAAGAAGAAGAAACCAGTTATTTAATTGCGTGAAAATAACACAAAACTGCTGTACTACAATTGCGATATTTGAATGTTGTTAGTAAATGAGGAGTTTTCCCACGTTTGCGGTAAACTCCTGCATACTGCAAATCAAATATAAAAATATTTGAAAATTTTTATTGTAGCATTTTTAAAAAGTAACCATGTGGAAGTGATAAGTGCGCATTATATATATATAAATAAAAAAATTCAAAGGTTTCTCAATTAAAATATTGACCTGTCATATCAATACACAACTAACTGTTTTAACGTATAAAGTTAGTAGAAAAAAATGGGTAAATAAGTAGCAATATTTTTAATCAAAGATTAAAAAAAGTAACAACAAATAATACTTTTAGAATGATCTAAACTTATTTAATTTGTTTTTCAAGAATTTATTAATATAAACAACCAAATAAGTTCTTAATGTATATATTTATTGCTTTAGTTATTTTCAGTTTCTATAAATTATTGATTTTTAAATTTAGTGTGATATTTTGTGTATTTGTGTGTGTGTGGTTATATTTTGGCATTTATATAATTACCTACTTGCTTGTTTATGCTTGTATCACAAAATTTACCATTTAGAGTCAAATCCTTACTTTGTCACTAATTAGAAATTGATATCACTATTAATAGAAGCAACAGAGTGCAAAATGTTGGTTTGACGATTGATCTCCTGCAAATGCACGAGGGGGAAAAGATTTTCATATTATTTTGGATCCATAACTCCAGTATTGGATAGCTTTAGGAATTTGATCCAAGTAAAATGAAAAGATAGATTTACGACATTCGTAATTTGGCCATCCTTCGCTTCAATACGAACCAATTATTATATCCAAAAAAGTTTGTTTTAGCCAGTGGAGTGAATTCCGTACCGTACCGGCCGGTACGGTCGAAATTTATCGTACCGGCAGGTGAACCGGTACAAAAACACCCATGATTCGTACCGCTTAAAATACCGGTCCTTACCGGACTATACCGGACGTACCGCTGAATATCGGACATCTCGGCCGAAAAATTGAGTTCCGGCGGTACTGAAAACTTGAAGAAAATGGAAGAAGTTAAAAGCAAAAAGCTCACGATGTCGTCCTCACCGGCTGTTTTCCCATGTTGTCAGCCATTGCCAGCCTTCCTCCTTCTGTTTTATCCAGCTGCTTCTCTTCCTCCTCCTCCTCCTCCTCCTCCTTCTTCTTCTTCTTCTTCTTCTTCTTCTTCAGTTTTCATTGAGACTGCACCAGTGTTCTTGTGCCTTTTGCTTTAGTTGTGTGTGTGTGTGTGGCTCTTGTTTCATGTGCCTTTTGTTTTGATTGTGTGTGGCTCTTGTTTAATATATTTTGTGTGAGTTCTGAGTCTTCTGACACCCCACGTGAACTAGAAATGAGCAATTTCAAACATGCTTTGACTTATAGCTGGCTACCACTCAAATTGGATAAACCATTTTATGTTTTTTTTTTAATAATTAATATTACCTTTTTAGTTCTTTATTATTATTACAATCTAGTATGTAAGGATATATTAATGGGTTGATATTCGAGCAAGAAATAATCATATTAAAAATAAGCAATTAATTTAGAGAAATATGCTATTATAAATTTAAGGATTCTTATATAGATTTATAAATAATTCTAAATAAATAATCAAGTATGTCTATATATACAAAATAATAGCGATAAATCCGAAACGGTACACCGGTACGTATTGACCGGTATCCGAAATATATCGTACCACTGGTCAAACCGGTACAGCCTCCGGTACGGTATTGACTTCCTTGGTTTTAGCCCTTGTGAGGAGAAGTAACCATCTGAGAGTCTTCAATACTAATATCATATGAAGAAGGCAAAGATTTTTTGGGTAAAATATTTACCTTCTACCCTTATACACCACTTTATACTTGTAAAAAAAAGAGTATATAAGAAGCAGTGCTCCACAAAAAATACAAGCAATACCTATTGGTTTTTTTATTAAAAAAAAAAAATTGTTCTTGGAGGACAAGAAATGATGGAAATGTTATCGATATCAATAAAAACATAAATAAATAAATAATTAATTAAACACTCCCAGTATAAGCAATTTGTGAAAGCTTCACATTGTAGATAAATAAACAGAAGAAATAAAAATCTTAATAGAAGGTTGGAAGGTATATGATAATTTTATAATAAATTCAAAATTTTCTCCATATTTGCAAAGTTAGATTCGCATTTTGTACTTCTTTCAAAAGACACTTGGCAAGAGAATGACACAGCAACTATAGTGAAGACACCGCATTTTGTACTCCTTACAACTTGTGACCCCATTCCCCAATAATGCTTGAACTCTAAGGCCCAAGGCCAATTTAGAGCCCAATCCGATATTAAATTGACTTGAGGAGTGTTAAATGAAAATATAACCTTTTAAATGAGCAAAAATTTAATTTTGAAAAATTAAATGACCAAAATGGCTCTCGACCTATGTACGTGAGCTAAAGCATGCGTATGTAGGCACATTTTTGCGTACGCAACTAGGGTAGCATAAGAAAGACAAGTTTTCTGCAATAATAGCTGAGGTTTGGAATGAATCCCACATCATCTAGAAGCCGTTTCAAACCCCTTTTTCAACTATAAAAATTCTTACATGGTACATTTTCAAAAGATATAGATTTCCCACGGGAAAAACTTAAGATTCACTAAAAAATAGTGAATCAAAAAGGAGTTTTTCACAACACACCTTCAAGTCATTTTTTATTTGTTGGGACCTTTTCTGGCCCCATTCCTTTGACTTCAAGATTACTAATCACTATTTTATTGAATTGTGATAGATTTGACTAAGGGAAACGGTCAAAAATCAAGCCTAGAAGCTTTTGCTTTAAGGTATTCTTTTGAACTTTTCTTTTTCCTTTTCTGCCTTTAATCTTTTCTTTAATCTGTTTCTTTGTTTAGTTTATGTTTGTTTAGGTTAGTTTTAGGCTTTCTTTGTGTTTTTTAGCATGTTAGGTTGCTAGATTTACGTTTTTCTATTTTGTTTGGTTTCTGCTCGGTTTTTGTGTTATTTAGGTTTTCTGGGTAAGGATTTGCATACGCATGATCTAGCTTGCGCACGTAGGTTGAACTCATGCGTACGCAGACCTGTTCTAGCGTGCGTGATTCCATTACCTAGAAACCCTAATATTTTGTTTGTTTTGTTTCTGCATTCACATATTTGTTCTGTGTAGCCCCTTTTTCATATATTTTAAGCCCCATAATTGCTTGTTCACCTTTTAACAGGTTTGTTTGTTATCACATGTTTAGACTAGGGTTTTCTTAGTTTCAATGTCATTCATTCACATGCTCATGTATTGATGTCATAAGTGCTGTGCTGCTGAGAGGTAATGTTCATACATTTCTTAGTTTCAATGTCATTCATTAGCAATGTCCATACATTTATGTTAGGGTTTCACTTTGATGATATGATGAAACATGCTTAGATGTATGATTAGGGTTTTATAATTTGTTTTCCTTGCTATGATGATGTGCCTTTCTGCCATGTTTAAGTTGCTGCCCTTTTTTAGCTGTATGATAGGTTTTTACATGTTAGATGGATGCTAGGTTTTCTTTGGCATGTTTGGTTCTCTTTTGTTTAGGTAGATTGATAAGTATGTTTTTTTGGGACGAATGATGCCATGATTATATACTTATATGTATGCTAGCGTGTGTGTGAGTATAGATGCAAGTGTTGAACGTGTTTTTAATAAGGTTAGGACGTAAGACACAATGATGGAAGGCCAACCTTAGGGTTGGGCGATTTTGGGTGCCTAACACCTTCCCAAGAGTGTACCTAAACTCCGAATCTATACTCTGGTAGTAAGACCAAGGGTCCTTCCTTGAAATGACGCTATATTCATGGTTCCTAGACCATATAATTAGGTGGCGACTCTAACACTCTTTCCCTTGTGCCCACACATAGCTCCAAGATAGGCAAACTTTTTGGAAACTTGCTCCAAGTAAAATACAGAGGTAGATTTTTCATCCTTCCACTCACTACCAATCAAATATAATAATATTTGTAAAAGTTTGTAGCAATCCCTATGAGAAGTAATGTTGTAGGGATGATCAATTCTTTATATATATATATTCTTCTAAAACATTGACCTTTCACATTGACACACTACTAAGTACTAACATTTTATAAAGTAATATGCAATAATAGTGTAAAACAAATAACACAAGATATTGGTGATGAACTAGTGGAAAACCAATGGATGCATCCAGAGAAAAAACCAATTAAATGGTTCCCAAACTTCAAGATGGAATTCATTATACAAAATTGAAGTTTACTATTGTGGAGAAAAACACCTTAAAGAGACCCTTGAGTAGTTAATATAACATATAGAAACACCACTTAACCTAAAATGCTTATGCCTTGTGAGTATGAGTTCAACTAAGTTATATTAACCAGTCACTTTTCTCATTAATATCCAATGTGCGACCTTATTACTTAACTAATCACACTACTCACTTGTAAATATTCTAACATTTACAATCTAAATCATACTCATCTTCCTAAACTTTATCCAGTAGAGAAAACTTACTAATGTGACTCTACTTGGACTCTTCTATCTTCAAAATCTTCCACAAACCCCATTTGTGACTCTAAAGACCGCCTTGAATACTTGTTCTCTATAGCAAGAAAGTTGTGGCTTTAGCCTTGATCACAAAATAGTAACATTGTCTTAAGATTGATCTTTGTACTTAAAAAGGTATGGTCAAATTGGGGTTTTTTCTTCTTCTTCTTAGATGCAAGACAATATTCTATAAACCCTTTTTTTTTGTCGACTATTGATGAGAAATTATTAGATCTTAGGAAGAACACTCGACTAAATTAAATACAACCGCTTGTGCTTGTGTTGTTTAGTTTCATCGATCTCTCTAATTCTTAAAACTGCTACTAGATTAAACCTTTAGCGCTTGTCTTTGGTTGTTTAGTAGTTAAGGTTTATTAGATCGCTTGTTTTCTAATTAACTGCGACTAAGGAGAGATAGGAAAATAGTACCAGCGGTGAATATTCAAAGTGTGAATTGATATATACTTGCATTGATGATCAGTTGTAAAATTCCGGTAGTGGATGTTGACTTAGACCAAGGTTTGTTCTTTTGATTGATTTCGATATTTTAATTTGAATTGTTTCTTAATTGTTTTTCTTAAAATTGTTTCCGTTATACTTAAAACCACCCCCCCTCCTTGTTCATGAAGCATAAAATTGTTTTGGTTGCCTGCGATAGCACACCAACTATTATGTGTCCTTATATACTTTTGCATTGTTGCAATTAAAATAATGCAAACCCAAGTGTAGATTTTTCACAAGTAATAATATTTTGGCAAGTCTGAGGTCGATCCACAGGGAATGGTTGGCACTATAAAAACCTCTATTATTAATTAGTAAATAAAAGTAGTTTTTTTTTTCACCCAAAAATTGAGCAATATAATATTGATACTACAGTTAAAATAACAAAATAAATCTAAGAGAAATTAATGGAGAGAAAAACACTAGGGATTCAAGGATCCACCTAATATTTTATCATATGAACTTGGATAATTTTTAACTCAATTAGAGTAGAGAGCCAACTTGCCTCATTGGAAGATAAAACAATAAAGCACTCAAACAATTTGTAAAGTAGATTGAATATGAATGATTGAGCAAATAATTCAATTGACATGTTACAGGGGAGGTTTAGCATTTAATATAGTCCCAAATCATAATGAATCAAGGAGTTCAAGTATTGGATACATATAAAAATCATATTAAATCTTAAGAACTTGTTAACATGCAATGATTCCAAATACTAAATAAAATTCAAAATTCAATTATCAATCCATAAAATATACATAGATAATCCCAAGATCACATGTTAAAAATATTAGGTTTCACCTCTAACCCTAACTAGAAATTTAGCCACACATAGTTATGCAAAACAAATCCATGAAAATAATGTTAAACATATAAAATAAATAAATAAGATGAAAAGCGTTCAATGGTTTTTCCTCCTCTATAACCTCAGCCTCCTCCAAAAGAAAAGAAGAAAATCTCTCAAAGTTAGGATGGGAATCCCTTAATTTTCAGAATTTTATCCACTGTCCGCTTCTAGCCCACTTTTGACCTCCAAAACAATATTTTTGAATTTTTTGTAAACTACAAAGTTGTAGATCTTTGAGTCTTCTTTCTATGGCTGCAAAAATCAAGTCCATCAGACATCTATGCAAGAAGTCATGGCAAAAATACTACAATGGCGTAGGATATTTCCATATCAAGATATTTCCAATTTTGGCTTGAACAAATTTATTTCTTCCAATTTTTTATTCCCACACTTTTTTTTACTTATTTAATGCTCCAAAAACCATACTCCAATTGATCTTGATCCTTGTATTCTCTTGGCTGCACGTCTGTATGATTAACAGAATAGTTTTAATCTTTCACAAGAGAAAAATACACGTAATGTGTATATTTTTTAAAATTATTTTGAACTCGCATGGATAACTTCATTAAACAAGTTAAAATATCTTTCATGGAATGATCCACATGCATGTCAAAAGGCTTGCTTTGATTGACCGAGACTCTATCAAAGATCTGATGATAACATCGCCTCGATCAAAGGGTAGTCAAAATAACAAATTATTCTTTATTTTGAGCTACTTCTTGGACAATTGATCTTGAATTAATGCTGACTCAATACGAACTCAATCAAGATTACAAATCATTGATTTTGCCAACCAAAAAACCTAACAAAGTGGATTTTAATGTGTCAAGTAAACTAGGTATTCAATATGGGGAAGAACAAAAGTTCTTCTTTTTCACTTCAATCTTGTGTGAACATATTTTGGGGTGTAGAAATGAGAATTTTTTATAGAAGGAAGTCCAACACCTTGTATCAAATGGACTCTCAAAGATCAGCTTAATTGCTTGTAGATTGAAATTATGAGGGAAAAATTCCCTATGAACAAGCAAGCTACTACTTGGTTCCCCAATCTCGCCAAAAGCAAATGCTGCCCTCCTTGTGATCAATTCATGTGCTGCCTTAAAACCTTAGTTTGTAATCTTTGTAGGTGATGCTCTCACTTTACCAAAAAAAAAAGAAGGCGATGCCCTCCTATTGATTGAGGTGGTAAATAACCATGCTCTCCTATTGAATAACTTTGGGAAATAAGAGCCTATGTGTCTGCTGCTTCATCTTTATTATTATTTGTTTTGTATTCTCATCCTTTTTGTTTTTTGTATTTTTGTTAATATCCTGAGGGATTCTAACTCCTTTGTACGTTACCTTTCCTTTTGGGCCAAACTTTGCAATGAGAGGAAGCCTTTGAAAATCTCCTCCCTCCCTCTTTCCCTCATTGGATGATTTTGTCTACAGGGGAAGATGTTGAGGTCCCTCTCCCAAATTTTGTATCGAATTTTTAAAGTAATAAACTTATTCATCTAACCACAAAAAAGGCTATATTCTTGGTAAATGATAGAAGTATCTTTATCTCTCATTCTCCCAATACAACTAACAAGCATGTTGTGAGTGCCACGATAAATGATCAAAAGTAACCTGGTGTAGGCCTATCCTATACATGGATCTGGGAGTATGCCACTGGCCAAGTTGGTCTGGGCATAAAATTGAGAGTTGTCACTTGATTTAGGTATGAGAAAATCCTTTGGACCCCTATTTAAAGGTCTTAAGTCTAACAAACCATACTATGGGTACAGACTTAGGGTATGAGCTATGGAAGATGTTAAGCACTAAGGCCTGCCCAATTGAGTGGGTTGGCCTCCATTAATGTTGTTTAGACCATTCTTAAAGAGTAATATTACAGATATAAATTTTTTTACAAGTAACTGATGTGGTGGATGGTTATTAGTAAGTAAAAATGTAATGTTAATGGTGAGTCTAATTGAGAACTAGTAAAAATTTTCCACATCAACATTTTGTAAAAATGTTGTAAAATAGTTTGTGTATGTAATATTACTCTATTTTTAAATAAGAAAATTATTAAGAGACTCCTATCTTAATCTTGCATTTGTTTGCATTAAATAAAATACACATAACAGCATATTGGCAAAGCACAAAGAAAACACAATTAAATTCAAATTAACTTAGCTTCTATTAAATAGGAAAATTAAGTAATGAACAATCAAATTAAACCAAATCAAGCAATGAATGTCAGAGTCAACCAAATAACTTATAAAAAGTACGTAATCTACTATTACTAATTACCTAACCTTGGAGATTCGTATTCAAATCAAATAGCTAGCAACACACATGTCTGGATGAATATCATGCAGCACAGGTGGTTCCCACGGAGCCATCTCAGAAGGTTGAAGGCAAATGGTCACCTCCTTCAGCTCCTTTCAATAAAATTAATGTGGATGGAGCTACTTTTTCAAGCCATAAAGAAGCTGGGGTGGGTGTTATTATCCGAGATGAGGAAAGTAAGAGTGATAGCTGCTCTTAGCAAAAATATTAAGGCTCCGCTTGGGCCTCTAGATACGGGAGCAAAAGCTTTTGAAGCCGGCTTTCAATTTGCTAAAGATATGAGTATTCATGATTTTATCTTGGAATGTGACTTTTTCATTATTCCCAAGGCTTTGTGTGAACAATCTTCATCTCCTTCTTCAGCTTCGTCAATTGTTTATGGTATGTCTTGATCATTTATCTCATCAACAAAAATGCATAATTGTAGTGTAAGCTAATTTGCAAGCTTAATTAATAAATATCCACTTGATATAGTATACACACATATATAATACTAGTGTGTAACCCCGTACATATACATGATATATTTTAAAAAAATCACAATTATATATATATATAAATTGTTTACTTATTGATTATGAAATAAAAAAACAAGTTGAAATTAACATTTAGAACAATAAACGTAAAAATATGATTAGTCATGCCAAGACAACATTTCTTAAGGGACCAATCCCTTCACCAAAATAACTTGGAAAAGAGTTTGACAAAGACCATCTTGCCAAGACATGTAGCTTTGTTAGCATTCCTATATGCCCAATTAAACTCCAGCCAGTCAAATCTTGCATATAGAAATCTAACTTCAACAACAAAATTAACAGTTCTCTAATGCACTAATTTGGATCTATTGGTCTGTAGAGAGGGAAAATTCCCGACCTATCACAAGCTGACACATCATACTACCAAAGTCCACAAAATACAACCAATTACAAAGCGCCACGTACTGCTGCTAGGTTTTGCCATCGCTATTCAGAAACCAATAGAAATTTGCCAAGTGTCATTGAAATAAAGGCATGAAACTGCACGTCGAGGTGTAAGCAATGACACAAGCGCCTCCGCACATGTAAGCGATGACACAGCAGCCTCGCACGTGTAAGCAGTGACACAAGCACTCAGCACGTGCAAGCGATGACACAGGCAGCCTCGCACGTGTAAGCAGTGACACAAGCACTCAGCACGTGTAAGCGATGACATAAGCGGACCAATCAAGCTATGACAAGTGTCACCAATCAAACTCCGCCACGTGTCGCTCACCTACCCCTAAACTCCTATAAATAGAAGCCTTCCCTAAGACATTTAGGAGAACGACAGACGAGACAAGGAAGAAGATATCTTGAGTTCGAAATCCAGAAGCTCGCCGAATCAAACCCCGAAGCCTCCAAGAACTTCAAGAACTTCAACCTCGAATACAAACAACATTCGAAGCAAAATCATCCAAACTACTCGTCCAGATCTCAAAGTCCACTGAATCAAGCTTAAAAGCCTCCAGAAACCTCAACAAACCACAAATTGGTGAAGCTCTACGGATTCAAGCCTCCAAAGCCCCGAAGAACTTCCACCACAAACCTTCAAATACGAAGAACAATCAAAGAGGAATCATCCAAATCATATTCCTAAATCTCAAAGTTCACTGGAATCAAGCTCAAAACCCTCCATAAACCTCAACAAACCATAAATCAACGAAGCTCTACGGAATCAAGCCTCTAAAGCACCGAAGAACTTCCACCACAAACCTTCAAACACGAAGAACACACGAAGAACACGAAGAACACACGAAGAACACGAAGAACAAAGAATTTCTAACAAGCTCATAGCCAGAGATTCATTGTAATTCCGTTTCAAAGATCTTCGATCCATTCCTCAGCCAAATTGAAGAATATCTTATGTTCAAATCAAAATCACATTACCACAGTGCCAATCAAAAATCTTTGAAGGAGATCGAATCAGAGGATCACTCTTTTGTAATTACAGAGAATTGTACCACACATTTATCAATACAAATTCGTATTTGTGAAACTATTTTACTTGTTTGATTTATTTCGAACTAAGAAATTTAGTCGTCTACAAATTCTGGCACGCCCGGTGGGACATCTCTGCCTCTCATCTCATTCTCCTTCAAAGAAAAAGATTTCATCATCTTGCTACCAACTTCAATGGCCTCTAGCAAGAACATTCAAGCTTCTACAATAGCTACTTCAATTAAACTTAGTACGGCTACCACCGACAGTTGCATTGAAGCAATCAATTGTAGCCAACCTAAAGCTCACAATAAGCTTCAATCTCAATCAACCAAGGAAGCCAAGGTCCAGACAATCATCTCCTTAGACCCTCTTAAAAGAAACAAGGTCATCAACAAGGACATCTCCATCTTGGAACACCTCAAGTATGGGGGCAAATCCCCTTCTTCCTCCACAAGAAGCTGGTCGCACGATTTCTCTCTCATCAAAGGGAACCCAAAAGATGAGATTTCACGTGCTCACTTCAATTCACTTCCTTCTCCATCATCTGTGGAAGTTGTGTCAGTCATGATGACTAACACCTCTACCATGGAAGAAAAGATGGCTGAAATGGAACAAAGGGCCGTCCTTCTCACAAAAGCACTTGAAGATAAGGACCTCCAAATTGCAACTTTAATGAACAAACTCGAAGTACAAGATCTTGGTGAATCAAGCCATGGTCATAAATTCGCATCTGCAAAGGATGATGAAGGGAAAGAAATTGAAAACACTCCCCGACAAGAACAATCCACCTCAATGGCCTCGATATCTGTCCAACAACTGCAGGACATGATAACGAACACCATACGGGCACAATATGGAGGTTCTTCCACACATTCTCTCATGTATTCAAAACCTTATACGAAGCGCATTGACAATATGAGAATGCCAAATGGGTATCAACCCCCCAAATTCTTGCAATTCGATGGCAAGGGAAACCCTAAGCAACACATTGCTCATTTTGTAGAAACCTGTGAGAACGCAGGGACTCAAGGAGGCCTCTTTGTAAAGCAGTTTGTTCGTTCACTGAAAGGAAACGCCTTTGATTGGTATACGTACTTGGAACTGAATCGATTGATAGTTGGGATCGCCTTGGAAAGGGAGTTCCTTAACCGGTTTTACGGCAAAGACGCGCCGCACGGTAAGCATGATGGAGCTTACCAATACTAAGCAAAGGGAAAGATGAACCCGTTGTTGACTACATCGATGGCGTTCTTTGAGTTTAGATTGTAAGGATAGACTATATCCGAAATATCCTGTCGTAGAAATGTGCATCCAAGGCATGCATTGGGGACTTCTGTACATCCTACAAGGGGTAAAACCCCGAACATTCGAAGAATTGGCGACTCGTGCGCATGACATGGAATTGAGTATTTCTTGCCATGAAAATATGAAACCTCCCATACCTGAGGAAAGCAGAAAGGAAGTAAAGATGAATGACAGGAATGCAAAAGGCAATCTCAAAGACCCAATAACTGTTAACACTACCATAGTTAGGGTTCCAAGGAGAGGAGCAAAGACAAGTGAAAAACAACTTGGAGGATGGCAAAAGAACGAAATGCGTCGTCTGACCTTTAAGGAACGTGAGCAAAAATCATATCCGTTCCCCAATGAAGATGTGCCAAACATCTTAGAACAACTATTGCAATTACAGCTGGTTGAATTGCCAGAATGCAAGCGACCAGAAGACATAGGGAAAGTTGATGACCCTAACTATTGCAAATATCATCGCATCATTGGCCACCCAATTCAAAAATGCTTTGTCTTCAAAGAACAAATCATGAAGCTTGCCAAAGAAAACAAGATTGATCTAGACCTTGATGAAGTTGTCGGGTCAAACCATGTGACCATTGCTTGTGATGTACTTCCAACTCTCTGGCAGGGGGCAAACACCAATAAGGCTTACAAGTTGATTGACCAGGAAGGTGTAAGGATCGGCCCCATCAATGGGAAGTTCCTCAAACGCTTCTATGCTTGAAAATCAAGAATTGCTCCTCGGTAAGAGCTTAAACTACCCACTGCAGCACTACAAGAGTACATGATGTTTTCCCATTACCTTTGAAAGTGCATAAATAAGGAGAAATTAATCCCACTCTATGTCACCACTTGTGAGTGTGGCGTAATGGTTGGATGTCCATGTCACCCTTGAGGCCAAGGTCTCGGGTTCGATTAGAGATGATACCCACTATTGCACAATTGGTACCCATGAAATGCCGTGGGGTGTAGGGCGAGGATTACACACGTGAGCCCTCCCTTTTTGTAAAAAAAAAAAAAGAAGAAACAAAAAAAAAAAGAAACAAAAAAAAAAAAAACAAAAACAAAACAAAAGAAAAAAAAAATCATCAAAAACAAAACAAAAGAAAAAAAATCATCAAAAACAAAGCAAAAGAAAAATTAAAAAAAAAAAAAAAAATTTGGTTGAACTACGTAAATGACTTGATCCCTCTCCAGGGTACGTAGGCAGCTTAGTACTTTTCACTAAGTTCAGTCACATAAAAAGAAGAAGGATTGTCAGTCTAGCTTGAAGAGTTTGTCCAAAGGTCGTCAACATGCTTTCAAGAACCCTTTGATTGGCAAGGCGTCGCTTAAGATCAATCAATTGCTTACTATATGATGTTCAAAGATCATTGTGGTAGAAAGTGATAGCTGCAAAGAATCGGTGTTACGTAGCTTTCCTTGAAATAATGATAACTTGATTCTCGGTTGTGGAGTAAAATAAAATCTTCAACCTCTGTTGCAAGGAATGGAGTCTGCATGGCATTGCTCATCTTTTGTGGACATATTCTCATATCTCCGAAGTATGCTTTGCATCACTTATCTCCCGGGGGGCATCTTTCTTGTACCTTGCAAGTCTAAGCTACATCATCTCTCTTCTAGGTCGTGCCACTTCACAACTCTGAAATTTGAACCACATCGTCTCCTTTCCGGGTGGTGTTGTTTCACATCAACTCTCTAAAATATGGACAATGTCACATTCCTCCAACATCTGAAGTTGATGTTGCATCATCTCTCCTCTAAGGGCATGTTCGTGCAATGTCAAAATCATGGCGGCATTCTTCTCACATCTTCAAGGTTTTATTGGCATCTCTTTGCATCCTCAAAGTCTTGATGGGAGCTTCTTGAAACTTCAAGCTTCGTTACAAAAGCCAATATTAGTGCAACTTCGATGCGAATGAAGTGTTGACATAGCTTCATGGCAAAAATGGATGTCGGCACGGCTTCGGTGCAGATGAACTGTTGACGTGGCTTCATGGTAAAGATGAACGTTGGCACGGCTTTGATGCGAAGAAAGTGTTGACGTTGCTTCATGGTAACAATGGATGTCGGCACGGCTTCGATGCGAATGAAGTGTTGACATAGCTTCATGGCAAAAATGAACGTTGACATGGCTTCTGTGCAAATGGAGTGTTGACACGACTTCATGGAAAAAATGAATGTTGGCACAACTTTGATGCGAAGGAAGTGTTGACGTTGCTTCATGGTAACAATGGATGTCGGCACGGCTTCGGTGCAGATGAACTGTTGACATGGCTTCATGGTGAAGATGAACGTTGGCATGGCTTCTGTGCAAATGGAGTGTTGACACGACTTCATGGCAAAAATGAATGTTGGCACGGCTTTGATGCGAAGGAAGTGTTGACGTTACTTCATGGCAAAAATGAATGTTGGCATGGCTTCTGTGCAAATGGAGTGTTGACGTAGCTTCATGGCAAAAATGAATGTTGGCATAGCTTCTGTGCAAATGAAGTGTTGACGTAGTTTCATGGCAAAAATGAATGTTGACATGGCTTCTGTGCAAATGGAGTGTTGACACGACTGCATGACAAAAATGGATGTCGGCACGACTTCAATATAGATGAACTATTGGCCCAGCTTCGATGCAAATGAAGTGTTGACGTAGCTTCATGGCAAAGATGAATGTTGGCGTGGCTTCGTGCAAATGAAGTGTTGACGTAGCTTTATGGGCGATAGCATTATTGTCTAGCCGAATATCCTCATGGAAGCGTCGTTGCAAAGACGAATATCACTAAAAGATTGTTGATGCAAGAAAAGAATGTAACAACATGAAGGCATACGCTCTTGCAACGTTGCTATCAATGAAATACAAAGTCACCAAATGAAGGCAAACACTTCTATGAGAACGCCACGTGAAGTTTGATGTCAAAACCCAAAGATCAAGGAAACCGAGCCGCAAAACAAAAACAAGCAACAACAAAAAAATGTCGAAAAAAATCCCATTGCATGTCTAAACAAAGGACAAAAGAAAAAGAAAAAGAAAAAAAATTCTTAAAAAGCCGGAGAAGAAGACTCAAGGCTAGGAATGCCCAAATAAACGAAGCCAATCTCACATCTTATATAGAGAATTTTTGCTAAACTAGCGTACAAAAAAAAGGGGGAGAAGTAACAAAATTCAACAAGCAAAGCTTCTCTTCCAAATTTTCAAATCTTCTGACAGGAGGCCATAAAAATCTTCGGAAGACTTCACACAAATAAGGAGGAGTCCAACAAAGCCTGCTTATCTTCCAATTTTTCAAAGTTCTCTGACAAAGATGACCCAAAGAATCAACATTCAGCGGCCACCATAATGTCTTCATCCTGTCAGGGCGGCCACCAGAATTTCTGCATCATGTCCAGGCGGCCACCGCAAAATTAGACCAAAGAAAAAGCCATAAGTCCAACAAAGACCCACGACTTTCTCGACCAAATTTGTGAAAATCCAGACTTTATTTCACAAAACTGATACCACCATTAGAGCTATCGGCCTTCGATCCACCAAACCTGAAACTTTTAGGCCCAAACGATGAGCCACGCGCCACCACGCGCCGCCACAAGCTCGCGATGACCACCGGGTTTCTCACTCAAAACTGTGCAAATCTGTGCACAATTTCACAAAACTGATCACACAGGCACATTCAATGACTTGCCGTCGGACATCATTCAGCATGCAGCCAGTCCCACATCCAAAGGTGTACTTCCCAGAGGCATCTATGCCAGAGAGTCCCTAACATGTAGGGTCAGAGCCATGATGTCATATATCCCACCCATCCACTTGGCTTCATCACCATCTTTTTCACCATCAACATCAACAAACCCAAAATACTCTTCTGAAATTACCTCAACTTAACCTGAGTGATGCAATAACGCAAGCACATTCAACCACACTCCCACATGTTCTCTCTGTGATCCGAAGTATACCCTTCAGCTATAACTTCACCAGAAGTCCTTAAAAATAAGAGGCTAGCTCCAAGAGCTCTGCATGCTGTATGCCAACATTCTCACCTCTTCTCCATCTTCAACACCCTGTGATCGCCACCAACGATCCAAAAATACTCTTCTGAAATTACTTTGACTTAACCTTTGCTCAGAAAGCTCGGTCACACGAGTACATTCAAATACGGGCAGACCCCTTCTCAGTCTCATCAAAACCTTTCATATAGGTGAGTCTACTCTTCTGCAATTACTTCATCCTGCTAAAAGCTCCACCACCTTCAGCTATTTCACTAGAAGAGTCAAGTATAAAAAGGAATCCACTTTCTTTCAAGACTCATTCATTCACCACACTCTAAAAACTGTGTGCATGAACGAGTCTCGAGGGGGCATTTGTAGAGAGGGAAAATTCCCGACCTATCATAAGCTGACACATCATACTACCAAAGTCCACAAAATACAACCAATTACAAAGCGCCACGTACTGCTGCTAGGTTTTGCCATCGCTATTCAGAAACCAATAGAAATTTGCCAAGTGTCATTGAAATAAAGGCATGAAACTGCATCAGCAGGTGTAAGCAATGACACAAGCACTCAGCACGTGCAAGCGATGACACAGGCAGCCTCGCACGTGTAAGCAGTGACACAAGCACTCAGCACGTGCAAGCGATGACACAGGCAGCCTCGCACGTGTAAGCAGTGACACAAGCACTCAGCACGTGTAAGCGATGACATAAGCGGACCAATCAAGCTATGACAAGTGTCACCAATCAAACTCCGCCACGTGTCGCTCACCTACCCCTAAACTCCTATAAATAGAAGCCTTCCTAAGACATTTAGGAGAACAGACAGGACTGAGACAGAAGGAAGAAGATATCTTGAGTTCAGAAATCCAGAAGCTCTGCCTTAGGAATCAAACCCCGAAGCCTCCAAGAACTTCAAGAACTTCAACCTCGAATACAAACAACATTCGAAGCAAAATCATCCAAACTACTCGTCCAGATCTCAAAGTCCACTGGAATCAAGCTTAAAAGCCTCCAGAAACCTCAACAAACCACAAATTGGTGAAGCTCTACGGATTCAAGCCTCCAAAGCCCCGAAGAACTTCCACCACAAACCTTCAAATACGAAGAACAATCAAAGAGGAATCATCCAAATCATATTCCTAAATCTCAAAGTTCACTGGAATCAAGCTCAAAAGCCTCCAGAAACCTCAACAAACCATAAATCAACGAAGCTCTACGGAATCAAGCCTCTAAAGCACCGAAGAACTTCCACCACAAACCTTCAAACACGAAGAACACACGAAGAACACGAAGAACACACGAAGAACACGAAGAACAAAGAATTTCTAACAAGCTCATAGCCAGAGATTCATTGTAATTCCGTTTCAAAGATCTTCGATCCATTCCTCAGCCAAATTGAAGAATATCTTATGTTCAAATCAAAATCACATTACCACAGTGCCAATCAAAAATCTTTGAAGGAGATCGAATCAGAGGATCACTCTTTTGTAATTACAGAGAATTGTACCACACATTTATCAATACAAATTCGTATTTGTGAAACTATTTTACTTGTTTGATTTATTTCGAACTAAGAAATTTAGTCGTCTACATGGTCATTACCTCAACTCAAATTTTGGAATTACCCTTAATTACCACATTCTAAAGCTACTTTTGACCTGCTAATTCCACTGCCCACAAAAAAGCTTTGGCTTCCACTTGAATAGGGACCATAGTATTCACTTTTTTTGAGAAGGCGAATAAGCTACACTATAAGCCACATTCCATGGGTGCATGTAGGAGCTATGCTTCATACATGATTCTGATATCAAGTTCAACATGACATAAAATGACCATGAATGACAACATTTAGGAGAAAAAGTTTTGTCTTAAAAAGACTCAGAGCTTGCCTTGAACTATGGACAATGGCAATGCCTCAAGAGTCAAGGTTAAGTTATGTACATTTGATTTGCGAAGCTTAAGGTCAAAGATACAATTATCAAATGACATGCACCCACTATTATCCTTTGGCTCACAAATCAAACTTTAAAGTATCTTCCCTCTCAACCATGGCATTCACCCACTATTATATTATGCTATATGATTCTCATATGAAATAATTCTAGATTCATTCATATGTGAATCTTCCAAACCAAAATTTGCTCACAAATTAAGACAAATAAATAGCTTTGGTTGAGAGCTTTCATTTGTTCCACTATATTTTCTGCCATATGATACCATTATTTCTATCTATGCTTAGCTTCATTAAAAGTCACACATAACTAAGTATATACTTTGAAGAGCATACAAACTATGAAAAAAAAACTATTATAAAAGGTTGTAAACTAAACAAATTTATCTGAAAATTGGCTTGAATTTATAATTTTCCTATTTTTTTGGTTTGTTTGTTTTTGGATATGATCTTTTTAAAGATAATTAACAACACTCATATGGAATGCTATATTTTAGCTATTGATAAATATTTACCGCTTTTGAGTGTCATACCCAATATTGGATCTAAGTAAATACTATCTCTCTATATTTACCTACTGAGAAACTAAATATATTTTAAATTTTTAATCGAATAAATCTCATCTACCTAACTGTATAAAAAACTTGTATTAAAGTATGGTCAATGTTACTAATTGTATAACTAAATTCAACTATATATTTTTTCATTATAGATCGTATCTCATGTAATATTAAAAATTTCAAGAAATACCACTTTCAACTTAGTGTCTCCAAAAAATAAGTCATGTACATTGGACTTGGAAGAAAAAGAACTATTGGTCTTGCCCAATCATTCCCTTACATTCTTACCACAAATTGGATTATTGGCTTTGTTTATTGTTGAGATGCAACCCAAAACAAAAAAGGCATACGACAACAACTAAATTAATAATAAATAAAATCTCCAAATAGCATTATAATGAAGTATTGTTTCTAAAAGCCATATTTTTCAAATTTGTATGGTTGCTTATTTGAATTCTCATATAGGATTTAAGTTTCATTTATACTTTTGAATATTGATATTGTTAAATTCAATGGTTAGTTATGAAGCAAAAGAGTTGTTAATCGTAAAAAAAAAAAAAAAGTGAGAAAATGAATTGACAATGTTTCATAAGTCAATGAATATGAATAGAAAAGGGGTTGCAAGTTTTCTTACAAATCTGTTTGTTGTGCATTGGGGGTTGCCGATGTGTTGTTAAGAGTTGTTTGCCGATGGCAGCAAGTGGTTAGGGGTTGAGATTATATTTAGAGAAACATTTAAGAGAGAGAGAGAGAGAGAGAGAGAGAGAGAGAGAGAGAGAGTCTACATAGAAGTGTCCAGGTGAAATGTTCTTGTTTAGGCTATTTTTGTGGTCTTTTTGGTTTTTGTATTAGGTGTTAATATATTTTTTATTTTGGCAAAAAAATTTTAAAAATTTAGATAGGACACATGGCGCAAAATTGAGAATCCAATTAACTCACTTGACCAAAAAAAAATGACACGTGGTGCAAAATTGAGAATTCAATTCAAACCTAATTGGATTTTCTCTCAGCTTCACCTATTATTATTACTAGCTTATAACCCCAAGCATATGCATGGATATACTTAAAAGATACACATTAAGATACATAGTATAATAATCTTAGATATATAATTTAAATATTATTGATAGTCATTATTATATTTTTTAAACTCTTTAAAAAGTTTTTTAAGAATGTTACTAGGTAGAAAATGTAAGTTTTTCTTTTTTAAATATTTTTATGTTCATTAATTCTAGACTCTTTGTTTTTTGTACACAATAACTCACTTAAATGGATATTTATGATATGATCCCACATTTGATTCCAAAATTAAGAAATAAAACTTTCTCTAAAAATAAATAATTTAAGACACATGGCGCAAAATTGGACTTCAATTGTAGAATCTAATTAGATTTTCTCTAAGTTTTACCTATTAATATATATATATATATATAAAGGCTCATAAATATAAAATCATTCAAACTCTCCGTTCCTCTAATTTTATATAGTGTTAGATATATAATTATGCTTTTTATGATTTATTTATATTAGACTCCACGTTTTCTACTCTAAATTAACTCATTTGACACAAAAATTAAAAACTTTAATTAGATAGAACATGTGCCGTAAAATTAAACTCTTATTGAAATCCAACTTTTACATTGAACTAACTAATTTGGTTCAAAAATTTAAAAATTTTGATTAGATGAGATACGTAGCGCAAAATTAGACTCTAATTGAATTCCAATTTAAAATCTAATTGAAATTTGTCTCAGCTTTACCTATATATATATATATCAAATGGGGCTAAGAAATATCAAATCTATCTTCTTTGATAAGGCGTCTTGCACTCCTAATGCCTACATTTCATACGCATGGCAAAATAGTATGAAAATGTGGATACCTATTGTCCACATTTTATAAATGATTGTCCAGAGTATAAAGTGTGTAAGACAATCATTACTTACTAGGTATTTTTACGAACCACAAAACCAAGTCAGCCAATATATAACTAGTTTTAGTTGTTTTTAGTTTGACATTTTAAAAAAGAAATCAAAAAATTGGTTCATAATGGGATTAGATATATTTCTATACAAAAAGTCTAGTGGTAATTTGGTTCTATTATGTACATTTCCCCCTCTTTCTCATCTCGGTTTCTTAGATGGGTAGGGTTAGTTTAGTTTCTGTTTTTTTTTTTAATTAATGTTGTTGTGAAATTAAGAAATAAAAAAAATATTAATACTAACTAAAGACCAAAACGACGTCATTTTGGTAAGTTGACGGTAGCAGCTAACAGAACACTAATGGATGACTCAATTAGAAATGAATGAAATTTAGATGACTGAAATAGCAAAACTCAAATTTAAAAAATTGAAATGAAAAATGGTGAAATTTAGAAGATGGGTTTTTCATTTTGGCCTTAAAATTTTAGTGCTTTCATATTTATATATTTCCACCAAAAACTAGTTTTAAATTTAACTGGTTTTAGCCGTTTTTAGTCAGATTTTTTATTCAAAAAAAATTATTCAAAACATTGGTTCAAAATGGGATTGAATATATTTACATGAAAAATCAAGTGCTAGTTTGGTTCAATTAAATAAATTCCCCCAAAATTTACATTTTTGAAATTTTAATGTTTTCACATTCATATATTCCCACCAAAAACTAGTTTTAAATTTGATAATTTTTAGCTGTTTTTAGTTTGATTTTTTTTTAATACAGAAAAAATTGGTTCAAAATGGGAATATATATATAAGCAAGTGTTAGTTTGGTTCTATTAATACATTCCCTAAAAATCACATTTTTAAATTTTAATGGTTTCAAATTTATATATTCCCACTAAAATAAAATAAAATAAATAAATAAATTGGTTCTATCATGATTTTAGAAAAACTAAATAAAATAAAACCAATTTGAAATTAAATTGGTTTAGATTTTGTTTAACTCTTTTTTTTTAGGGGAAAGACTAATTTTTGTTTAACTTGTATCATAATTAAATCAATTTAATTTGTGGCTTGCCAAACATTCCTCTTTATTGTCTTAAGCCTATCATAGAAGATTGATAGGTCTTGGTGAATATATTATGGATTTATATCGACTGCGCTTAAATGTGTGTTTTTCCTTCCTTGTATTTCACTATATTGTAGTATGTTGTTTCAATACAAAGGTGCTATCTTGTAATTTTGGATCCTATGAGGATGGGAGAAGATGATGCACTTATTACAAGACTTGAAGTACCGAAGCACCATGGGTTCCAGTTAGCTCAACTAGTAAAGTCTCTGATAGTTATATAAAAGATACCAAAAACTGATTGGTGTCTTGGTCTAATGATAAAGAGCTATCATCAGAAGCAGACGCCATAAGTTGAAATTCTCTCAAAAAAAGAAGTACCGAAGCACTTGAATTTTCCTCTTGGCTTTCATGGGTTTTGGGCCATAGACAAGTAATTTTTTCTTTTAATATATGAGCTAAAATTCTAAACAAGCCAAAAATACATTTCTTCACCTTCTCAAACTCATTTAGGTGAGTGGAAACTATTGTGACAAAGTAATACTTGTAGTGTTATTGAATAAACAGACTTTCATTTACATGTGTGTATGAATATTTCATTTACATGTATGTATGAATATTTGTGTTAATACGTACAAAATAAAAAAAATTGCTTATTCCTTTGTTGTTGGCTTCATGAATTTAAATTGGTTTATGCAAACACGGGGTGAATGAGTTTATTAGGAAACTTTTAGGCCTCGATTGATTTTATAATGAAATTAATCAACTTGTTAAATAAATTGGTTAAGAATTTAGGTTGATTTTTAGAATAATGACTACAATTTACTAAGAAACATACATTACACTATATGAAAACAATAGTGTCCGTTTGGGACAAGCTTAAGATTTCAGCTTATTTGCAATTTCAACTTATTTTTGTTACTATTCATAGGTTCCACTGCACTTTTTTGTACTATTCATAAGTTTTACTGTACTATTCAGCTAAATTTTACCTTTATCTATAGTATTTTTAATAAAAGTTTTCAGTTTCAGCTAAATAAGCTGTTTTCAAACGGACACTAAACAACCAAACAAATAACACAACATATGATGATGCATGGAACTATTCCAAAGGAAAAACCATTGCATGGGCTTAGACACCAATCCTAAGAAAAACATATCCACTATATAGAATTTAAGTTTTACAAAATATAATAATCATATTCTAGTTTGCTACCACTTGTAGAACTTACTGACATTGCTTAGTGTCCATTTGTGTCTAGTTCTTTTTTTTCTTTTTCTTTTTAACTTTTAACTTTGTTTGCTTATGTATGACTTTTTAAAACATTACATTATTCTTCATTTTTTCAAATTACAATGTATCAAAATAAAATATTGATTGATCCAGGATGTGTTGAGCATGTGTCAAGATTCCATACAAAAATTTTGTATATGCATATTATATATGGTTATGTTTATGTTTATGGTTAGCTATATGTATATGTACACACATATCTATGTTCTTGTTTATGTTTGTATCACATAATTTACCATCTAGAGTCAAATCTTCACTCCTTGTCATTGATTAAATCTTGATACCACTGTTACTAGAAGCAAAGTTAGAAGGTATAGAATATGTATCACATGATTTTAGAAGGGTACAAGAATCCTAACCTTAACATTAGGCTTTTAGTGCAAGACATTTCTATCTTCATAGCTTGAATACTTCCTAATTGGATCTAGCAAGGACATGGAGAGACAAATTTGCAAGATTCGTGGTTGGTTATTTTTCTATGCACACTACCAACTAGATAATATATACTCATTAAGGTTTGGTGCAACACCTACTAGGATAATTAACCATGTGAGAGTGTTTAATTAATGATGGTTATGCATAAACAAGTTTTTGGAGAGCAAGTACTAATGAAAATGTCCACGTTATTAATAAAAACATGTAACTCTTAGTAATAATCAACTTTTGAAATTTTCATGTATTGGTCCCAATGTAGCAAAACATTTTGCACAAAATCATTTTTAACTCACTTGGTTCGTTGATCTTGGATTTTGTTTTTTCGAATAATGAATAACATTGTTGATGGTGTTATACGGAAAATTCATGAAAAGAATTATTAATTTAAGGTGTCTGCAAGATCTTTCTCCCAGTACAGTAAAGAGACGAATTTGTCACATTCATGGTTCAATAATTTTTTTTATAATATCATAAATGTTTTTTTTAGAAGAAGTACTGTAAATGTTTGTTGCAATCCCTATTTGAAGAAGTAATAATGTGAAAATCATAAATGCTGGTATTATGCAGAGAAAGTCCAAAGTTTATTAGCTAAAGCATTGACCTTTTACATTGATTCACCATTAAACTTTATAGTATTAAAGTTAGAGGAAAAAATGATAGTAAAGTTAGTGGAAAAAAGGGTAAATATGAAGCTTTGTTTCAAATTAATGATTAAAAAAATTTCCAATTACCACTTTTTTTTTTTTTTGAAACACACACACACAACAAGGGAGAAGGAATGGAGTTATAATACAAAAGCACACCATAAACTCCACTAAAAAGTCAAGATAACTTTTCAAAGTATTAATTTTATTTATTTTTTTCAATTTTTTTTACACAATCAATTAACTTATTAATTTATTTGTTTTAAAGTTTAATAAATTATTAGTCGTTGAATTTAGCTTTTTTACTTTGTGCATTTATATATGCATATGCATATCCATATGTATATATTTATATTTATGTTTATGTTTGAACGTGTGTATCACATAATCAACCATCTAATATAATCCTTACTTCATTGCTATTACTAATTTGAAATTGATACTATCGTTAATAGAAGCAACAAAGCACAAAATGTTGATTTCCTTCCAAAGCATTTGAGGAAAAAAATCCACTTCCATATTATTTTGAATCCATATAAAAGAAGCGTAAATGTACTTTTAGTTCCTACATTTTAATCTCATTTCTATTTGGTCCATATTTTTTTATTTTACCCTTTTTAGTCCTCAAAATTAAAAACATGGATTATTTTGGCCCTTATCATTAGCCCACCAATAGAAATTGCTTATGTGGCAAACTAAGTGCACTGTTGGCACATTAAACGTTGACGTGACCATTAAAAAATTATTTAAAAAAAATAATTTTACATTTTTTTAAATACCATGTCAACATTTTAATTTTTTTTTTAAACCAGCATTTTAATTTAAAAAAAAAAATACATCTCAAAAATTTTTGAAAAAAAATAATTAAAAACAAACATTAAAATCTAATTAAATTAAAAAAAGATTCATAAGTTTTTCCGAAGAACATGACTGGTCATGTTCATTATGTCTGTCTTATAATTTTTTTTAGCTTTTCATTATTTTTTCAAGGAGAACATAAGAACCCAAATCCTGAACATCAACAATGTACCTCTCTCTCTCTTGTTCAAACACTTCAAAACTCACATAAAACGCATCAAAACTCATATAAACAAATAACATTTTACTAAACATTTTCTTGGCAACCAAACACAACACCACCACCTGCGAACCTAGAAAATTCAACCACCTACAAACCCAAAAAATCCAACCAACATCACCGATCTGACCCAGCCACCACGATCTCCACCTCCACCGATTTGGCATAGCCATCAAACCCAACCAACCCAACCCTCTCTCTCCACCTTCACCGTCGATCTCCACTAATATGAGCCCTTCTCTCCACTTCCATCGCTACCTCCACCATTGATTTGAGCCCTTTCATCCAACTCCACCACCAAAAACACCAAAACCCAAAGCCGATTCTCATCAATAAAATATACCAAAACACGACCCAATCCTCATCAATTTCAGATCTGGTCAAATCAAATCACGGTGACCCACCCATCCACTACTGATCTTGGTTTAGAGAGAGAGAGGATAAGATCAGTTAACCATGAGTTTTGACCATGGGTCCAGGGCCGGCCCTTCCCTTAGGCGAGATAGGCAATTGCCTAAAGCCCCCAAGTGGAAGGGAGGCCCCAAAATTTTAGAAAATAAGAGGGAGTACGGGAAAAAAATTTAGTTTCAGATGAATCACAAAAATCTGGCACATTCTTTTAACCAAAAAACAAAAATTTTGGTAAATCAAACATTATTATCCTCTAGACAAACCAAAAATCAAATAGATAACTACTACAAATCCGGTCTAAGATATTAACCACAAAACAATCACAAATCAAAACAAATAAAACAACCCAAACCCCTAAAAATTTTACTTTTCTCTCTAGTCTCTGCTCTCCGCCTCTCTTTGTGACTCTTTCTCTCATTCTCTCTGATTCTCTTTCTCTCCCCTATTCTCATTTGCTCAACAGCTCAAGCAAGGCAGCAGCCAGCAAGCTTCCTCCACTTGGATCGGTTTCTCCACCTTCGGCCTCTCTCATTCTTTCTCAATTTCTCTTAATCGGTTTCTTTGCCTCTCTCACTATATCAGGTTCAGCCGTTCTGTTCAGCAGGTATAAATATTTGGGGACTTCTTTGACTTGTAATAAGATTGGGCCCTGCCACTTGGTTTTGTTTATCAGTTTTGGGCCTTCAATTTTTTTTTATAAAGCCTGCGTTTTTTTTTTTTTTGGGGGTTATAGGTTAGATTGGGCCCTGCCACCTGGTTTTGTTTATCAAATTTGAATATAAAGCCTACGTTTTTTTTATAAAGTCTCTCTCACTGAATCGTTTTTTTTTTATTTTTTATAATTTTAATCTTGTGTTTATATATATATATATATATATGTATATATATATATATTTTTTTTTTTTTTTTTTAGTTAGTGGTAATATATTGAATAAGTCTTTATTTATGCAAGTTGAGATTGCTAAAAACTTGTTATTGTTTGGTGAAACTACAACAATACTTTTTTATATAAATCAGGTTCTATTTCTCATTTGCTCTACACTTGAAAGTTATTTTTTATTTTAATCTTTATAAATATATTTTTTGATTAGAAATGTCTACTAGAAAATATGCATCTGGATATGAAAAACTTAAAAAAAGAAAAAGAAAAAAAGAAAATTTAATATATAAGTATAAAAATGCCCTATTTTTAGTTTTCGCCTTAGGTCCCAAAATGTCTAGGGTCGGCCTTGCATGGGTCTTGGGTCTTCAACTATGGAAACACAAAATCAAATTTGCCACAAACCCACAAACCTAGATCAACAAAAATCACAACCCATCATTGGAATCTTCCACCAAAGATCGCCACTGATCTAAGAGAGAAAAAGAAAAAGAAACAAAGATAGAGACTTGTATTTGAAGATGAGTCAATGATGATTTGAGTTTTGTGTTTTGTGCGTTAAAGGGATTTGAAAAGGAAAAAATTGAGGGGTTTGATAGGTTATGGGTTTCAAAAAGAAAAAAGAAAAAAGAAAAAAGAAAAAGAAAAAAGAAACACAAAAGTGTTTCTTTTTCCTTTTTGAAACCCATAACCTATCGAACCCCTCAATTTTTTCTTTTTCAAATCCCTTCAATGCACAAAACACAAAACACAAATCATCATTGACTCATCTTCAAATACAAGTCTTTATCTTTGTTTCTTTTTCTCTCTCATATCGATGTCTTTCTCTTAGATCAGTGGCGATCCCTGGTGGAAGGCTATTGATGATTTGGGTTGGCTTTGTTGAAAGGACTTTTTTCGTCTTTAACTGTTGAAGAACTCTGATGAAGAACATGACCAAAAACATAATGAAAAGAAAAGAATATTTTATTTAATTATTTTATTTTTTAAAATCATAAGTTTAGAAATTTGTTTTAATTTTTTTTTTCTGATGTAGCTTTTTTTAATATTTAAAATGCTGATATGGCATTATTTTAAATACTAAATAATTTTTTTTTGTTGATAGTGTACTAAATAATTTTTTTAATATCATTTTAATGGTTACGCCAGCATTTACTGTGTCAATAGTGCACTCCATTTGTCACATCAATAATTTCCGTCAGTGAGATGATGGTAGAAACCAAAATGGAACGCGTTTTTCATTTTAGGAATCAAAAGTGGTAAAATAGAAAAGTAGAAACCAAAACAAAAATTGACCCAAAATGTAGGGACCAAAATTGCATTTATGCTTATAAAAGATCAAATGAATTTATAAATGTGACTCCTTGTTGATTGGATGTACAAATAAAATTAAGAGTTATTAAACTTGTATCACTTGATCTTTGGAAGGGTACAAGAATCTTGTCACAACGATAAATCACTAATATTTATCTCATAATTTACCACCGTTAATAGAAGCAACAATATATATTTGTATCATTAACTTAAGTACAACATCACTATAAAAAAAGGCCAAAATGTATAAGTATTTCTCTAGTTTTGATTATATGGATGAAGGGAATACAAAAAATCTAGCGGTTTGTTATGAAATGCTATTGTTTTCCTAAGGCTCTGTTTGGAAGTTTATAAGAGAATGGAATGGAATGATCGTAAGGGAATGGAAATGAATAGAATTAAGTAAGCTTGATTAGATGTTTTAAAATAAATGAATGAAAATGAATGGAATGTAAATAATCTTGTTTGGGAGTAATATGGAGGGAATGAAATGAAATCATTTTATGACAAAATTATTATTAGACCCCTATTTTAAAATAAAATGTTAAATATATAGTGGTATATTGAGAGTTTTAGTAAAAAATTTATTAAATTTAATTATATTCCCTTCCATTCTTCCCAATTTTGGGGGGAATAAAAATTTGAGGTTTTAAGAGAATAGAAAGGAATGAGTGTTCCATCCTACTCATTTCACTCCCTCACACTTTAACTCCCAAATAAGAGAATTGACTTTCCATTCCCTCTATTAAAACTCCCAAACAAGGGAATGAAAGAATATTTTAAAATTATTCTTTTCATTCCTTTCCATTCCCTCCTCCCAAACGAGGCCTAAGGCTCCGTTTCGGAGTTCATAAGGCAATAGAATAGAATAATCATAAGGGAATGGAATTGAATTGAATGAAATATATTTAAGTAAGGGAAATGAATGGAAAAGAATGGAATTAAGTAACCTTGATTGGATGTTTTAAAATAAAAAAATAGAAATGAATGAAAATGAATGGAATGTAAGTAATCTTGTTTAGGAGCAACATGAAGGGAATTGAATGGAATCATTTTATGACAATATTACTATTAGACCTCTATTTTAAAATAAAGAGTTAAATATATTAGGGTATTTTGAGAGTTTTAGTAAAAAAATTATTAAATTTAATTCTATTCCCTCCTATTCCTTTCAATTTCGAGGGAATGAAAATTTGAGATTTTAAGAAAATAGAGAGGAATGAGTGTTCCATCCTATCCATTCTATTCCCTCTTACTTAAACTCTCAAATAAGAGAATGAGCTTTTCATTCCCTATATTAAAACTCCCAAATAAGGGAAGGAAAGAATATTTTAAAATTATTCTTTTTATTCCATTCTATTTTATTCTATTCCCCCTCCAAAACAAAGTACAAAATAACGAAAGAAATGAGAAAAGAGAAAAAAAAAGTATTTTGATTTAAATATAAAAAGTATATATTTTACACGCTGAACCCCACAAAACTTTTTCCCTCCTTGCAAGGGATGACAAATTACCATTTTAGCCTCCTAAAACCAAAACCAAAAGCAAAAGCAAAAGCAAAAGCTGCAAAAACCCTCCTTTTTATGTTTTCAAAACCCCAAAATCAAAATCACTCGCCCAAACCCAGAGCAAGAGAGAGAAAGAGAGAGAGTGAGTGAGTAGAGAGTAACGATGTCGGGTTTCTCATTCGGATCCACCGTTTCCTCCACCACCACCACCTCCTCACAATCCACCTCTTCACCCTTCTCTTTCTCAAACCAACCCAACACCACCGCCAGCGCCTCCGCCTCCTCATTCGGATCCTCCGCCTCCCCATTCGGATCCTCCACCTCCCCATTCGGATCCTCCCCTTCCCCCTTCTCCTCCACCACCACAACCACCGCCGCAAACCCTATCTCCTCCGCCCCACCCGCCTCTCTCGGATTCGGATCCTCCACCCCTCCCTTCTCTTTCCCCTTCAATTCCGCCTCCACTCCCCCCGCCGCATCCACCACCTCATCCTCCCCATTCCTAACCGCCGCAACTGCCGCAACCACCACTTCACCTCTCTTCGGAACGACGCCGTCGGCAACCACAACTCCTTCCGCCGCTTCATCTCTCTTCGGATTTTCAACCACCGCCGCCGCCACCACCACCACCACAACTCCTTCCGCCGCTTCATCTCTCTTCGGATCTTCAACCACGGCCGCGGCCGCCACCACCACCACCACTTCCCCCCTGTTTGGATCAACTCCATCTCTATCCCCGTTCGCCACATCGCTATCCACAACGAGTTCAACCTCATCCCCATTCCTCTCCGCCTCTTCAAATCTCTTCGCCGGTTCTTCTTCTTCTTCTTCAGCTTCAACAACCGCTCCTTCGTTCTCGTTCGCTCCAAACTCAACCGCATCTTCCTCCGCACTCTCATTCTCAACCGCTTCAGCTTTTTCAAAACCAACTCCATCTCCATCGGCAGCAACAACAACTTCATCATCATCATCATCTACAACGCCCTTCTCATTCCTAACACCTTCCTCCGCCCCCTCGTTTTCCACCACATCCGCAGCAAAACCTAGCTCCGCGGCAGCGCCATTGTTTTCGACGATCACGACCACGACTGCTTCGACTCCGGCTGCTTCTACTACTACTACTACTACTACTACATCACAGCCTTCGTTTTCTGTGCCTTCGTTTGGTTTTACTCCGTCTTCGGCTTCAACAGCTCCTTCAATATCTGTACCGGCCAGCTCCGCGGCTGCTTCTTCTTCTTCGAGCTCTACTTCGAGTTCTTTTACAGGTTTTGGTGTTAGCAGTGCCGCGGGCACGACTGCTTCGTTGGGGACTACTGGTTTTAACTTCAGCAAGCTGTCGACACCTGCTTCGTCCTCGCAAGCTCAATCCACCACTACTGCACCTGTTTTCAGTGAGTTTGCTCAATTTTTTCTTACTGCGTTTGAGATGTTTGGTTATACTGTTTATGTCAATGGCTATGTGTTGGTTTATGCTTGATTAGGTTTTAGTGAATTTGGAAATAGATTATGTTTAGGGATTTCAACTTTGAATTCACATGGTACATTTAGAGTTACTGGTATTTGGTGCTTGAATCGGTATTCGTTGTGATGAATGAGTGTTGATAATAACGTCAAGCGCATTTAAGCACACATGCCTATGAACTAATATAGTTTTAAAAAAAAGTAAAGAAACCAAATTAATAATATATATGGTGCCTATGAACTAAAATAAATAGTGCAATTGCACTAAATTTCTTTAAAATTTTGTTTAGTAAATTTGAAAACAATTATCAATAGAAAATATGATAATAATCTAGTCATAGAAAGTTTAAACAAAACTTTTGATATGATCTTTGTGTGTTTATAAAAATGCACGACTGTGATAGCTATAAAAAAATAAAATGGATGGTTCAAAAGAAGCTGAAAAAACATAAGAATAGTAAATTATACTTGTTTGTTGACACGTAGATTTGTGTAATACAACACCTTAAGAATAGTGCTTTTATAATAAATCACTGTTCCTTGTTATTTTCTTCAAGATTGAGCAATTAATTTTAATGATTCATATATTGTCTAGGAAAAAAAAAGCATGCCTTAGTTGCACTTCATTAAATGAGCTTTGCTTTGACCAAGTGAAGCACTTAGACCTTGAGGCTTTGAGCTTGCACCCCTAAGCTCGCTTTTAAGAACATTTATGGGAGCTACTTTGTTTGTTGCTATTAGATTAGATTAGATTCTAGAGTATAGAACCTCCTCAATTTGTTGGTCAAATTGAGATAAAGGTTACTCTTTGATGCATTTCAGGATGCCCTTTTTTTTCGGGTGAAAGTTGTGTTGCATGTTCTGCTAAGCTATTCAAGAATTGTGTGGGTGATAGAGGGGATGGGGTTGAGGGTGAGCAGCTGGGAGATGGGATGGTGAAGAAGCCAATGCTTCCAAATGCTGTTATTGTAGAGGAGGCCAAGGAAGAGGTGGTCTCAAGAGTGGAGAAGGATCATGATGAGATAATGGAGGTTGTGGAGACGAAAGTGGCAGGTCTGCAAGAGGGCTTAGAGTCTTTGGAAGCATTAGCTATGGATTCTGTTCCAGGCAATGTGGTTTCCTTTCCAGCAATTGCATCTTCTGCCGTGTCATCAATGTCACAGATGGCAAAGGCTACTGTGGTCACCCCAGAAATTTTAAAAGCAGAATTGCCTGTTATAGGCAATGAAGGGGTGATGTTGCTGGGTAAGGAGGTTAAAGGAGGCCATAAGGAGGCACTCAGTCCTGTGGAGATGGAGGCTAAGAATGATTTGGATACTTCAGCTTCTAAGGCTTTCAAGGTAGATGAAGCAAGTGATAGTGGACTTGGGATGCAGACTTCTCCTTTATCATCTCTATGTATAGAAACGGATAGCCATGTCTGCTCTCCTCATAAAGGCCCAATCATCAAAAGTATTTTGTACAAATATGGTGACAAACCTTCCCCTTTATCATCTCTATGTGTAGAAGTGGATAAGCATGTCCTCTCTCCTCATAACGGCCCAATCATCAAAAGTATTTTGTACAAATATGGTGACATAACCATGGGGAGCTTGTTCAGGAGTATGGATGCCAAGTTGGCTTTTCTTGAATTGATGGCTGATGCTGTGTATCGACTTTCCAACCTTACCTTGGACACAGTTAGTACACATGAAATTCAACTCATAGAGGCAAAGGTAGCTGATGTGCTTGCTGCCGGGTTCAACGTGAAATGGTTAAAGCAAAGGGTGGATGAAGTTATTGCCTCTACTAAATACCAGGAATATTGTATGGAGTTGGATGAGTTGGACAAACAAATAGAGGCTACAAAGAAATCTTTGGTGGATATGGAGCAGCAACGTGTGGTTTTGGCAAGGGAGGTTATTGCCATCAAAGCTCAAAATGAACAAAATGGCATTTTGGGGTGTACCCTTGCTGAAGGGCTACTGTGATTTTTGTATGGATAATAGAATTGTAAATTGTACTTAGTTTCTTCTATTCAGGGGGGAGTGATGGTTTTGTGGAATATAAAAATGGATATTCTACACAGTTTCCTCTTGGTCTCTATTATTTTTCTTCTTTATTTTCATTGTGGTGTTTATTTGCTAATATTATAATGAATAGTCTACATAAAAAATGCCAATGAGCTCTCACTCAACGACTCAACTGGCACCTCCTCCCTTATAAGTGCTAGGTAGAGGGTGAGGTCGTGGGTTCAAGACCCATTGGGTGCATTTGCAACTTCCTAATAAAAAAAAAAAGTTCCTGTAAGGAATTGAGGGAGAAGGTAATTCATTATAGAGAGTAGAAATCTTTAATAAAATTATGAGATTTAAGGTTCTGACAATGAAAAGAGGTATGTCATGAATTAATTTAGTTAACCTTCAATTCTGTGTGATATGCACAATCTAATTTAGTTATGGTCACTGCCAAAGAGCTTGCCCCATGGTTGAAGATCCTTCCACTTGGGTGCAGACATGGGTTGAACATTAAAATCTGATGTGAAGGTTTGCTTTGAGCACCTATTCTTTTGGTTTGATGACCCTTTTTGTTGCATCCTCATTGGATGATCTGTAAACCAATATGATGTTGGGGTTGACATTTCCAGCCTATTTAGTCCTAGAGCCAGCTGCTTTGACCTTGTGAAACCCTTAGGGCTCTGATTGAATTCACTGCCCTGGCAATTAGAGGTGAGGGACTTGAACTGTTATCTCCAAAACTTCCTTTGTGGATTTCTTTTTTGAGGTTTTTTAAGCCGAGGGGAAAAGGGATATGAGTAAGTGATGCCATACACCTGTGCCCATGGTAATCTTATAAATTCTGTTGTCATTTTATCCCCATGTATCTGACATCATTGTTTCCTGCACCCTAGGCCTTGCCTTAGGCAGTAAAGGGGTAGATGGAGTTGGGTTAGGTCTTAGGCTTTATCTTGCCTAGCAAAGCATAAATGGTGGCTCCTCCATGATTATTATTCTTCACTTCATCAGTGACGGTCTTACCAAAACTTCTGTATGGTTTGTCACCTTTCTATGCATCTGCATATTCCTTTATCTGTGTTCTAGGTTCTTAAGCTACTAGTGATGTTCTCTTTCAGTAATCACTTATTTTGATGTGTAAATGCTGAGGTGCCTTGATCAAATTGCAGTTACTTGTGTCTGATGTTTCCATATCATTTGATTGAGCAAATTGATTCTGCAGGTGTCCCTTCAACTTCTGCAGCTGCAACAACTTCCAGTTCCAGTACTACTGCAACTCAGCCATCATCATCTCTTATTGTGGCATCCAGTAGTGGGTCTGTATGCTTAATCTTGGTAGCTAACATTGTTTGTTCACTCTTTTGCTAGTACCAAGTTTACCAGTATGTATTTTAGTTAGATTCAATTTATTGAGAAGAAAAAGGAAAAGAAAAGGAAGATAAAACAATTTCCTTTAGTTTCTGTGCATTTGGTTGTCAGGAAAATGTGTTGGTCACACCTCTAGCTACTTTCCTACATGAAATATTTTCGCTCAAGTCTCATATGGAAGTTTTAACATGATTATGCATCATGGGAAAATTTAAAGTATTTTCCAACAAATCTTGCAAACTAAACAATTAATTAAGGGAAAACTTGTAAAATCAAATTTTCTAAACTTACAGTTTACCTGTCTTTTCTTGTGAAACATTTTGTAGCAGAACTTTCTCAGTATATGTCATTTTGAAAACTTTTGGTAGATTACTTTCTTAATTTTTAGATCAGGTATATATAATCAGTGGCTAAACCGCTAAGATTTACTGTTCATGTCATTTCACATCATGCTCTTTTAGTAGTTTATTTGCTCTCAATGTTCCATATAATGTTACTTTTAAAGAAGTGAAGACAAATAAAGCTAGAAAATCATAATGCTTTACCATTCTATATTTTTTGTAGGTTCCTGAACTCTGTACTATTGAGAACATAGATGACAGTATTTGAATGTGTATTAAGGTTTTCCACATTAGATATATGATTTGCTGACTTATCCTGTTCTCTTGTTCTGTAGTACAACTTCAAGTGTGAGCACTGCAGTAGTGACTGCACCAAAATTACCATCTGAGATCACAGGGAAGACTGTTGAAGAGGTATATCAATTCACAAAGTTGTTTTCAAATCTTGTCTTTTATGCAATACAATTTTACGTGTGCATGATGCGGCCAAGGAAAAAGAGATTAGTCACCGTTTGCAACTATATCTCAATATTGGTAATATATAGTATTTGTTGTGTGGGGCCCTTGTGTGATAACCAATTTATGTGAGACTTGTGTGGTTTAATGGGTTGAGTCATAAGTGCTTTAGGATGGGAATGATTTTTAATTTCGATTTTTATTTTATGTGTGTTTGGCAAAAATTATTTTGCAAACTTATTTTACTATTCGACTTATTTTTGCTACTATTCATAGGTTACACTGTACTTTTTAATACTATTCATGGGTCCTACTATAATATTTCAGCTAACTTTTACTTTTATCTACAATACTTTCAGAAAAAAGTTTTTAGTTTCAGCAAAATAAGCGGATCCCAAACAAACCTTATAAATGACATTTATTTTTTAATGAGGGCAAGTGTCTAGTTTTTTGCAACACTTGTGAATTAAGGGTAGTTTGATTATTGTGTTGAGTATATAATTCCACAAGAGTTTCTAAGTGTATTGGGCTTATTTTCTGTGAGTCTAAGTTTGCAATTTTCAGTCAAAGTAGGAGTCTTAGTTTTAGTATATTAAGGAAGAGTATGAGAGTTTGTGTGTGAATACAAAAACAACTCAGATTTTGCTATCGAAATATCGAGTATTTGGTTATGGGATGCATGAGTGCCTAAAGTGTTTCCTATTTCTCTTCTTTGTTGGCTGGGCACTGGTAGAATGGTATTGTTCATGGTACTGTGAAAAGTCACCAATTCTCCCCTTTTCTTATCTTGTTTCAACCCCAAAGCCACCAATTCTTTTACTCTGTTGATTGCCTAAACCCCACATGTTTTTTTCCTTAAGAATGACACTTCAATTACCACTTCAAATTATACTCTAAACTCCAAACAGAGCTGTTGCCAGAATTTTCCTGCAATCTGCTTGTTCACTGTTAAGCCCCTGCTCCTTCTTTAAATCCTATCTTTCCCAAACCTAATTCATTTGGCAAACCCTAAAACACAAATTTTCCCATCATAAAGCAACCAGAAGAATATGTAGAAAGGTTCTCCAAATCTGTCCTATATATTAATTTGACTTCATATGAAAAGCAGAGTCTTGGACAATTGTACCTCTAAAAAATAGTTTTGGCAGGCGCTACGCCTGCAAGAGGACAGTGGAGATGTTTCACTATATAGTGCTTTTTTTCTTTCTTTATTTTTTGGAACTCACAGAATTTGGAAACTAGCTCCTTGAATAGATATTGCAGAAGTGGTAAAAAGAAGAAACAAGGGACGGTTAATCTTGAATTCATTCAGCCTAATTTAAAACTTGTTTAATAGTTGCTCCCTTCTTGCCATAAAACTTACCTACACATTAGATGTTTTCATAAATTCATAATCAACTTTTATTTTTGTAAGAAGAAAGGTGGGGGCTCTCTTTCATCATCAGACCATATTTCCCAATATTCTCGATAACCGTACTCTTCTGAATTGATTCAAATTTCTGCCTGTTCCCCCCCCCCCCCCCCCCTTCTCTCTCTCTCTCTCTCTCTCTCTCTCTCTCTCTCTCTCTAATTGTTTATTTTATTTAAAGATCATTAAGGAGTGGAATGCTGAACTACAAGAGCGTACTGGAAAGTTCCGAAAGCAGGCTAATGCGATAGCTGAGTGGGATCGAAGAATTTTGCAGAATCGTGATGTTCTTCTTAGGCTTGAGGTGATCTATTTTCCAATATAGCCATCTATTCTATATTATGTATAATAATCCTTTATGAGCCATCCTGAGATAGTTATTTTGTTTAGTTACTTATCAAAAAAAAAAAAAAACTCAAAGAGTTGACATTTTCTTTGAGATAATGTGTCCATGCCTTTACATAACTGACAGCTACTCGTGTCTTGTTGCTGTTTTGCCTAATGAATAAAATTTTAATTTAGATTGAAGTGGCAAAAGTTGTTGAGACCCAATCTAACTTAGAGCGGCAACTGGAGTTGGTCGAGACTCATCAACAAGAGGTATTGTAGTGAGTTTTTTAATCTATATCTTCTTGTCAAAACATTGTTCAGGGGTCCGATTACATTACAATGTGTTTTAATTGAAGGAGCCTAGGTTTGCATATGAAAATTGTGCATATTTTCTTTGGTCATCATCAATCAAAGTTCTTGTTTATATTTTGTTGTGTACCATTTCAAAATACCATGAAGAATACATTTTTTTTTTTGCTGAATAATTGATTTCATTAGAAGAAAAAAAAAGCAAAAAGAACATATCATATTCAAGGACAAGAGCCAAAAGGGACTAGCAAATCTCTCTTTGAAAAAAACCCAAGAGGGTATGGAGGAGATGGGAATAGACTCCCCCCAGGCATTATAAGATGCTGCCCAATAAGCTAGATTATGAGCGAGAGAATTAAACTATCTTAGGGAGAAGGAAAAGATCAAGCAACAAAATATATATGCATATTTTTAATTTCATGTACTATATTAACAATCTCCCAATCCGGTTAAAAAATAGAGCTTTGTCCTTGTGCTTTGTTCCTATGGTGATTTTTATTGCATGCACCCAAACATTATAGGAAAAAATTGCATGATATTCTTTAGTAAATATATTATTCTTTGTTTGTATTCTTCTTTTTATATATATTTTATTTTTACTTTTAAGGTTGACAAGGCTTTGCAAAGTATGGAAGAAGAAGCTGAGCGTATTTACAAGGATGAGCGTGGAATGCTTCTTGACGATGAAGCTGCATCCACAAGAGATGCAATGTAAGTACTAAGTTTGTTGATTTGGTTGGTGTAAAATTAATAGATTCTTGTGGCTTGCCATACTTAATCTTTTTAGTTTGATTGTATCCATTCTTTGTCACAACCCATATGCATCACCGTATGCCTGCTGGATAGTTTATAATTAGGTTGGATTTAGGTTGACGGTTTATGGTTATATGTCTGCAGAAGCCTATTTTTCTGTAAAAAATTTCCGGATTCTGGTTGTATGTGTGTATATATGTATATGTAAGTACTATGTTTGTTGATTTGGTTGATATAAAACTGATAGATTCATGTGGCTTACCATACTTTATCTTAATCTTTTAGTTTGATTGCATCCATTCTTTCTCACAACCCATATGCATACCTTATTGGGCTTTCAGTCTATTGACTAGGCTGTCCCACATAAAGCACAGCCATTGCCTGCTTGACAGTTCATAATTAGGTTGGATTCAGGTTGATGGTTTAAGGTTATATGTCTGCAGAAGCCTATTTTCCAAGTAAAAAATTTCTGGATTCTGGTTGTGTGTATATTGCTATCTCTCTGTCCATCTCCATTCTAATATATCAATGTCATTATATATATTTTTTTGGGTGTGGAATACAGGTATGAACAGTCTGAATTTATAGAGAGAGAATTAGAGCAGATGACAGAACAGATCAAATCAATTATTCAGACCCTAAATGCCAACCAGGTAAATACTTTAAGTTCAAGTTTCCACTCCTCGACAAGTTTTTTCTTAAAGATGCAAACGATTGATACCTACCTTACCATTTCATTTAGGGAGGAGAACTTGAGGCAGCTGATGGGATGACACCTTTAGATGTAGTTGTCCGGATTTTAAACAATCAACTAAGTTCTTTAATGTGGATTGATGAGAAGGTTAGTATCCTATGTTGTATTATCTCATGGCAGTAGCTGCACTTGGTAGTTTTGATTGGTAATTATTATGTGTAGAAATGGAAAAAGATTGCACTTATAAAAAAGATTGCTAAAGAGTTGCTTATCCTTGTTTCTAATTATTGCTGCAAGTGTTTATGGTTTCCATTACCTTGTTCCACGAGCTTGTAATGTTGGAAGATTTGTCTATCGTTTTCAAAACCTTAGGCTTTAGCACAAGTTGTAAGTGGCATGGGGGTTGGTAGGTCTTAAGATCAGATCTTGCTAAGAAACAAGGAGATCAGGTGTTCACAAATCTCAATACTTGTTAAGGCTTTCATGAAATGTAGATTAGCTCTTTTATATATAAGATTCAGTTATTTACATGTTACTATTTTGGAATTTTTTTGAAAAGGTTAAGATATATGTGCTAATTTTTTCACATAGAGCCCCCCTTCTTCCAAAAAGACCCTGCAAGCTGCAACATTTTTTTTTCGTTGTTGTGTATCTATAGCTCATGTTGTAGGAAACATAATTTTCCCCAGTGCATTTATAGTAGTACTCATGCAATTGTTTGTGCCAGGAGTGACTGTTCTGCTTTAAATATTACCTTCCACTTGAACATTTTATTATCCCTTGCATAAAGTGATGGGAATGTATGAAAAATCTGGATTTGCTGGATACATCCATTTTTCACATGCATTAATAATTATTTTCTATGGAATATGGTATATATTGCAAGTGCACTGACCAGCTTCAGTGCCTTCAGGCCGAAGAATTTTCTTCACGTATTCAGAAAATTGCTAGCCAAGGTTCTGCTGCAGATCGCGAACTGATGGGTCCAAAGTTCTGGAAGTCCTAATATCTGGAATTGTAAACTACCTCAATTTTTTTTTTTAAATTTTATATTATAAAATCGGCCTGTCCTGAGTCAGGATTAGTAAATGAATGCAGAGGAAAAGGTTTTGTTATACCTGTGTTTTTCAGGCATTAGATGCATTTGTAGGGTCTATTGATGTTTTTCCTTTGTAGGAATAGATATTCTCTTTAATAACATTTTGAGAATCTCTAGTTGTGAAATTAGGTTGTACATGGTGATTGTAGCGATCTGATAAATATGCCCTTGATTGAATCCACAGGTGAAAGATGTGATTACGCTAGCATCCATCCTTAAGTGGCTGGGTGCCATGGGCTCATTAGGGTGGTTTTTTATTTGAACTTAACGTAATATTAATATGATTGAAAACCTTCAAGCTCAATAGATTTTAGGTCTATTGTGCTACAAAATGGGACTTACCTTGATGGTTAAATGTGTAAATAGAGGGCTCCTAATTTGAAGGTATGATGGGCCTGACAAGACGTTAGTTCTCTAAAAGTGAATGAACAGTAGGATTAGGAAATGGTTCATAAGCAGCCTTAGAGAATATGAATGTATTTGTGTAAATATTGATAAATAAAATGCATTGAGTAGAGATTAGGTTATTCACAACTTGCTTGGGTGATCTCTCACGACAATTAGAATCCACACATGCACGTTTCTCACAAGTTTGATAATAATTGCCCCCGTCAGATAATTTATCCGAAAAATGGGTCATGGTCAACACATCAATGAATAAGAGCACCGAATGTGCATAGAGTTTGCCTCGCTCCATGAGATAATTTTCCCTGGAACTGGAAGTGTGCCAAAGTAGAACACTACAGTCAAGGAGGAACTTCCCTAAACTCTCTAAAGTTATTCACCACCACTGTCCACAACTTCTCTATAACATTTTCTCTTTTCTCAAAACTGAGAACTGTTCAAAAAGTCTTATCTGCGACTAATCGTTTGAGGCTCATCATCTCCTCGACCTTGACGTTGTGATCTGCAACCTCAAGGTCCTCTCTTTTCCTCTTATGCAATGCTTATACAAATTATTAGTGGATGTATTAGTCATAAAGTTTCTAAATTCCATTAAGCATTTAAGTGTGTCATGTCATGATAAAGTTTATAGATTCCACTAAGTATTTAAGTGTGTCATGTCATTATAAAGTTTATAGATTACACTAAGCATTTATGTGTGTCACGTCATGATGGCATCTTAATTCTGAATAATTTGCCAAAAAACAATATAAACAGGATTTCAATGTTGACCACCATTGCACACTTTTAGTGCGATGGTCACACATATACATAATGTGGAGGATTTTTGGCATTTAGCCTGATTTTGGAAACAATACGTCACACATATACATAATGTGGGGGATTTTTGGCATTTAGCCTGATTTTGGAAACAATTTTGTTAGTCAACAGGTTTTGCAAACATGTTTGTTAAGGAGTATTTTTGAGTCTATGAGACTTGAGATTAATGAAGGAACTCGAGTCTCTTCCTTAAAAGAAAACAAAGAGAAAAACTCAAGCTTACCACCAATCCTTCCTTCTTCTCTTTAGATCAAGCCCAAATTGGGCATTGGAGGCTGAAGCTGCTTCTCTCCAAATCTGCAAATTTGACCCTTTGGTGCTTCTCTACAGAAGTTCTCTCTTTCTTCTTCTCACAAACTTGAGATGTTATTTAACAAATATGTTTGGTTTTCTTGTCAACTAATGAAATTGTTAGTAAAATCAGGCTAAATGCCAAAAAAAAAAAACTCCAGAAATAAAAATTTCCACTACAATCTTAATCCCCAAAAATAAAAATTTCCCTAGAATTTAACAAAGTGTAAACAAGACTTTACTAGTAATCTGGAATTTAATCTTTCTTTCCTTTTCTTAATGGGGGAATTAACTACTTCCATATAGCTCTAATTAAGTTCATCCCATGTGCCGTCTTTAAAGAAACCAAAAAACCAAAGACAAGAGTAAGGCATTCAAGAATAGCCGCTCGTGGTAGTTAGGATAAAAGAAAACGTTGGAATTGTGTTTTTGAGAGCATTGCCCACAAAAACAAATAGTACAAAATAATAGGTGTTCTATTATTAAGAGGTTTTAGAGCTTTACAACAACCAATTGCTGCAATTACTTTGCTTGCACACACATCCATGTCTTTTATTTCCCTCCACGAACTAAAATATCCACAACAAATTGTTTTTCCTCTCCACTAATTTATTTTCCTTCTAATTTTTTTACTTCAGTTATAATTTTTCATGGAATGTACCTTTTGTATATATATATATTGTGGTTCTGTTTCTGAGTTTTATTTAGATATACCACGGTTTATTCCTTTGAAACTGATGATGGGGTTTTGTGACTTGGACATGATGGGGAGGTTTGAGGATTGGTATATGTGTTAGGAATCAAAATCTTGTGCTTATTTCGCTAACCTAAAATAAATGAAAAAGGAAAAATCCAATGCATGCATATTCATCCCATCACCACCAGAAGATTTTGATTCATTAGAAATTTAGAATCCACACCACACATGCATGTGTCTCTCACATGTTTGAAAATGGTTGCCTCATCAGATAATGATCTTTGGCGAAACTTAAATATTTACAAAACCGTGGGAAACACTGATCAACAGCTAGTATAAGTTTAAAAGTCAGATGATATATGCATTTTTTTTGGGACCTATTTATTGGCAGTTTAAACTAATAGCATGTTATTGTCTCTTCATTGTAGGCTTGAGTCATACATTGTCCAAAACAATGTGGAAGAGTTGTGGCATAAATTGAGAAATTCATTCTTAGAAGATACTGGGTAAAACAACTCTAGTAAGAATTGTTTTTGTATGGTGTCTAATAAATTTGAAGCTTGTTATTTTTTTGATAATGTTGGGGAAGTTTCTAAAAAAGATGGTCTAGTTCCACTACAACAACAACTTATTACTCAAATTTTGGATAAAAGTATGAGTATGCAAGATGTTGATATAGGAGTTCTCATGCATAAGAATAAGTTACTGCATAAAAAAATTCTTCTTGTTCTTGATGATGTAAGTGAATTACACCAACTAAAAAAATTAGTTGGGAAGCATGATTGGTTTGGACCAGGTAGTAGAGTTATCATATGCATTTGCTAAAGACACATGAAGTGGATGCAATATATGAGGTTGAAAGATTGAATTACGATGAAGCTTTACATCTTCTTTACTTGAAAGCTTCTGGAAGAGAGAATCCTATCGAAGATTATCTACAACTATCCCAAGCCTTTGTACATTATACTAATGGCCTTCCTTTAGCCATTGAAGTTTTGGGTTCCTTTTCATTTAATAAAAGTAGATATGAATGGATAAGTGAATTATATAGGGTAAAAAAATTTCCTAAAAGAAACATCCTTAATATATTTCAAATAAGCTTGATGGACTACAACTAATAGAGAATGAAATTTTCCTAAATATTGGGTGTTTCTTAAATCACAATAATCAAGAAAGCATCATGAACATACTAAATTATCTTCCTCTTTACCCTAAAATTGGATTAAGGGTTCTTATTGATAAATCTCTCATAAAATTGCATTACCGACAATTATGGACGTGTAATTCAGTACAAGAAATGGCTAGGGACAGAGTTTGTCAGGAGTCCCTTATAGCTGGGAAGTGTACTAGATTATGGTTGCATAAAGACATTAACAATATGCTAACACAAGATACAATATGATGTTATACTTAAATAACATGAGAAAACTATTTAGCAATATAACAAATCGAGTCCCTTAGACTCAATTTTGCTCTTTGAAATCGAGCCAGGAGTTGTCGATTTCAGATGGAAATCGAGTGTTTCACGCTCGAGTTTCATACTCAAGAGTGAAACACTCGAGTTCCATGCCCTATCCACCCCCTCTGAAACCCATGCCCTCTGATCTTTAGCACAAAGATTGTAACACCCCATAATTTGGATACCAATTTAATTCTTATACGTAAATTAAAAAGGAGGCCCACAATTAAATGGATTTAATTGGTTAGGGCTTAAGATATTTAAATCTGATAATTGTTATGGCAAAAGAGGCCCAAGTGAGATGGCATAAGAATATCTATATATATGGGCCTTGATAAGCTCAAAAAAAAAAAAAAAAACCCTAGTCTTTTACTTCTTAAGCTACACGTGTATTTGCTAATGGGGCTCCCTTTTGCTTCAGCGGCAACACACTACTCTCTCTTCTGCTCTAAACTTAGGAAAGTTGAAATATTCAATGACTAGCTTTTGTTCCCATTATAGCATCTGTTATTGGCATGCCTAATAGAAAAAAAAAATAGGGGCTGCTGTTATGGATCTAAAGCTAGGATTATTATATTAGAACAAGGGTGCTTTGTGGTTTATATATAATTGTTTATAGTCTCACTCTATTCACCGCCATTGTCATTGTGCATATAAGTGTCCAACAATGTCCTTATGTTTTGCGGCATCAAGAGGATTATGGGTCATCGGGTTGATGAACTAAGATATAATATATGGCTTCTATTATTAGATGGATCAGATATCCATCAGTCGGCCTATATTGAAGTTTTATTTTACTTGAATCTATTCCATACTTGTGACTCTGCCATTAGGTTCGGGTGTCCTTTTCTTAGGATTTTATTGTGTTTTTTCTCGGTGACAAGGCTGATATGGTTATTAAAATATATTAATTTCCTGCTTATAAAAAGAAAAAGAAAAAAAGAATGATTAGATATAAATATTGGATTGATCAATCAAGATTATATTATGTGTATTCTAAGAACTGTAGTAGTCTATATGATGGTTAGACACGTAATAAAATCCTAGAGTTCCATAGAGTTGTAGTACAAACATGTCAATTATTAAATATTGAGAATATGTGAAATAGAATAATTGGATCGAAGCTAAAAGTGAATTGGGCTATAAGCAAATAAATAGAGAATTTTGGATATATTAGTATTTTCTAATTGTTTAAGTTTGAAAACAGATTTTAAGTAGGAAATTGTGTATTAATGGACCTATTTTTAGTGTTGCTAGGCTCTAATCCTACTGAGTTATTGTGATTCAAGGGAAGTTGGTTTTATCTTTTTGTAAAAAAGAGGTAAGTGGTGTTTACTAATTTTGGGAGTTTTCCCAAAACAGTGTTGATTATTAAATTATTTTATATCAAAGAAAAATGTTGATATTCTATATATAAATTGATATTTTACAAATGTTTGATGTGCACATTGACTATTTGTTTTATGAAAAACTTGTGGGACAACCTAGATTTATTTAAACTTGTATGCGTGAATATATCTTTATATTTTTGAGAATCATGAATGAATTATTTTTGTGAGTATATTGAATGTGTTTTGAAAACCTATGACAAGTCGTGATTAAAAGCACAATATTGTATTTAGTCCTTAGTAAGGGACAATCATACTGCAGCTAGTTCTTAGCAAGGGATGATCCTAAAAAAGGAGACAGTGTACATTTGATAGCTCATTAGTAAGGGAGTATACTATTGAGGATTCAAAAAGGAAGCTCCTTAGTAAGGGAGTATACCTTTAGGTTCCAAAGGAGCTATCCTTAAGAAAAGGGATAAAAATGAAGTTCTAGTCCTAAAAGGGGAAAGCAAAACCCCGGGGTGTAAACGTTGACCACGAGAAAAGTCTAGGAAATTGTTTATATGATGGTACTGATATATATTATGATGGCTTACAATATAAAGATATTTTTTTATATGAAATATTTGATGATAAAATAATGATGAGTTACAAGTTATAAATTTGTAGTAAGAATTATTTATTTGAAAGGTTTGTTCCAACACCCTAATGCTAGTGAATTCCACTTATTGAATTATCTCACCCTCTTTATTTTCACCTTACAGATACATTAGAGGGATTATTGGAGTAGAGATTCTTGGAAGGCAACAGTTATGAATCATTTTGTAGAACTGAGAATTTTATTATGATTTTATGACATTAAACATTGTACTGGAGAATTATTTTGAGGATGTTTGTCTCTGGTGGATTAGAGCTTTGACATTTGTGATGAGATTTTAGGTTGTTGGTTGTACGGGCCTCACCCCCCGTCAAGCCCAATCGCCCTAAGGCCCATGAAGACTAACTCATATAAGAGCCCCGCACTGATCACACATGGTAACGCACGTGCCATCCGAGGGGTTTGAGCTCGGAATGCTCAAAGCAACCTATGGCGTGCCCCTGCCGAGCACAGAACTTACAGGCGGGGCTGGTCCCAACGCCACTGTCATTTTCTCCTACCCGTCACTAAACATCCACTTAGGCGAAACGGTATTGAACCTCCCTTCCATTGCCTAAGAAACGCCCTTGCCGAGCATCAAATCTAGCGGTGGAGCCAGTTCCAATGCCACTCTCACTTCCTCCCACTCCTAACTAAACCCTCACTTATGGGTAATAGTATTGGACCCCTCCTTTCACCCACCAGGGGAATAATCATGATCGTTCCACTAAGTTTGGCTATAAATAGATAGGGAAGATTCAGTTGAATGGGTTGGCAATTCCAAAGTGAAAAGACTAGAGAAAGTAATATTAATCATCCCCAAGGAAGAAAGGAGAGTGTAAGTGAGAAAAGAGAGTGTTAGTGAGAAAAGAGAGGAGACTCAGGAAACGGGGCAGTCGAGCATAGTGCCACCCGTGGTAGGAAATCCAAAAACCCACCATACAAATAAATTGTGAGCCCAAATTCCCCTTAGGCCCAGTAGCCTTATTTTGGAACGCACATTGGTTATTTTTATTTAATATTTTTTTCGACTATTAAGCTTGAATAGATTTTTATTGCTTATGATTTTGAAGCCTTTCTCATAGAGACTTGGTAATGTCAAGATAATTAGCTTTTTATATAGAGAGCTAATGACGATATATTATTGCTTGGACCTGAGAATAGGAAAGCAACTCATTCATGTGAGTGGAAAAAAAGCAAACCCAGCACTTGACCTGCTGCGTCTTTCAGATGCAGGGTTCACAAGCTGAGATGCATGTAGCATTGTTCAATTGGTCTTGGATACTGCAGGCTGAAGCTGATTTGCTAACAGATAATGTTATGGATGAAGTTAACTTAGCAAACGTGGTCGATAATATCCATTATAGGAGGCTGGAAGTATGTGAGTTTTCCTTCAAGACCTTCAGGATTTTATTTATGAAACAAATGTAGGAGTTCAAATATTTGGAAACATAACCGTTTTGCAACATATACGATACAGGGGGAAAAATGCTGAAATTTAATAGGTACTCATCAACTAATGGTGCCTCATTGTTGATCAAATAATGTGGTTTATTCTTGCATTCTTCTGCTTATGCTATGGTGATTCAAGCAGTTTGGGCTCGAGCCATAACCACAATCTGACAGATCACAATAGAGAGAAGCGACGATGATCTACTTTTTTCCTCCATCTACTCCTTGTTTCCTTCTGTGGGATTGTTACTCTTGGGAGGTTGAAATAGCTCGTTCACTAGAGTCCGAAATTTCTCAATGAGCTCTACATAATTCACAACATGAATAAAATGAGAATAAGTTAGTTTTAGAAATGAGAAAGAAATTATAGGAATATTCATGTTATTGATTAAGTGATCAAGTCTCACATAGGATAATACTGACTAGAGTAACAAGTGATAATAAAATTTTGATCGATTAAACCCTTGGGGGTAAGCTTTTGAGTTAAGGTGTTGTTCCAACCTGTTATCAAGCCCTCAAAAAAAGACCCTAAGATGTTACTCTCAACTTCCACAAATCCAAAATCATAATAGCAAGAAAGATTTCTATTTTATCCAAACCCGCATTAAAAAAGAAAAAAGAAAAAACCACTGATTGCTCTAAAAAGCACTTCTAAAAACCACTGCCAAAGTCTTGAACAACACACTCACAAAAGTAAAATCCTAAGATCCAATGCTCCGAGTTTTGTTGAGGCCTTTCATAAGGGCTTCTTCTTAAATTCATATATTGACCAAGCCTTGAACAATAATTTTTAAACTCTTAAATTTTATAGCAGCAAGGGCACAACTGTTTTGTCTCTTTTGTGGTGTCAAATAACCACAACCATGTTTCTTCCCATAGGTCTATTCCATTCACCTGTTGGATGTTTTCATGCTACAAGTCTACTCCAAAGTTGTTTTTTATTAACATATATGATAACACCACCACCTACACATAATATCCAAAGGCCATTTAATGGTTGAGATAGTTGGTTCTAGAGAAATGAAACTCCCATGAGAGTGAAAATCACATGCAGAATTTCTCTAGAAATGAGAGGAGATAGGGATCAAATGGCCTGAATACTCGGGGCCTTTTTATACACCCTTATACCCAATCGGAGAGTTGTAACTTTAGGAACAAACACAACCCTCTGTAGAGTCATATCCATTCACTAGAGAAACTAATTGCATTATAAGTTATCACCACTCTACTTCTCTAGGAGACAAAGTAGGAAATTTAATATGAGGGAATGCCACCATTGTTGGGGTGTGTTTACCCCCTCCAATACCAACAGAGATGCATCTAGCCATAAGACAGAGTATTTTCCAATTGAAAGAGTCGCTTGGCCAAACAAATAAAAGAAAAGAATTTATTTCTTGTGCATCTATTAACACAAACCAAATATGTGATGAGAATAGTGAAAACCTGCGTAGGGTGTCCATTGAAAATCTTGAAGTGACATGCTCCACAAAATCACATCCCAAAAAGCTTTATGAGATACTAGAGAAACCACTAGTCTCTGCATTCAAGTTAGATTCCTTAAAGAGACATACATTAGCAGGAAAAGATTCTTACTGTCTGTCTAGAGAAAAGAAATACAAAACATGCCAATTTATTATTTGAAACCATTATATGATTTATATATGGTTTTTTGAATTGGAAAAGAAATTTGCATAGACGAAATGACATTGTCCTTGCAGTTGGAACAAGTTAGAGTCTAAAGATAAAAATAAACATAGATCCAAACAAAACATCGGCAAAGAAGAGGAGGGGTATGAACAGGAACAAGGCGTTTGGAACTTTGGTAAGGTACAATCACTTCTGAAGGATTCATCTTTGAGCCAATCATGTCAAATTCTAAGATTATCAAAAGGGAGAATTGGACCTTGACCAAGTTTGAAGAATGCTCACATTCAAGTCAAAACCAAGAATTCACCTTAACAGTGGGATTTGTTAGCAGCATTCGAAATGCATCACAAAGCCTTCTGTATCCTTGAGATAGCAATAGTTTTAGATAATCCAATATCTGCTCAAGCCATTTCAACATTGACCCAGAGGAGGATTTCCTAAGCATACAACTGTTTATGAAAGCAATCTGATCAGACAAATTGTAGTCCAAGCTAAGGGTAGTCTATTTTTATGGAATGTATATTGAGACAATGTAAAGGATTTATACAAGTAATAAAAGCCAATTATCCTTACAATCACCTTGGTATTGTTTTAGAACTTATCCAAGACAAGTTAAACTTGAGAAATAGAAGTTGGTGCTAGAACATAAATGACCTTATCAACTACTGGAATCATTCAAAGTGACATCTTGGACACAAATTTTTCCAACAGAAAATTCAATTTTTTTGAATGCTTCTTTCTGAAGTTCTATCTTGAACAATAAACCATGGTTTTAACTTCTAATAGGAAAGTTTCCCAGATCAGTCTTAATAAAGTTACGTGATACTGCTTAAGAATGGAGATATCCTAATTTGGTATATGGGATCTTGAGCACAGATAACCTAATCACAGATAACCTAATTTCACAATGTAGCAGACTTGGACAGCAGCTAAAAGTTGCGGAAAGATCCAAACTGAAAGTGTATTATTAGGTAAAAGAGTAATGCTAAAAACACAAATTATTTTACAACATTTTTTACAAAACTGCAAATGTGGCTTTAGTATTTTCTAAATAGTTATTGTAATAAAAATGTGATGTTAGTGATAGACTCATATTAGAACTAGTAAGAATTTGCCACATTAGTAATTTGTAAAAATGTTGTAAAATAGTTTGTGTCTGTAGCATTACTTTTAGGTAAAAATTATATATTGGGTAAACTACATATTTAGTCCCTAGCCTTTACACCATATTTCAATTTGGTCCTTAACCTTTCAATTGTGTCAATTTGGTCCTTAACCTTTTAATGTCATGTCAATTTAGTCTTTGCCATTATATATTAGATGAAAATTGTTTACATAGCAAATAGCCAAAATAAAATTTTAGTTTATTATCACATCAACAGAAGCTAATTTTTTATTTTGACCATTAGACATGTCATTAATTTTCATCCAAAAGATAACTGTAAGGATTAAATTGACACGGTAAAGAAAGGTTAGGGACCAAATTGACACAATTAAAATGTTATGGATCAAATTGAAATATGGTGTATAGGATAGGGACCAAATACGTAGTTTACCCTTATATATTATATGCTTCATAGCACTTCAAATTTTTTTTCCAATTTGTATTACATACTAATTAAAGAATTAAGCTGAGTCATCAGTCCTGCCCATATATGAGCTCTCTTATTTTGTAAACTATTTGCCAAATTAGCAACCTAAAAATTTAATTTCAATAAGAACTTAAAGTAGCCTTCCAAATTGAATCATTAGGACTAAAAACTTTTAACAAAAAGATCACCAAAATAGAGCTAAGGCAGTGATATAGTTGATTTTTTTTATTAAACTGGCATTAGAATTTAGATGCAGATTTTTCAATATTACAAAAATAGAAAACATGCATAATCACAAAAAAGAAACATAATTGTACTACTACTTCTACTCACTTTTGGGGGGCAGGAATTGCATCAATTTCGGGATTTTTCCCATCATTATTATCCCAATATTGCTCCTCATTAATATCGGGTCCCTTAAGTTCCGTGCATTCAACAACGTCCATAATCTCCGGAATTCCCTCCTCAATTATTGTCCTTGATTGATAGGAGTGTCCGTGACCCGAACTAGAATTCTGCTGAGTTCCGTTTCTGCACCGTCGATGCCGTGACCGTTGGGGTTTCCATCTCGGGTGAGATTGTGGCGGGACATCCTCAGTCGCTCGCAGCCATTCGCCATAAGGACTCTCCTCCCACACCTTCAGTTTCGTGGTCTCGCATTCTTTTGCCTCATGACCAAGGAGGCCACAATGGAAGCACAGACCACATAGCCGTTCGTACTGGAAAGCCACCAGAACCTTATCACCTTCCCGACTGAGTACTGGGGCTCCCCGGCGTATCGGCTTGTCTAAGGGCACCTCAACTCTGACCCGGAGAAACGAAGCACTGGCGTCACAATCTACCTTAATGACTCTACCAATTCCTTCTCCAATGACTCTCCCTGCTGTCTTGTTTATCAGATGGAAGGGTAGTCCCCACACTTGCACCCACATCGGAACAGTTTGGAAGTTAACCGAAGAGGCCATCATTCCTTTCTCCCACCTTCGCAGTAATAGGATATGATTATCGAAACTCCAAGGACCATTGTTAATAACCCACTTCAATTGGCTTTCCATCGAGAATTTAAACCAAAACAGTCCGTCCCCAGCATCTCTAATTTTTAGATCGTTCCTCCCCATCTTCCATGCAGAGCGTAGATGGTTTTTCGCAGCTCTAAAGTTGATGGGTTTGGTCGTGTGAAACCTTCCTAGCAAAATGAGGGACCACTCTTCTAGAGTTTTCTCACGATGCTTCGACCGAACTATGATCTCCTCATCTTCCTCCGCTGTCAAATTAACCCTCCGTAAACGTTCTATAAAATCCGAGTCCATGCTGACAAAACAAATAATCTGAAAAGGATAGACAGTAGAGTAGGAGGAAAGAAAAAAAAGAGACGTCTCACCCTGTGTGAGAAAGAACGACTCCTAGCAAACTTTATAATCGTGATAATAATTTTTGTTTTTTGTTTTTTTTTTTTTGGTTTCCCTTTTCTCAAAGCTTACCACCAAAGACTAATCACTGCACGCACCAAGTGGGCTCACGGAGAAGTAAAACGTTGGCCCAAGAAATTCTTTTCAAAGTGCAGGTAGTAGGACTCGAACTAGGGAGCATACCCAGTCCAGTCCAGTCCAGTACAAGCACCTTGAGACCAAGAGTCCAATTAACTCGGCCAACCCCCAGGGTTAATCGTGATAATAATCGTCACAATAATTGTGACAACTTTCCAGTTTGTCACAATAATAGTAAAATTTAATAAAGTTTCTCCCTTTATAAAACATGTTCATAAAAATAAAATTGATTCAAAGAAGTTTTCTTTCCTTTAATTGAATTTGGGAACTTTAATCAAAATATCATTACTTGTTAAAATTCCTACAAAGAAGCAAAAGAAAGAAGGGGAATTTTGTTTGGATATTCGAATTTCTCAGAAAGAGAATCTTTGGTTTAATACCTAAATGGATTGAGATTAAATAAATGGATTGAGATCAGGGTATCGCACTTGATGCAATTGGTATGGATGGTTGAGATATAAAGTTGCAAAAAGAAACTTTAAATCTTAACCATTCAACATAAAAAATAAGTAGAAGTAAAAAAGTAAAAAAAAAAATTGTGAGGAGATTAGGTGAATTGCATGGTGCAATTGCATTTAGTAATTGCACCGGATCCCAATCCAAAATAAATTATCTCACCCAAAAACAAACTTAAGTCGATGCTTAATTAAATACCAAGTATTTGACTTAAATGTCCATCATTTGAAGTGGACAAAATCGTATTTGAGGATTTTAAATCTAAAAGCTCAATTTAAGAACTACTAATTGGTTTGATCCCCACCAAGGATACATAGACAACCTAAATAAATTATTAGGCGCAATTACATATAAATAAAAATACATATCCTCTCAAATATGAAAATAAATAAACTTATGTACAAAGGCAATGTGGTTGGAATCAAATGGTCTTTTCTTGAAACAAGAGATTGTAAATGAGCTTAAACTTTTTTTTTTTTTTTGAGGGAATACAATTAGCTTAAATTGAAAGTCTCTTATTCTAATTGAATTCCACATTCACTAAAAAAATAATTGGTGTATGCTAAAAAAAAAAAATCATCATATAATATGTTCATATCTATCGGATCTTATAGATACAAAAGACAGTTAGATTTGGAATTGATTTTTTTATTGGCTAAATTCGTTTAAAGTATATATTTTTTTTAAATGAGCTTTTAAAAAATTGAGTATATAAAAAAATTATTATTAAGTATAATATCTATTAGTATTACTAACATTTTTATTTCTCAAAAAAAAAAAAATAGTAATACTAATAAGAATGACAAAAGTGTCCCGCCTTACTTGGACCGACATGTATTACGCAAGTTTTCTCCTTCGGAAGACATGATAAAGGTGGAAAAAGGTTTTAATAACCCACACCTGACTATATTATATTGTTTAAAATATATAATATACGATTTAGTCATTTCTATACACATGATTTTATAATCTAATTTTTATACATATTCCTAAAACACTCATCCTCTCTCTTTTAGCACTTTCATCGTCATCCCTCTAATTTTTCTTGTCTTTGCCTCGTCAGTGTTAAAGTCATCTTTAATAAGGATGACAAAATATTTCTACTATGCCTCTACCCACCTGTTTCCTTCTCCAAGAAGGAATGTGATGGAGATAAGACACCCATGATCTGATCATGTCCATTTTTTTACTATTAATAATTAATGGTACTTGTATTAATAATCATATCTTTTGGAGTGGAAGTGCTAGTGATACAATGAAATTAACTTAATATTAAAAAATGCATAATTTTGGTTAGATTATTTAAAACATATAAAATTTCAATATACTCTCTCCTTATGCTTTTTCCCTTCTCAATATTAAATAAATCTTTTTCCCCTCTTTATCAATGCACTTTATCAGCAAACTTGCGAATTAAGTTCTTATATTCTTTCTCAAAAAAAAAAAAAATTCTTATACTGGTCCCCCTCAAAAAAAAAAAAAAATTCTTATATTGGTCCCATAAGAATATGTCAAACATTAAAATTCAACATCACTAACATTTATACAAGTACACGACCACATCAAATCAACGTTTTTGTGTGTGTGTGTGTGTGTTAATGCTTTGCCTTAATCAATTCCATTCAATTAATTCTAAAAAGAAAACAAAAATCCATTCAATTGAATTTGGGATTGGGCGTGGGATTGGCTCAAAGTTGTTAATAAATATACACCATGAATCTATTTTTGGTACCAATCGAACTTCCTTCTCATCTATGGTTGTTGAAATTGCGATCTGGATAGTAGGATCGCACGATTTTACGATCTCACATCACCAAAACGTTTAGAATCGCACAAGGATCATAAATATTGTAGGATCGCATGTAAGATCGTGTAGGATCGTATGGGATCTTACCGATCCTACCAAAACGTAAAAATCAGTTTTTATTTTTATTTTTTTTTACTTTAGGTTCATCTTTATAAGTTGTAATTTGTAATCTCAAGACTAAGACATTGTACTTCGTAAATGTATCAACTAAGTGGTGGGACTCATATGGATATAACTTTCTTGAATTGAAAATTTTTGCTATAAGGATATTGAGCTTAACATATAGCTCTTCAGGTTGTGAAAGTAATCGGAGTACATTCGGAATAGTAAGACCAAATGACTTTGGTATATTATCCCCCAGTTGAGAGTTCTCTATTAAAATTGGTACAACTTTAAGTACACTCAAAAAGGAGAAAATTGTTTTAAAAAAAAAATGAATGAGTTGGTATTCATTATGTAAAACTTGAAGATAAAAGAGAAAATACCTAAACCATCAAGTGCAAAAGAAGAAATTGGTTTGAAGAACTTGTCTTCGGATGATGAGTGGTTAGCAAAGAATGTCAACCAGAAGACGATGGTACAGATTTTGATGAAGATAATGAAGTTACAATTCTAATGCCTTCCTTTATAGATTAAAAAAAAATAGTTACATGTGTATAGTGTGAATGTGTGATCACTATTGAATCATTTGGTTATCAATGTTAAGTGATGAAAAGGGTTCAAGAGTTGCTGTTGAAGGAAAAAGTGTGTTAGTAGTTTGGTACTTGGTTGGTTTCTAATTAAACATTCACTGAACTTTTTAAATATATTGCATTAAAACTTAAATATATATTTTTCATTAGTATGGACATGGCGATGTAGGATATACAAATTACATCATATGATTAAAATCTTTACTTTTTTATGGAAGATTCAATAATTTACGTGATTATTCAATATACAAAGTCACTATCAATGTGTTTTTTGCTTCAAATCTGAAAATAGGTAGGATCTTACGATCCACGATCCGATTCTTCGATTCACAATCCTACCTACCTCTTGCGATTCTACGTAGAATCTCAATTTTGACAACCTTGGTCTCATCATATTGGCAAGCCACAGTTGTCTTTGGTGTATAGGAAAGTTCTTAACCTTTGGTTTTCTTTTCTTCCTATTTTTTTACATAGAGTTAAACAAATGTCAAATGTAAGAAAACTAAAATGCCAAAGATTAGCAAATTGGATGGGTAAAATACAAATATAAAATAAAAATTGTACAACATGAATATGAGGTAAGAAGATGTTGTAGAGATTTCTAATTTTTGAAAATCCTTCTCAGAACCGACAAACCAATCCTAGCCACCCATAACCCCAAAGTGATCACATATTCAGCAACCCACAAAAAAGCATATCATCCACAAACATTAGAAATCCAATGGAAAAACCGAAGTTAGGGGAAAAGAAAGACTTTCCAAATCCGATGCCACTTTGGCAACTTTTGCTGAGGTAGAGAAAGCAACTGGAAATTTATAGTGTTAAAAATAACATAGTTAATCGCATGAGTGGCAATTGAAGGGTTTGAACTTCAAAAAAACAAAACGGTTTTGAAGGGGAAAATGAAAAGTTGAGAATTGGAAGAAGGCTAAATTCTTGGTTAGTTGAATTTAATGAGTTAGAGAATGTGTAAAGTTGCAGTATTTATTTATATATTAATATTGTTTAAAAAATGAAGAAAAAAAGAAGATGACATGGTCAATGATGTGGCTCAACTGAAATATAGCAATAATAAATATTACGCTTCAACTTTTAGATATATATATATATATATATATATATATATATATATATATAGAGAGAGAGAGAGAGAGAGAGAGAGAGAGAGAGAGATTTGTAGTGTCTATTGATGTTTTTCCTTTGTAGAAAATAGATGTTTTCTCTTTAATAACATTTTGAGAATCCCTAGCAGTGAAATTAGATTTGTAGCCACCTGATCGAATCCACAGGTGAAAGATGTGAGTACGCTAGCATCCATCCTTAAGTGGCTGGGTACCATGGGCTCATTAGGGTGGTTTTTTTCTTTAACTTACATTATATTAATATTCTTGAAACCTTCAAGCTCAATAGATTTTAGGTCTATTGAGCTACACAATGGGACTTACCTTAATGGTTAAATGTGTACATAAAGGGCTCCTAATTTAGAGGTTTGATGGGCATGACAAGACAATAATTTTCTAGAAGTGAATGAACAATTGGATTAGGAAATGGTTCATAAGCAGGCTTAGAAAATATGAAGGCATTTGTGTAAGTACAGTTAAATAGATAGGAAAACAAGTTTGTGAGCTAAACATCCTTGAAGATAAACATGTTTTAAAACACCTTGCCACACCTATTTTGGGTACACGTTCTAGTCCAATTTGAATATACTTTATTGTTTTTTGGTGGGTTTTTTCAATAACTTATTTTTGTGAGGGAGGGCCTATGAAGAAAATCAGAAGTAGAAGGCATTGAGAAGTGAATAGGTCATTGGCAACTTGCTTGGGTGTCATTGTGTGATTGGGTTTTAGGACTTACACATGAGACAATCACATGAATTTAATTAAAACAAACTTTTAGGGTCCGTTTGGTTGGAGGAGTGGAAAAGTGGGAGGATAGAAAAGATTTTAATTTTCCTCATTTTTGTTTAGTTGGGAGTGGAAAAGTGAAAGAATGAAAAAAATAAGTTTGTATAAATTTACGCATATACCCTTGTTAAAAAATGATGCCCAATTAAAAAAAAAAGTGAAAAAAAAAATCACCTAAATTTATTAAAAAATAAAAATCATGTCTAGAAAAAATATCACATCTAAGAAAAAAACAAAAACAAAAAACACAAAAGAAAAAGAAAAAGAAAAAGAAAAAGAAAAAAAAAAAGAGAATATTTGGACATGTACAAAGCCTGCCCAGTAATCAGAAAAAAAAAAAAAAAAGGCCACGTCTAGGAGGAAAGAAAAAGAAAAAGAAAAAAAATGAGCTAAGTAGGCCACGTCTAGGAGGAAAGAGAATATTTGTTCAAAAATGATGTCTAATTTTTTCTTTATGTTTTCTCCATTTTCAGGAGAAAACTTTTTGGTGGGCCGGGAAGAAAACACCTGGATCCCACTATTTATTTTCCTTCCTCTCTATTCAACCAGATACGCTCTAAAAAGTTTTCCTTCTCATTTTCTTTCCAAAATTTTTCATCCTCCTGTTTCACCTCCAAACAAGCACACCCTTAAGTTCACCAATCACAATGTGAAACTTAATCACGTTGTAAATTTGAGTATCTCTAGGCTTTCTCTTACTAGAAACAATGAAGAAACATATAGATTTTTCCGAGTTGGCTTTGCGTTGAGCCCAACTTTTTCTTTACAAAGTGTTTACTGATCTGTTTTGTCGTCCTACCTTTCCCCTTGGACGTTCTATTTGGTGCTTTTATAACATGCATATTTTCTTTTGGAGAACTTAAGATTTAAGAATACTATATACATGTGAAATGACTAATGAGTAGATTGTGAAAGTTGGTAGGGCCACATGATTTGATGTTCAGATGAAAAACAATACCTCATCATGTGCAGAAAGACTTCTTTTTGAAGCCTTTGGTAATGTATATGTAATCTTAATTCTTAAGTAGTTACTCAATTGGCACAGATAAAAAAAACTAAAAAAGGACTTCCAATCCAGTTGGTTGAAACTTAAAAGTGATTCTAACACAAGGAAAAAGAAAATAAATTGTTTTTTTCTCAAATATCAAACCATATGACCTTTTCATCTATTCTACTGTTCATGTAAGTTGCTTTTGCCTTGTCCAAGTTTGACACCTGTTTCACAATTTTTTTTCTTTTTTCTTTCATATTATTTTTTTTCACATTTTTCATTATTAAGATACTTTTTACATTATTTTATTGTTGAGTGACGCTAGAGATATTATAATTGATATGTCACCAATCACAAAAAATAATTTCACATTTATTCATTATATATTATTTAAGTAACACTAATCACATTTTTATCATATCAATTTGTAAACTTTTTGTAGTAGCTTTATAGTATTAATTGGTTATTTTTCTTTAATTTATTATAATGATATGAAATATATTTATTTTCTTACAACTGTTTATTTATTTTGTTATTATTATCGATTAATATTTCGTAGATCAATTTCACTTTAAATAATATCTTTTAATTTTGCCTCTTCTAAACCAAAATTCTAGCTCTGCGGCTGTTATATACTGAGGTAATGACAATATATTATTGTTTAGACCAGAGAATGGGAAAACAATCCTTTTTAACCATGCAGAAGCAACTCATTCATGTGAGTGGAAGAACAATGATGATTCTAGAAAAAGCGAACCCAGCACTTGACCCGCTGTGTCTTTAAGATGCAGGGTTCACAACCTGAGATATATGTGGCATTGTTCAATTGGTGTTGGACACTGCAGGCTGAAGCTGAATTGCAAACAGATAACGTTATGGATGAAATTAACTTGGCAAACGTGGTCGATAATATCCATTATAGTAGACTGGATGTATGTGAGTTTTCCTTCAAGACCTTTAGGAATTTATTTATGAAACAAATGTAGGAGTTTAAATATTTGGAAACATAACCGTTTTGCAACATATACAATACATAGGGAAAAATGCTGAAATTTAATAGGTACTCATCAACTAATGGTGCCCCACTGTTGATCAAATAATGTGGTTTATTCTTGCATTTCTCTGCTTATGCTATGGTGATTCAAGCAGTTTGGAAGGTTGAAATAGCTCGTTCACTAGAGACAGAAATTCCTCAATGAACTCTCTAACTTTATCTTTTGCGGTATCCAAAATCAACATCAATATACCTGTCTCCAAGTCTGGTTCTGCATTAGAAATTAGAGGCCTTACATAATTAACTACTTGGATAAAATGAGAATAAGTTAGTTATAGAAATGAGAAAGAAATTATAGGAATATTCATGTTATTGGTTAAGTGATCAAGTCTCACATTGGATAATATTGACTAGAGTAACAAGTGGTAATAAAATTTTGTTGGATTAAACGCTTTGGGGTAAGCTTTTGAGTTTAGGTGTTGTTCCAACATGTTATCTAGCCCTTAAAGAAAGACTCTAAGATGTTACTCTCAACTTTCACAAATCCAAAATCCTAATAGCAAGAAAGATTTCTATTTTATTGAAACCCGCATTTAAAAAAAACCACTGATTGCTCCAAAAAGCACTTCTAAAAACCACCCCAAAGTCTTAAACAACACATACACACAAGTAAAAATCTAAGTTCCAATGCTCTGAGTTTTGTTGAGGTCTTTCATAAGGGCTTCTTCTTAAATTCATACATTGACCAAGCCTTGAACAATAATTTTCACTCTTAGGGTCTGTTTGGATACCCCTTATTGCTAAGAACTGAAAACAAAAAATACTTTAACAAAATAATTTTTAAATGTGTGAATAGTACTGTGGGGCCTAGTTTTAAAGAAAAAATTGCTGAATGAAGGTACTTGTGGATCCTATGAACAGTGCACGGGATCCACAAAAAAATACTCTTCCACTGAGAAATGTGCAAAACGCGTTTCCCAAACAGAGGCTTAAATTTTATAGCAGTAAGGGCACAACTGTTTTGTCTCTTTTGTGGTGTCATGGAGCAAACGAGTTCAGTCGAACAACGTAATGAGTCTAAGGTTACAAAAGCGGTCGCCCACTTTAATAGGTATAGCATTGCAAGCAAATAGGGCAATAACCACAACCATGTTTCTTTCCATAGTTCTATTCCATTCACCTGTTGGATGTTTTCATGCTACAAGTCTACTCCAAAGTTGTATTTTTATTAACATATATGATAACACCACCACCAACACATAATATCCAAAGGCCATTTAATGGTTAAGATAGTTGGTTCTAGAGAAATAAAACTCCCATGAGAGTGAAAATCACATGCAGAGTTTCTCTAGAAATGAGAGGAGACAGGGATCAAATGGCCTGAATACTCGGGGCCTTTTTATACACCCTTATGCCCAATCGGAGAGTTGCAACTTTAGGAAAAAACACATCCCTCTGTAGAGTCATATCCATTCACTAGAGACACTAATTGCATTGGAATATATCACCACTCTACTTCTCTAGGAGACAAAGTAGGAAATTTTATATGAGGGAATGCCACCATTGTTGTGGTGTGATCACCCCCTCCAATACCAACAGAGATGCATCTAGCCATAAGACAGACAGTATTTTCCAATTGAAAGAGTTGGTTGGCCAAACATATAAAAGAAAAGAATTTATTTCCTGTGCATCTATTAACACAAAATAAATATGTGATGAGAATAGTGAAAACCTGAAAAGGGTGTCCATTGAAACTTTCGATCTGACTCCTTCCTAAAAATCGCATCCCAAACAGCTTTACCAGATGCTAGAGAAATCATTAGTCTCTACATTCAAGTTAGATTCCTTAAAGAGACGTACATTAGCAGGAAAAGATTCCTACTATCTATCCAGAGAAAAGAAAAACAAAACATACCAATTTGAAGTATTTGAAACCCACTATTTGATTTATATATGGTTTTTAGAATTGGAAAAGAAATTTTCATAGACGAAATGACATTGTCCTTACAGTTGAAACAAGTAAGAGTCTAAAGATAAAAATAAACATAGATCCAAACAAAACATCAGCAAAGAAGAGGAGGGGGATAAATAGGAACAAGGCGTTTGGAGCTTTGGTAAGGTACAATCACTTCTGAAGGACTCATCTTTGAGCCAATCATGTCAGAAATGCTTTTGGTAAAACAAAATTCTAAGATTATCCAAAGGGAGAATTGGACCTTGACCAAAGTTTGAAGAATGGTCACATTAAAGTCAAAATCAAGAATTTACCTTAAAAAAAGTGAGATTTGTTTGCAGCAATCGATATGCATCACAAAGCCATCCGTATCCCCGAGATAGCAATAGTTTTGGATTAAAACAATCCAATATCTGCTCAAGCCATTTCAACACTGACCCAGAGGAGGATTTCCCAAGCATATCACTGTTTATAAATGCAATCTGATCAGAAAAATTGTAGTCCAAGCTAAGGGTAGTCTATTTTTTATGGAATGTATATTGAGACAGTGTAATGGATTTATACATACAAGTAATAAAAGCCAATTATCCTTACATTGCATTGATTTCGGGTCCCTTAAGTTCCGTGCGTTCAACAACCTCCACAATCTCCAGATTTCCTTCCTCAATTTCTGTCGTTGAATGATAGGAGTGTCCGTTACCCGAATTAAAATTTTGCAGGGGTTCCGTTTCTGCACCATCGATGCCGTGACCGTTGTCGTTGGGGTTTCCATCTTGGTGAGACTGTGCCACTAGAGAGTCACTGGTCTGTGGCGGGACATCCTCCGTCGCTCGCAGCCATTCGCCATAAGGACTCTCCTCCCACACCTTCAGTTTCGTGAACTCGCATGCTTTTGCCTCATGACCAAGGAGGCCACAATGGAAGCACAGACCAGATAGCCGTTCGTACTTGAAAACCACCCCAACCTTATCACCTTCCGGACTGTGTACTGGGGCTCCCCCGCGTATCGGTTTGTCTAAGGGCACGTCAACTCTGACCCGGAGAAACCTTGCCTCGCCAAAGGCAATGGCTTCACAATCTACCTCAATGACTCTACCAATTCTTTGTCCAATATCTATCCCTGCTTCCTTGTATATCAGATCGAAGGGTAGTCCCCACACTTGCACCCACATCGGAACAGTTTGGAAGTTAACCGAAGAGGCCGTCATTCCTTTCTCCCACCTTCGCAGTAATAGGATATGATTATCGAAACTCCAAGGACCATTGTTGATAACCCACTTCAATTGGCTTTCCGTCGAGAATTTAAACCGAAACAGTCCGTCCCCAACATCTGTAATTTTTAGATCGTTCCCCTCCATCTTCCATGCAGAGCGTAGATGGTTTTCAGCAGCTCTAAAGTTGATGGGTTTGGTCGTGTGAAACCTTCCTAGCAAACTGAGGGACCACTCTTCTAGAGTTTTCTCGCGATGCTCCGACCGAACCATGATCACTTCATCTTCCTCCGAGTCCATGCTGACAAAACAATAATCTGAAAAGGATAGGGTACCTACACTTAAGGTCGACCCAGATTTCTCCTAGGATTCGACAGTCGAGTAAGAGGAAAGATAAAAAAGAAAGGTCCCACCCTGTGGGAGAAAGAACCGACTCCTAGCAAACTTTATAATCGTGACAATAATTGTGACAACTTTCCAGTTAAGTTTTGCAATTTATAAACCGCGTTCATAAAAGTAAAATGAGAAATTATATGTTCAAAAATATTTTCACAACAAATTATAAGTGGTAAGTTGTTACTAATTGTTATTGATGGAGCAAAAAGGTAATCTCAGTTAACCACTTATGATTTGTTGTGAAAATATTGTAGACATAACACTTCTCAAATAAAATTGCTTCAAATGAGCTTTCTTTCCCTTAATTAAATTTGGGAGTTTCAAATCAAAATATCATTACTTGTTAAAATTCCTACAAAGAAGCAAAATAAAGAAGGGAAATTTTGTTTGGATATTCAATTTCTCAAAAAGAGAATCCTTATTTCAATTTTCATAAAAACGTGGGTTCTTGACTTATCCTTGAGATTAAAATAAATTATCTCACCCAAAAACAAAATTAAATCAATGCTTAATTAAATATCAAGTATTTGACTTAAATATCCATCATTTTAAGTGGACAAAATCATATTTGAGGATTTTAAATCTAAAACCTCAATTTAAGAACTACTAATTGGTTTCATCCCCTCTAAGGATATGTAAGCAACTTAAATAAATTATTAGGTGCAACTACAAATAAATAAAAACACATATCTCCATCCCTCAAACATGAAAATAAATAATCTTATGTACAAAGGCGATGTGGTTGGAATCAAAGGGTCTTTCTTTGAAACAAGAGATTGTAAATGAGCTTAAATTTTTTTTTTTTTTTGGGAGGGAATACAATTAGCTTAAATTGAAAGTCTCTTATTCTAATAGAATTCCGCATTCACTAAAAAAATAATTGGTGTATGCTAAAAAAAAACAATCATCACATAATATGTTCATATCTATCGGATCTTATAGATACAAAGGACAGTTAGATTTGGAATTGATTTTTTTTTTTTGGCTAAATTCGTTTAAAGTATAATTTTTTTTAAAATGAGCTTTTTAAAAATTGAGTATAAAAAAAAATTATTATTAAGTATAATATCTATTAGTATTACTAACATTTTTTTTTCTAAAAAAAATAGTAATACTAATAAGAATGATAAAAATGTGCCACCTTACTTAGACCAACATGTATTACGCAAGTTTTCTCCTTCGGAAGAAATGATAAAGGTGGAAATAGGTTTTAATAACCCACACCTGACTGTATGATATTGTTTAAAATATATTATATACGATTTAGTCATTTCTATACACATGATTTTATATTCTAATTCTTATACATATTCCTAAAACACTCATCCTCTCTCTTTTAGCACTTTCATTGTCGTCCCTTTATTTTTTCTTGTCTTTGCCTCGTTAGAGCAAACACATTAGCTCGTATAAAAATTTCCTCTATTTTACACAAAAAACCTCCTTTTAAAATTTTACACATTTATTTTTACAAATTACCCACGTCAGTTTATCTATCCTACTCCCTTTATTAATTAAATAATAATTTCCTCACTTTTTTTTATTAATTCTCTCAACTACCTACGCGCCTCTTCATTTCTTCTCTTCTTCGGTTCTGATTAATTTCTCTCTCTCTCTCTCTCTCTCCCCAGATCAACGTTCCGATCGCGATCCGAGCTCAGATCCAGTGCTCCGAGCACGATCCGAGCTCCGATCCAGTCACTCCGAGCACGATCCGAGCTCCGATCCACTCCGATCCAGTCGCTCCGAGCACCGATCCAGTCGCTCCGAGCACCGATCCATTCCGATCCCGATCCGATCTCCGATCCACTCCGATCTAGTCACTCCGATACGCTCCGATCCAGTCGCTTCGAGCACCGATCCGAGTTTCGATCCACTCCGATCCAAGCTCCGACCGCTCCGATCAAGCGCCAATCTGTATTTGTGTATCTATGTTTTTTTTTTTTTTTTGAGCAAGTGTCTGTGTTGAGTTTTAGTTGGGTTGGTTGAGAACGGAAAGGAGAGAGAAAAAAAAGGAGCGAACGGAAATGATAAAATAATGCTATAAACGAGCTACAGTAACCGTGTAAATTTACACGTTACTGTAGCTCAGGGATGAGTTTACAAAATTTTAGACATTTTAAAACCCACTGATGTGGGTTTTTTTTGCTCAAAATATGTAAAATTGGTAGTTATGTTTATTTTAGAAACTTTTACATCCACTGATGTGGATGCTCTTAGTGTTGAAGTCATCTTTAATAAGGATGACAAAATATCTCTACTATGCCTCTGCCCACCCGCTTCCGTCTCAAAGAAGGAATGTGATGGAGACAAGACACCCATGATCTGATCACGTCCATTTTTTTACTATTAATAATTACTGGTACTTGTATTAATAATCATATCTTGGGGAGTGGAAGTGCTAGTGATACAATGAAATTAACTTAATATTAAAAAATGCATAATTTTGGTTAGATTATTTAAAACATATAAATTAAATTACAATACACTCTCTCCTTATGCTTTTTCCCTTTTTAATATTAAATAAATCTTTTTCCCCTATTTATCAATGCACTTTATCAGCAAACTTGCGAATTAAGTTCTTCTATTGGTCACCCTAAAAAAAAGCTCTTTATCGATGCACTTTATCAGCAAACTTGCGAATTAAGTTCTTATATCGGTCATCCTTAAAAAAAAAGTTCTTATATTGGTCCCATAAGAATATGTCAAACATTAAAATTCAACATCACTAACATTTATACAAGTACACAACCAGATCAAATCAACGTTTTTCTTGTGTTAATGCTTTGCCTTAATCAACTCCATTCAATTAATTCTAAAAAGAAAACAAAAATCCATTCAATTGAATTTGGGATTGGGATTGGGATTGGCTCAAAGTTGTTAATAAATATACACCATGAATCTATTTTTGGTACCAGTTGAACTTCCTTCTCATCATATTGGCAAGCCACAGTCGTCTCTGGTGTATAGGAAAGTTCTTAAAGCCAACAAGTAATTTATAAATTTCTATCCAAAAGAAAAGTTATAAAATCTTTTGTTCTCAAATTAAAAAAGAATTAGGACCATACCTTTCCTTTGTCCAAACTCCAACACAGAAGTGTTCTAAAGGCACTTTTTTTTTTCTCTTCCACGATGCTCTCTCTGGAGACCGTGGAAAGTAGAATCCAGTTATCTTCCTCGGAGTGATATTTTCTTCCCTCTGCTAGCAACGTTAGCAGTAGGGCTTTGTGGGGTTTTTTATTCTGGGAATCTGGGAAACACTCTCTCTCTCTCTCTCTCTCTCTCTCTCTCTCTCTCTACCTTAATACCATATCTGACATGGAAGATATTCTAAACGAATGGAAAAAGCTATCTCTTACTGCTGAAGAGGAGACCAAACTAAGCCTGAAAAAGTCAAAAAATTTAAAAAGCAAGGAGTTTGTGTTAGCAGCAAAGTTCCTGACAAAGCGTGCCATTAATGTGGAAGCCGTTGGACGAACCTTCAAACCCCTGTGGAGGGCTTGCAACGATTTCAAAATCAGGGAGGCGGGTGACCACGTTCTGCTATTTATATTCGAAGTAGAATCTGACACTGAAAGAGTTCTAGTGCAGCAGCCATGGTCTTTTGATAAACACTTAGTCCTATTCCAGTGCTATGACTACAAGACTCCGGCCAAGAATTTGCGCTTTACAAAGACCAAATTTTGGGTGCAAATACATGGTCTACCGATGAGATTACTGGATCCCGAGACAGCCATAGAATTGGGCGAATCCCTTGGAGAAGTATCGGAAACGAAAAATCCAAAAGAGTTAGTAGGGAATGATTTTGTCAGGTATGCATGGATGTGGATATCTCAAATCCCTTGTGTAGAGGCCGCAAAATTTATATAGGAGAAGATGATGAACGCTGGGTGTCCTTCAAATACGAAAAACTACCCAACTTCGCTGCGTGCCGTATCGCATGATGAGAAAGAATGTGAAAAATGGCTCATGGGCAGAGGCTCTGGATTCGAGGAAATTCAGGGGTATGGTGCATGGCTAAGAGCAACACCATTCAATCCAGGGAAAACAGCATTTATGACAGTCCCAGGATTGGGCGACGGCCTTGGAGGTTCTAGAGATGACATAGCTCTACCAGCCAAATTCCGGAAGAAGTTGCCGACGGAAACACAAAGCGACGACCAGTCTCAGGCTACCAGCGAGCCTAAGCCGAGTGCTGAAGTTCAAAATTTTCTAAGTATGGAAACAGAGGAAAATTTGGACGTTGCTGAGAAAATTTCACGCGAGAATCCACCTCAAAATCCGCAGGTAATAAATCACTCTCCTATTATAACTCCTTCTGTCCATCCAAAAGATTTTGAATCCCACATTGAGGAGATTGACACGGCCCTTTAAAAATTTGAATCCCATGATTATAGCACATCAGATAGGACAGCTGGAGTTCCAACATATGCGGCCCATAATGAAGTAAATTTAAGGAATACAACGGACAGATTGGAGAGTGATAGAACTGAAATTATGGCCCACGTGGATAATCAGACTTCAGCCACGTTACCTGCTACTATTGAACTTAGGAAATGGAAGAAATTGGCACGTAATATTCCTAAGACAGAAACAGTCATAAATCATCTATAGAAGCAAAACGGGGAAGGGAGGAAGATGATGAAATCCAACTCGTGTTACCTTACAAAAAATACCAGGTTTCAAGAGTGGATGGGCAGGACACTTCAATGGTGGAGGCTGTTCAACAGCCCCGCCAGTCGCCATGAGTATCATCGTATGGAACTGCCGTGGGCTTAGGAACCTGCGGACAGGGAAGGAGCTTGAAGTGTTGATTCGAGCTAAAGATCCCTCCGTCGTGTTTTTAGCCGAGACATGGGCGGATGAAGCTAGGCTACAAGAGATTAAACGTAAGATAGAATTTGACAATTTATTTTTTGTGGAAAGAAATAATAGAGGGGGTGGTTTGGCTCTATTTTGGAGAAATTCTATCGACGTGCATGTTGACACTTTTTCAAAGAACCATATAGATTCCATTATCAATAAGGGAAAGGATGACGCATGGCGTTTCACAGGCTTCTATGGTGAGCCAGTAACCCATAAACGATATGAATCATGGAATAAACTCCGCCAACTCCAGAACAAGTTTTATCTCCCTTGGCTATGTGCCGGGGATTTTAATGAAATTATTGGGAGCTCAGAGAAACTTGGGGGTAGCAACAGAAGTCAAGCACAAATGCAGTCATTTAGGGACGTGGTGGATGAATGTGGTTTTATTGATCTTGGATTTTCAGGAAATCGGTTTACTTGGCAGAAGCATTTCTCCACAGGTCATTCAATATGGGAGCAGCTTGATAGAGCTTTTGCAACTAATGATTGGCTGTTGAGGTTTGCAGGTACAAAAATTCATCATCTTTCAGCAGACTCTTCTGACCACTACCCACTATGGATCAACACCGTGGGACTTGACTTCCACAACGCACCAAAACTTTTCAAATTTGAAGAAATGTGGCTGTCAGACTGAGGATGCTCTGAAATTGTTGAGGCGATTTGGGATGCTAGAGGAAGTGATAATCCAACCTTGAGAATGGTGCGCAAGATCGAAAAATGTGGGAAGGAGTTGCTGAAATGGAACAGAGACCACTTCGGCAATGTCCAAGCTTTATTGAAACAGTGAAGAAAAGAATTGGTGCAAGCTGAAAAGGAAGCCATGCGGACTGGCCAAAATTTTCGGCTGGTGGAGTTGAAAAAAGAAATTGAAAGCCTGATGGACAAGGTGCAACGAATGTGGTTTCAAAGATCAAAAGTTTTATGGGCTTCACAGGGAGACCGAAACTCCAAATCCTTCCATAGTAGGGCCACTCAACGTAAAAGAAAAAATACAATCCAAAGACTTCGGGCCCCTACAGGTCAGTGGAGTACATGCAAAGATGACGTGGCTGACATCCTAGTGTCCTATTATCAGGGGCTGTTCACATCGGCAATGGAAACACAGTGGGAGGAAGCAACCAATTCAATCCAAAAAGTGATCAGTGCTGACATGAACCACCAACTTTCACTTGACTTCACAGCTTTGGAGGTGCAGAAGGCAATCAAGGAAATGGCCCCACTAAAAGCCCCTGGACCTGATGGCATGCCACCACTGTTCTACCAGCACTTTTGGAGTACCCTGGGTAACGATGTTTCACAAACTGTATTGCACTTTCTAAATTTTGAAACTCTCCCTGAAAATCTCAATCATACTTTTATTTCCCTAATCCCAAAAAATAAATCCCCTGAGTATGCTTCAGATTTTAGACCCATAAGCCTTTGCAATGTGCTTTATAAAATCTTCTCCAAAGTCTTGGCAAATAGGCTCAAAAAAATTTTACCAAATATTATTACTGAACATCAGAGTGCCTTTACTAAAAGTAGGCTTATTTTTGATAATATTTTGGTTGCTTTTGAGTCTCTCCATAGTATGCAGAAACATGGTGGGAAGGAGAACTACATGGCCATTAAATTGGACATGAGCAAAGCCTATGATAGGGTGGAGTGGCCTTACCTTGAATCTGTTATGAGAAGGTTGGGTTTCACTGAAAAATGGATAAAGCTGATAATGTTGTGTGTCAGAACAGTCACCTATTCCATACTTGTGAATGGAGAACCTAAAGGGATGATCAAACCTTCCAGAGGCATCCGTCAAAGGGATCCACTATCACCATTCCTATTTCTGTTGTGCACTGAAGGTCTACATGGCCTTATTAATAAGGCAGCAACACAAGGAGAAATCAAGGGTTATTCTCTTTGTAGAAGTAGCCCTAGACTAACCCATCTTCTTTTTGCAGATGATAGCTTGCTATTTTGCAGGGCCACAATTCAGGAATGCCAACAAATTATGAATATCCTTGATACATATGGCAAATGCTCTGGTCAACAAATCAACAAAAGAAAAACCACTATCTTCTTCAGCAAATCCACTCCTGATGAAATCAAGAACCACATCAAAATCACACTGGAGGTACCCGAGATCATTCAATATGAGAAGTATTTGGGACTACCATCCTTAATAGGAAGACACAAGAAGGCCAGCCTTAATTTCATAAAGGAGAGGGTGTGGAAAAAACTTCAGGGATGGAAGGAGAAACTTTTGTCACAGGCAGGGAGGGAAATTCTTATCAAGGCAGTGGTCCAAGCTATACCGACTTACACAATGAGCTGTTTCAAGCTCCCCCTAGGCCTTTGTGCAGACATTGAGAGTCTCACTAGGAAATTTTGGTGGGGGCAAAAAGGAGATAGAAGAAAAGTACATTGGGTGAAATGGGACACTCTGTGTAAACCCAAATCCGAGGGGAGTATGGGTTTCAAGGACCTAGCTAGCTTCAATGATGCACTTTTGGCAAAGCAAGCATGGAGATTATTACACAATAAAAACTCCCTATTTTATAGAGTTTTCAAAGCGAGGTTCTTTCCCCATTGCTCCATCTTGGAAGCCCAATACTCAAACACCGGATCCTATGCATGGAGGAGTATACTAAATGGTCGGGATTTGTTACTAAAAGGTGTACGATGGAGGGTTGGTTGTGGAGAGAAAATAAGTGTGTGGAATGATGCATGGCTGCCCTCCTTAACTCAGCCTAGGATTTGCTCACAGGTTGTACAAGGCTTTGAAGATATGAGGGTATCAGACCTCATTGATCAAACCACGCATAAGTGGGATAGAAACCTCTTGCAAGGGTTATTTATACCAAACGAGGCAAAGCTTATTGCAAGTATTCCCATCTGTTTGAACAAGGTGGAGGATGAAGTGGTCTGGCCGTTCACTCCCTCCAGTTGCTACACTGTGAAGTCAGGTTCAGACCTCTTAGCCACAATGCATTGTAGAACCCAACAGTCCAGCCATACTACCAACAATAATGGATTGTGGAAAATGATATGGGGCCTCCCTGTACCAAGCAAGGTACGCAACTTCCTCTGGAGGGCTTGCTAGAACGCCATTCCTACCAAAAACAATCTAAGAAGGAGACACATACTGACTGAAGATACATGTGAATTATGTAAGGTGGAGGTGGAGGACATATATCATGCGTTATGGGGGTGCAATCAGCTTGCACAGATATGGGACTCTATTCCTTCCCTCGACTTCAGGCGAGCAAAAACATTCCCATCAGTCCGAGAAGTGCTTACTTTCACGCATGAGGAACAGAAGAATGTAGAGCTGATGGCTATGGTCATGTGGACCATTTGGCACCGTTGAAACCAGGTACGAACCTCATCAAAAGATTACCCACTGTCACATGTACTCCATGCCGCTTCTGAAGCTCTAGCCACATTCCACCAAGCTACTTCTGACGCCCCAAAACAGATCCACCATAGTCACCCAACCTCCGTCAGGTGGTCTCCTCCTCCGTTAGGAAGGATCAAGGTGAATTTCGATGGTGCGTTATTCACAGATATAAGGAAAGCTGGAATAGGGGTTATTATTCGAGACAGCAATGGGCAAGCAATTGCATCACTGTCTGAACAAGCTAGCCTCCCTTTCTCCCCAGACATAGCCGAAGCAATGGCTGCAGCTAGAGCAGTATCCTTTGCACAAGGCCTCGGCTACACTTCTTTCATCTTGGAAGGCGACTCAGCAAATATAATAACCACCCTAGGTTCAGAAGAGACGTCACTATCCACCTATGGTCACATTCTCAGTTCAGCAAAGGCCACTATAGGAGCAGATAGTTGCATTTCTTTCTCTCATGTCCGTCGTTCGGGCAACAATGTAGCACACAACCTAGCTAAGCATGCTAGACATGTTAGAGGTTTTTCAGTGTGGACGGAGGATGTTCCTCCACACTTGACTTCTGTAATACTAGCTGATCACGGCTAATTTTATTAATAAAGTCCAGAGGTCTTCCTTCTCAAAAAAAAAAAAAAAAAAAAAAAACTCCAACACAGGATTTAATCTTTTACTTAAAACAGTAATCTTTATAGTGAGTGAACATTATTATTACAAATAACTAGCCGTGGACCCACGCTATGCGTGGGAATATTATTAATGATCATTTGTAATTAAACTTATTTAAAAGTAAAAATTTTGTAATAAAAGTTCTTTAAAGAACATTTGTGAATTGCCAAAAGAAATTGCTTACCGCATAAGTTAATCAACTACCATTACTAAAAAAAATAATCAAAGAAATATAACACAACTTATCAAATTATTCAAACAAAATTTTGTCAAGAAATCATTCGAATCAAGCATCAAATAGTATACCCTAGAAACTTCATAATTAAATATAGTGTAGAGTTAACATAGATTTTACAAAAATTAAATAATGAATTCAAATTGAGATAATAAAAATAATAATAATGAAAAGAAGTTGAAAAATGAAAAGAAGAATCATGGTGTAAATTTTTGTGCTATTGGATATTACTCTCATACTTGTGGACTCTATATATATATATATATATATATATATATATATATATATATATATATATATATATATATATATATATATATATATAAAAGAATGTAACTATTATATGAATGATTATTGTGATTTATTGGTAATATTAATAAATAAATAAAAAACCTAAAACATTTTTTCCTCTGATATAATGGAGAAGACAATTTATTGTCATTTAATTTAATTAAAATAATAAAGAATATACTCATATAATCATACATTTGTATTATTACCCAGGCATGCAAACAAAGAGTCATTCTTAAAATATTTGATGACTTCTATATTCAATGAACCATTTTAGAAAAGATTTTGATTATTATTATTTTAATGCATTAGAGTCACAAAATATTTAGATAGTTTATTCAAATATGATGTGGATAATAGAAATAAATACGCTACGTGAATTACAGAACAACATGATTATATCCGCTAAGCGTGAAGCCGTAGAACTAGACAAAGAAACTCCTAGTCTTAGGCCCCAACAACTTTTTAGTACTCTTCATATTATTTAGACGCACATTAACCATCACTCTTTTAGTCTACATTTAGGGAGCGTTTGGTTTGTTGTGATGTTACATTACACCGCAATATTACATTATTATAATCTTACATTAATTTAATCTCAATACAAGAATACAATGTCACATTGTTTAGGAAGGTAATGAAATTAAGGTGATGTAATATATTTTTTAATTTTAGATTATGATAATGTTAGAAAAAATAAAATAAATAAAAAAAACTTTAATATCACATCAAGGACATATCACAAGGAACCAAACACCCCTTTGTGTGTTAATAAACCAATACTTTGTCACAAAATCATGTTGAGGGTAATGCGGACTATAATGGGGGCATTGGGCTGGGGGAGTCATATCATATTGGAGAGGTGCTATGTCCACAATATTTTTACAATATTTTCACAACAAAATGTTAATGGGTCACCCTTTAGACTCTTTTTAAAAAAATTTACTTTCCCCCCTTTATAAGCTTATATTCTAGAAAGACCCAAACAACAATATAACTTTACATATAAGCCCTTACCTTTATAAACTTCTTTCTATCATTAAAAAAAAAAAACATATATTTTTTATAATATCACAATATCAAAGCTTTATGTACTTAAAGTAATTAAGATAATAACAAGCATATAAACCCTTACCTTAAACACTTACTTAAACACCAAGAACTATATTTCTAATAACTTAACCATTTAATATAGTTTTGTACATACTTAGTATAAATTTATAATACAATTAGCCATTTAGTTATTTATAATCTTTACAATCCTTATTCAAAGGCATTATAAAATAGTATGTTTATTAAATACTCTTCTATTAATTTTTAGAAAGGAAGTGGCTTAAAATAATAATTAACTATTCAAACATGTAGTTTAACTATAAAGTTGGGTCGGGGTGTTACAGGTATTCTCTTGAAACAAGAGATTGTAATTAATACATTATCTTAAATGGACACTACTCACATCAATAAACCCATATGCCAAAAGGCCTATGGGTGAAATTCTGTTTGATGAATTTTACTAAATAACATTTTTTGTTAAACAGAATTGAACAATTTTTGTTAAACATAATTTGACAATTTTTGTTAAACATAATTTAACTAATTCTGTTTATACATAATTTGACAATTCTTGTTAAATATAATTTAACAACAATTTTTGTCAACACATGCCTTGTGACATTCGAAGTTGGGACACGTGGCATTCAAGGGTGTTTCTAGCCCTTTTGGTGACTCTTCATTTCCCGCACTTAGCAGACAGATGTTAAGCTTCATAAATGTCGTGTCTTTTCACTTGGCCTTGGTTTGTGATTTAAAAAGTAAAACAATCTTCCTTTTTCTTCATTCCTTTTTTCATCCACACCTCCTTTCCTTACACAGAAAAAGAGAGCCTTCATTTTCAAAAATGGCTAGCCCTTCTTCAGCAGGTTCTAACTCCCCAGACCATGACTCGGATTCGCCCAGTGTTGGTAATGCTCCCCTGGTGGTTTCAGTCCCCATTCCTCCTCTTCCCCCACCCCCCCCTAGGTTTTCCTTCCTGAGGTTGGGAAAACCTAACCTAGGGAGCAGGGTGATAGAGAAGATAAGAAGAAACAACTCTAAAGACCTTTAGCCAAGAGCCGGGTAGGATACCGAAGGTCAATCTTTCACAGTTTCAAAATAGACCTCCCAAAACAAAAGAGAAGGCATAGAGGGTCTCGAACTAGTTTTGACTCAACATAGAGGCCTCTGACTACTCAAGTTTCTCTGGAATAGAGGAGCCAATTCTTCAGAAGCTTTGGACTTTGGAGAGGAGGAGGAGGAATACCTTGGCCCAAACCACCCATAAGAGGATTTTGATGAAGACATTGATGCTTATGGACGCCATTCTCCTTGAGTTTCCCGTCTCCAGACCTACAACCTTTTTTTTTTCATGTTTTTATGTAAATAGACCATAATAGGCCTTAGGTTTGTAAGTTATTTTATATTTATTTTTTTGTTCTTTTTTTATTTATTTATTACTTATTGTAAAGAAAAAAAGGTGATAGGCCATAAAGGCCAAACTTAATATAAATCCCCCTTTTTTTTTAATGTATATATACATACACACAATATAATTTTGTTCTGAAATTCTGAGTAAGAGATAGTGTATGTTTATTCTTATGTTTCTATTTTGTTTTTCAAAAAATGGTAAACAAGGCAAACTAACTTGTAAAAATGAACTTACTACGTAAGAAAACAACACACAAACATATTAGTTAAGCAAAAGACAAGGTAAAAGGTGCAAAAGGAACTTGTTGATGATGGGTCATGCCTTTTCACAACTCCCTTAATTGCGGTTCTTTGGAAACCGGCTGGTGATAGGTCACACCTTTTCACAACTCCCTTAACGGCAGTTTTTATTTTGAGAATTGATTTTTCAAAGATTTTCCTGTCATCTAGCATTTCCCCTGCCGACATGTGCCAAAATTTTGAACAGGTGGTTCACTTTCAAAAGATTCCTTTTAGAGGGAAAACTTTTGCCTAAAGTATGTAAGGAGGGAAAAATTGCTGCCCTCTTCCCACCACCCCCATTTTTCCTTGTCTCTTCTTTTTTGAACTCCAAACCTCAAAGTGACCACAAAAAGATCTCATGGGTGTCAAACGTACTCTAAGATCTAGTGCTTCAAAAATCACAAAACCTGCTAAAATCAGTAGACCACTACTAGGGGGAGAAGAGAACCCTTCTATAAAGGAGCAATGGATCATTCCATCCTTCTTTGGAGATAACATGTTTGATAAAAAATTTTATTGGGAATCTCTCCCTTGTCCTGCAGAACCTCCTTACACGGCCTGTGGAGAGCTTGTTGATCTTTTGACCATAGACCTAAACTTGAAGCATGTCCCTCGGCTTGGCACTTGCAGACGAGATTTTTCCCCCACCACTAATATGGTTTTCAAATCTCATACCTTAGTTTTTGAAGGCTGGAGGAGTTGGTGTTGAAGAGTGCTGACACATCCTCCTGTTATGGATATCCTGCAGAAAGTGCATCTATTGCACACTGTGCTGGTGTTCTTTGAGCTAGACATCAATAAAGACAGTGAAAGCTTCCTTTCCCTTTTGTGCTGATGGGATTCTACTACCCACACTTTCTTCACAGGATGTCAAGAAATCTCTCCTTCCCTTGAGGATCTTTATGAGATATTGAGACTTCCCTTACTTGGGGATGGAGAGGTAGCTAACATTTTCTTGTCTTCTGATGAGGCCAAAGCTGTAAATTTTCTTGAAGATGTAGTAAAGAAGACTTTGAACAAGCCAATTCTGAAGGCGGCAAGAAAAGGGAAAGCTCCCAACGAGGAAGTGATGGAAGACACCAGTGTTGGTGTTGATAAAGGCTTTAGGGCCAACTTTTGGGGATGGATCAAATACTTCTAGAGGAAGTATGCTGATGGTGTAGATGAGAAAGTAGCCACAGATTCTTTGAAAGAAGGTACAGACTTCGTTGTGGGAGAAGGTATAGCTCCTACGAACTTGAAGCCTTTATTGCTTTCCTAATATCTCGCCATTTATTTGAAGGATATCCCCATGAAAAGATCCTAAAGTAGACATTTCCCTCTAGTAGTGAAGTTGGCCAATGGATACTCTTTCTCTCTTTTCCCTTATTTCTTAGGGACTATGTATACCCATTTAGATCGTTTCACCCTCAAGCTACAATGCTCTTAGGGTCGATTCCAAGTAGAAACCTTTGTATCTGTAGCAATTTTGCAAATTTGGGTGTTGGAACATTTTAAGAATTATGCCCCTGTTCCCAAAGCTCTAAGTTCCTTTAAAACCAAAATGCCATCACCCTAGGGATTACCATGATCGTGGCATTGGAATAAGGTTGTAGTATCCTCTGATAGTTTCCTTTACAAGGTGCTAGATGACCCTACTGATTGGACAGATAGACCTTATTTCCCCCTTGAGGGTGGACTTCCATCCTTATTTCATTCCCTGAAGGCCGAAACTGTTTCTCATTATAGAAATTCTTCTTGGACTGAGGAGGAGCTCTCTTTTGTTGCATGTGCCTTGACTTGATATCTGGACTTGTACTGAGTCAAGATTAGTAAATGAATGCAGGGGAAAAGGTTTCGTTATACTTGTGTTTCTCAGGCATCAAATGCACTAGTCGCAAACCCACGCGATGCGTGAGAATATATATTATTTTGTAATATGGTATAATATATAATTTATTCTCTAAAAATTTATTTAAAATAATTTGTTCTCCTTAAAAATTGAACTATTTTTAAAGTATTATCCATTTCTGTTCTATTATTTTGGGTTTTTTTTTAATAACTAAATCATGAAATCAACCAATAATCAAAAACCAAAACAATGTCTATACACATCTATACTACATATAATTATGGAAGTTTTGAAAAAAAAACTTTCTTTCTTCTCTTAAAGTTCCTTAGAAATGTCTCTGGCCACTTAAGAAACCTTCATTGTCAAAATCAGATAAAAATTAAACTCTCAATCATGTTTTGAGATTTTCTATTTCCTCGTGACCAAATTTTTGAGGTTGATTTTTTTATTGTCTATTGGACTGCAAGATCAAATTATTATGTGCTGCACATAATAAGAAAAAGTGTGCTAAACATAATATTTGTTGAAGCCAAACATAAATTGAGAAAGGTCCCACAACAAAAAAGAACCATTAAGTCAAAAAATATTAAAGCAGTAATTGGAATACAATTACAACGTATACTTTATTATTGTTTCAAAATTATCAGAGGTACATTAAACTTTGGTTTTCTTTTCTTCCTATTTTTTTACATAGAGTTAAACAAATGTCAAATGTAAGAAAACTAAAATGCCAAAGATTAGCAAATTGAATGGGTAAAATACAAATATAAAATAAAAATTGTACAACATGAATATGAGGTAAGAAGATGTTGTAGAGATTTCTAATTTTTGAAAATCATTTTCATAACCAACAAACCAATCCTAGCCACCCTTAGCCCCAAAGTGATCACATTTTCAGCAACCCACAAAAAAGCATATCATCCACAAACATTAGAAATCCATTGGAAAAATCGAAGTTAGGGGAAAAGAAAAAATAAAAAGGGAAAGAACACATCTCAAAGGGTCTTTCCAAATCTGATGCCACTTTGGCAACTTTTCCTAAGGTAGAGAAAGCAACTAGAAATTTATAGTGTTAAAAATAACACAGTTAATCACATGAGTGGCAATTGAAGGGTTTGAACTTCAAATAAGCGAAACGGTTTTGAAGGGGAAAATGAAAAGTTGAGAATTGGAAGAAGGCTAAATTATTGGTTAGTTGAATTTAATGAGTTAAAGAATGTGTAAGGTTGTTCATAGTGAGTTGGATTTAATGAGTTAGAGAATGTGTAAAGTTGCAGTATTTATTTATATATTAATATTGTTTAAAAAATGAAGGAAAAAAAATGACATGGTCAACGATGTAGCTTAACTGAAGTATAGTAATAATAAATACTACGCTTTAGCTTTTAGATATATATAGATTTGTAATGTCTATTGATGTTTTTCCTTTGTAGGAATAGATGTTTTCTCTTTAATAACATTTTGAGAATCCCTAGCAGTGAAATTAGATTTCTAGCCACTTGATCGAATCCACAGGTGAAAGATGTGAGTATGCTAGCATCCATCCTTAAGTGGCTGGGTACTATGGGCTCTTTAGGGTGGTTTTTTTTCTTTAACTTACATTATATTAATATGCTTGAAACCTTCATGCTCAATAGATTTTAGGTCTATTGAGCTACACAATGGGACTTACCTTAATGGTTAAATGTGTACATAAAGGGTTCCCAATTTAGAGGTTTGATGGGCATGACAAGACAATAATTTTCTAAAAGTGAATGAACAGTAGGATTAGGAAATGGTTCATAATCAGGTTTAGAAAATATGAAGGCATTTGTGTAAGTATAGATAAATAGATAGGAAAACAAGTTTGTGAGCCAAACATCCTTAAAAATAAACATGTTTTAAAACACCTTGCCATGCCTATTTTGGGTACACGTTCAAGTCCAATTTGAATATACTTTATTGTTTTTTGGTGGGTGTTTTTCAATAACTTATTTTTGTGAGGGAGGGCCTATGAAGAAAATCAGAAGCAGAAGGCATTGAGAAGTGAATAGGTGATTCGCAACTTGCTTGGGTGTCATTGTGTGATTGGGTTTTAGGACTTACACATGAGACAATCACATGAATTTAATTAAAACAAACTTTTAGGATCTGTTTGGTTGAAAGAGTGAAAAAGTGGGAAGATAGAACAGATTTTAATTTCCCTCCTTTTTGTTTAGTTGGGAGTGGAAAAGTGGAAGGATAGAAAAAATAAATTTGTATAAATTTACACATATACCCTTGTTAAAAAATGATGCCTAATTAAAATAAAAAAAAAGTGATAAAAAAAACCAATCACCTAAATTTATTAAAAAAATAAAAATCATGCCTTGAAAAAACAAATCAAATCTAAGAAAAAAACACAAAAGAAAGCAAAAGAAAAAAAAAAGAGAGAGAGAGAATATTTGGATATGTACAAAGCCTGCCTAGGAATCAAAAAAAAAAAAAAAAAAAAGGCCATGTCTAGGAGGAAAGAAAAAAAAAATGTAGAGCTACGTGGACAAGCCCATGTGCAACTGCACATGGGCATTTTTGTCCAAAAATGATGTCTAATTTTTCCTGTTTTCTCTTCATTTTCAAGAGAAAACTTTCTGGTGGGTATGGGGAGAAAATACTTGGGTCCCACCATTTATTTTCCATCCTCCCTATCTAACCAAACACACTCTAAAAAGTTTTCCTTCCCATTTTCTCTCCAAAATTTTTCATCCCCCTATTTCACCTCCAAACAAACACACCCTTAAGTTCATTGATCACAATGTGAAACTTAATCACGTTATAAATTTGAGTATCTCTAAGCTTTCTCTTACTAGAAACAATGAAGAAAAATACAGATTTTTCCAAGTTAGCTTTGCGTTGAGCCCAACTTTTTCTTTACGAAGTGTTTACTGATCTCCTTGTCGTCCTACCTTTCTCCTTGGACGTTCTATTTGGTGCTTTTATAACATGCATATTTTCATTTGGAGCACTTAAGATTTAAGAATACTATATGCATGTGAAATGACTAATGAGTAGATTGTGAAAAAGTTGGGCTCAACGTAAAACACTATGACTAATGAGTAGATTGTAATGGGGTGTTTTGTTCTATGATGCACAGACGCGGCGCCAGAGGTGCCGCACCCGCGTCTGACGTGAGAGGGACGCCATTGCTTGTGCATCGGTGCTGCTTTGGGTCGTGCCGACTCAGTTTCGATTCGCGCCGATTCGGCCGTATTGGGTCGTATCGGCCGGTGATCGAAACGGCCAAAACAGACCAGAAACGGACGAAATAGGCCAAAATCGGCCTTGAATCATGCCAGAATAGCCAAAATCAACTCTGAATGAGACCCAAAAACCCTAAATCTGTCCTTCCTCAATTTTATTTTGAATATTTGTTGCTTCTTTTGTGTTTTCTTTTTAGTTTTGTGTTTTGTTTTGTGTTTGTTGCTTTCTTCTTTCTTTGTTTTGTGAATCAAGGCATAGTAATATGTTTTTTAAGAATATTTTAATAGTAAAAATATATAGAAAATATAAGTAAAAATATTTTTAATAATTTTTTAATTGCCGAGTCCCGCCGCACCCGCACCCATACCCGCACCCACACCTGCACCCGTGCTTCATAGGTTTTGTTACAGACTTTGCTTTGTCTCTGTAATTCCTCCTTAGTTGCTTTTTAATGAAATTGTCCATTCACCCAAAAAAAAAAAATTTGGTAGGGCCACGTGATTTGATGTTTAGATGAAAAATAATACCTCATCATGTGCAGAAAGACCTCTTTTTGAAGCCTTTGGTAATGTATATGTAATCACTAATCTTAATTCTTTAGTAGTTACTCAATTGGCACACAGAAAGAAAAAAAAAAAAAATAAAAAAGGACTTCCAATCCACTTGGTTGAAACTTGAAAGTGATTCTAAAACAAGGAATAAGAAAAAAAAAAATTTCTCAAACATTAAACCATATGACCTTTTCACCTATTTTACTGTTCATGTAAGTTGCTTTTGCCTTGTTCAAGTTTGACACCTGTTATTTTTTTCTTTTTTCTTTCCTATTTTTTTTTTCACATTTTCACTATTAATGATACTTTTTACATTATTTTATTGTTGAGTGATGCTAGAGATACTATAATTGGTATGTCACCAATCACAAAAAATAATTTCACATTTATTCAGTATATATTATTTAAGTACCACTGATTACATTTTTATCATATCAGTTTGTAAACTTTTTGGTGTAGCTTTATAGTATTAATTGGTTATTTTTCTTTAATTTATTTTAATGATATGAAATATATTTATTTTCTTACAACTGTTTATTTATTTTGTTATTATTATCAATTCATATTTTTTAGACCAATTTCACTTTAAATAATATCTTTTAATTTTGCCTCTTCTGAACCAAAATTCTGGCTCCACCACTGTTATATACTGAGGTAATGACAATATATTATTGTTTAGACCTAAGAATGGGGGGAAAGCAATCCTTTTTAACCATGCAGAAGCAATTCGTTCATATGAGTGGAAGGACAACGATGAATCTAGAAAAAGCGAACCCAGCACTTGACCCGCTGTGTCTTTGAGATGCAGGGTTCACAATCTGAGATGTATGTAGCATTGTTCAATTGGTGTTGAATACTGCAGGCTGAAGCTGAATTGCAAACAGATAACATCATGGATGAAGTTAACTTGGCAAACGTGGTCGATAATATCCATTATAGAAGACTGGAAGTATGTGAGTTTTCCTTCAAGACCTTCAGGAATTTATTTATGAAACAAATGTTGGAGTTCAAATATTTGGAAACATAACCGTTTTACAACATATACAACATGGGGAAAAATGCTGAAATTTAATAAATACTCATCAACTAATGGTGCCCCACTGTTGATCAAATAATGTGGTTTATTCTTGCATTTCTCTGCTTATGCTATGGTGATTCAAGCAGTTTGGAAGGTTGAAATAGCTCGTTTCCTAGAGACAGAAATTCCTCAACGAGCTCTCTAACTTTTGCTTTTGCGGTATCCAAAATCAACTGCAATATACGTGTCTCCAAGTCTAGTTCCGCATTAGAAATTAGAGGCCTTACATAATTAACTACATGGATAAAATGAGAATAAGTTAGTTATAGAAATGAGAAAGAAATTATAGGAATATTCATGTTATTGGTTAAGTGATCAAGTCTCACATTGGATAATACTGAGTAGAGTAACAAGTGGTAATAAAATTTTGTTGGATTAAACCCTCTGGGGTAAGCTTTTGAGTTAAGGTGTTGTTCCAACATGTTATCTAGCCCTCAAAGAAAGACTCTAAGATGTTACTCTCAAATTTCTCAAATCCAAAATCCTAATAGCAAGAAGGATTTCTATTTTATTGAAACCCGCATTAAAAAAAAAAACCACTGATTGCTCCAAAAAGCACTTCTAAAAACCACTACCAAAGTCTTGAATAACACACACACACGTAAAATCCTAAGATCCAATGCTCTGAGTTTTGTTGAGGTCTTTCATAAGGGCTTCTTCTTAAATTCATACATTGACCAAGCCTTGAACAATAATTTTCACTCTTAGGGTCTGTTTGGATACCGTTTATTACTGAAAACTGAAAACACTTAAACAAAATAATTTTTAAATGTGTGAATAATACCGTGGGACCTAGTTTTAAAGAAAAAGTTGCTGAATGAAGGTACTTGTGGGTCCTGTGAACAATGCATGGGACCCACAGGAAAAAAAACTCTTTCTCTGGGAAACGTGCAAAACGCGTTTTCCAAACAGAGGCTTAAATTTTATAGCAGCAAGGGCACAGCTGTTTTGTCTCTTTTGTGGTGTCGCAGAGCCAACGAGTTCACTCGAACAATGTAATGAGTCTAAGGTTACAGAAACGTTCGCCCACTTTAATAGGTATAGCTTTGCAAGCAAATAGGGCAATAACCACAACCATGTTTCTTCCCATAGTTCTATTCCATTCACCTGTTGGATGTTTTCATACAACAAGTCTACTCCAAAGTTGTATTTTTATTAACATATATGATAACACCACCACCAACACATAATATCCAAAGGCCATTTAATGGTTGAGATAGTTGATTCTAGAGAAATGAAACTCCTTGGAGAGTGAAAATCACATGCAGAGTTTCTCTAGAAATGAGAGGAGATAGGGATCAAATGGCCTGAATACTCGGGGCCTTTTTATACACCCTTATACCCAATCGGAGAGTTGTAACTTTAGGAACAAACACAACCCTCAGTAGAGTCATATCCATTCACTAGAGAAACTAATTGCATTGGAAGTTATCACCACTCTACTTCTCTAGGAGACAAAGTAGGAAATTTTATTTGAGGGAATGCCACCATTGTTGTGGTGTGATCACCCCCTCCAATACCAACAGAGATGCATCTAGCCATAAGACAGAGTATTTTCCAATTGAAAGAGTTGCTTGGCCAAACATATAAAAGAAAAGAATTTATTTCCTATGCATCTATTAACACAAAACAAATATGTGATGAGAATAGTGAAAACCTGCATAGGGTGTCCATTGAAACTCTCGAACCGACACCTTCCTCAAAATCGCATCCCAAACAGCTTTACAAGATGCTAGAGGAACCACTAATCTCTGCATTCAAGTTAGATTCCTTAAAGAGAAATACATTAGCAGGAAAAGATTCCTACTGTCTGTCCAAAGAAAAAAAAAAACAAAACATACCAACTTTAAGTATTTGAAACCCATTATTTGATTTATATATGGTTTTTAGAATTGGAAAAGAAATTTGCATAGACGAAATGACATTGTCCTTACAGTTGAAACAAGTAAGAGTCTAAAGATAAAAATAAACATAGATCCAAACAAAACATCAGCAAAGAAGAGGAGGGGGATAAATAGGAACAAGGCGTTTGGAACTTTGGTAAGGTACAATCACTTCTGAAGGACTCATCTTTGAGCCAATCATGTCAGAAATGCTTTTAGTAAAACAATTTTCAAATTCTAGGATTTCCAAAGCATACAACTATTTCTGAATGCAATTTGATAAGAAAAATTGTAGTCCAAGCTAAGGGTAGTCTATTTTTTATGGAATGTATATTGAGACAGTGTAATGGATTTATACAAGTAATTAAAGCCAATTATCCTTACATTGCATTGATTTTGGGTCCCTTAAGTTCTGTGCATTCAAAAACCTCCACAATCTCTAGATTTTCTTCCTCAATTATTGTTGTTGAATGATAGGAGTGTCCGTTACCCGAATTAAAATTTTGCAGGGGTTCTGTTTCTACGCCATCGATGCCGTGACCGTTGTGGTTTCCATCTCAGTGAGATTGTGCCACTAGAGAGTCGTTGGTCTGTGGCGGGACATCCTCCGTCGTTCGTAGCCATTCGCCATAAGGACTCTCCTCCCACACCTTCAATTTCGTGAACTCGCATGCTTTTGCCTCGTGACCAAGTAGGCCACAATGGAAGCACAAACCAGATAGCCGTTCATACTTGAATGCCACCCAAACCTTATCACCTTCCGGACTGTGTACTAGGGCTCCCCCGCGTATCGGTTTGTCTATGGGCACGTCAACTCTGACTCGGAGAAACCTTGCCTCGCCCGAGGCAATGGCTTCACAATCTACCTCAATGACTCTACCAATTCTTTGTCCAATATATCTCCCTACTTCCTTGATTATCAGATCGAAGGGTAGTCCCTGCACTTGCACCCACATCGGAACAGTTTGGAAGTTAATCGAAAAGGCCGTCATTCCTTTCTCCCATCTTCGCAGTAATAGGATATGATTATTGAAACTCCAAAGACCATTGTTAATAACCCACTTCAATTGGCTTTTTGTCGAGAATTTAAATCGAAACAGTCTGTCCCCAACATCTATAATTTTTAGATTGTTTCCCTCCATCTTCCATGCAGAGTGTAGATGGTTTTCAGCAACTCTAAAGTTGATGGGTTTGGTCGTGTGAAACCTTCCTAGCAAACTGAGGGACCACTCTTCTAGAGTTTTCTCGCAATGCTCCGACCGAACCATGATCACCTCACTAACCTTCTGAAAATGTTCTATAAAATCTGAGTCCATGCTGACAAAACAATAATCTAAAAAGAATAGACAGTAGAGTAGGAGGAAAGAAAGAAAAAGAAAAAAGAAAAAAGAAAGGGTCTCACCCTGTGTGAGAAAGAAAGACTCCTATCAAACTTTTTTTTTTTTTTTTTTATAGGAAAAGCAAAATACCATTTATTTAGAAACATGAGAAAGGCATACATCCTAAGCACACGCAGATGCAATTTGGCTAGGACATTCCTCCAGCCAAGTTACATAGTTATCAACGTTACAAGCATGTTGAGCCAATACATAGGCTGGGACATTCCCCTGCCTTTTAATATGTGAGAAGGCGAAAGTTCTGAAACTCTGGGCTTGTCGGAGAATACTGGTGACAATATTCTGGATGGCCGCCGGCGTCGAAACCGAACCATGGAGTGCGTTGTAGATCATAAGCGAGTCTCCTTCAAAAATCGCGTCCTTGATTCCTACATTTGCAGCAACGAATCGCAGTCTCCATTGCCTTCGCTACCGTCTCCAGCGCACCTAACGGAACTGCCATCCATTTGCACATCGTGGCGATCACCTCCCCTGCATCATCTCTAATGACCACGCCTATACCTGGTTGCTTCCGTTTATTGAACACGGCGCCATCAATGTTGACCTTATAGTAGCCTTGTGCCGGTGGGTTCCACTTTACAGTCAAAGACGTCTTTTCTTGCGTAGCATCGGAACTCTCATTTGCTCTCTGATATTCCTCCAGAAGCATTAAAGCACCTTGAATAATAGCTCTACCAGTCCTAACCTTTCCTCCATGATGTAACTCATTCCGATTTTTCCATATTCCCTAACAAACCATCACCAAACCCGGCAAAAAGACACTCCATTGCTGCGCCTGACACAAGACCTCCATAAAGTCCCATGCTGGCATCACCTTGAAAGGTATGGTCATTTTACTAGAAGACCAAATAGTTTTGGCGTGTTCACAAAACCAGAAAAGATGACTGACAGTCTCAGTATGGGTCCCACAACACTTACAAATATTATTGGACGTGATTTTTCTCCTATGCAAATTTTCTTTTGTGGCCAAAATATTCCTACATGCTTTCCATGCAAAGTGTTTCACTTTGTTAGGAATGTTCATTCCCCATAAACCTTTCCAGACCTTCCTCGACTCGGATTGACTTGAGCAACTCGATCTTCCACCAACCAAACCATCTTCCATAGCCACCTTGTATGCGCTTTTTACAGAGAACCTCCCATTTTTATTCTCAGCCCAAACTATCTTATCCCGAGCTCCACTAACGCACAACGGGATACTTAAAATTGCCTCCACGTCCTGAGATAAGAAGTTCTGACGCACCACATCGACTTTCCATTCTTTGCTTTCAGCGTCTATGAGATCACATACCATTGTTACCTGTGAGTTTCCTCCCTTAGGTGTAACTACTTTATAAGTGTTTGGTGTAGGAAGCCATTTATCTCCCCATATTCTGATATTTTCCCCATTACCCACCTGCCACCTCAAACCTCTTCTTACAATTGCTTGAGCTGCATGAATACTTCTCCAACAATAAGAAGGTTGTCCACCCAGCTCTGCATCCACAAAATCACAGTTGGGTTAATACTTGGCTTTATATACCCTGTAAAACAGTGAGGATGAGTTTGTCTACAGCCTCCACCCTTGCTTTGCTAAGAGGGCAAGGTTGAACGTTTTGAGATCCCTAAACCCCATTCCACCTCTCTCCTTGGGTGAGCACATCTTCTCCTAGCTCATCCAAGCTAGCTTTTTTTTCATCTTTCACCTGTCCCCACCAAAATTGTCTCACCATACCTATCAGCTCCTCGCACAGTTTATGGGGGAGTTTAAGGCAACTCATGGTACACGATGGAACCGCTTGAGCCACTGCCTTGATCAAAACTTCCTTCCCAGCATTAGAGAGCAGTTTTTCTTTCCATCCCGAAACCTTATTTGCTACCCGTTGTTTCAATTAAGCAAACGTATTTCTTTTTGACTTGCCCACCAATGATGGGAGCCCAAGGTATGACTCATGAGTTCGAATAACCTGTGCACCGAACATGGCTTTAAGCGACTCCTTCATGCTCACTTCCATGTTAGGGCTGAAAAACATCGATGTCTTGCTCCGGTTTAGTTGATGTCCAGATGATGTCTCGTAAACTTTGAGTATCCTTTGAATCTCAGTACACTCCATTGTAGTGGCCCTTTGAAAAATGAGGCTATTGTCGGCAAAAAATAAATGCGATATTCTTGGACCTCTTGCTGAAGCCGCCACACCCTTTAGCTTCTTTTCTCGGACGGCTTTATGTAGTAATGTAGACAGACCTTCAGCAACAATGATAAACAAGTAGGGTGACAAGGGGTCCCCTTGACGCAACCCACGTGTAGGTGAAAACTGCCCGTAGGGAACCCCGTTGACTCTCACTGCATATGTTACCGAAGACACACAGCTCATGACAAGATAAATCCACTTCTCATGGAAACCAAGCTTCCTCATTATTAGTTGCAGGCATTTCCACTCTACCCTATCATATGCTTTACTCATGTCTAACTTCAACGCCCCCTCACCTGTCTTCCCCTTCCGCTTTCTGTTAATATGGTTCATTAGCTCATGAGCTACTAGCACATTGTTCGTGATGAGTCACTCGGCTACAAAAGCACTCTGATTTTCTCGTACAATGTCGTGTATCACCATCTTTAACCTATTGGCCACTGCCTTGGAAGCTAGTTTATAAACTAAGTTACATAGGCTTATCGGTCTATAGTCCGTCACACTTGCCGGGTTTTTGATCTTAGGAATGAGTACGATGTGCGTTTCATGGAATTTGGGAGGTGCTACACCATGGTTAAGAAAACCCAGAACAGTTTGTATAACTATAGGATTTACAGTGGACCAAAAATGCTAATAAAATAAGGGAGGCATACCGTCGGGTCCAGGCGCCTTCGTTGGATGCATCTGTTTTAATGCTTTCACCACTTCATGGGCTTGAAAATCTTGGATGAGCATGGATTTCATTCTGTCCGACACTTTGGGGTGCAATGCATCAAGCATCTCATCATTTACCACCGGTTGCAACGATGTGAATAGATTCACGAAATATTCCACAAAAACACTGCCTATCATCTCATCTTCATCTTGCCAAACACCATTAGAGTCCATGATTTTTGAAATCATGTTTCTTTGGTTTCTATTCGATGCTTTGGTATGAAAAAAGGATGTATTACTATCCCCAGACTTCAGCCAACAATTTCTCGACCTTTGGTGCCTTATATCCTCCTCTGCCCTTAACATATTATTCAGCTCCAACTTAGTTTTGTGGATTTCCTCCATGTCTACGGTGTTACCACCTTTCTCTTCCAAGTATTAGACCTTCCTCTGTAGAGATGATATCTTCCACCCTACGTTTCCAAATTTGTTTTTGTTCCAAGACACAAGGGAAGTACGACACTCCTCCATGCACTTTGAGAACAGCTATTCCGACCCCCCATACACTCCTCTCTCCCATGCCGTTGTAACTATCTCGTCACACCGATCATCTCTCAACCACATAGCTTCGAACTGGAAGAGTTTTGGTCACTGAAAGTTTCGTCGTTTCGTACTGTCTGCCTTGAGAACTAGCATGCAATGGTCTGATGCCGATGTTGCCACGTGGAAAAGCCTCGCTCGTGGAAAACTTGAAACCCAGCTAGTAGACACAAAAGCTCTATCAAGCCTCTCCCGAACCCAACCTCGCGATCCCAAACGGCTACTCCACGTGAAATCTGGACCATTATAACCCATATCCCTCAAATTACACCGGTTTACCGTGTCATAGAAAATTCTCATCTGCCCTTCTGGACATGCACTTCCACCTTCTTTTTCACCGGAATGCATTATTTCATTAAAGTCCCCCATGCACACCCATGGAAGGTCACAAGACTTACTCAGTTTTTCCAACAGTCTATATGACTCCTCTCTTTTGTTTGTCTCTGGATTGCCATAGAAACCAGTGAACCTCCACTTCTTATTCCCTTGTTCTTCAGTTACAATGGCATCAATATGGTGCGGAGAGTATTTCTGGACATCTACTCTCGTAGAACTCTTCCATAGAAGCGCCAAACCACCCCCACGTCGAACACTCGGCACCACCAAACCTTGTTGCCTTTCTAACTTCCTTTTGATACTTGCCATCTCCGATACGTCAAACTTGGTCTTTATTAAAAAGACCAAAATGGGATCTTCCTCCATAACTTTTTTCTAGAGAAAATTAACTGTACAGGGGTTCCCAAGCCCCTGACAGTTTCAACATATCGAACTCATGGCTCCCGACGGGGCTGTCCAACAGCCGTCGCCGCTCCAAGTTGTTGTGCTAGTAACTTACTGAGAGTCAGAACCTCTCCTTCCACCTTAAGCTTCTTCCCTATCTTCACGTTGTCTGGTATCTCTTGCAATGGAGTTCGTACCCTCCTTTTCATCTCCACTTCTTCAGTTTCGGACCCCGTTAAGAAATCCATCTCAATATCTTCTCCCTGCATATCATTACTTGCGTCCTCCTTCTTATTTTCCTTATCCACTAAATTATCACTCGACTCAGTTTATTTTTGGCCTGACAACTTGCTTCTCCTTGTTTTATTGTCCCCCTTGGGCTTTTGAGTGCTCAAACCCATTGTGAATAGATCACCCTTAGTGCACGTGGGCCTTAACGGTGGCCCAATGTTGTTTGCCATATCCATGGTGTGACTTTCATTTGTACGTTCCAGCTGGTGTAACCCTATCACTGCGTCCTTCTCGCCCGTTGCCCGTTTCGTGCTTGTTTCTTGTTTTAAACCATCCTCAAATATTGCGTCATCAATTTCCTTAAGTTTTTCCTCAAATCCTGGACCTTACGGATTGCACGGGATATTCAATTCCCCGTACCCTTCTGGTGCCTCTGATGTATACACCTTTGCCCTAGCTGTTGCCACGTCATCAGACCCATGTGAACTATGCAAGCCAACTGCCGTCACCATACTCCTTTGGTTATCCACCAACCCCGTCGTTATGGACTCCACCCCATTCCGGTCCATTTGTTCCTGCTGACACTCCTTCTTTGATGCAACCACCAGTTGTGGTCACTGAACACGATTCGGTACTGCCCGAAGCCATGGACCATACTGCTTGTCTTCAGCCCTGAGTGACTCCTTACTACGCATCCACTGCATATAGTCTTTTTCATTATGATCAACCAGCCCACACCAATAGCAAAAGATGGGTAGACGTTCATATTTAAAGTCCACCCACGTTGGCGACGGACCTCCCATTCGAACCAGTCGGCCCTTTCACAACGACGTGGATATGTCTATCAGCACCCTTATCCGAAGGTAATTACCCAGGCAGAAACCCTTATCATCTACATCCACTTTCTCCACTCTTCCCAAAGTTTCACCAATACGTAGGCCGACATCTTTCGTTTGGCTCATGATGGGAAGGCCATGGATCCGGACCCAAAATGACACTTCGTTAAATTTTAGTTGGTTCACCACCTCCCCAACTCCTAGTTTGTGTAATACTAAAAGGTATTTGTCAAAAGACCAAGGACTGAGCATAAGAACTCTGTCCATGTCCTCCTCCTGCTGAAAAAGAAACAGGACCTTATTTTCCCCTACATCACTGACTTCGAAATTCTTCTCAATCCTCCATACTGTTCTCAACACTCTCGCCACTGATTCTAGATTCACCCTCCTCTTCGTACAAAACTTCCAAGCAAGGACCCAACCCTCACCCTTCCTTGGTAGGCTTAGGTCCACCTCACTCCCTTCTCTTTCTGATAGTCGTAGCCTGCATACTTCTTTGTAATGTCCTCCATCACACCACGATAGAAAACCAAAGAATAGTTTCCACCGCTATCACGGGGAGAAAAAGTTTGCCATGCGGCAAGCCTATTTTTCACCTTTAGAGTTTCGAAGAAACCCTAGAGAGAAAACTGTCATTATCCATGGTTTGAAATTTGGCAAACTTTATAATCGTGACAACACAATAATAGTAAAATTAGAGTTAATTACAACTTACATATCTGTGGTTAGATCGAAATTTAAGTTGCTTATCCGTGGTTTGAAATTTGGCACTTTACCCACCTGAGATTAGCTTAGTTAAGGTTCCGTTACCTACATCTATTAAAAATGAGACTAAATATGTATTTTTGCTGTCTTTTATGTTTCTCTCATCTCAAAACATAAAAAATAATAAAAAAAGAATAAGAGAAAACAATATCAAAAAGTGAAGGCTTTGTAAAAATTGTGAACAAACATTACTGCCACCATAGAAGCTTCTATCAAGAATCATCTCCAGCAAAAATAAATTCATTCATTCATTCATTTCTAAGCTACCAACAAAGCCACAGCATCTAAAGCTTAAATCAAACTAAAAATTACCCTCAAAAGTTGCTGACTCAACTTATTTGGAATTGATACTTTTTTTCTCTCTCTGATTAATTAAATCTATGATTATATGCACTGTTAATGTTTGAAGACATGGTATTAGTGAGTATAATAATTTTCTGTGTACGTTCGTGTTGCTTTTGTTTGTTATGGTGTCCTACTATTTTTGGCAGTTGGTGGATGGGGGTATAGTGGGCGGGACAGTGGGGCACAGCTTTGCTGTGTTTGGCAGCAAACAATGTTCCAACTGAATTAGATGCTATAGCTTTCTTGGTTGCTTAGAAAGGGATGAAGGAATTTGTTTTTGCTGGAGATGATTCTTGATAGAAGCTTCTATGGTGGTGGTAATTTTTGTTTATAATTTTTACCAAACCCTCACTTTTTGATCTTGTTTTCTCTTATTCTTTTATGTTTTTTTTATATAAATGTTTTGAGAAGAGAGAGACATAAAAGAGAGCAAATATACACATATAGCCTCATTTTTTATAAAGTTGGGTAACAGAACCTTAACTAAGTTAACCTCAAGTGGGTAAAGTGCCAAATTTCAAATCACAGGTAGGGAACTTAAATTTTGGTCAAACCATAGGTGGGTAAGTTGTAATTAGCCCTAAAATTTAATAAAGTTTCCGAATTTATAATAAAACAAGTTCATAAAAATAAAATTGCTTCAAAGGAGTTTTATTTCCCTTAACTAAATTTGGGAACTTCAATCAAAATATCATTTCTTGTTAAAATTCCTACAAAGAAGCAAAAGAAAGAAGGGGAATTTTGTATGGATATTCAATTTCTCAAAAAGAGAATCCTTGGTTCAATTTCCATAAAAATATGGATTCTTGACTTATCCTTGAGATTAAAATAAAAAATCTCACCCAAAAACAAAATTAAGTCAGTGCTTAATTAAATACCAAGTATTTGACTTAAATGTCCATCATTTGAAGTGGACAAAATTATATTTGAGGATCTTAAATCTAAAACCTCAATTTAAGAACTACTAATTGGTTTGATCCACACCAAGGATACATAGGTAATCTAAATAAATTATTAGGTGCAACCACAAATAAATAAAAACACATATCCTCTCAAACATGAAAATAAATAAACTTATGTACAAAGGCAATGTGGTTGGAATCAAAGGGTCTTTCTTTGAAATAAGAGATTGTGGTTGCTTATGCATAACGTTGGATTTTGGTGCTTGTGTGAACAGTAGGATTAGGAAATGGTTCATAAGCAGCCTGAGAGAATATGAATGTATTTGTGTAAATATTGATAACTAAAATGCATTGAGAAGAGACTAGGTCATTCACAACTTGCTTGGGTGATCTCTCACGACAATTAGAATCCACACATGCACGTTTCTCACAAGTTTGACAATAATTGCCTCATCAGATAATTTATCTGAAAAATGGGTCATGGTCAACACAACAATGAAAAAGAGCACCAAATGTGCATAGAATTTACCTCGCTCCATGAGATAATTTTCCCTGGAACTGGAAGTGGGCCAAAGTAGAACACTACAGTAAAGGAGGAAACTTCGTGGAACTTCCCTAAACTCTCAAAAGTTAGTCACCATTACTGTCCACTTCTCTATGACATTTTCTATTTTCTCAAAACTGAGAACTGTACAAAGAGTTTTATATGTGACTAATCATTTGAGGCTTTTCATCTCCTCGACCTTGACATTGTGATCCGCAACGTCAAGGTCCTCTCTTTTCCTCTTATGCAATGCTTATACAAATCATTAGTCATAAAGTTTCTAGATTCCACTAAGCATTTATGCATGTCACGTCATGATAAAGTTTATAGATTCCACTAAGCGCTTATGTGTGTCATGTCATGATGGCATCTTGATTCTGAATAGTTTGTCAAAAAGCAATACAAACAGGATTTCAATGCTGCACACCCTTAGTGCGATAGTCACACATATACACAATGTGGGGGATTTTTGTCATTTAGCCTGATTTAGAAAACAATTTTGTTAGTCAACAAGTTTTGCAAACATGTTTGTTAAGTAGTATTTTTGAGTCTATGAGACTCGAGATCAATGAAAGAACTCAAGTCTCTTCCTTAAAAGAAAACCAAGAGAAAAACTAAAGCTTACCACTGATCCTTCCTTCTTCTCTTTAGATTCGGCTCAAATTGAGTGTTGTAGGCCGAAGCTGCTTCTCTCTAGATCTGCAAATCTGATCCTTTGGTGCTTCTCTGCAGGGGTTCTTTCTTTCTTCTTCTCACAGACTTGAGATGTTATTTAACAAATATGTTTGGTTTTCTTGTCAAATAACAAAATTGTTAGTAAAATCAGGCTAAATGCCAGCAAAAAAAAATAACCTCCAGAATGTGTAAGAGTTGATAGGGTACGATAGAGCGCCTATCCTGAAGTCATCCATAGAGGTCGTCCATGACTCAGTCAGTATTGCAAGAACCTCTGAAAAACCTTACTTATAACTACCTCGTCCAAACAGGAAGAACCTTGGACGAGGTCCGCATGACCAGGGAATGAGACGCCTAATCCTAAGAGTCGACAAGCTCGTCCTAAAGGAAATTCGTCCGTAGGAGAAACAACCCATATTTCTAAGCTAAGTATGCTCAACAAGAAGATACTAGGATGAGGCTATTATACTTGGGAAAATTTTCGAGTGTAATATTACAACTCCTTATTTCACGTATAACTTCCGGTAACCGCTGTGTAAGAAGTATATAACTTTTAAACGGTTATGGAAGTTATCTTAAAATCTTTACACCTCCTTGAATCCAGGGGAGGTTACAAGTGTGATAATCGTTTATTAGAACATTATATAAACACTCATTTAGAAAAAGCAAAGGTATGCTAGATATTTTCCAAAAAAGTTGGAACTCCGAAAAGATAGAGAGAAAAACTAATTTTACCATCGGAGGGTTCTTGGCCGGCAACCCCGGTCACCTTTGATCGTTTTTTCTTTCTTTTCCAAGCCATCGAAAGAGCGAGTAGTCCTTCTAAGTCCGGAGCATCCAGCCTACTGATTTTCTTCGCATTATCAAGAGTAATTGTCATCAAATTTCCACTACAATCCTAATCTCCAAAAATTAAAAAAAAAAATTCCCTAGAATATAATAAAGTGTAAACAAGACTTTGCTAGTTATCTGGAATTTAATCTTTCTTCCCTTTCTTAATGGGGGAGTTAACTACTTTCATATAGCTCTAACTAAGTTCATCCCATGTGCCACCTCTAAAGAAACCAAAAAAAGCAAAGACAAGAGTAAGGCATTCAAGAATAGCCAGTCGTGGTAGTTAGAATAAAAGAAAACGTTGGAATTGTGCTTTTGAGAGCATTGCCCAAGCATAAAAACAAATAGTACAAAATAAGAAGTTGTTGTATTATTAAGAGGATTTAGAACTTTACAACAACCAATTGCTGCAATTAATTTGCTTGCACACATCCATGTCTTTTATTTCCCTCCACGAACTAAAATAACCACAACAAATTGTTTTTCCTCTTCCCTACTTTATTTTACTTCTTATTTTTTCTACTTCAATTATAAATTTTCATGGAAATGTACTTTCTGTATATATATATATATTGTGGTTCTGTGTCTAAGATTTATTTAGATATACTACGGTTTATTCCTTTGAAACAGATGATGGGGTTTTGTGACTTGCACATGATGGGGGGTGTGAGGATTGGTATATGTGTTAGGAATTAAAATCTTGTGTTTATTTCGCTTACCTAAAATAAATGAAAAAGGAAAAACCCAATGCATGCATATTCATCCCATCACCACCAGAAGATTTTGATTCATTAGAAAATTTAGAATCCACACCACACATACATGTGTCTCTCACATGTTTGAAAATGGTTGCCTCATCAGATAATAATCTTTGGCGAAACTTAAATATTTACAAAACCGTGGGAAACACTGATCAACGGCTAGTATAAGTTTAAAAGTCAGATGATATATGTATTTTTTTTTAAAGTAATATTTAGAGATTTTTTCGTGATGAAATCATTACTAGCCTTAAAAAAAAGTCATAATTTTGATATATATATATATATATATTTTATGAGTGTAGGTGCGAGGAAATCAAAGAAAGCTCAATTAGACGATCCAAACGGAAAAAAATTCTGGATTTTACGTGAGAACAGAACCCCAGATTTTGGTTAAAGTTGTCACGATTAGTGTCCACAAGTTCTCTATCAAGTTCTCTCTTTTCCTCAATGCCAACATAATTTTCCTGTTCAACATACAATCTGTCTCTTTTATTTTCCCTTTTCTTAAACCGAGCACACGGAAAGACCAATTGTTTGAACCTCTTCGTCTCCTCAACCATGACAAAGTGATCCGCCTTCTCAAGGTCCTCGCAACTCTTATGTAATAATGCTTTGTGTGAATTCTCTGTTTTTTTTTCCCCCTTATTAAATTTATATTTATTTTGAGTTCAATTTCTATTCCAATGATGAGAAAGTTGACGGAAAATGGGAGGAATGTAAAATTTGTTTCTGGGTTTTTATCTGAATTTTTACTCCTCTGTATGCTAGCAAATATGATTGTCAAATAAAAAAAAGTTTTTCTTTTAATACTGTTATAATGTGACAAGCTAAGTTTGTTGGCATATTAGGGAATACTTTATTAGCAAAAAAAAAAAAAAAAAAAAAAAAAAATATATATATATATATATATATATATATATATATATATAGGGAATAGTTTTAAATATTACATAATTTGTATTGTTTTAGGTTTAGAAAAACTAATTGGATGCATCACTGAAATGAAAAATCCAAACGATATTGTTCTGTTTTTCTCTATTTTTTTTTTCTATTTTAATTGATTTTTTTAAAAATATTTATTGTGGCTCAAGATCTGCCAATATATTTCCAATGGCTTCCATGAGCACTAAAAATGCCTCATCTTCATCATCATTTTCTTCTTCAACACCACTATGGAAATATGATGTCTTTCTTAGTTTTAGAGACGAGGACACCTTCAATAGTTTTACAAACCCTCTGTATGATGCTTTGAAAAGAATGGGCATTGTCACCTTTAGAGACGAGGAAAAACTTGAGATTGGAAAATCTATTTCATCAAATCTCTTTAAAGTAATAGAGGAATCAAGTTTTGCAATTGTCATTTTCTCAAAAAACTATGCATCTTCTACACGGTGCTTGGATGAACTTAAAAAAATCATTGGATGCATTAAAGATATAGGAACAATAGTTCTGCCAATTTTTCATGATGTTGATCCATCTAATGTACGGAAACAATTGAGACATTTTGCTTCAGCTTTTTCAAAACATGAAGAATGTTTCAAGGACTGCATAGAGAAGGTGCAAACATGGAGAATTTCCATGAGAGAGGTTGCCAGTCTCAAAGGGTGGCATTTACAGGATAGATAATCCAATTTGACATAATTCTTTTTTTAAAATATTCAAATAACACTCCCCTCAGATGATAATAATAATAATAATAATAATAATAATAATAATAATAATAATAATAATAACACTCCTCTCATATATAGCCTTGTTTTGAAACTTAATCCGCATAAGTGTTTGTAGTTCATTTAATTGTCTTGAGCCAATTAATTTTCAATCAACATAGTAGGACACTAGGTTTCTACTTTTTTTTTTTTTTTTTCTTTGGTCCTATTTCATATCTACCATGACCTCTCCCAGACCTTACAAAAGTGAGAGTTTTGTGCATTAGATATGACCTGAATGTAATGCTGGTGTAAACTCACCACATATTATACTCTCTTAATTGCAGCCCTGAGCCAAAAATTATCCAAGACATTGTGAGAGAATTATGGTATAAATTGAGTCATGCATTCTTAGGTGAAGACGTGGGAAGAATAACTTCAAAGGCTTTATGGTCAAATGATGTTTTTCTCAATTTTAGAAGTGAGGACACCCATAACAGTTTCATTGGCCAACTACATGTGGCCTTGAAAAAGAAGGGAGTCATAACCTTTAGAGATGATGAAAATCTTGAGAGAGGAAAATATATATTAGTAGAGCTCTTTAAAGCAATAGAAATATCGAGGTTTGCAATTGTCATCCTCTCAAAAAACTTTGCAACTTCTACTTTGTGTTTGGAGGAACTTGCAAAAATCATTGAATGTATGAAAGAGAAAGGTCTTTTTACAATGTGGATCCATCTAATGTACGGAAACAGACTGGAACCTTTGCTCAAGGCTTTACTAAACATGAAGAACGATTTAAGGAGAACATAGAGAATGTGCAAACGTGGAGAGATGCATTAAGAGGAGTGACTAATCTATTTGGGTGGTATGTACAAGATAGGTAATTAGTAATCCAATCTGACATATTTCTTTGATTTGAACATTCAAAAAATATATTTCTTATCTTTGATCTTGTTTTGAACCTTAATTAAAACTACATAAATGTACATAGTTCTTTCAATTTTGTCTTGAGCCAATTAATTTACAATTTTCTGTTTCATTCAATAGAATAGAACACTGAATTTTTACTCTTTTTTTTTGGACCAATTTATTGGCAGTTAAAACTAATAGCATGTTGTTGTCTCTTCATTGTAGGCTTGAGTAATACATTGTCCAAAACATTTTCGAAGAGTTGTGGCATAAATTGAGAAATTCACTCTTAGAAGATACCATAGACTTCGTATGAATAATTTCTCGATGGGAGAGACTCATGTCATCTTTGGCTATAGGGTCAAACAATATTCGCATCATAGGGGTTTGGGGTACGGGAGGGATGGGTAAAACAACTCTAGCAAGAATTGTTTTACTTATGGTATCTAATAAATTTGAAGCTTGTTGTTTTCTTGATGATGTTGGGGAAGTTTCTAAAAAAGATGGTCTAGTTCCACTACAACAACAACTTATTACTCAAATTTTGGATAAAAGTATGAGTATGCAAGGTGTTGATATAGGAGTTCTCATGCTCAAGAATAAGTTACAGCATAAAAAAATTCTTCTTGTTCTTGATGATGTAAGTGAATTAAACCAACTAAAAAAATTAGTTGGGAAGCATGATTGGTTTGGCCCAGGTAGTAGAGTTATCATAGCAACAAGAGATATGCATTTGCTAAAGACACATGAAGTAGATGCAATATATGAGGTTGAAGCTTTACATCTTTTTAATTTGAATGCTTTTGGAAAAGAGAATCATATCGAAGATTATCTACAACTATCCCAAGCCTTTGTACATTATACTAATGGCCTTCCTTTAGCCATTGAAGTTTTGGGTTCCTTTTTGTTTAATAAAAGTAAATAAGAATGGATAAGTGAATTACATAGGCTCAAAAAATTTCCAAAAAGAAACATCCTTAATATACTTCAAATAAACTTTGATGGGCTACAAGCAATAGAGAATAAAATTTTCCTACATAGTGGGTTTTTCTTAAATCACAAGAATCAAGAAAGCATCATGAACATACTAAATTATCTTCCTCTATAACCTAAATTTGGATTCAGGGTTTTTATTGATAAATCTCTCATAAAATTGCATTACCAACAATTATGGATGTGTAATTTAGTACAAGAAATGGTAGGAACAGAGTTTGTCAGGAGTCCCTTATAGCTGGGAAGTGTACTAGAATATGGTTGCATAAAGACATTATTGATATGCTGGTACGAGATATAGTATGATGTTATACTTAAATAACATGAGAACATACTTTATTATATTTGTTGCTTTAAGAAAAGCATTTTAAATTATAATAGTTCTATGCTTTTCTACATACACTAATCCCTTTTTCCTAATTGTTTAGGGAACAAAGGCAGTACGAAGCATAGTATTAGAATTGTTTGACCCCAAATTGGCATATTCAAATCCTAAGTCCTTTTCAAGGATGAATTATCTACAAGTGCTCCGAATTCATGGTGTTAAGCTAATGTATGATCCCAAACATCTTCCTAATAGCATAAGATTTTTTTATTGGAGTTGGTACTTGGTACCTTTCAAAATCTTTGCTATCAGATTAACTTCAAAATCTTGGTACCCTTATAAATCTTTTGATTACCTGTATGTCATTGTCTTTTTTTCTAATCCTAGTTTTGTCCATTGCTGCATTATTTTTTTTGCTTTCCTTTGGCATATACTTTTCTAAATTGTATATATTGCTAGCTACAGAGTAGCTTCATTATTGGCACTTATTCCAAGAACCGCATCATTGAAGATCGTTGAACTTCTCTCTTTTTTTTTGTTCTTCTTTTTAATCAACTTTTTTTTTCCTCATGATTACCCTTAACTCACTTTTTTTCCTTCATAATTAAAGTTTTGTTGGTAGCAGCAATTTTTTTTTCCCTTTATTTTAGACACATTTACTTCATTAGTTATAACTTCAAAAGATAATTTTGCTAGCTGTGCTTTAGCTTCATTATTGGCACTTATTCCAACTCATTCATGTAAGTGGAAGAACAAAGATGAATTTAGAAAAAGCAAACCCAGCACTTGACCCGCTGTGTCTTTCAGATGCAGGGTTCTCAAGCTGAGATGTATGTAGCATTGTTCAATTGGAGGTGGGTACTGCAGTCTGAAGCTGAATTGCTAACAGATAATGTTATTCATGAAGTTAACTTGGCAAACGTGGTCAATAATATCCATGAAAGAAGACTGGAAGTATGTGAATTTTCCTTCAAGACCTTCAGGATTTTATTTATGAAACAAATGTAGGAGTTCAAGATCTTATTTGGAAACATTACTGTTTTGCAACATATACAATATAGAGGGGAAAAAAAAGGCTGAAACTTAGTAGGTACTCATTAACCAATGGTACCTCCCTGTTGATCAAATAATGTGGTTTATTCTTGTGTTCTTCTGCTGAAGTTATGGTGATTGTAGCATTTTGGGCTCAAGCCACAACCACAATCAGGAGGATCACAACAGAGAGAAGCAATGATGATCTAAATTTTTTCTTCATCTGCTCCTTGTTTCCTTCAATTGGATTGTTTCTCTTAGGAGGTTGAAATAGCTCGTTCACTATAGACAGAAATTTCTCAATGAGCGCTATATCCTTTGCTCTTGTGGCATCTAAAATCCACATCAATATGCATGAATTATTAGATTCATGAAAATTAATAGATGCAATGTAAGTACTAAGTTTGTTAATTTGGTTGGAGTAAAATTAATGGATTCATGTGGCTTACCATACTTTATCTTAATCTTTTTAGTTTGATTGTATCCATTTTTGTCACAACTCTTATGGATCCCCGTATTCTTGCTTGATTTTTTATAATTATGTTGGATTTACTTTTCAAAAAAAAAAAAAAAAAGAATTAGGTTGGATTTAGGTTGATGGTTTGTGGTTATATGTCTGCAGAAGCCTATTTTTCAGTAAAAATATCTGGATTCTGGTTGTGTGTGTATAGGTGTATATGTAAGTACTATTTTTGTTGATTTGGTTGGGGGAAAAACTAATAGATTCATGTGGCTTACTATACTTTATCCTAATCTTTTAGTTTTGATTGCATCCATTCTTTGTCACAACCCTATGCATACATCATTGGGCTTTCAGTCTATTGACTAGGCTGTTCCACATAAAGCACAGCCTTTGCCTGCTTCATAGTTCATAATTAGGTTGGATTTGGCTTGATGGTTTAAGGTTATGTCTGCAGAAGCCTATTGTTCAGGAAAAAATTTCTGGTTTCTGGTTGTGTATATATTGCTATCTCTCTGTCCGTCCCCATTCTAATATATCAATGTCATTGTATTTTTTTTTTTTTTTTGGGTATGGAATACAGGTATGAACAGTCTGAATTTATAGAGAGGGTATTAGAGCAGATGACAGAACAGATCAAATCAATTATTGAGACCCTAAATGCCAACCAGGTAAATACGAGTTCAATGTTATCACTCCTTAACAAGTATTTTTTTCTTACAGATGGAAATGATTGATTCCTACCTTACCATTTCAATTGGGGAGGAGAACTTGAGAAAATTGATGGGATGACACCTTTAGATGTAGTTGTCCGGATTCTAAACATTCAACTAAGTTCTTTAATGTGGATTAATGAGAAGGTTAGTATCCTATGTTGTATTAATCTATGGCATTAGCTGCACTTGTTAGTCTTGATTAATAATTATTATGTGTAGAAATAAAAAAAGATTGCACTTATAAAAAAGATTGCTGAAGAGTTGCTTTATCCTTGTTTCCTATTATTGCTGCACATGCAAGTGTTTATGGTTTCCATTACCTTGTTCCACGAGCTAGTAATGTTGGAAGATTTGTCTATCGTTTACAATGCCTTGGGCTTTAGCTCAAGTTGTTAGTGGGATGGGGGTTGGTAGGTCTTAAGATCAAATCTTGCTAAGAAACAAGGAGATCAATTGTTGACAAATCTCAATACTTGTTAAGGCTATCATGCAATGTAGATTAGCTCTTTTATACATAAAACTCAGTTATTTACATGTACTATTTTGGAATATTTTTTGAAAAGGTTAAGATGTACGTACTAATTTTTTCACATATAACCCCTTCTTCCAAAAAGACCCTGCAAGCTGCAACATTATTTTTTTCTTTGTTGTGTATCTAGCTCATGTTGTAGGAAACTTAATATTCCCCAGTGCATTTATGGTAGTACTCATGCAATTCTTTGTGCTAGGAGTGACTGTTCTGCTTTAAATATTACTTTCAACATGAACATTTTATAAACCCCAGCATAAAGTGATGGGAAAGTAAGAAAAATCAGGAATTGCTGGATACATCCATTTATAATTATTCTCTACGGAATATATTGCAAGTGCACTGACCATCTTCAATGCCTTCAGGCTGAAGAATTTTTCTTCACGTATTCAGAAAATTGTCAGCCAAGGTTCTGCTGCAGACTTCAAACTGATGGATCCAAAGTTCTGGAAGTCCTGATATCTGGAATTGTAAACTACCTCAAAAAAAAAAAAAAAACTTTTCGGAATTGGCTTGTAATGAGTCAAAATTAGTTAGACGTCTATTTGGATACCGCTTATTGATTGAAAACAAAAAACTAAAAACACTGTAACAAAATAATTTTCAAATGTGTGAATAGTGCCGTGAGACTCAGGTTAGAAGTTATATTTGTTGAAAGAGGTACTTGTGGGTCCCGTGAACAGTGCATGGGACCCACCTAAGGAAACGCAGATAGTAACACAAACTCATTGCTATCCAAAACCACTCTAAATGAATGCAAAGGAAAAGATTTCGTTACACCTATGTTTTTCAGGCATTAAATGCATTTGTAAGGTCTATTGATGTTTTTCCTTTGTAGCAATAGATACTCTCTAATAACATTTTGAGAATCTCTAGCAGTGAAATCAGGTTGTACATGGTGATTGTATCCATTTGATAAATATACTCTTGATCGAATCCACAGGTGAAAGATGTGATTACGCTTGCATCCGTCCTTAAGTAGCTGGGTGCCATGGGCTCATTAGGGTTGTTTTTTTCTAACTTACATTATATTAATATGCTTGAAACGCTCAAGCTCAATAGATTTTAGGTCTATTGAGCTACACAATTGGACTTGCTTTAATGGTTAAATGTGTACATAGAGGGCTCCTAGTTTTCTAAAAGTGAATGAACAGTAGGATTAGGAAATGGTTCATAAGCCGGCTTCGAGAATCAAATGTATTTGTGTAAATATTGATAAATAGATAGGAAAACAAGTTTGTGAGCTAAACATCGTTGAAAATAAACATGTTTTAAAACTCCTTGCCATGCCTACACGTTCAATTTGAATATACTTCAATGTTTTTTTTGTAGGTGTTTTTCAATAGCTGAGTTTAGGGAGGGAGAGCCTATGAAGAAAATCCGAAGCGGAAGGCATTGAGAAGTGATCAGGTCATTCACAACTTGCTTGGGTGTTATTGTGTGATTGGGTTTTAGGACTTACACACGGGACCATCACATGAATTTAATTGAAACAAACTTTAAGTTCACCAATCACAGGGTGATACTTAATCACGTTGTAGATTTGGGTATCTCTAGACTTTCTCTTACTATAAACAATGAGGAAAAATAAAGATATTTTCGAGTTGGCATTGCATTGAGCCCAACTTTTTCTTTGTAAAAGTGTTTAATGTTCTGTTTTGTCGTCCTACCTTTCTCCTTGAACGTTCTATTTGGTGCTTTTATAACATGCATATTTTCTTTTGGTGCACTTAAGATTTAACAATACTAGATGCATGTGAAATGAGTAGATCGTGAATGTTGGTAGGGCCACATGATTTGGTGTTTATATGAAAAACGATGCCTCATCATGTGCAGAAAGACCTCTTTTTGAAGCCTTTCCCATAGAGACTTGGTAATGTCAAGATAATTAGCTTTTTATATAGAGAGGTAATGACAATATATTATTGCTTGGACCTGAGAACAGGAAAGCAACTCATTCATGTGAGTGGAAAAAAATATATGAATCTAGAAAAAGCAAACCCAGCACACTTGACCCGCTGCGTCTTTCAGATGTAGGGTTCACAAGCTGAGATGCATGTAGTGATGTTCAATTGGTCTTGGATACTGCAAGCTGAAGCTGATTTGCTAATAGACAATGTTATGGATGAAGTTAACTTGGCAAACGTGGTCGATAATATCCATTATAGGAGACTGGAAGTATGTGAGTTTTCCTTCAAGACCTTCAGGAATTTATTTATGAAACAGATGCACGTAGGAGTTCAAATATTTGAAAACATAACCGTTTTGCAACATATACAATACAGGGGGAAAAATGCTGAAATTTAATAGGTACTCATCAACTAATGGCCCCCCATTGTTGATCAAATAATGTGGTTTATTCTTGCATTCTTCTGCTTATGCTATGGTGATTCAAGCAGTTAGGGCTCGAGCCACAACCACAATCAGGAAGATCACAACAGTGAGAGGCAATAATCTAATATTTTCCTCCATCTGCTCCATGTTTCCTTCTGTGGGATTGTTCCTCCTGGGAGGTAGAAATAGCTCGTTCACTAGAGACAGAAATTTCCCAAATTTTGCTTTTGTTCCATCCCAAATCCACATCAATATACGTGTAGCCCAGCCTGGCTCTTCATTAGAAATTAGAGGCCTTACATAATTAACTACATGGATAAAATGAGAATAAGTTAGTTATAGAAAAAATAAAGAATTATAGGAATATTCATGTAATTGGTTGAGTGATCAGGTCTCACATAGGATAATACAGACTAGAGTAACAAGTGGTAATCAAATTTTGTTGGATTAAACCCTCTGGGGTAAGCTTTTGAGTTAAGGCGTTGTTCCAACGTGTTATCAAGCCCTCAAAAAAAGACCCTAAGATGTTACTCTCAACTTCCACAAATCCAAAATCATAATAGCAAGAAAGATTTCTATTTTATCCAAACCCGCATTAAAAAAAACCACTAATTGCTCTAAAAAGCACTTCTAAAAAGCACTGCCAAAGTCTTGAACACACACACACACAAGTAAAATCCTAAGATCCAATGCTCCGAGTTTTGTTGAGGCCTTTCATAAGGGCTTCTTCTTAAATTCATACATTGACCAAGCCTTGAACAATAATTTTCAAACTCTTAAATATTATAGCAGCAAGGGCACAATTGTTTTGTCTCTTTTGTGGTGTCAAATAACCACAATCATGTTTCTTCCCATAGTTCTATTCCATTCACCTGTTGGATGTTTTCATGCTACAAGTCTACTCCAAAGTTGTATTTTTCTTAACATATATGATAGCACCACCACCAACACATAATATCCGAAGGCCATTTAATGGTTGAGATAGTTGTTTCTAGAGAAATGAAGCTCTCATGAGAGTGAAAATCACATGCAAAGTTTCTCTAGAAATGAGAGGAGATAGGGATCAAATGACCTGTATTCTCGGGGCCTTTTTATACACCCTTATACCCAATCTGAGAGTTGTAACTTTAGGAACAAACACAACCCTCTATAGAGTCATATCCATTCACTAGAGAAACTAATTGCATTGGAAATTATCACCACTCTACTTGTCTAGGAGACAAAGTAGGAAATTTTATATGAGGGAATGCCACCACTGTTGTGGTGTGATTATCCCCTCCAATACCAACAGAGATGCATCTAGCCATAAGACAGACAGTATTTTCCAATTGAAAGAGTCACTTGGCCAAACAAATAAAAGAAAAGAATTTATTTCTTGTGCATCATTAACACAAACCAAATATGTGATGAGAATAGTTAAAACCTGCGTAGGGTGTCCATTGAAACTCTCGAACTGACGTTTTCCTCAAAATCACATCCCGAACAGCTTTATCAGATGCTAGAGAAACCACTAGTTTCTGCATTCAAGTTAGATTTCTTAAAGAGACATACATTAGCAGGAAAAGATTCCTACTGTCTGTCAAGAGAAAAGAAAAACAAAACATACCAATTTTAAATATTTGAAACCCATTATTTGATTTATATATGGTTTTTTGAATTGGAAAAGAAATTTGCATAGACGAAATTACATTGTCCTTTCAGTTGAGACAAGTGAGAGTCTAAAGATAAAAATAAACATAGATCCAAACAAAACATCGGCTAAGAAGAGGAGGGGGGTGAATAGGATCAAGGCTTTGGAACTTTGGTAAGGTACAATCACTTCTGAAGGACTCATCTTTGAGCCAATCATGTCAGAAATGCTTTTGGTAAAACAATTTTCAAATTCTAAGATTATCAAAAGGGAGAATTGGACCTTGACCAAGTTTTGAAGAATGCTTACATTAAAGTCAAAACCAAGAATTCACCTTAACAGCGGGATCTGTTAGCAGCAATCGAAATGCATCACAAAGCCTTCTGAATCCCTGAGATTGCAATAGTTTTGGATCAAAACAATCCAAATTCTGCTCAAGCCATTTCAACTCTGACCCAGAGGAGGATTTCCCATGCATATAACTGTTTATGAATGCAATCTGATCAGAAAAATTGTAGTCCAAGCTAAGGGTAGTCTATTTTTTATGGAATGTATATTAAGACAGTGTAAAGGATTTATACAAGTAATAAAAGCCAATTATCCTTACAATCACCTTGGTATTGTTTTAAAACTTATCCAAGACAAGTTAAACTTGAGAAATAGAAGTTGGTGCTTGAACATAAATGACCTTATCAACTACTGGAATCATTCAAAGTGACATCATGGACACAAATTTTTCCAGCTAAAAATTCAATTTTTTAGAATGCTTCTTTCTGAAGTTCTATCTTGAACAATAAACCATGGTTTTAACTTCTAATAGGAAAGTTGCCCAGATCAGTCTTTATAAAGTTACATGATACTAATTTAGAATGGAGATATCCTAATTTAGTATATGGGATCTTGAGCACAAATAACTTAATTTCACAATGTAGCAGACCTGGACAGCAGCTAAAATCTGCAGAAAAATCCGAACTGAAAGTGTATTATTAGGTAAAAATTATATATTATATGCTTCATAGCACTTCAAAAAATTTTCCAATTTGTATTACATACTAATTAAAGAATTAAGCTGAGTCATCAGTCCTGCCCATATATGAGCTCTCTTATTTTGTAAACTATTTTCAAATTAGCAACCTAAAATTTTATTTTAAATAAGAACTTAAAGTAGGCTTCCAAATTGAATCATTAGGACTAAAAACTTTTAACAAAAGGATCACCAAAATAGAGATATGGCAGTTATATAGTTGATTATTTATTTATTTTTTATATTAAACTGGCAATAGAATTTAGATGCAGATTTTTCAATACTACAAAAATAGAAAACATGCATAATCACAAAAAAGAAGCATAATTGTACTACTTCTACTCACTTTTGGAGTGCACAAATTGCATTGATTTCGGGATTTTCCCTATCATTACTAACCCAATATTGCTCCTCATTAATATCGGGTCCCGTGCATTCAACAACCTCCATAATCTCCGGAATTATTGTCCTTGAATGATAGTAGTGTCCGTGACCCGAATTAAAATTCTGCCGGGGTTCCGTTACTGCCACTAGAGAGTCGCTGGTCTGTGGCGGGACATCCTCAGTCGCTCGCAGCCATTCGCCATAAGGACTCACCTCCCACACCTTCAGTTTCGTGAACTCGCATGCTTTTGCCTCATGACCAAGAAGGCCACAATGGAAACACAGACCAGATAGCCGTTCGTACTTGAAAGCCACCCAAACCTTGTCACCTTCCGGACTGAGTACTGGGGCTCCCCCGCGTATCGGTTTGTCTAAGGGCACGTCAACTCTGACCCGGAGAAACGAGGAAATGGCGTTACAATCTACCTCAATGACTCTACCAATTCCTTGTCCAATATCTATCCCTGCTTCCTTGTATATCAGTTCAAAGGGTAGTCCCCACACTTGCACCCACATCGGAACGGTTTGGAAGTTAACCGAAGAGGCCGTCATTCCTTTCTCCCACCTTCGCAGTAATAAGATATGATTATCGAAACTCCAAGGACCATTGTTAATAACCCACTTCAATTGGCTTTCCATCGAGAATTTAAACCGAAACAGTCCGTCTCTAACATATGTAATTTCTAGATCGTTCCCCCCCATCTTCCATGCAGAGCGTAGATGGTTTTTCGCAGCTCCTAAGTTGATGAGTTCGGTCGTGTAAAACCCTCCTAGCAAACTGAGGGACCACTCTTCTAGAGTTTTCAAACGACGCTCCGACCGAACCATGATCACCTCATCTTCCTCCTCTGTCAAAATAACCCTCATGCTGACAAAACAATAATTTGAATAGGATAGACAGTAGAGTAGGAGGAAAGAAAAAAAAAAAATGAAAGGTCTCACCCTGTGTGAGAAAGAACGACTCCTAGCAAACTTTATAATCGTGACAATAATTGTGACAACTTTCCAGTTTGTCACAATAATAGTAAAATTTAATAAAGTTTCCCACTTTATAAAACATGTTCATAAAATTAGAATTGCTTCAAAGGAGTTTTATTTCCCTTAATTAAATTTGGGAGCTTCAATCAAAAGAGAAAAGATAAGTCAACAATATTTTTACAACATTTTTTCAACAAATTTTAAGTGGCAAATTGTTACGGGTTGTTATTGTTGGGACAAAAAAATAATCTTAATATTAGGGTCAAATTTGAACCAATAAAAACTAATCACCTATGATTTGTTGTGAAAATATTGTAAAATTGTTGTGGTCGTAACGTCTCTCCAATCAAAATATCATTACTTGTTACAATTCCTACAAAGAAGCAAAAGAAAGAAGGGGAATTTTGTTTGGATATTGGAATTTCTCAAAAAGAGAATCATTGGTTTAATTTCCATAAAAACATGGGTTCTTAACTTATCTTTGAGATTAAAATAAATTATCTCACACAAAAACAAAATTAAGTCATTGCTTAACTAAATACCAAGTATTTGACTTAAATGTCCATCATTTGAAGTGAACAAAATCGTATTTGAGGATTTAAGAACTAGTAATTGGTTTGATCCCCGCCAAGGACATATAGGCAACCTAAATAAATATTTAGGTGCAATCACAAATAAATAAAAACACATATTCTCTCAAACAAAAAAATAAATAAACTTATGTACAAAGGCGATGTGCTTGGAATCAAAGGGTCTTTCCTTAAAACAAGAGATTGTAAATGAGCTTAAACTTTTTTTTGTTTTTTTGAGGGAATACAATTAGCTTAAATTGAAAGTCTGTTATTCTAATCGAACTCCACATTCACTAAAAAAATAATTGGTGTATGCTAAAAAAAAACAATCATCATATAATATTATCATATATATGGGATCTTATAGATACAAAAGACAGTTAGATTTGGAATTGATTTTTTTTTTTTGGCTAAATTTGTTTAAAGTATAATTTTTTTTTGACCGACATGTATTACACAAGTTTTCTCCTTCGGAAGAAATGATAAAGGTTGAAATAGGTTTTAATAACCCACACCTGACTGTATTATATTGTTTAATATATATTATATACAATTTAGTCATTTCTATACACATGATTTTATAATCTAATTTTTTTTGGTCTCATCCTCTCTCTTTTAGCACTTTCATCATCATCCCTCTCTTTTTTCTTGTCTTTGCCTCGTTAGTGTTAAGGTCATCTTTAATAAGGATGACAAAATATTTCTACTATGCCTCTGCCCACCCGCTTCCGTCTCAAAGAAGGAACGTGATGGAGATAAGACACCCATCATCTGATCACGTCCATTTTTTTACTATTAATAATTAATGATACATGTATTAATAATCATATCTTGGGGAGTGGAAGTGATAGTGATACAATGAAATTAACTTAATAATATAAAAAAAATGCATAATTTTGGTTAGATTATTTAAAACATATAAATTAAATTACAATATACTCTCTCCTTATGCTTTTTCCCTTTTCAGTATTAAATAAATCTTTTTCCCCTCTTTATCATTGCACTTTATCAGCAAACTTGCGAATTAAGTTCTTATATTGGTCCCCCTCAAAAAAAAAAGAAGTTCTTATATTGGTCCCATAAGAATACGTCAAACATTAAAATTCAACATCACTAACAGTTATACAAGTACACAACGACATCAAATCAACGTTTTTCTTGTGTTAATACTTTGCCTTAATCAATTCCATTCAATTAATTCTAAAAAGAAAACAAAAATCCATTCAATTGAATTTGGGATTGGGATTGGGATTGGCTCAAAGCTGTTAATAAATATACATCAGGAATCTATTTTTGGTACCAGTCGAACTTCCTTCTCATCATATTGGCAAGCCACAGTCGTCTCTGGTGTATAGGAAAGTTCTTAAAACCAACAAGTAATTTATAAATTTCTATCCAAAAGAAAAGTTATAAAATCTTTTGTTCTCAAATTAAAAAAGAATTAGGACCATACCTTTCCTTTGTCCAAACTCCAACATAGGATTTAATCTTTTACTTAAAACAGTAATCTTTATAGTGAGTGAACATTGTTATTACAAATAACTAGCCGTAGACCCACGCTATGTGTGAGAATATTATTAATGATCATTTGTAATTAAACTTATTTAAAAGTAAAAAATTTGTAATAAAAGTTCTTTAAAGAACATTTTGTGAATTGCCAAAAGCAATTGCTTACCGCATAAGTTAATCAACTATCATTACTAAAAAAAATAATCAAAGAAATATAACACAACTTATCAAATTATTCAAACAAAATTTTGTCAAGAAATCATTCGAATCAAGCATCAAATAGTATACCCTAGAAACTTCATTTTTAAATATAGTGTAGAGTAAACATAGATTTTACAAAAATTAAATAATGAATTCAAATTGAGATAATATAAATAATAATAATGAAAAGAAGTTGAAAAATGAAAAGAAGAATCATGGTGTAAATTTTTTTGCTATTGGATATTACTCTCATACTTGTGGACTATATATATATATAAAGAATATAACTATTATATGAATGATTGTTGTGATTTATTGGTAATATTAATAAAAAAAATAAAACTTAAAACATTTTTTCCTCTGATATAATGGAGAAGACAATTTATTGTCATTTAATTTAATTAAAACAATAAAGAATATACTCATATAATCATACATTTGTATTATTACCCAGGCATGCTAACAAAGAGTCATTCTTAAAATATTTGATGACTTCTATATTCAATGAACCATTTTAGAAAAGACTTTGATTATTATTATTTTAATGCATTAGAGTCACCAAATATTTAGATAGTTTATTCAAATATGATGTGGATAATAAAAATAAATACGCTACGTGAATTAGAGAACAATGTGATTATATCTGCTAAGCGTGAACCCGTAGAACTGGACAAAGAAACTCCTAGTCTTAGCCCCAAACAACTTTTTAGTACTCTTCATATTATTCAGACACACATTAACCATCACTCTTTTAGTCTACATTTAGGGAGCGTTTTGTTTGTTGTGATGTTACATCACATCGTAATATTACATTATTGTAATCTTACATTAATTTAATCTCAATACAAGAATACAACGTTACATTGTTTAGGAAGGTAATGAAATTAAGGTGATGTAATATATTTTTTAATTTTAGATTATGATAATGTTAGAAAAAAATAAAATAAATCAAAAAACTTTAATATCATATCAAGGACACATCACAAGGAACCAAACACCCCTTTGCGTGTTAATAAACCAATACTTCGTCACAAAATCATGTTGAGGGTAATGCGGACTATAATGGGGGCATTGGGCCGGGGGAGTCATATCATATTAGAGAGGTGCTATGTTCACAATATTTTTACAACATTTTCACAACAAAATGTTAATGGGTCACCCTTTAGACTCTTTTTTAAAAAATTTACTTTCCCCCCCTTTATAAGCTTATATTCTAGAAAGGCCCAAACAACAATATAACTTTACATATAAGCCCTTACCTTTATAAACTTCTTTCTATCATTAAAAAAAACATATATTTTTTATAATATCACAATATCAAAGCTTTATGTACTTAAAGTAATTAAGATAATAACAAGCATATAAACCCTTACCTTAAACACTTAAACACCAAGAACTATATATCTAATAACTTAACCATTTAATATAGTTTTATACATACTTAGTATATATTTATAATACAATTAGTCATTCAATTATTTATAATCTTTACAATCCTTATTCAAAGGCATTATAAAATAGTATGTTTATTAAATACTCTTCTATTAATTTTTAGAAAGGAAGTGGCTTAAAATAATAATTAACCATTCAAACACATAGTTTAACTATAAAGTTGGGTCAGGGTGTTACAGATATTCTCTTGAAACAAGAGATTGCAATTAATACATTATCTTGAATGGACACTACTCACATCAATAAACCCATATGCCAAAAGGCCTATGGGTGAAATTTTGTTTGATGAATTTTACTAAATAACATTTTTTGTTAAACAGAATTGAACAATTTTTTTAAAACATAATTTGACGATTTTTGTTAAACATAATATGACAATTTTTGTTAAACATAATTTAACTAATTCTGTTTATACATAATTGACAATTCTTGTTAAATATAATTTAACAACAATTTGTCAACACATGCCTTGTGACGTTCGAAGTTGGGACATGTGGCATTGAAGGGTGTTTCTAGCCATTTTGGCAACTCTTCATTTCCCGCACTTAGCAGACAGACGTTAAGCTTCATAAATGTTGTGTCTTTTCACTCGGCCTTGGTTGGTGATTTAAAAAGTAAAACAATCTTCCTTTTTCTTCATTCCTTTTTGCATCCACACCTCCTTTCCTTACACAGAAAAAGAGAGCCTTCATTTTCAAAAATGGCTAGCCCTTCTTTAGCAGGTTCCAACTCCCCAGACCATGACTCGAATTTGCCCAGTGTTGGCATTGCTTCCCTGGTGGTTTCAGTCCCCATTCCTCCTCTTCCCCCCCCCCCCCTGGTTTTCCTTCCTGAGGTTGGGAAAACCTAACCTAGGGAGTAGGGTGATGGAGAAGAGAAGAAGAAGCAACTCTGAAGACCTTTAGCCAAGAGTCGGGTAAGATACTGAAGGCCAGTCTTTCACAATTTCAAGATAGACCTCCCAAAACGAAGGAGAAGACATAGAGGCTCTCGAACTAGTTTTGACTCAGGCACAGAGGCCTCTGACTACTCAAGTGTCTCTGGAACAGAGGAGCCAATTCTTCAGAAGCTTTGGACTTTGGAGAGGAGGAGGAGGAATACCTTGGCCCAAACCACCCATAAAAGGATTCTGATGAAGACATTGTTGCTTATGGACGCCATTCTCCTTGAGTTTCCCGTCTCCAGACCTACAATCTTTTTTTTTTCATGTTTTTATGTAAATAGACCATAATAGGCCTTAGGTTTGTAAGTTATTTTATATTTATTGTTTTGTTCTTTGTTTATATATTTATTTCTTATTGTAAAGAAAAAAAGGTGATAGGCCATAAAGGCCAAACTTAATATAAATCCGCCTTTTTTTTAATATATATATACACACACACACAATATAATTTTGTTCTAAAATTCTGAGTAAGAGATATGTGTATGTTTATTCTTATGTTTCTTTTTTTTTTTTTCAAAAAATGGTTAACAAGGCAAACTAACTTGTAAACATGAACTTACTCCATAAGAAAACAACACACAAACATATTAGTTAAGCAAAAGACAAGGTAAAAGGTGCAAAAGGAACTTGTTGATGATGGGTCATGCCTTTTCACAACTCCCTTAATTGCGGTTCTTTGGAAACCTGCTGGTGATAGGTCACACCTTTTCACAACTCCCTTAACGGCAGTTTTTATTTTGGGAATTGATTTTTCAAAGATTTTGCTGTCATCTAGCATTTCCCCTGCGACATGTGTCAAAATTTTGAACAGGTGGTTCACTTTCAAAAGATTCCTTTTAGAGGGAAAACTTTTGCCTAAAATATAAGGAGGGAAAAACTGCTGCCCTCTTCCCACCACCCCCATTTTTCCTTGTCTCTTCTTTTTTGAACTCCAAACCTCAAAGTCACCACAAAAAGATCTCATGGGTTTCAAACGTACTCCAATATCTGGTTCTTAAAAATCACAGAACCCTTAACTACTAAAATCAATAGACCACTACTAGGCGGAGAAGAGAACCCTTCTATAAAGGAGCAATGGATCATTCCATCCTTCTTTGGAGATAACATGTTTGATCAAATTTTTGATTGGGAATCTCTCCCTTGTCCTGCAAAACCTCCTTACACGGCCTGTGGAGAGCCTGATGATCTTTTGACCATGGACCTAGACTTGAAGCATGTCCCTCGGCTTGGCACTTGCAGATGAGATTTTTCCCCCACCACTAATATGGTTTTCAAATCTCATACCTCAGTTTTTGAAGGCTGGAGGAGTTGGTGTTGAAGAGTGCTGACATATCCTCCTTTTATGGATATCCTACACTAAGTGCATCTATTGCACATTGTGTTGGTGTTCTTCGAGCTAGACATCAATAAAGACAATGAAGGCTTCCTTTCCCTTTTGTGCTGATGGGATTCTACTACTCACACTTTCTTCATAGGGTGTCAAGAAATCTCTCATTCCCTTGAGGATGTTTATGAGATATTGAGACTTCCCTTACTTGGGGATGGAGAGGTAGCTAACATTTCCTTGTCTTCTGATGAGGCCAAAGCTGTAAATTTTCTTGAAGATGCAGTAAAGAAGACTTTGAAGAAGCCAATTCTAAAGGCGGCAAGAAAAGGGAAAGCCCCCAGCGAGGAAGTGATGGAAGACACTAGTGTTGGTGTTGATAAAGGCTTTAGGGCCAACTTTTGGGGATGGATCAAATACTTCTGGAGGAAGTATGTTGATAGCATAGATGAGAAAGCAGCCACAGATTCTTTGAAAGAAGGTACAGACTTCGTTGTGGGAGAAGGTATAGCTCCTACGAACTTGAAGCCTTTATTGCTTTCCTAATATCTCGCCATTTATTTGAAGGATATCCCCATGAAAAGATCCTAAAGTAGACATTTCCCTCTAGCAGTGAAGTTGGCCAATGGATACTCTTTCCCTCTTTTCCCTTATTTCTTAGGGACTATGTATACCCATTTAGATCGTTTCACCCTCAAGCTACAATGCTCTTAGGGTCGATCCCAAGTAGAAACCTTTGTACCTGTAGCAATTTTGCAAATTTGGGTGTTGGAACATTTTAAGAATTATGCCCCTATTCCCAAAGCTCTAAGTTCCTTTAAAACCAAAATGCCATCAACCTAGGGATTACAATGATCGTGGCGTTGGAATAAGGTTGTAGTATCCTCTGATAGTTTCCTTTACAAGGTGCTAGATGACCCTACTGACTAGACAGATAGACCTTATTCCCCCCTTGAGGGTGGACTTCCATCCTTATTTCATTCCCTGAAGGCCGAAACTGTTTCTCATTATAGAGATTCCTCTTGGACTGAGGAGGAGCTCTCTTTTGTTGCATGTGCCTTGACTTGATATTTGGACTTGTACTGAGTCAAGATTAGTAAATGAATGCAGAGGAAAAGGTTTCGTTATACTTGTGTTTCTCAGGCATTAAATGCACTAGTCGCAAACCCACGCGATGCTTGAGAATATATATTATTTTGTAATATGGTATAATATATAATTTATTCTCTAAAAATTTATTTAAAATAATTTGTTCTCCTTAAAAATTGAACTATTTTTAAAGTATTATCCATTTCTGTTCTATTATTTTGGGTTTTTTTTTTTAATAACTAAATCATGAAATCAATCAATAATCAAAAGCCAAAACAATGTCTATACACATCTATACTACATATAATTATGGAAGTTTTGAAAAAAAACTTTCTTTCTTCTCTTAAAGTTCCTTAGAAATTTCTCTGGCCACTTAAGAAACCTTCATTGTCAAAATCAGATAAAAATTAAACTCTCAATCATGTTTTGAGATTTTCTATTTCCTCGTGACCAAATTTTTTAGGTTGATTTTTTTATTGTCTATTGGACTGCAAGATCAAATTATTATGTGCTGCACATAATAAGAAAAAGTATGCTAAACATATTATTTGTCGAAGCCAAACAAAAATTGAGAGAGGTCCCACAACAACAAAAAACCATTGAGTCAAAAAATATGAAAGCAGTAATTGGAATACAATTACAACGTATACTTTATTATTGTTTCAAAATTATCAGAGGTACATTAAACTTTGGTTTTCTTTTCTTCCTATTTTTTTACATAGAGTTAAACAAATATCAAATGTAAGAAAACTAAAATGCCAAAGATTAGCAAATTGAATGGGTAAAATACAAATATAAAATAAAAATTGTACAACATGAATATGAGGTAAGAAGATGTTGTAGAGATTTCTAATTTTTGAAAATCCTTCTCAGAACCGACAAACCAATCCTAGCCACCCATAACCCCAAAGTGATCACATATTCAACAACCCACAAAAAAGCATATCATCCACAAACATTAGAAATCCAATGGAAAAACCGAAGTTAGGGGAAAAGAAAAAATAAGAAGGGAAAGAACACATCTCAAAGGGACTTTCCAAATCCGATGCCACTTTGGCAACTTTTCTTGAGGTAGAGAAAGCAACTAGAAATTTATAGTGTTAAAAATAACATAGTTAATCGCATGAGTGGCAATTGAAGGGTTTGAACTTCAAAAAAACAAAACGGTTTTGAAGGGGAAAATGAAAAGTTGAGAATTGGAAGAAGGCTAAATTCTTGGTTAGTTGAATTTAATGAGTTAAAGAATATGTAAGGTTGTTCATAGTGAGTTGGATTTAATGAGTTAGAGAATGTGTAAAGTTGCAGTATTTATTTATATATTAATATTGTTTTAAAAATGAAGAAAAAAAAAAGATGACATGGTCAATGATGTGGCTCAACAGAAGTATAGCAATAATAAATACTACGCTTCAACTTTTAAATATATATATATAGATTTATAGTGTCTATTGATGTTTTTCCTTTGTAGGAATTGATGTTTTCTCTTTAATAACATTTTGAGAATCCCTAGCAGTGAAATTAGATTTGTAGCCACCTGATCAAATCCACAGGTGAAAGATGCAAGTACGCTAGCATCCATCCTTAAGTGGCTGGTTACCATGGGCACATTAGGGTGGTTTTTTTCTTTAACTTACATTATATTAATATGCTTGAAACCTTCAAGCTCAATAGATTTTAGGTCAATTGAGCTACACAATGGGACTTACCTTAATGGTTAAATGTGTACATAAAGGGCTCCTAATTTAGAGGTTTGATGGGCATGACAAGACAATAATTTTCTAGAAGTGAATGAACAGTAGGATTAGGAAATGGTTCATAAGCAGGCTTAGAAAATATGAAGGCATTAGCGTAAGTACTGATAAATAGATAGGAAAAAAAGTTTGTGAGCTAAACATCCTTGAAATAAACATGTTTTAAAACACCTTGCCACGCCTATTTTGGGTACACGTTCAAGTCCAATTTGAATATACTTTATTTGTTTTTTGGTGGGTTTTTTCAATAACTTAGTTTTGTGAGGGAGGGCCTATGAAGAAAATCAGAAGTAGAAGGCATTGAGAAGTGAATAGGTCATCGGCAACTTGCTTGGGTGTCATGGTGTGATTGGGTTTTAGGACTTACACATGAGACAATCACATGAATTTAATTAGAATAAACTTTTAGGGTCCGTTTGGTTGGAGGATTGGAAAAGTGGGAGGATAGAAAAAATTTTAATTTTCCTCAATTTTGTTTAGTTGGCAGTGGAAAAGTAGAAGGATGGAAAAAATAAGTTTGTATAAATTTACGCATATACCCTTGTTAAAAAATGATGCTCAATTAAAAAAAAAGTGATAAACAAAAAAAACAATCACCTAAATTTATTAAAAAAATAAAAATCATGTCTAGAAAAAAAATCACATCTAAGAAAGAAAAAAAACACAAAAGAAAGCAAAAGAAAAAAAGAAAAAGAAAAAAAAGAGAGAATATTTGGACATGTACGAAGCCTGCCCAGTAATCATCAAAAAAAAAAAAAAAGAGGCCACGTCTAGGAGGAAAGAAAAAGAAAAAAAATGAAGTAGAGCTACGTGAACAAGCCCATGTGCTTGCACATGGGCATTTTTGTTCAAAAATGATGTCTAATTTTTTCTTTATGTTTTCTCTATTTTCAGGAGAAAACTTTTTGGTGGACCAGGGAGAAAACACCTAGATCCCACCATTTATTTTTCTTCATTCCTATCCAACCAAATACACTCTAAAAAGTTTTCCCTCCCATTTTCACTCCAAAAATTTTTATCCCCCTATTTCACCTCCAAACAAGCACACCCTTAAGTTCACCAATCACAATGTGAAACTTAATCACGTTTTAAATTTGAGTATCTCTAGGCTTTCTCTTACTAGAAACAATGAAGAAACATATAGATTTTTCTGAGTTGGCTTTGCGTTGAGCCCAACTTTTTCTTTACAAAGTGTTTACTGATCTGTTTTGTCGTCCTACCTTTCCCCTTGGACGTTCTATTTAGTGCTTTTATAACATGCATATTTTCTTTTGGAGCACTTAAGATTTAAGAATACTATATACATGTGAAATGACTAATGAGCAGATTGTGAAAGTTGGTAGGGCCACATGATTTGATGTTTAGATGAAAAACAATACCTCATCATGTGCAGAAAGACTTCTTTTTTAAGCCTTTGGTAATGTATATGTAATCTTAATTCTTAAGTAGTTACTCAATTGGCACAGATAAAAAAACTAAAAAAGGACTTCCAGTCCAGTTGGTTGAAACTTAAAAGTGATTCTAACACAAGGAAAAAGGAAATAAAAAAAAGTTTTCTCAAATATCAAATCGTATGACCTTTTCATATATTCTACTGTTCATGTAAGTTGCTTTTGCCTTGTCCAAGTTTGACACCTGTTTCACAATTTTTTTCTTTTCTCTTTTCTATTATTTTTTTAACATTTTCACTATTAATGATACTTTTTACATTATTTTATTGTTGAGAGACGCTAGAGATACTATAATTGGTATGTCACCAATTACAAAAAAAAATTTCACATTTATTCATTATATATTATTTAAATAACACTAATCACATTTTTATCATATCAATTTGTAGTAGCTTTATAGTATTAATTGGTTATTTTTCTTTAATTTATTTTAATGATATGAAATATATTTATTTTCTTACAACTTTTTATTTATTTTGTTATTATTATCGATTAATATTTCTTAGATCAATTTCACTTTAAATAATATCTTTTAATTTTGCCTCTTCTAAACCAAAATTCTGGCTCTGCCGCTGTTATATACTGAGGTAATGACAATATATTATTGTTTAGACCTAAGAATGGGAAAGCAATCCTTTTTAACCATGCACAAGCAACTCATTCATGTGAGTGGAAGAACAACGATGATTCTAGAAAAAGCGAACCCAGCACTTGACCCGTTGTGTCTTTGAGATGCAGGGTTCACAACCTATGATATATGTAGCATTGTTCAATTGGTGTTGGACACTGCAGGCTGAAGCTGAATTGCAAACAGATAACGTTATGGATGAAGTTAACTTGGCAAACGAGGTCGATAATATCCATTATAGTCGACTGGAAGTATGTGCATTTTCCTTCAAGACCTTCAGGAATTTATTTATGAAACAAATGTAGGAGTTCAAATATTTGGAAACATAACCGTTTTGCAACATATACAATACGTGGGGAAAAATGCTGAAATTTAATAGGTACTCATCAACTAATGGTGCCTCACTGTTGATCAAATAATGTGGTTTATTCTTGCATTTCTCTGCTTATGCTATGGTGATTCAAGCAGTTTGGAAGGTTGAAATACCTCGTTCACTAGAGACAGAAATTCCTCAACGAGCTCTCTAACTTTATCTTTTACGGTATCCAAAATCAACATCAATATACGTGTCTCCAAGTGTGGTTCTGCATTAGAAATTAGAGGCCTTACATAACAAACTACTTGGATAAAATGAGAATAAGTTAGTTATAGAAATGAGAAGGAAATTATAGGAATATTCATGTTATTGGTTAAGTGATCAAATCTCACATTGGATATTACTAACTAGAGTAACAAGTGGTAATAAAATTTTGTTGGATTAAACGTTCTGGGGTAAGCTTTTGAGTTAAGGTGTTGTTCCAACATGTTATCTAGCCCTCAAAGAAAGACTCTAAGATGTTACTCTCAACTTTCACAAATTCAAAATCCTAATAGCAAGAAAGATTTCTATTTTATTGAAACCTGCATTAAAAAAAATCCACTGATTGCTCCAAAAAGCACTTCTAAAAACCACTGCCAAAGTCTTGAACAACGCACCCACACAAGTTAAAATCTAAGTTCCAATGCTCCGAGTTTTGTTGAGGTCATTCATAAGGGCTTCTTCTTAAATTCATACATTGACCAAGCCTTGAACAATAATTTTCACTCTTAGAATCTGTTTGGATACCGCTTATTGTTAAGAACTGAAAACTAAAAACACTTTAACAAAATAATTTTTAAATGTTTGAATAGTACTGTGGGGCCTAGCTTTAAAGAAAAAGTTGCTGAATGAAGGTACTTGTGGATCCTATGAACAGTGCACGGGACTCACAAAAAAATACTCTTCCGCTGAGAAATGTGCAAAACACATTTCCCAAACAGAGGCTTAAATTTTATAGCAGCAAGGGCACAACTGTGTTGTCTCTTTTGTGGTGTCATGGAGCGAACGAGTTCAGTCGAACAATGTAATGAGTCTAAGGTTACAAAAGCGGTCGCCCACTTTAATAGGTATAGCATTGCAAGCAAATAGGGCAATAACCACAACCATGTTTCTTTCAATAGTTCTATTCCATTCACCTGTTGGATGTTTTCATGCTACAAGTCTACTCCAAAGTTGTATTTTTATTAACATATATGATAACACCACCACCAACACATAATATCCAAAGGCCATTTAATGGTTGAGATAGTTGGTTCTAGAGAAATAAAACTCCCATGAGAGTGAAAATCACATGCAGAGTTTCTCTAGAAATGAGAGGAGACAAGGATCAAATGGCCTGAATACTCGGGGCCTTTTTATACACCCTTATGCCCAATCGGAGAGTTGCAACTTTAGGAAAAAACACATCCCTCTGTAGAGTCATATCCATTCACTAGAGATACTAATTGCATTGGAATATATCACCACTCTACTTCTCTAGGAGACAAATTAGGAAATTTTATATGAGGGAATGCCACCATTGTTGTGGTGTGATCACCCCCTCCAATACCAACAGAGATGCATCTAGCCATAAGACAGACAGTATTTTCCAATTGAAAGAGTTGCTTGGCCAAACATATAAAAGAAAAGAATTTATTTCCTGTGCATCTATTAACACAAAATAAATATGTGATGAGAATAGTGAAAACCTGAAAAGGGTGTCCATTGAAACTCTCGAACTGACTCCTTCCTAAAAATCGCATCCCAAACAGCTTTACCAGATGCTAGAGAAATCATTAGTCTCTGCATTCAAGTTAGATTCCTTAAAGAGACATACATTAGCAGGAAAAGATTCCTACTGTCTGTCCAGAGAAAAGAAAAACAAAACATACTAATTTTAAGTATTTGAAATCCAGTATTTGATTTATATATGGTTTTTAGACTTGGAAAAGAAATTTTCATAGACGAAATGACATTGTCCTTACAGTTGAAACAAGTAAGAGTCTAAAGATAAAAATAAACATAGATCCAAACAAAACATCAGCAAAGAAGAGGAGGGGAATAAATAGGAACAAGGCGTTTGGAGCTTTGGTAAGGTACAATCACTTCTGAAGGACTCATCTTTGAGCCAATCATGTCAGAAATGCTTTTGGTAAAACAATTTTCAAATTCTAAGATTATCCAAAGGGAGAATTGGACCTTGACCAAAGTTTGAAGAATGGTCACATTAAAGTCAAAATCAAGAATTTACCTTTAAAAAAGTGGGATTTGTTTGCAGCAATCGATATGCATCACAAAGCCATCCGTATCCCCGAGATAGCAATAGTTTTGGATTAAAACAATCCAATATCTGCTCAAGCCATTTCAACACTGACCCAGAGGAGGATTTCCCAAGCATATCACTGTTTATAAATGCAATCTGATCAGAAAAATTGTAGTCCAAGCTAAGGGTAGTCTATTTTTTATGGAATGTATATTGAGACAGTGTAATGGATTTATACATACAAGTAATAAAAGCCAATTATCCTTACATTGCATTGATTTCGGGTCCCTTAAGTTCCGTGCGTTCAACAACCTCCACAATCTCCAGATTTCCTTCCTCAATTTCTGTCGTTGAATGATAGGAGTGTCCGTTACCCGAATTAAAATTTTGCAGGGGTTCCGTTTCTGCACCATCGATGCCGTGACCGTTGTCGTTGGGGTTTCCATCTCGGTAAGATTGTGCCACTAGAGAGTCGCTAGTCTGTGGCGGGACATCCTCCGTCGCTCGCAGCCATTCGCCATAAGGACTCTCCTCCCACACCTTCAATTTCGTGAACTCGCATGCTTTTGCCTCATGACCAAGGAGGCCACAATGGAAGCACAGACCAGATAGCCGTTCGTACTTGAAAGCCACCCAAACCTTATCACCTTCCGGACTGTGTACTGGGGCTCCCCCGCGTATCGGCTTGTCTAAGGGCACGTCAACTCTGACCCGGAGGAACCTTGCCTCGCCAAAGGCAATGGCTTCACAATCTACCTCAATGACTCTACCAATTCTTTGTCCAATATCTATCCCTGCTTCCTTGTATATCAGATCGAAGGGTAGTCCCCACACTTGCACCCACATCGGAACAGTTTGGAAGTTAACCGAAGAGGCCGTCATTCCTTTCTCCCACCTTCGCAGTAATAGGATATGATTATCGAAACTCCAAGGACCATTGTTGATAACCCACTTCAATTGGCTTTCCGTCGAGAATTTAAACCGAAACAGTCCGTCCCCAACATCTGTAATTTTTAGATCGTTCCCCTCCATCTTCCATGCAGAGCGTAGATGGTTTTCAGCAGCTCTAAAGTTGATGGGTTTGGTCGTGTGAAACCTTCCTAGCAAACTGAGGGACCACTCTTCTAGAGTTTTCTCGCGATGCTCCGACCGAACCATGATCACTTCATCTTCCTCCGAGTCCATGCTGACAAAACAATAATCTGAAAAGGATAGGGTACCTACACTTAAGGTCGACCCAGATTTCTCCTAGGATTCGACAGTCGAGTAGGAGGAAAGATAAAAAAGAAAGGTCCCACCCTGTGTGAGAAAGAACCGACTCCTAGCAAACTTTATAATCGTGACAATAATTGTGACAACTTTCCAGTTAAGTTTTGCAATTTATAAAACACGTTCATAAAAATAAAATGAGAAATGATATGTTTTAAAATATTTTCATAATATTTTTACAACAAATTATAAGTGGTAAGTTGTTACTAATTGTTATTGCTGGGACAAAAAATTAATCTCAGTTAATCACTTATGATTTGTTGTGAAAATGTTGTAGACATAACACTTCTCAAATAAAATTGCTTCAAATGAGCTTTCTTTCTCTTAATTAAATTTGGGAGCTTCAATCAAAATATCATTACTTGTTAAAATTCCTACAAAGAAGCAAAAGAAAGAAGGGAAATTTTGTTTGGATATTCAATTTCTCAAAAAGAGAATCTTTGGTTCAATTTCCATAAAAACATGGGTTCTTGACTTATCCTTGAGATTAAAATAAATTATCTCACCCAAAAACAAAATTAAGTCAATGCTTAATTAAATATCAAGTATTTGACTTAAATATCCACCATTTTAAGTGGACAAAATCATATTTGAGGATTTTAAATCTAAAACCTCAATTTAAGAACTACTAATTGGTTTCATCTCGGCTAAGGATATGTAGGCAACCTAAATAAATTATTAGGTGTAACCACAAATAAATAAAAACATATATCCCCATCCCCTCAAACATGAAAATAAATAAACTTATGTGCAAAGGCGATGTGGTTAGAATCAAAGGGTCTTTCTTTGAAACAAGAGATTGTAAATGAGCTTAAATTTTTTTTTTTTTTTGGGAGGGAATACAATTAGCTTAAATTGAAAGTCTCTTATTCTAATAGAATTCCACATTCACTAAAAAAAATAATTGGTGAATGCTAAAAAAAAACAATCATCACATAATATATGTTCATATCTATCGGATCTTATAGATACAAAGGACAGTTAGATTTGGAATTGATTTTTTTTTTTGGCTAAATTCGTTTAAAGTATAATTTTTTTTTTAAATGAGCTTTTTAAAAATTGAGTATAGAAAAAAAATTATTATTAAGTATAATATCTATTAGTATTACTAACATTTTTTTTTCTAAAAAAAAATAGTAATACTAATAAGAATGACAAAAGTGTCCCACTAAGACCAACATGTATTACGCAAGTTTTCTCCTTCGGAAGAAATGATAAAGGTGGAAATAGGTTTTAATAACCCACACCTGACTGTATTATATTGTTTAAAATATATTATATACGATTTAGTCATTTCTATACACATGATTTTATATTCTAATTCTTATACATATTCCTGAAACACTCATCCTCTCTCTTTTAGCACTTTCATCGTCATCCCTCTAATTTTTCTTGTCTTTGCCTCGTCAGTGTTAAAGTCATCTTTAATAAGGATGACAAAATATTTCTACTATGCCTCTGCTCTCCCATTTCCTTCTCAAAGAAGGAATGTGATGGAGATAAGACACCCATGATTTGATCATGTCCATTTTTTTACTATTAATAATTACTGGTACTTGTATTAATAATCATATCTTGGGGAGTGGAAGGGCTAGTGATACAATGAAATTAACTTAATATTAAAAAATGCATAATTTTGGTTAGATTATTTAAAACATATAAATTAAATTAGATTATGCTTTTCCCCTTTTCAATATTAAATAAATCTTTTTCCCCTCTTTATCAATGCACTTTATCAGCAAACTTGCCAATTAAGTTCTTCTATTGGTCACCCTAAAAAAAAAGCTCTTTATCTATGCACTTTATCAGCAAACTTGCGAATTAAGTTCTTATATTGGTCACCCTCAAAAAAAAAGTTCTTATATTGGTCCCATAAGAATACGTCAAACATTAAAATTCAACATCACTAACATTTATACAAGTACACAACCACATCAAATCAACGTTTCTTATGTTAATGCTTTGCCTTAATCAACTCCATTCAATTAATTCTAAAAAGAAAACAAAAATCCATTCAATTGAATTTGGGATTGGGATTGGCTCAAAGTTGTTAATAAATATACACCATGAATCTATTTTTGGTACCAGTTGAACTTCCTTCTCATCATATTGGCAAGCCACAGTCGTCTCTGGTGTATAGGAAAGTTCTTAAAGCCAACAAGTAATTTATAAATTTCTATCCAAAAGAAAAGTTATAAAATCTTTTGTTCTCGAATTAAAAAAGCATTAGGACCATACCTTTCCTTTGTCCAAACTCCAACACAGGATTTAATCTATTACGTAAAACAGTAATCTTTATAGTGAGTGAACATTATTATTACAAATAACTAGCCGTAGACCCACGCTATGCGTGGGAATATTATTAATGATTATTTGTAATTAAACTTATTTAAAAGTAAAAATTTTGTAATAAAAGTTCTTTAAAGAACATTTTGTGAATTGCCAAAAGAAATTGCTTACCGCATAAGTTAATCAACTACCATTACTAAAAAAAATAATCAAAGATATATAACACAACTTATCAAATTATTCAAACAAAATTTTGTCAAGAAATCATTCGAATCAAGCATCAAATAGTATATCCTAGAAACTTCATAATTAAATATAGTGTAGAGTAAACATAGATTTTACAAAAATTAAATAATGAATTCAAATTGAGATAATAAAAATAATAATAATGAAAAGAAGTTGAAAAATGAAAAGAAGAATCATGGTGTGAATTTTTGTGCTATTGGATATTGCTCTCATACTTGTGGACTATATATATATATATAAGAATGTAACTATTATATGAATTATTATTGTGATTTATTGGTAATATTAATAAATAAATAAATAACCTAAAACAATTTTTCCTCTGATATAATGGAGAAGACAATTTATTGTCATTTAATTTAATTAAAACAATAAAGAATATACTCATATAATCATACATTTGTATTATTACCCATGCATGCAAACAAAGAGTCATTCTTAAAATATTTGATGACTTCTATATTCAATGAACCATTTTAGAAAAGACTTTGATTATTACTATTTTAATGCATTAGAGTCACAAAATATTTAGATAGTTTATTCAAATATGATGTGGATAGTAAAAATAAATACGCTACTTGAATTAGAGAATAACATGATTATATCCGCTAAGCGTGAAGCCGTAGAACTGGACAAAGAAACTCCTATTCTTAGCCCCCAACAACTTTTTAGTACTCTTCATATTATTCAGACGCACATTAACCATCACCCTTTTAGTCTACATTTAGGGAGCGTTTGGTTTGTTGTGATGTTACATTACACTGTAATATTACATTATTGTAATCTTACATTAATTTAATCTCAATACAAGAATACAATGTCACATTGTTTAGGAATGTAATGAAATTAAGGTGATGTAATATATTTTTTAATTTTAGATTATGATAATGTTAGAAAAAATAAAATAAATCAAAAAACTTTAATATCACATCAAGGATACATCACAAGGAACCAAACACCCCTTTGCTTGTTAATAAACCAATACTTCGTCACAAAATCATGTTGAGGGTAATGCGGACTATAATGGGGGCATTGGGCTAGGGGAGTCATATCATATTGGAAAGGTGCTATGTCCATAATATTTTTACAACATTTTCACTACAAAATGTTAATGGGTCACCCTTTAGACTCTTTTTAAAAAAATTTACTTTCCTCCCCTTTATAAGCTTATATTCTAGAAAGGCCCAAACAACAATATAACTTTACATACAAGTCCTTACCTTTATAAACTTCTTTCTATCATTAAAAAAAAAAAAACATATATTTTTTATAATATCACAATATCAAAGCTTTATATACTTAAAGTAATTAAGATAATAACAAGCATATAAACCCTTACCTTAAACACTTACTTAAATACCAAGAACTATATATCTAATAACTTAACCATTTCATATAGTTTTATACATACTTAGTATAAATTTATAATACAATTAGTCATTCAGTTATTTATAATCTTTACAATCCTTATTCAAAGGCATTATAAAATAGTATGTTTATTAAATACTCTTCTATTAATTTTTAGAAAGGAAGTGGCTTACAATAGTAATTAACCATTCAAACACATAGTTTAACTATAAAATTGGGTCGGGGTGTTACAGGTATTCTCTTGAAACAAGAGATTGTAATTAATACATTATCTTGAATGGACACTACTCACATCAATAAACCCATATGCCAAAAGGCCTATGGGTGAAATTCTGTTTGATGAATTTTACTAAATAACATTTTTTGTTAAACAGAATTGAACAATTTTTGTTAAACATAATTTGACAATTTTTGTTAAACATAATATGACAATTTTTGTTAAACATAATTTAACTAATTCTGTAAGTGCACAATTGCACCTGGCCCCAAGGACAGTTATGGGCTCAGGCCCAATGAGCCTTGAACAATATGAATTTGTAGAGTGTGGGCTTGAAACCCAGGTTAGGAGTGTGTGAGGATTCAATGACAAACTAAAGATTGCAAATACTTAGAATCAACAAGGAATATTGTAAATCTGCTTCCTCGGATGTAAGCCGAGAGTTGTTCTTATATTATATCTTTCTCTTTATTTCTTTTTCCTTTTAGGTTACAAAAAGTCCGTCCCCATTTTTCTGTCTTCCCCCCCTTTAAATACTACTCCTTTGAATACTTTATACACGTGTTGCCCCACTTCCCCCTTGGCCTAGATATTTCCTTTCTCAGTGCCTTTGAATAGTAACCAGAAGTTTCTCTCTCACTGTTCAGGTGTCACTTCCCCATAAATGCGGCCAGGGTGGTAGGTGCAGGGTCTTTAATGTGGAGGTAGCAGCCTTTATCTTTGACATTTCTCCAACATCGGTGCTTCTGGGGCATTCTAGGGTTCATCCCTTTTAACCATTGGCCTTAACCGTGTCATCCCCTAATCTCTGCTATGAAATCCCGAGTTCTTCGGTGTCTATCCGAGGGTAAGTTCACCCTCGGCTGGAGCCTCGGACCCTCGGCTGGAGCCTCGGACCCTCGGCGTATGGACCGAACCATAGTACTAACAAATTCTAAACCCAGGAGCAGGTCGGCCTTCCTTAACACGGCCCAAAAGGCCCACATTCCCATCGGGATCTTTTTACCCCCCACAATAGCCCCTCAAAACTCTAATTTTCAACGTCCGAGGAGAAAAATAGGGTTTTGATCCGACGAGAATCTACTCCACACATTTTGTGAGTGATGGCACGGGTGGAAATCGTTTCGCGTCCCAAAAGACGCCACTTGGCGGTTTTATTTTCAACAACGCGCGTATTTATTACTGCCAGTTACACTTTGTCCCTCACGTTCAACGGTGAGATGGGCATCCAACGGCCCTCAGTACTCCACGAAATTTTAGGCGGGACAAATATAATTTCGAGGCCGCCTTTTCGCACGTCGTGACGCTTCAGGAACCTGCATCTTCATTTAATTTATCAGGGACTAATCCCATCAAAACATCAACAATCATACTTTACCTGCAGAAAACCGTGGAAACCTGTACCTTCAACTTTGTAAGTTCTTGCTCTCTCTATTCTTAACCTTTGCTCCTCGGATACAGTCCTCGGCTGTCTTCGTAAATATTCTCCCCTTTAGAGTTTAACCTTTCGTTCCTTTCTAATGGGTAGGTTTAAGTGTCTAGTTGATACCGCCGCTGGGATGGAAGGCTTTAGGGCCAAATACCGTATTCCCAGTGATGTAGGATTAAAATATTGCCCAGCAGAAGCCGTGGCCGGTTCTAGGAAAGAGGGAGAGGTTATCATCCCAATGATAGCCTTTATAGAGGGTGGGATGACCCTTCCAATGAAACCTGTAACTAGGGAATACCTTCGCAACCACCGGTTGTGTCCCGATCAGTGCCTCCCAAACGTTTTTAGAGTTTTGGGTAGTGTAGATGCTCTGAACGAGCAGATGGGTTTAAACCTCACATGGCACGATGTCGTGTTTCTATATGAGTCCCATAAACTTTCCAAAGTAGGTTACTACATTAAGTCCCGTTCTAGTGTCGTTAGGTTAATCTCCTGCCTGCCCAAATCCAACAAAGGCATGAAGGACGACCACCTGATCGTCTCTGGGAACTGGCACGACGGCTTCCATCGCCCCGCCTGAGTGGGGGGATCCAGGTGCGATGCCGTAGGATTAATCTCCCCACAACACAACTTCTTCTAACACACACAGAAATGCATATTCATACTTACTTAAACTTGTTAAATATCTGTGTGAATCAGACAAGGTTTGTTTGTTTTGATGTCTTTTTTGCAGATAAACGACACGTGCGTCCTCGTCTGAGTCACTGTAACGTCGCAGATCTAAACCGAGTACTTCGCTCCGAGGTGTTCGTTAGCGAAGACTTACAACTCCGGGCTGTTCATCTCATTCTAGGGTACACTCCCATTTCCTCGGACTTCCAGGAGATTGAAAACGCCATAGTTGCGGGTGACCGAAGACGAAGGAGGATAAACGTAGCTCGGCCCCACTTTCTGGACGACCGCGACCTCCCGGACACTCCTAACACCGTTTTGTACCACCGGCCTATAGCAGCCATTCCCCTCGCCGTGCACTCCCAAGCAACTGTCGTTCCAGAAGAGCAGGTGTCTTCTTCGCATACACTAGACGACGAGATAGATCAATTCCGTCTCGAAGACACCGAGGGACCTCGCGGTAATCAGTTTGTTGTACTTTCCGACGAGGAGGAAGAAGCCGCCGAGGCCTCTGGAATTGCAGGGTTTGTGGTTGCCCTACCTGAGGACGGATCCGAAGAAGATATGGGAAGGATGCAGGGTCTCCTCACCAACAGAGCTGCTAAGGTTGTAGAGAGAAAGACGGGGACGTCCCAAGTTCCCCTATCTTTACCACCTCCCCCTCCTCTAGCTGAGCCAAAGCCTCCAGCCGAGGATCCCAAGAAGAAGAGAAAGGGGGATACTGAGGGGACGATCAGTAAGGACCCCAAGAAACCAAGGCAACAACCCCCACCGGCTCAGCAGAAGAAGCTGGACAAAGGCAAAGGTAGGGCCCGTTCAGTTGAAAGCGGGGAAATTGGGGACGAGGCTGAAGTGCGCCGAGCACCGACCACCTGGTCCCCCAAATTAAGACTGGACGGTGCACCTATCTCCTGCCAATCCAGCATAAGGGCGGTTCAACAAGGTCATGCCCACCACCTGGCCGAAGCGTTGGAGCGCCCTCTCCTGTTGCCCAAGGACATGGAGACCTTGGAAAAAATGAGCCAGCCACAACTATTTCTCTCCTTAAAAAGGGATTTAGCGCTGGTAAGTTTACCCCTTTTTAAGAAGATTACAAATTTAACAATATTCATAAGTTTGTGTACTATTCCTAATTCCATCTCACTTTGTTACAGGCCATTCAGGAGGTCTTTACAGCCGAGAAATTTATAGAAGATACTCGGAAGAAGGCTAGGACCGAGATGGAGATTAGGCTAGAGACAGAGAAGACCCTGGGCACAGCCCTTGCTGAGAACGAGAAGTTGACCTCAGAGGTGGCCGATCTGAGGAGAGAGAAAAATGGGGTCGAGTCAAACTTGAAGACCATGAAGACCCAGATAGAAGGACAGCGCAAGCTCCTTCGTGAAAGAGATGAAGAGCTCTCCCAAGCTCAAAGGGAGTGCTCGGATCTGAAAAAGGAACTGGCGTTGATGAAGGAAGAAGCCAGCTCCTTCCAACTCTCTCTTCAAGCTGCCAAGCAGGCGAGTTTCGAAGAAGGGGTAGCAACCACCGAGGAGCAGCTGACAGAGGAATTCGCGGCTTTATGCCGGGAATACTATCAAAAAGTATGGGGGGAAGCTTTAAACGTAGCAGGAGTTCCTCTATCTTCGGATCTGAGGAAGTCCGAGAACGTTTTGCTTCCCCTGGAAATACAGGAGATTGAAGAGGCTCCTGCTGCAACTCCTACCCCTGAGACAACTCTTCCTGCTCCACCTCCGGTGGTCCCACAGCAAATTCCTGATCCTACAGAACCTTCTAGTTCCAACAAAGAGAAGGAAAGAGGAGGGGATGCAGAGAAGGACTTGAGCCAGACAGTGGAACCCGACGTCCTTCCAACGAAGACAGCAGATAAGGAAAAGCAAGTCTTGACTCCCTTTGAGCTGGAGTTGAGAAAGACCGAGGGCACCAGTACCTCTCAGCAAGACCCCCCTACAAAAGCTTAGGACCTATCTTTAGGACTTCCCTTTTTCCATATTTGAATTATATATGTAACGTATATTTGACTGATTAATGAAGAACAATTTCATTTGCTTTTCACTTGTGTTGTATCTGTTTTTACTTTATTCTTTTTGTACTTATTACAGAAGTTTCTCAGAGTAAATAAATCTAACTCCAAGGATTGCACAATCATAACTTTCACATAAGCACGCGCATATTATTAAAGATTTAACAAAAGGTGACATGGTTAATATATTTGAACAATGCCTTGATTAAAAGGAAGAGAGGACCTCATAATGCATAACACTGTTTCTAGTAGGATGTAAGATCCGAGGACCATTCCTTGCACAAAACTGCTTAACACTTAAAGACATAAAACTTAAGATCCGAGTTTAATAAACAGTAACGCATTAACATCCAGACATAATAAGGAGATAACTTTAATCAAAGTTGTAACTTCAAATGTTAATTTTCCCAAAGCAGGAGGTCCGAAGACCCGACATAACTAAGGTTCTGTTTAACAAATGACAAGACACCAATTTCCACAAGGTTTGTGGTCCGAGGATTGCACTTAACCAAGTTTCTGTTTGATTCTTAAAAATGATAATTATAAATGTTAATTTCCCCAAAGCAGGAGGTCCGAAGACCTGGCATAACTAAGGTTCTGTTTAACAAATGATAAGACATCAATTTTCACAAGGTTTGTGGTCCGAGGACTGCACTTAACCAAGTTTCTGTTTGATTCTTAAAAATGATAATTACAAATGTTAATTTTCCCAAAGTAGGAGGTCCGAAGACCCGGTATAACTAAGGTTCTGTTTAACAAATGATAAGACATCAATTTCCACAAGGTTTGTGGTCCGAAGACTGCACTTAACCAAGTTTCTGTTTGATTCTTAAAAATGATAATTACAAATGTTAATTTTCCCAAAGCAGGAGGGCCGAAGACCCGGCATAACTAAGGTTCTGTTTAACAAATGATAGGACATCAATTTCCACAAGGTTTGTGGTCCGAAGACTGCACTTAACCAAGTTTATGTTTGATTCTTAAAAATGATAATTACAAATGTTAATTTTCCCAAAGCAGGAGGTCCGAAGACCCGGCATAACTAAGGTTCTGTTTAACAAATGATAAGACATCAATTTCCACAAGGTTTGTGGTCCGAAGACTGCACTTAACCAAGTTTCTGTTTGATTCTTAAAAATGATAATTACAAATGTTAATTATTCCAAAGCAGGAGGTCCGAAGACCCGGCATAACTAAGGTTCTGTTTAACAAATGATAAGACATCAATTTCCACAAGGTTTGTGGTCCGAGGACTACACTTAACCAAGTTTCTGTTTGATTCTTAAAAATGATAATTACAAATGTTAATTTTCCCAAAGCAGGAGGTCCGAAGACCCGGCATAACTAAGGTTCTGTTTAACAAATGATAAGACATCAATTTCCACAAGGTTTGTGGTCCGAAGACTGCACTTAACCAAGTTTCTGTTTGATTCTTAAAAATGATAATTACAAATAAAAGAACTAATCACGACTGTGGAATATCAACTGACAAATGCACATTTCATTAATAGTAATACCTTCTAAGATTATTTACATTCCATGGACGTGGTACAATTCTTTCGTCTAGGTCAACTAACCTATACGACCCTATGCCTGCTACTGAAACAATGCGATAGGGGCCTTCCCAGTTGGGTCCCAACTTACCCCAAGCTGGGTTCTTAGAAGTGCCTACAACTTTCCTTAGTACAAGATCACCTGGCGCGAGTAGTCTTAGTTTCACGTGGGAATCATACCCTTGTTTTAGCTTCTGTTGATAATAAGCCATTTGGACCATAGCTGCCTCGCGCCGTTCCTCAAGTAAATCAAGATCCTTTTCTAGGAGTCTTTTATTATTCTCTGGGCTAAAAGAACTCGTCTTTAGGGTAGGAAAACCAGATTCTAGTGGTATCACCGCCTCAGCTCCATAAGTCATTGAGAATGGCGTTTCTCCAGTGGACCTGCGCGGTGTGGTCCGGTACGTCCATAGAACATGAGGGAGCTCTTCTACCCATCTACCTTTCGCATCGTCCAACCTCTTCTTGAGCCCGTTGACTATAACCTTGTTAACAGCCTCGGCTTGTCCATTTCCTTGAGGATAAACTGGGGTGGAATATCTATTTATGATACCCATGTCACCACAATACTTCCTAAAAGCCTTACTATCGAATTGGACACCATTGTCCGAAATGAGTGTGTGCGGTATTCCGAATCTGGTGACGATGTTTTTCCAAACGAACTTCTTGGAGTCAACATCTCTAATATTTGCCAAGGGCTCGGCCTCAACCCACTTGGTGAAATAGTCTGTTCCCACAAGAAGCCATCTTTTGTTTCCAGCTGCCCTAGGAAATGGCCCTACAATGTCCAAGCCCCATTATGCGAAAGGCCAAGGACTGGAGAGAGGGTTGAGAACCCCTCCAGGTTGGTGAATATTAGGGGCGAACCTCTGACATTGATCACATTTTCTGGCGTAGTCCTGAGCCTCCCTCTGCATATTGGGCCACCAATAGCCCTGAGTTAGGGCTCTATGGGCTAAGGACCTTCCCCTAGTGTGACTCCCACAAATTCCCTCATGCAGTTCTTCCAGTAATGCGTCTATTGATTCAGGGTGCACACACAACAAGTACGGTCCTGAAAAGGATCGTTTGTATAGCTTCTGGTCCTCAGACAACCAGAAACGCGGCGCCTTTTGACGTATCTTTTCTGCTTCAGCCCTGTCCTCGGGAAGGAGGTCATTTTTAAGAAAGGATATGATCGGGTCCATCCAGCTAGGTCCGGGCCTTATTAGATGGATGCGGGGCGCGTCAGCAATGACAACAGAGGGTTTCAGTAAATCCTCAACGAGGATAACCCTAGGTAAACCTTGAGCCGATGTAGTTGCCAGCGTGGCTAAGGAGTCTGCATGGGTGTTCCCGCTCCGAGAGATATGGGTTAAGGCGAAGGAACCAAACTCAGTTTGCTGACGTTTGATCTGGGCCAGGTATTCCTGCATCCTGGGGTCTCTAGCCTCCATGGTCCCCGTGACCTGGCCGACCACCAGTTGAGAGTCCGAGAAGACATGAACTTCCTTACCACCCATCTTACGTACCATCTGCATGCCTACTAAGACTGCTTCATACTCGGCCTCATTGTTAGTAGCTGAGAAGGCCAATCTTAAAGATTTTTCAAAGACAATTCCTTCAGGGGACATTAGAACGAGTCCAATACCAGACCCTCTCTGATTAGCAGCCCCATCCACATACACTTCCCAAATCGGAGACACCGCAACTGTAATTGCCTCAACTGATTTTTCACCCATGTGGGCCTCTTTCAGAGTTTCTTCCAGCAATGGTTCGGCAAATTCCGCCACTAGGTCAGCGAGGACCTGGCCCTTCACCGAGGTGCGAGGCTTGTATTTAACGTCAAAAGCCCCCAGGATGGTCCCCCACTTTGCCACCCTTCCTGAGTAGTCGGCGCTACGCAGCACTGCCTTGAGGGGCAACTGAGTCAGAACAACCACCGTGTGGGACTGAAAATAATGGGGAAGCTTTCGCGTGGCATGAACCACGGCTAGGAGCGCTTTCTCTAAAGGTTGATAACGCACTTCGGCATCACCTAAAGACTTACTAACATAATATACCGGTCTTTGCACCCCGTCATCATCTCTTATCAGGACCAGGCTGACCGCGTGGACGGCCACTGCCAGGTAAGCAAACAAAATCTCATGTGCCTCCGGACGAGACAAAATAGGTGGCCGAGAAAGATATTGCTTCAGCCGTTGAAAAGCTAACTCGTAGTCCTCAGTCCATTGAAACCCTTTCCACTTATTCAACAGTCGGAAGAAAGGGCGACACCGGTCAGCCGATCGGGATATGAATCTATTCAAGGCAGCAATCATTCCCGTTAACTTCTGGATTTCTTTTGGGTTCCGAGGAGACTGCAAGTCCTGAATGGCCTTGACTTGCACCGGATTTACTTCTATGCCTCTATGAGTAATCATATATCCCAAGAACTTTCCCGACCCCACGCCGAAAGAGCACTTTGAGGCATTGAGGCGCAACTTGTACTTTCTCAATATCTGAAAAGTGTCGGCCAAATCTTTCACGTGTGAGGATATTGCTTTGCTTTTCACCACCATATCATCAACATATACCTCAATGGTTTTCCCCATTTGCTATTCGAACATTCTGGTCATCATTCTTTGATAGGTAGCCCCAGCATTCTTTAAGCCGAATGGCATGACCTTATAATGATAATTCCCCGTTGGTGTTATGAAGGCAGTTTTCTCCTGGTCCTCTAATGCTAAGGGAATCTGGTGGTAACCCTGGAAGGCGTCCAAAAAACTCATCCGAGGATGTCCGACAGTGGCATCCACCAGTTGATCAATGCGTGGCATTGGGAACGAATCTTTAGGACAAGCCTTGTTCAGATCAGTGAAGTCCACACATACCCTCCACGTTCCATTCTTCTTTTTCACAACGACCGTATGGGCCAACCACTCGGGGTAGAAAACCTCTTTGATAGCACCAGCCCTTTTAAGCTTAAGAACCTCTTCCTTCACAGCCTCGGAATGTTCCATGGAGGATCGCCGAGGCGGCTGCCTTCTCGGAACGATAGCTGGATTGACATTTAAGTGAAGAAAAATGAAGCTCGGATCAACACCCGAAGCTTCATAAGGATCCCACACAAAAACATCAACATTGTCCTTCAAAAATTCTAACAGTTCCATCTTCTCTTGGTGTGGCAAAAGTATGCCGACTTGGAAGAACCTCTCTGGGTCATCGGCTACTGGAAACTTCTCCAACCCCTCACAATATGTATCTTCCCCTGTCACCATCCCAGATGAACCAGGAGCAGTTAATTGCTACAATTCCTTAGTGATCAGGGCCGAAGATTCGGCCTCCGTCTGATGCAGGACAGCAGCCGATATGCACTGCCTGGCCATCGATTGGCTGCCGAGGACCTCTTCAACACATTCCCCTAAGGGAAATTTAATTTTAACATGCAAGGTAGAGGAGACAGCTCTAAGAGCGTGCAGCCATGGCCTGGCAAGGATGGCTGTATACGGAGAGTACACGTCAACCACAATAAAGTCCACCTCAACCGTTTCTGAGCCGGATTGAACGGGCAAATGAATTTGTCCCTTCGGCACAACGGCTCTCCCTTCAAAACTTATAAGCGGCGAATCATAAGGAGTAAGATCTTCTAACCTCAATCTTAACCCCTTGAATAGATCAGGGTACATGATATCTGCACCGCTGCCCTGGTCTATCATCACCCTTTTCACATCATAGTTCCCTATTCTGAGGGTGACCACAAGAGCATCATCATGGGGCTGAATAGTCCCTATCTTGTCCTCCTCAGAGAAACCTAGGACGGGCAAGGTGCCCTTCAACCTCTTCGGCCTGCTACCCAAATCCTCGGCCTGGGGATGGGAAACCGTCATCACTCTAGTGGGACCTGAGCCGGTCCTACCAGGCGCAGCGAAGATAACATTAATTGTTCCTAATGCGGGCCGAGATGAATTGTTCCTCTGGTTGTTCGAAGCAGGTTGACTGCCCTGCCCATTAGGGTAGCACAGGTGCTGCTTCAGTTTTCCCTCACTGACAAGCTGTTCCAAGTGGTTCCAGAGGGTCCGAAAATTCTCAGTAGTGTGGCCCACATCCTGGTGGTACTGACAAAAGAGGTTTTGGTTTCTTTTCGCAGGGTCCCCTGCCATCTTTCCTGGCCATCTGAAGAATGGCTCTTTACGAACTTTCTCCAGTAGCTGATGCACTGGTTCTCGGAACACAGTATTTCTTGCCCGAGGTCTTCGAGCCGGATTGGCCGAAGTAATCCCTCCTCGGCTTGTTGTTGTGGTATCTGTCCGACCTGAAATCTCTTCTCTCCTGCGGGATAACCTTCTCCTTTCCCTTCCCCTGCTGCTGGTCTTCCTCTACCCTCTTGTACTCATCAATACGATCCATAAGGCGGCGTACGCTGCGGACAGGCTTTTTCATCAAAGACTTTCGTAGGTCGTGGTCAGTAGGAAGACCCACCTTAAAAGTATTAAGCGCCACCTCATCAAAGTCACCATCTATCTCGTTAAACATCTCCCAGTATCGGTCGGAGTATGCTTTCAGTGTCTCCTCTTCCTTCATGGCCATGGATAGCAGGGAGTCCAATGGCCGAGGGAATCTGCTACACGTGATGAACCGCGAAGCAAATGCCCTAGTTAGCTCTCCAAACGAGCCTACAGACCCCGATTTGAGACCGTTAAACCATCTCATAGCCACAGGTCCCAAGCTGGAGGGGAAGACTTTACACATCAGAGTCTCGTTGTGAGAGTGCACTGCCATCCTCTGATTGAAGTGACTCACGTGCTCCACCGGATCAGTCCGGCCATTGTAGATGGTAAAGGTGGGCTGGGTGAACCTCCTGGGAAGCCTCCCCCTCTCAATCCTCCGTGAAAACGGGGATTTAGAGAGTTGGTGCAACGCCCTACTCATGGTATCGTTGCCTAAGCCCCTAGAACGAAGCTTCTTACGCCTGCGGGTTGGCTGGTCGTCCTCCTCACCGGAGGATGTTGCGCTGGTGGGGGAACACGACCTTGAACCGTAGCCAACTCCCCTATCCTTCTCTGAAGAAGAACTAGACGAGGACGGGGAAACCTTACGTTTAGCACGGCGTAACTTCCTCTTCAAACGATTGATTTCCTTCTGCATGGATTTAGAACCTTCATCGTGGGTAGTGCTACCCCCACCATGAGTATGGCTAGCCCCTGGGTATTCTGTATGGACGCTTCCCTCACGATCCCTACGATGTTCAAGACGTTCGAAATGATCTTCCGGTTGTGATCCTTGTGACTCTGCATGGTGAGAGCCTAAGCCTGCCATAATATCCCTACCTCTTCTAGACTAGGTTTCCCACAGACGGCGCCAATTGTAAGTGCACAATTGCACCTGGCCCCAAGGACAGTTATGGGCTCAGGCCCAATGAGCCTTGAACAATATGAATTTGTAGAGTGTGGGCTTGAAACCCAAGTTAGGAGTGTGTGAGGATTCAATGACAAACTAAAGATTGCAAATACTTAGAATCAACAAGGAATATTGTAAATCTGCTTCCTCGGATGTAAGCCGAGAGTTGTTCTTATATTATATCTTTCTCTTTATTTCTTTTTCCTTTTAGGTTACAAAAAGTCCGTCCCCATTTTTCTGTCTTCCCCCCCTTTAAATACTACTCCTTTGAATACTTTATACACGTGTTGCCCCACTTCCCCCTTGGCCTAGATATTTCCTTTCTCAGTGCCTTTGAATAGTAACCAGAAGTTTCTTTCTCACTGTTCAGGTGTCACTTCCCCATAAATGCGGCCAGGGTGGTAGGTGCAGGGTCTTTAATGTGGAGGTAGCAGCCTTTATCTTTGACATTTCTCCAACATCGGTGCTTTTGGGGCATTCTAGGGTTCATCCCTTTTAACCATTGGCCTTAACCGTGTCATCCCCTAATCTCTGCTATGAAATCCCGAGTTCTTCGGTGTCTATCCGAGGGTAAGTTCACCCTCGGCTGGAGCCTCGGACCCTCGGCGTATGGACCGAACCATAGTACTAACAAATTCTAAACCCAGGAGCAGGTCGGCCTTCCTTAACACGGCCCAAAAGGCCCACATTCCCATCGGGATCTTTTTACCCCCCACAAATTCTATTTATACATAATTTGAAAATTCTTGTTAAATATAATTTAACAACAATTTTTGTCAACACATGCCTTGTGACGTTCGAAGTTGGGACACGTGGCATTCAAGGGTGTTTCTAGCCATTTTGGCGACTCTTCATTTCCCGCACTTAGCAGACAGACGTTAAGCTTCATAAATGTCGTGTCTTTTCACTTGGCCTTGGTTTGTGATTTAAAAAGTAAAACAATCTTCCTTTTTCTTCATTCCTTTTTGCATCCACACCTCCTTTCCTTACACAGAAAAAGAGAGCTTTCATTTTCAAAAATGGCTAGCCCTTCTTCAGCAGGTTCCAACTCCCCAGACCATGACTCGAATATGCCTAGTGTTGGCAATGCTCCCCTGGTGGTTTCAGTCCCCATTCCTCCTCTTCCCCCCCCCCCCCAGGTTTTCCTTCCTGAGGTTGGGAAAACCTAACCTAGGGAGCAGGGTGATGGAGAAGATAAGAAGAAACAACTCTGTAGACCTTTAGGCAAGAGCCGGGTAAGATACTGAGGCCAGTCTTTCACAGTTTCAAGATAAACCTCCCAAAACAAAGGAGAAGGCATAGAGGCTCTCAAACTAGTTTTGACTCAAGCACAGAGGCCTCTGACTACTCAAGTTTCTCTGGAACAAAGGAGCCAATTCTTCAGAAGCTTTGGACTTTGGAGAGGAGGAGGAGGAATACCTTGGCCCAAACCACCCATAAGAGGATTCTGATGAAGACATTGATGCCTATGGACGCCATTCTCCTTGAGTTTCCCGCCTCCAGACCTACAACCTTTTTTTTCATGTTTTTATGTAAATAGACCATAATAGGCCTTAGGTTTGTAAGTTATTTTATATTTATTGTTTTGTTCTTTGTTTATTTATTTATTACTTATTGTAAAGAAAAAAAGGTGATAAGCCATAAAGGCCAAACTAAATATAAATCCCCCTTTTTTTTGAATATATATATACATACACACAATATAATTTTGTTCTGAAGTTCTAAGTAAGAGATAGTGTATGTTTATTCTTATGTTTCTATATTTTTTTTTTTTTCAAAAAATGGTTAACAAGGCAAACTAACTTGTAAAAATGAACTTACTACATAAGAAAACAACACACAAACATATTAGTTAAGCAAAAGACAAGGTAAAAGGTGCAAAAGGAACTTGTTGATGATGGGTCGTGCCTTTTCACAACTCCCTTAATTGCGGTTCTTTAGAAACCTACTGGTAATAGGTCACACCTTTTCACAACTCCCTTAACGGCAGTTTTTATTTTGAGAATTGATTTGTCAAAGATTTTGCTGTCATCTAGCATTTCCCCTGCCGACACGTGTCAAAATTTTGAAAAGGTGATTCACTTTCAAAAGATTCCTTTTAGAGGGAAAACTTTTGCCTAAAGTATATAAGGAGGGAAAAACGGCTGCCCTCTTCCCACCACCCCCATTTTTCCTTGTCTCTTCTCTTTTGAACTCCAAACCTCAAAGTCACCACAAAAAGATCTCATGGGTGTCAAACGTACTCTAAGATTTGGTTCTTCAAAAATCACAAAACCCTTAACTGCTAAAATCAATAGACCACTACTAGGGGGAGAAGAGAACCCTTCTATAGAGGAGCAGTGGATCATTCCATCTTTCTTTGGAGATAACATGTTTGATAAAATTTTAGATTGGGAATCTCTCCCTTGTCCTGCAGAACCTCCTTGCACGGCCTGTGGAGAGCCTAATGATCTTTTGACCATGGACCTAGACTTGAAGCATGTCCCTCGGCTTGGCACTTGCAGATGAGATTTTTTCCCCACCACTAATATGGTTTTCAAATCTCATACCTTAGTTTTTGAAGGCTGGAGGAGTTGGTGTTGAAGAGTGCTGACACGTCCTCCTTTTATGGATATCCTGCAGAAAGTGCATCTATTGCACACTGTGTTGGTGTTCTTCGGGCTAGACATCAATAAAGACAATGAAAGCTTCCTTTCCCTTTTGTGCTAATGGGATTCTACTACCCACACTTTCTTCACGGGGTGTCAAGAAATCTCTCCTTCCCTTGAGAATGTTTATGAGATATTGAGACTTCCCTTACTTGGGGATGGAGAGGTAGCTAACATTTCCTTGTCTTCTAATGAGGCCAAAGCTGTAAATTTTCTTGAAGATACAGTAAAGAAGACTTTGAAGAAGCCAATTCTGAAGGCGGCAAGAAAAGGGAAAGCCCCCATCGAGGAAGTGATGGAAGACACCAGTGTTGGTGTTGATAAAGGCTTTAGGGCCAACTTTTGGGGATGGATCAAATACTTATGGAGGAAGTATGCTGATGGCGTAGATGAGAAAGCAGCCACAGATTCTTTGAAAGAAGTTACAGACTTCGTTGTGGGAGAAGGTATAGCTCCTACGAACTTGAAGCCTTTATTACTTTCCTAATATCTTGCCATTTATTTGAAGGATATCCCCATGAAAAAATCCTAAAGTAGACATTTCCCTCTAGCAGTGAAGTTGGCCAATGGATACTCTTTCTCTCTTTTCCCTTATTTCTTAAGGACTATGTATACCCATTTAGATCATTTCACCCTCAAGCTACAATGCTCTTAGGGTCGATTCCAAGTAGAAACCCTTGTATCTGTAGCAATTTTGCAAATTTGGGTGTTGGAACATTTTAAGAATTATGCCCCTGTTCCCAAAGCTCTAAATTCCCTTTAAAACCAAAATGCCATCACCCTAGGGATTACCATGATCGTGGCATTGGAATAAGGTTGTAGTATCCTTTGATAGTTTCCTTTACAAGGTGCTAGATGACCCTACTGACTAGACAGATAGACCTTATTCCCCCCTTGAGGGTGGACTTCCATCCTTATTTCATTCCCTGAAGGCCGAAACTATTTATCATTATAGAGATTCCTCTTGGACTGAGGAGGAGCTCTCTTTTGTTGCATGTGCCTTGACTTGATATCTGGACTTGTACTGAGTCAAGATTAGTAAATGAATGCAGAGGAAAAGGTTTCGTTATACGTGTGTTTCTCAGGCATTAAATGCATTAGTCGCAAACCCACGCGATGCGTGAGAATATATATTATTTTGTAATATGGTATAATATATAATTTATTCTCTAAAAATTTATTTAAAATAATTTGTTCTCCTTAAAAATTGAACTATTTTTAAAGTATTATCCATTTCTGTTCTATTATTTTGGGTTTTTTTTTTTAATAACTAAATCATGAAATCAACCAATAATAAAAAATCAAAACAATTTTTATACACATCTATACTACATATAATTATGGAAGTTTTGAAAAAAAAAACTTTCTTTCTTCTCTTAAAGTTTCTTAGAAATGTCTCTGGCCACTTAAGAAACCTTCATTGTCAAAATCAGATAAAAACTAAACTCTCAATCATGTTTTGAGATTTTCTATTTCCTCGTGACCAAATTTTTGAGGTTGATTTTTTTATTGTCTATTAGACTGCAAGATCAAATTATTATGTGCTGCACATAATAAGAAAAACTGTGCTAAACATAATATTTGTCGAAGCCAAACAGAAATTGAGAAAGGTCCCACAACAAAAAAGAACCATTGAGTCAAAAAATATGAAAGCAGTAATTGGAATACAATTACAACGTATACTTTATTATTGTTTCAAAATTATCAGAGGTACATTAAACTTTGGTTGTCTTTTCTTCCTATTTTTTTACATAGAGTTAAACAAATGTCAAATGTAAGAAAACTAAAATGCCAAAGATTAGCAAATTGAATGGGTAAAATACAAATATAAAATAAAAATTGTACAACATGAATATGAGGTAAGAAGATGTTGTAGAGATTTCTAATTTTTGAAAATCATTTTCATAACCAACAAACCAATCCTAGCCACCCATAGCCCCAAGGTGATCACATTTTCAGCAACCCACAAAAAAGCATATCATCCACAAACATTAGAAATCCAAGGGAAAAACCAAAGTTAGGGGAAAAGAAAAAATAAGAAGGGAAAGAACACATCTCAAAGGGTCTTTCCAAATTTGATGCCACTTTGGCAACTTTTCCTGAGGAAGAGAAAGCAACTAGAAATTTATAGTGTTAAAAATAACACTGTTAATCACATGAGTGGCAATTGAAGGGTTTGAACTTCAAAAAAGCGAAACGGTTTTGAAGGGGAAAATGAAAAGTTGAGAATTGGAAGAAGGCTAAATTATTGGTTAGTTGAATTTAATGAGTTAAAGAATGTGTAAGGTTGTTCATCATTGACCATGTCATTTTTTTTCCTTCATTTTTTAAACAATATTAATATATAAATAAATACTATGCTTCAGCTTTTAGATATATATAGATTTGTAATGTCAATTGATGTTTTTCCTTTGTAGGAATAGATGTTTTCTCTTTAATAACATTTTGAGAATCCCTAGCAGTGAAATTTGATTTGTAGCCACCTGATCGAATCCACATGTGAAAGATGTGAGTATGCTAGCATCCATCCTTAAGTGGCTGGGTACTATGGGCTCTTTAGGGTGGTTTTTTTCTTTAACTTACATTATATTAATATGCTTGAAACCTTCAAGCTCAATACATTTTAGGTCTATTGAGCTACACAATGGGACTTACCTTAATGGTTAAATGTGTACATAAAGGGCTCGTAATTTAGAGGTTTGATGGGCATGACAAGACAATAATTTTCTAAAAGTGAATGAACAGTAGGATTAGGAAATGGTTCATAAGCAGGCTTAGAAAATATGAATGCATTTGTGTAAGTATTGATAAATAGATAGGACAAGAAGTTTGTGAATACTAAACATCCTTGAAAATAAACATGTTATAAAACACCTTGCCATGCCTATTTTGGGTACACGTTCAAGTCCAATTTGAATATACTTTATTGTTTTTTGGTGGGTGTTTTTCAAAAACTTAGTTTTGTGAGGGAGGGCCTATGAAGAAAATCAGAAGTAGAAGGCATTGAGAAGTGAATAGGTCATTCGCAACTTGCTTGGGTGTCATTGTGTGATTGGGTTTTAGGACTTACACACGAGACAATCACATGAATTTAATTAAAACAAACTTTTAGGATCCGTTTGGTTGGAGGAGTGGAAAAGTGAGAAGATAGAACAGATTTTAATTTCCCTCCTTTTTGTTTAGTTGGGAGTAGAAAAGTGGAAGGATGGAAAAAATGAATTTGTATAAATTTACACATATACCCTTGTTAAAAAATGATGCCCAATTAAAATAAAATAAAAAAGTGATAAAAAAAAAAACCAATCACCTAAATTTATTAAAAAAATAAAAATCATGCCTTGAAAAAAAAAATCACATCTAAGAAAAAAACACAAAAGAAAGCAAAAAAAAAAAAGAGAGAGAGAGAGAGTATTTGGACGAGTACGAAGCCTGCCTAGTAATCAAAAGAAAAAGAAAAAAAAAAAAGGCCATGTCTAGGAGGAAAGAAAAAGAAAAAAAAATGTAGAGCTACGTTGACAAGCCCATGTGCAACTGCACATGGGCATTTTTGTCCAAAAATGATGTCTAATTTTTCTTGTTTTCTCTTCATTTTCGAGAGAAAATTTTCTGGTGGGTCCGGGGAGAAAACACCTAGGTCCCACCATTTATTTTCCTTCCTCCTTATCTAACCAAACACACTCTAAAAAGTTTTCCTTCCCATTTTCTCTCCAAAATTTTTCATCCTCCTATTTCACCTCCAAACAAGCACACCCTTAAGTTCACCAATCACAATGTAAAACTTAATCACGTTATAAATTTGAGTATCTCTAAGCTTTCTCTTACTAGAAACAATGAAGAAAAATATAGATTTTTCCAAGTTAGCTTTGCGTTGAGCCCAACTTTTTCTTTACGAAGTGTTTACTAATCTGTTTTGTTGTCCTACCTTTCCCCTTGGACGTTCTATTTGGTGCTTTTATAACATGCATATTTTCATTTGGAGCACTTAAGATTTAAGAATACTATATGCATGTGAAATGACTAATGAGTAGATTGTGAAAAAGTTGGGCTCAACGCAAAACACCATGACTAGTGAGTAGATTGTAATGGGGTGTTTTGTTCTATGATGCACGGACGCGGCGCCAGAGGTGCCACACCCGCGTTCGACGCGGCGATGCGAGAGGGACGCCACTGTTCGCGCTTCGGTGCCGCGTCGGGCCGCATCTGCCACATGTTTTCTTTTTTTCTTTTTTCTTTTTTTCAGCCGACTTGTGCTGACACGGCTTGAATTGCGCCGACTCGGCTTCGATTCGCGTCAATTTGGGCCGAATCGACCAAAATCGGGCCGTATCGGCCGTATCAGGTCGTATCGGCCGATGACCGAAACAGACCAGAAACGGCCGAAACAGGCCAAAATCGGCCTTGAATCATGCTAGAACAGCCGAAATCGGCTCTGAATGAAACCCAAAAACCCTAAATCTATCCTTCCTCAATTTTATTTTGAATATTTGTTGCTTATTTTGTGTTTTCTTTTTAGTTTTGTGTTTTGTTTTGTGTTTCTTGCTTTCTTCTTTCTTTGTTTTGTGAATCAAGGCATAGTAATATGTTTTTTAAGAATATTTTAATAGTAAAAATATATAGAAAATATAAATAAAAATATTTTCAATAATTTTTTAATTGCCGAGTCCCACCGCACCCATACCCACCTTTTTCAAAAATTGCCGAGTCCCGCACCCGCACCAGCACCCGTGATTCATAGGTTTTGTTACAAACTTTGCTCTGTCTCTGTAATTCCTCCTTAGTTGCTTTTTAATGAAATCGTCCATTCACCAAAAAAATAAAAAAAAAGTTGGTAGGGCCACATGATTTGGTGTTTAGATGAAAAACAATACCTCATCATGTGCAGAAAGACCTCTTTTTGAAGCCTTTGGTAATGTATATGTAATCACTAATCTTAATTCTTAAGTAGTTACTCAATTGGCATACAGAAAAAAAAAAAAAAAAAAAAAAAAAAGGACTTGCAGTCCACTTGGTTGAAACTTGTAAGTGATTCTAACACAAGGAATAAGAAGAAAAAAAAAATTTCTCAAACATTAAACCGTATGACCTTTTCACCTATTTTACTGTTCATGTAAGTTGCTTTTGCCTTGTTCAAGTTTGACACCTGTTATTTTTTTCTTTTTTCTTTCCTTTTTTTTCACATTTTCACTATTAATGATACTTTTTACATTATTTTATTGTTGAGTGATGCTAGAGATACTATAATTGGTATGTTACCAATCACAAAAAATAATTTCACATTTATTCATTATATATTATTTAAGTAACACTGATCACATTTTTATCATATCAGTTTGTAAACTTTTTGGTGTAGCTTTATAGTATTAATTGGTTATTTGTCTTTAATTTATTTTAATGATATGAAATATATTTATTTTCTTACAACTGTTTATTTATTTTGTTATTATTATCAATTAATATTTTTTAGATCAATTTCACTTTAAATAATATCTTTTAATTTTGCCTCTTCTGAACCAAAATTCTGGCTCCACCACTGTTATATACTGAGGTAATGACAATATATTATTGTTTAGACCTAAGAATGGTGGGAAAGCAATCCTTTTTAACCATGCAGAAGCAACTCATTCATGTGAGTGGAAGAACAACGATGAATCCAGAAAAAGCGAACCCAGCACTTGACCCGCTGTGTCTTTAAGATGGAGGGTTCACAATCTGAGATGTATGTAGCATTGTTCAAATGGTGTTGGATACTGCAGGCTGAAGCTGAATTGCAAACAGATAACGTCATGGATGAAGTTAACTTGGCAAACGTGGTCGATAATATCCATTATAGAAGACTGGAAGTATGTGAGTTTTCCTTCAAGATCTTCAGGAATTTATTTATGAAACAAATGTAGGAGTTCAAATATTTGGAAACATAACCGTTTTACAACATATACAACATGGGGAAAAATGCTGAAATTTAATAAATACTCATCAACTAATGGTGCCCCACTGTTGATCAAATAATGTGGTTTATTCTTGCATTTCTCTGCTTATGCTATGGTGATTCAAGCAGTTTGGAAGGTTGAAATAGCTCGTTCCCTAGAGACAGAAATTCCTCAATGAGCTCTCTAACTTTTGCTTTTGCGGTATCCAAAATCAACTGCAATATACGTGTCTCCAAGTCTGGTTCTGCATTAGAAATTAGAGGCCTTACATAATTAACTACATGGATAAAATGAGAATAAGTTAGTTATAGAAATGAGAAAGAAATTATAGGAATATTCATGTTATTGGTTAAGTGATCAAGTCTCACATTGGATAATACTGACTAGAGTAACAAGTGGTAATAAAATTTTGTTGGATTAAACCCTCTGGGGTAAGCTTTTGAGTTTAGGTGTTGTTCCAACATGTTATCTAGCCCTCAAAGAAAGACTCTAAGATGTTACTGTCAACTTTCACAAATCCAAAATCCTAATAGCAAGAAGGATTTCTATTTTATTGAAACCCGCATTATAAAAAAAACCACTAATTGCTCCAAAAAGCACTTCTAAAAACCACTACCAAAGTCTTGAACAACACACACACACACACGTAAAATCCTAAGATCCAATGCTCCGAGTTTTGTTGAGGTCTTTCATAAGGGCTTCTTCTTAAATTCATACATTGACCAAGCCTTGAACAATAATTTTCACTCTTAAGGTCTGTTTGGATACCGCTTGTTGCTGAAAACTGAAAGCACTTAAACAAAATAATTTTTAAATGTGTGAATAGTACCGTGGGACCTAGTTTTAAAGAAAAATTTGTTGAATGAAGGTACTTGTGGGTCCTGTGAACAATACATGGGACCCACAGAAAAAAAAACTCTTCCTGGTAAACGTGCAAAACGCGTTTCCCAAACAGAGGCTTAAATTTTATAGCAGCAAGTGCACAACTATTTTGTCTCTTTTGTGGTGTCACAGAGCCAACGAGTTCAGTCGAACAATGTAATGAGTCTAAGGTTATAGAAGCGTTCGCCCACTTTAATAGGTATAGCATTGCAAGCAAATAGGGCAATAACCACAACCATGTTTCTTCCCATAGTTCTATTCCATTCACCTGTTGGATGTTTTCATACTACAAGTCTACTCCAAAGTTGTATTTTTATTAACATATATGATAACACCACCACCAACACACATAATATCCAAAGGCCATTTAATGGTTGAGATAGTTGATTCTAGAGAAATGAAAGTCCCTTGAGAGTGAAAATCACATGCAAAGTTTCTCTAGAAATGAGAGGAGATAGGGATCAAATGGCCTGAATACTCGGGGCCTTTTTATACACCCTTATACCCAATCGGAGAGTTGTAACTTTAGGAACAAGCACAACCCTCAGTAGAGTAATATCCATTCACTAGAGAAACTAATTGCATTGGAAGTTATCACCACTCTACTTCTCTAGGAGACAAAGTAGGAAATTTTATTTGAGGGAATGCCACCATTGTTGTGGTGTGATCACCCCCTCCAATACCAACAGAGATGCATCTAGCCATAAGACAGTATTTTCCAATTGAAAGAGTTGCTTGGCCAAACATATAAAAGAAAAGAATTTATTTCCTGTGCATCTATTAACACAAAACAAATATGTGATGAGAATAGTGAAAACCTGCATAGGGTGTCCATTGAAAGTCTCGAACCGACACCTTCCTCAAAATCGCATCCCAAACAGCTTTACAAGATGCTAGAGGAACCACTAATCTCTGCATTCAAGTTAGATTCCTTAAAGAGACATACATTAGCAGGAAAAGATTCCTACCGTCTGTCCAGAGAAAAAAAAAAAAAACAAAACATACCAATTTTAAGTATTTGAAACCCATTATTTGATTTATATATGGTTTTTGGAATTGGAAAAGAAATTTGCATAGACGAAATGACATTGTCCTTACAGTTGAAACAAGTAAGAGTCTAAAGATAAAAATAAACATAGATCCAAACAAAACATCAGCAAAGAAGAGGAGGGGAATAAATAGGAACAAGGCGTTTGGAACTTTGGTAAGGTACAATCACTTCTGAAGGACTCATCTTTGAGCCAATCATGTCAGAAATGCTTTTGGTAAAACAAAATTCTAAGATTATCCAAAGGGAGAATTGGACCTTGACCAAAGTTTGAAGAATGGTCACATTAAAGTCAAAATCAAGAATTTACCTTAAAAAAAGTGAGATTTGTTTGCAGCATTCGATATGCATCACAAAGCCATCCGTATCCCCGAGATAGCAATAGTTTTGGATTAAAACAATCCAATATCTGCTCAAGCCATTTCAGCACTGACCCAGAGGAGGATTTCCCAAGCATATCACTGTTTATAAATGCAATCTGATCAGAAAAATTGTAGTCCAAGCTAAGCGTAGTCTATTTTTTATGGAATGTATATTGAGACAGTGTAATGGATTTATACATACAAGTAATAAAAGCCAATTATCCTTACATTGCATTGATTTCGGGTCCCTTAAGTTCCCTGCGTTCAACAACCTCCACAATCTCCAGATTTCCTTCCTCAATTTCTGTCGTTGAATGATAGGAGTGTCCGTTACCCGAATTAAAATTTTGCAGGGGTTCCGTTTCTGCACCATCGATGCCGTGACCGTTGTCGTTGGGGTTTCCATCTCGGTGAGATTGTGCCACTAGAGAGTCACTGGTCTGTGGCGGGACATCCTCCGTCGCTCGCAGCCATTCGCCATAAGGACTCTCCTCCCACACCTTCAGTTTCGTGAACTCGCATGCTTTTGCCTCATGACCAAGGAGGCCACAATGGAAGCACAGACCAGATAGCCGTTCGTACTTGAAAACCACCCCAACCTTATCACCTTCCGGACTGTGTACTGGGGCTCCCCCGCGTATCGGTTTGTCTAAGGGCACGTCAACTCTGACCCGGAGAAACCTTGCCTCGCCAAAGGCAATGGCTTCACAATCTACCTCAATGACTCTACCAATTATTTGTCCAATATCTATCCCTGCTTCCTTGTATATTAGATCGAAGGGTAGTCCCCACACTTGCACCCACATCGGAACAGTTTGGAAGTTAACCGAAGAGGCCGTCATTCCTTTCTCCCACCTTCGCAGTAATAGGATATGATTATCGAAACTCCAAGGACCATTGTTGATAACCCACTTCAATTGGCTTTCGGTAGAGAATTTAAACCGAAACAGTCCGTCCCCAACATCTGTAATTTTTAGATCGTTCCCCTCCATCTTCCATGCAGAGCGTAGATGGTTTTCAGCAGCTATAAAGTTGATGGGTTTGGTCGTGTGAAACCTTCCTAGCAAACTGAGGGACCACTCTTCTAGAGTTTTCTCGCGATGCTCCGACCGAACCATGATCACTTCATCTTCCTCCGAGTCCATGCTGACAAAACAATAATCTGAAAAGGATAGGGTACCTACACTTAAGGTCGACCCAGATTTCTCCTAGGATTCGACAGTCGAGTAGGAGGAAAGATAAAAAAGAAAGGTCCCATCCTGTGTGAGAAAGAAAGGACTCCTAGCAAACTTTATAATCGTGACAATAATTGTGACAACTTGCCAGTTAAGTTTTGCAATTTATAAAACACGTTAATAAAAATAAAATGAGAAATTATATATTCAAAAATATTTTCATAATATTTTTATAACAAATTATAAGTGGTAAGTTGTTACTAATTGTTATTGATGGAGCAAAAAAGTAATCTCAGTTAACCACTTATGATTTGTTGTAAAGATGTTGTAGACATAACACTTCTCAAATAAAATTGCTTCAAATGAACTTTCTTTCCCTTAATTAAATTTGGGAGCTTCAAATCAAAATATCATTAATTGTTAAAATTCCTACAAAGAAACAAAAGAAAGAAGGGAAATTTCTTTTGGATATTCAATTTCTCAAAAAGAGAATCCTTGGTTCAATTTCCATAAAAACGTGGATTCTTGACTTATCCTTGATTAAAATAAATTATCTCACCCAAAAGCAAAATTAAGTCAATGCTTAATTAAATATAAAGTATTTGACTTAAATATCCATCATTTGAATTGGACAAAATTATATTTGAGGATTTTAAATCTAAAACCTCAATTTAAGAACTACTAATTGGTTTCATCCCCTCTAAGGATATGTAAGCAACTTAAATAAATTATTAGGTGCAACCACAAATAAATAAAAACACATATCTCCATCCCCTCAAACATGAAAATAAATAAACTTATGTACAAAGGTGATGTGGTTGGAATCAAAGGGTCTTTCTTTGAAATAAGAGATTGTAAATGAGCTTAAATTTTTTTTTTTTTTTTTGGGAGGGAATACAATTAGCTTAAATTGAAAGTCTCTTATTCTAATAGAATTCCGCATTCACTAAAAAAATAATTGGTGTATGCTAAAAAAAAACAATCATCACATAATATGTTCATATCTATCGGATCTTATAGATACAAAGGACAGTTAGATTTGGAATTGATTTTTTTTTTTTGGCTAAATTCGTTTAAAGTATAATTTTTTTTTTAAATGAGCTTTTTAAAAATTGAGTATAGAAAAAAAATTAGTATTAAGTATAATATCTATTAGTATTACTAACATTTTTTTTTTTCTAAAAAAAAATAGTAATACTAATAAGAATGATAAAAATGTCCCACCTTACTTAGACCAACATGTATTATGCAAGTTTTCTCCTTCGGAAGAAATGATAAAGGTGGAAATAGGTTTTAATAACCCACACCTGACTGTATTATATTGTTTAAAATATATTATATACGATTTAGTCATTTCTATACACATGATTTTATATTCTAATTCTTATACATATTCCTAAAACACTCATCCTCTCTCTTTTAGCACTTTCATTGTCGTCCCTTTATTTTTTCTTGTCTTTGCCTCGTTAGTGTTGAAGTCATCTTTAATAAGGATGACAAAATATCTCTACTATGCCTCTGCCCACCCGCTTCCGTCTCAAAGAAGGAATGTGATGGAGACAAGACCCCCATGATCTGATCATGTCCATTTTTTTACTATTAATAATTACTGGTACTTGTATTAATAATCATATCTTGGGGAGTGGAAGTGCTAGTGATACAATGAAATTAACTTAATATTAAAAAATGCATAATTTTGGTTAGATTATTTAAAACATATAAATTAAATTACAATACACTCTCTCCTTATGCTTTTTCCCTTTTCAATATTAAATAAATCTTTTTCCCCTCTTTATCAATGCACTTTGTCAGCAAACTTGCGAATTTAGTTCTTCTATTGGTCACCCTCAAAAAAAGCTCTTTATCGATGCACTTTATCAGCAAACTTGCGAATTAAGTTCTTATATTGGTCACCCTTAAAAAAAAAGTTCTTATATTGGTCCCATAAGAATATGTCAAACATTAAAATTCAACATCACTAACAGTTATACAAGTACACAACCACATCAAATCAACGTTTTTCTTGTGTTAATGCTTTGCCTTAATCAACTCCATTCAATTAATTCTAAAAAGAAAACAAAAATCCATTCAATTGAATTTGGGATTGGGATTGGCTCAAAGTTGTTAATAAATATACACCATGAATCTATTTTTGGTACCAGTCAAACTTCCTTCTCATCATATTGGCAAGCCACAGTCGTCTCTGGTGTACAGGAAAGTTCTTAAAACCAACAAGTAATTTATAAATTTCCACCCAAAAGAAAAGTTAAAAAATCTTTTGGTTTCAAATTAAAAAAGAATTAGGACCATAGCTTTCCTTTGTCCAAACTCCAACACAGGATTTAATCATTTACTTAAAATAGTAATCTTTATAGTAAGTGAACATTATTATTACAAATAACTAGTTGCTAACCCGTGCGATGCACGGGATAGTTAAATGAAATTAAGTTAGAAATGAAGGAAACTAAACAATTTAGTTCAAAATAAAGGTTCAACTAAAAAATTGGTAAAAAAATACAATTAGTTTTTACTTTCTTTGAAATTGAACAAAGTAATGCAAATTCAAAACCAATAACCCAAAACCGAAGAAAAAAAATTAGAAGAATCTTCAACCTCTAGAGGAAGAAGCCCAAGTTTGAAAAACCCCACTAAAGTATTCGATTTGTACCACAATAAGACATAGAAACAATAAATATATTAGTAAGTATCTGAAAAATTAACAATCACAATCAAATTCAAAAGTCAGATGGAAGGACATGTCAATCTCACTGACTATAGGATTGTTTCTGTAAAGAAAAATGCATATTTTAGTTTACTATGTAGTATTAGGGAAACAAAAAAGAAAAACAGTTCTTGACAATATCTGAGGACCTTAAACAATCATAAATTATGAACACTCTCTGTTAACAGAAATAATTTTTATTTCAAAAAATTGCATGCCCAAACCTAAGTCTAAATTAAAACAAATTCAGATAAAAGATGATATTAAAACAAACCATAATTGAAGAGAATATAAGAAAAACATATTAATACCTTTGCTTTGATGAAATTAGAGTCTCTACATTGTGAAAAATTCCACTTCATCTCTGCAAAGAAACTGAATTATTTAAATCCAAAAGAGACAAATTAAAAAAAAATTATTGACAAAAATATTTAATAAAAATTGTCACATATCAGAATCCTATTTTCTAAGCCCTAATTTCTGAATTTAAATCTAGAACCAAAGCCAACTGTAATTGTAAAATGAACACAAACACTGGTGCAAATACACATACACTAATAAAGATCTAATGTTTTATGTTTTGGGGTGTATTGTTTTTCTTACTACCTCTGTTTTTGCTTTTAATACACATACACTCACTTTGTGTTAGAAGCTTCCACTGCCCATTTTAGCACTGCCCCAAATTCTCACCTACTTGCTCTATATGCCTTTTCTTTTTCTTTTTCTTTTTGCTTTTGCTTTTGCTTTTGCTTCTTTATATTTTAAAGTTTTTGTAAAAAATATTCAAGTCATTGGGTTCACACATTATTTCAGCTTACTTATGCATAACTTTTAATTTCTCACAAACCAAAAACACAACAAGTAAATAAATTAAGTAAGATCTGTACTTTCTTCTTTACATGACATTCAAAGCAACCTTAAAAATGGTTTATAGACAACTATCTGAAGAAAAAAAAATCTCCTAACACTCCTTCCACATATTCTTAGAGATTAAAATTACACGGCATAGGATCTCATCAACTGTTATGTTATTTCCAAGTAAAGCAGAATAGATTCACAACAATGGAATTTCCCACCAAAACAATTCATTTTTATTTCTAATTGAAGAGACAAAAACACAAACCATAATAAGAAATGAATGTGCTAAAACAAAAACAAAAACAAAACCAAAAAAAGCAATTGGTGACAAAATGTAAAAATGTCAGAATTGAACCAAAAGACAGAGCTCCATTTAAAAACGACAGGAATCAAAACAATCATCCACACCACAGCAAAGCAATTCATTGTTATTTCAATGTTATTACTTCCGTTTCGAGACCTGTTTCGTTTTGTCCAGTGGAACGAAATATTTCAGTACCGGCTTATTTCGGCGTACCGTTTCAAGGTGTTTCGGGTTCCTTAAAAAAAATATAACATATATATTATTACTATTATATAAAACATTGAATTTAATTTTTTTTTAAATCTTAAATAAAGTGGGGTTAAAAAAAATTAAATATTTTTAATTTTCTACAAATAAAATTCATAATTGTAAACAAATTAATAAATGTACAGTGTATACTCTTTCCCCTTAAAAGCAAATGAAGTAAAGTTGATAAAAAATTTATGTGAATATTTTTTAACTTTTTACTTGTGGCATTATTGTAAATAAATAAGAATCTAGGATTAGTTTTTGAGCTAGGAAATTTCCTAGTTACAACCTCCATTACTCCACACGTATGTTCCATTTCCACTTACCATGTCCTTTCCATTTGATCTCCTCCATTCTTCTTCTCAGTCTCCACAAACTTCTCTGCTTCTTTCTTTTTTTTAATGCTTTCCTTGGTTTTAAGATGTAAGGCTTCCTCACACAATTAAGGCTAGACCCCAACATGCCTAACAGGTAAGTGTTCTCTAGCAAATGAAATGTCAACAATAGAGAAGTGTGGTTGCTCAAAGAGACAATGTTGAAGCTGAATGAGAAACAGTGAAGCCCAAAGCGGCGTAGATGAGTTTTTAAATTTTTTTTTTTTCCATAGCAGGCCAAATCTTGTACCGGCCGAAATTTGCTTCTCGGCTGGAATTGGCCGAAATTGTCCGGAATGTCCCAAAATTGCCCGAAATCTGACCCGAGGTGGAACGTGGGGTATTCTGGTACCGGTTTGCATACCGGAACAAAAAAAAATCCGGCAGTTCCGGCCGGAACGGAACGGAATCAATAACAATGGTTATTTCTAATTGAACAAACAATTACAATGTCTGCACCTCTGCTAAGTCTGTCCTACATGGATTCCAAAAGATAAGTTGCAAAACAACAGGGCTTTGAACATTTACATTCCAATTTATTTCCAATCTATCAGTGGGCATGGTTGCCTAAGCCAGAAGTACAATTTCACCACAACTAATTGGGTATTAATCCCACCTATAGCTTATTTCATAAATTAAAACCTCTCTTAAGCATAAAAATAAGACATAGAAAAGAAAAACGATAAGAAGGAAAGTATAAAAATAAAAGAACCTAGGAAAAGTACTATGGCTTTGTAAAAGACTAACTTTTACATTATATTTTGGAAGTAAAACCGAACAGTTTGTGGCAAGATACAATGTTTTGGATGAAAGTTGACCCACAATTCTCTGATTTGCCAAAGCACACTCCATTAAACCCGTGAATTAAAAGAACAGCGAAAAGATATAGATAAGACTTAAAGAGTCCATATCCATATCAATTTTCTTGGGCTTCTCTCTCTCTCTTAATTAATCAATTATGTCTCTGTCAAAGACCCAAACTCTTAGACCAATAATAAAGATTCAATATTGCTTACCTCCAGTGCTTTCTTAACTAGACGTCTCCTTTTGTTTTAAATACATAATGGCAAGTGGTAGTGAGATTTAATCTCCACCTTTTATTTAGTTAGTGGGTGATATGACAGTGTCTCATTAAAACAAAAGAATATTCTAATTAAAAGAGTACTGGAGGTAACACATTAATGCGTTGTTTCACATAAGTGTTATTAATAGAGTAAGGGTTTGGCTTACCTCCAGTACTTTTTTAACTGGAGATCTCCTTTTGTTTTAAATACATAATGGCAAGTGGTAGTGAGATTTAATCTCCACATTTTATTTAGTTAGTGGGTGATATGACAATTTCTCATTAAAATAAAAGGAGATTCTAGTTAAAAAAGTACTGGAGGTAAGCCAAACTCATAGAGTAAATGCAAATATTTCGTTTTGATTTAAGGGTCAAATATAATTTTGGTTAAATTTTATTCCATAAGTGATTTTAGAATTTATATTATAAAGTTTAAAGTTTAAACTTTTTTTTTTTGAGAGGAAGTTTAAACTTTAAAGTGATTGCCTTTTACCCTTCTTAAAAAATAAAAAAATAAAAGATCTGGGGTTCAATTCTCACTTACACAAAAAAAAAATGATGTCTTAGTTTGATGATAAAGAGTGAAATTACTAAAAACGGATGTCATAGATTGAAACTCTTTTTTTTTTTTTTAATTGCTTCTAGTCCGTTAAATTACATGGCCATATTAAAAACTCACTGTCATAATTTTGTTGCACACATTAGGTTATAAAATTAATTAGGGACTAAAGTCAATAACTTTTAAATTTAAGAAATAAAATATCTCCTTACTTAATGTTTAGCGGTATATCTAGTGTAATTCTGAGCAATGTTACACTAATTAATAACTTGTTATTAGATTCATATTTTGAAAATCTCACCATTGTATTACATATACTATATGTTCTTAACATGCATACCAATTCTCATGCCAATCAGATGCAAATTACTTGATCCATAAACTCATCTTTTATGCATTATTTTCAAATACAAAAACTTGAATTTAAACAATTAATTGTAGACATGACTACTGATCTTTAATCACCTTGAAAATTTTCAGCATGGAGAATACATAAAGATAGTATAATCTAGTTGTGGATTTGATAAAATTTGCATTTAAATAAAAAATATTGAGCGGTATAACATTACTTAAAGTTATACCGTGTGTACCTTAAATCCAATAGGTATAGAAATATACCTATTAGTTAAAATTTGGGGGCCTTAAACTACCACCTAATTGCCCTAGTGGTAGGGCATGCCCTGTGTGTATGTGTGTGTGTGTGTGTGTGTGTGTGTGATTTGATAGTTACAATTGGAATGAGATTTGAAACCTGTATATTATTATCACGCTAAGAAGTGCCAACTAATTAAGCTATAAGACTTGTGAAAGACGTTGTGTGATTTGTTGTGGTCCTAGAATTTTTCAAAATATATTATTGTGACCTTGATTGTATGTAATTTTAAGAGATTCTGGTGATAACATAAATCAATCAATAAATAACAGTGGCAAAACCATAAATTTACTTTTGGGGAGTCCAAAATAATATATAATGATTAATTTTGACTTACATAATATAATGACGGTGTGACTTACATAACAATTTTGACTTACGCACCATAGGGGTTTGGGGGATGGGAGGAATAGGTAAAACAACTCTAGCAAGAGTTGTTTTTCGTATGGTTTCTAATAAATTTGAAGCTTGTTGTTTTCTTGATAATATTGAGGAAGTTTCTGGAAAAAAAAAAGGGTTTAGTTTCATTTCAACAACAGCTTATTAATCAAATTTTGGATGAAACTATGAGTATACAAGATGTTTATAGTGGAGTTCTCATGCTCAAGAATAAGTTACGACACAAAAAGGTTCTTATTGTTCTTGATAATGTTAATAGATTAGACCAACTAAAATATTTAGTTGGGAAGCGTGATTGGTTTGGTCAAGGTAGTAGAGTTATCATAACAACAAGAGATTTGCATTTGCTAGTAGTACATGAAGTAGATGATGTATATGAGGCTGAAACATTGAATTATGATGAAGCTTTTCATCTTTTTAAATTGAAAGCTTTTGGAAAAGAGAATCCTACCAAAGATTATCTACAGCTATCCCAAGCCTTTGTACATTATTCTAGTGGCCTTCCTTTAGCCATTGAAATTTTGGGTTCCTTTTTGTTTAATAAAAGTACATATGAATGGAAAAGTACATTAGAAATGCTCAAAGAATTTCCTTTTAAAAAAATCAACTCTGTACTTCAAATAAGCTTTGATGGACTACAAGAAACAGAGAAGGAAATTTTCCTACATATTGCGTGTTTCTTAAGTCACAATAATCTAGAAAGTATCATAGACATACTAGATTATCTTCATCTTAGCCCTAAAATTGGATTAAGGGTTCTTTTTGATAAATTTCTCATAAAATTTCATTACCAACAACTGTGGATGTGTGATTTACTAAAAGAAATGGGTCAGAACATAGTTTGTGGAGAGTGCCCCAAACATCCTAGGAAGCGTAGTAGATTGTGGTTGTATGAAGACATTAACAAAGTGCTGACAATGAATATGGTATGATGTTATATTTAAAGAAAATGAGCAAATACTTTATTATATTTGTTTCTTTAAGAAAAAAATTTTAAATTATAATAGTTCTATGCTTTTCTACTTACACTAATCCCTTTTTCCTAATTGTTTAGGGAACAGAGGCAGTTCAAAGCATAGTATTAGATTTGTCTAGCCCAAAATTGGCATATTGGCATCCTAAATCCTTTTCAAAGATGAAATATCTACAAGTGCTCCAAATTCATGGTGTTAAACTAATGCATGATCCTGAACATCTTCCTAATAGCATAAAATTTCTTGATTGGAGTTGGTACCCTTCAAAATCTTTGCCATCAAATTTCCAATCAAATGAGCTTGTTAAACTTTGCTTGAATTGCAGCTACATTGAACGACTTTGGGAAGGAACAAATGTAATTTAGGAGCCCTTATACAATTTTTTTTTTAAGTTTCATTAAACTGTAAGACTTTGTAGAAGCTAATTGTTTTAATTTTTTTTTCTCGCTTTTGCAGTCTTTTGGAAGGTTGAAATTCATTGAATTAAACAATTCTCTAGAACTTATTGAAACCCCAAATTTCAGTGAAGTCCCAGTTCTTGAGAAATTGGATCTTGAAGATTGTATAAACTCATGTAAGATTCATCCATCAATCAGTTTTCTTAAAAGGCTTACTTGTCTTAATCTAAAAGGTTGCAAAAATATCATAAATCTTCCAAAAAAGTTTGCAATGGAGTCTCTCGAGATTCTTATTTTTTCTAGTTGCTCAAAGGTAAAAAAAATTCCAGAGTTTGGGGAAAACATGAAATGTGTATCAGAGCTTTACTTGGATAGCACTAGTATTACAAACATACCCACATCAATTGGGAATTTAACACGTCTTGCTTCATTGAGTGTAAGAGATTGCAAAAATCTTATGTCTCTTCCTAGCACTTTTTTTAATATGACGTCACTTGAAAATCTCGAACTTTCTAGATGCACAAAGCCTAGCAAACTATTAGAGAACTTGGGGACTTCTAAAAGTGTAAAGAAGCTTGATGTGAGCAGAACATCTATAAGACTTGTGCGTTCTTCCAATGCTCTATTAGAAGATCTTACAAAAAAAATTTTGGGTGGATTTAAGCCGAGAATTCCTGATCGGGTATTGACTTCTCAATCTGGATTGTGTACTTTGACTTATTTGGATCTAAGTTATTGCAATCTCAATGCAATCCCCAATGGTATTTGTTGCTTATTCTCTTTAAAACATTTAGATCTAAGTGGAAATAATTTTGGTTGCCTTCCGGAAGGCATTGCTCAACTATCCTTTCTGATATATTTGCGTGTGGAGAATTGTACGAGTCTTCGATCGTTGCAAGAGCTTCCATTAAATATTTGTTACATTAACGGATACGGTTGTACCACTTTGGAAACTATTCCAGATCTATTGCAACCAAATTCTTCAATTGAGCGAAGACTCTATCTTTCTGATTGCAGTAAACTGGTTGACAATCAAGACTTAATTGACATGTTTTTTACATTAACGGATACGGTTGTACCACTTTGGAAACTATTCCAGATCTATTGCAACCAAATTCTTCAATTGAGCGAAGACTCTATCTTTCTGATTGCAGTAAACTGGTTGACAATCAAGACTTAATTGACATGTTTTTTGCAGTGATAAAAAAACACCTTATGTTTATTCCTAATGGAAGTTCCATCAGCATTAGGGTCCCTACTGTAGATGGCAGTCCCGTCAAGGACCTACACCTTCAGGTCTCTTTCTCTCACTCTCTCTTCGTCTTCCTTGACTCGTTAAGGTCTAACAGTCGTGCCTTAAGCTCTTCTCAATATCTTATGTCTTATATGCTTAATGCGTATGACATTGTTATTCCTAGAACTGAAATTCCAGAGTAGTTTAGCCATCAAAGTATAGGGGCTGAAGTGAATATAAAAGAATCTTATTCTCAAATGTGTAATGAGTGGATGGGGATTGCTGTTTGTGCTGTATTTTTTTCTCATCACAATCGCGATTCACTTTTCTGTTGGTTGACAGCCAATGGAAAACGTATGTCTTCTGCACCAGCCATTGGCAATATTGTTGTTTTATCAGATCATATTTGGCTACTTTATTTGCTTCCTCAATTCTACCCTGAGAAAGAGAGAAAATCATTGTGGGAATGTGATGCGAATGGATTCAGTCAGATTAGCATTTATTTTGGAACTGGCCCAGACTTGGAGGTGAAGAAATGTGGGTTGCGTATGGTATACAAGAAAAACATTAAAGATCTCAACCGAGCTATGGCTCAGAGTAGAGACAACAACATCATTCCTCATAAGGGCTTGAGTAGAGACAACAACATCATTCCTCATAAGGGCTTGGATGTTCTCCCTCAAAATTTCAACAATTTGGCGGTGGTAGCAGAAGGTAACAAAGTGAAGGAAACCCATGATGATTATGATGGAGCTGGACCCAGTGGAGAAGGAATCTATAATGACCTACCACACCCACAAAGGATTGAAACACTCACAAAATTTATGGACCATGGTGACTCTGATTGTGAGGAGTACTTGGAATGTGTTGAGGAGCTCAATGATTGGCAGGAATCTAGTGAAAGTGACTTGGAAGGTTGAAGGAATGTGAAGGGTTCAAAAACTCAATCCAAACTAATTCCTAAATTTTCTCTTGATTACCTGTATGTCATTGTCTTTTTTCTTATTCCTAATTTTGTTTGTTGCTGCATTATCTTTTTTGCTTTCCTTTGGCTTATACTAAATGTTTGATTTATTTTATTCTAAATGGTATATATTGTGTTAGCTACGTTATTGGCACTTATTCCAACAACAGCATAATTGAAGATTGTTGAACTTCTCTCTTTTTTTTCTTTTTTTCAACCTTTTTTTCTCATGATTACCTGTAACTCACTGTTTTTCCTTCATAATTAAAGTTTTGTTGGTAGCAGTATTATCTTTTTTCCTTTCTTTTAGACATATATACTTAATCAATTAAAACTTCAAAATATAATTTTGCTAGCTGTGCTTTTGCTTCATTATTGGCACTTATTCCAACTCATTCATATGAGTGGAAGAACAAAGATGAATCTAGAAAATGCAAACCCAGCACTTGGCCCGCTGTGTCTTTCAGATGCAGGGTTCACAAACTGAGATGTATATAGCATTGTTCAATTGGTGTTGGAAAACGTGGTCGATAATATGCATGATAGAAGACTGGAAGTATGTGAGTTTTCCTTCAAGACCTTCAGGATTTTATTTATAAAACAAATGCAGGAGTTAAAGAAATTATTTGGAAACATAACTGTTTTGCAACATATACAATATAGAGGGGAAAAAAAGCTGAAACTTAATAGCTACTCATTAACCAATGGTACCTCCCTGTTGATCAAATAATGTGGTTAATTCTTGCGTTCTTCTGCTGAAGTTATGGTGATTCAAGCATTTTGGGCTCGAGCCACAACCACAATCAGGAGGATCACAACAGAGAGAAGCAATGATGATCTAACTTTTTCCTCCATCTGCTCCTTGTTTCCTTCTGTGGGATTGTTCCTCTTAGGAGGTTGAAATAGCTTGTTCACTAGAGACAAAAATTTCTCAATGAGCTCTATACCTGTTGCTCTTGTGGCATCCAAAATCCACATTGATATGCGTGAATTAATAGATTCATGAAAATTAATAGATGTAATATAGTACTAAGTTTGTTGGTTTGGTTGGAGTAAAATTAATAGATTCATGTGGCTTACCTTACTTTATCTTAATCTTTTTAGTTTGATTGTATCCATTCTCTGTCACAACTCATATGCTTCCCTGTATGCCTGCTTGATAGTTGATAATTAGGTTGGATTTACTTATCAAAAAAAATAATAATAATTAGGTTGGATTTAGGTTGATGGTTTGTGGTTATATGTCTGCAGAAGCCTATTTTTCAATATAAAATTCTGGATTCTGGCTGTGTGTTTTTACATGTATATGTAAGAACTATTTTTGTTGATTTGGTTGGAGTAAAACTAGTAGATTCATGTGGCTTACTATATTTTATCTTAATCCTTTAGTTTGATTGCATCCATTCTTTGTCACAATCCATATGCATACCTTATTCAGCTTTCAGTCTATGGACTAGGCTGTCCCACATAAAGCCCAGCCGTTGTCTGCTTCATAGTTCATTATTAGGTTGGATTCAGGTTAATGGTTTAAGGTTATATGTCTGCAGAAGCCTACTTTTCAGTAAGAAATTTCTGGATTCTGGTTGTGTATATATTGCTATCTCTCTGTCATCCCCATTCTAATATATTAATGTCATTGTATATTTTTTTGGGGTGTGGATTACTATGAACAGTGAATTTATAGAGAGGGAATTAGAGCAGATGACAGAACAGATCAAATCAATTATTCAGACCCTAAATGCCAACCAGGTAAATACTTTAAGTTCAATGTTCCCACTCCTTGACAAGTTTTTTCTTACAGATGCAAACAATTGATACCTACCTTACCATTTCATTTAGGGAGGAGAACTTGAGGCAGTTGATGGGATGACACCTTTAGATGTAGTTTTCCAGGATTTAAACAATCAACTAAGTTCTTTAATGTGGGTTGATGAGAAGGTTAGTATCCTATGTTGTATTAATCTATGGCAATAGCTGCACTTGGTAGTTTTGATTAGAAATTATTATGTGTAGAAATGAAAAAAAAAAAATTGCACTTATATAAAAGATTGCTAAAGAGTTGCTTTATCCTTGTTTCCTATTATTGCTGTTAAGTGTTTATGGCTTCCATTACCTGGTTCCACTAGCTAGTAATGTTTCTCTATCGTTGCCAAAGCCTTGGGCTTTAGCTCAAGTTCTAAGTAGGATGGGGGTTGGTAGGTTTTAAGCTCAAATCTTGCTAGGAAACAAGGAGGTCAATTGTTGACAAATCTCAATACTTTATTAAGGCTTTTATGAAATGTAGATTAGCTCTTTATATATAAAATTCAATTATTTACATGTACTATTTTGGAATATTTTTTGAAAAGGTTAAGATATACGCACATGTTGAATATTTACATGTAGAATATTTTTTCACATAACCCCCCTTCTTCCAAAAAGACCCTGCAAGCTGCAACATTTTTTTTTTTTTGTTCATGTTTGTAGCTCATGTTGTAAAAAACATAATTTTCCCCCGTACAATTATAGCAGTACTCTGGCAATTCTTTGCACTAGGAGTGACTGTTCTGCTTTAAATATTACTTTCCACATGAACATTTTATAATCCCCAGCAATAGTCAAACAACCCCCCCCCCCCTACCCCAAACCCCCTCCCTTTTTCCAAAAAATGAAGCAGCTCAATGGGATGGGTAAGAAGAAAATTCTGGAATTGCTGGATACAAAAAAAATATTTCACATACGTTTATAATTATTCTCAATGGAACATGTACATGTTATTTTAATAAATTGCAAGTGCACTGACCATCCTCAATGCAATCAGGCTGAAGAATTTTATTCTCGTATTCAGAAGATTGCGAGCCAAGGTTCTGCTGCATATTGCGAACTGACGGGTCCAAAGTTCTAGAAGTCCTGATATCTGGACTCGTACTGAGTCAAGATTAGTAAATGACTGCAGAGGAAAAGGTTTCATTATACCTGTGTTTTTCAGGCATTAAATGCATTTGTAGTGTCTGTTGATGTTTTTCCTTTGTAGGAATAGATGTTTTCTCTTTAATAACATTTTGAGAATCCCTAGCAGTGAAATTAGGTTGTAAATGGTGATTGTAGCCATCTGATAAATATGCTCTCGATCGAATCTACAGGTGAAAGATGTGAGTACACTAGCATCCATCCTTAAGTGGCTGGGTGCCATGGGCTCATTAGGGTGGTTTTTTTCTTTAACTTACATTATATTAATATGCTTGAAACCTTCAAGCTCAATAGATTTTAGGTCTATTGAGCTATACAATGGGACTTACCTTAATGGTTAAATGTGTACATAGAGGGCTCCTAATTTAGAGGTTTGATGGGCATGAGAAGACAATAATTTTCTAAAAGTGAATGAACAGTAGGATTAGGAAATGGTTCATAAGCAGGCTTAGAAAATATGAATGCATTTGTGTAAGTATTGATAAATAGATAGGAAAACAAGTTTGTGAATACTAAACATCCTTGAAAATAAACATGTTTTAAAACACCTTGCCATGCCTATCTTGGGTACACGTTCAAGTCCAATTTGAATATACTTTATTGTTTTTTGGTGGGTGTTTTTCAATAACTTAGTTTTGGGAGGGAGGGCCTATGAAGAAAATCAGAAGTAGAAGGCATTGAGAAGTGAATAGGTCATTCGCAACTTGCTTGGGTGTCATTGTGTGATTGGATTTCAGGACTTTCAAGTTCTGAAACAAACTTTTAAGTTTGTTTTAAGTGCAGAACTTAAAACAAACTTTTAAGTTCAGAACTTAAAACAAACTTTTAAGTTCACCAATCACAAGGTGAAACTTAATCACGTTGTAAATTTGGGTATCTCTAGAAGAAAATTATAGATTTTTCCGAGTTGGCTTTGCATTGAGCCCTACTTTTTCTTTACAAAGTGTTTACTGCTCTGTTTTGTCGTCCTACCTTTCTCCTTGGACGTTCTATTTGGTGTTTTTATAACATGCATAATTTCTTTTGGAGCACTTAAGATTTAAGAATACTATATGCATGTGAAATGAGTAGATCGTGAAAGTTGGTAGGGCCACATGATTTGGTGTCTATATGAAAAACGATACCTCATCATGTGCAGAAAGACCTCTTTTTGAAGCCTTTCTCATAGAGACTTGGTAGTGTCACGATAATTAGCCTTTTATATACTGAGGTTATGACAATATATTATTGTTTAGACCTGAGAATGGGAAAGCAATCCTTTTTAACCATGCATAAGCAACTCATTCATGTGAGTGGAAGAACAAAGATGAATCTAGAAAAAGCGAACCCAGCACTTGACTTGCTGCGTCTTTCAGATGCAGGGTTCACAACCTGAGATGTGTGTAGCATTGTTCAATTGGTGCTGGACACTGCAGGCTGAAGCTGAATTGCAAACAGATAATGTTATGGATGAAGTTAACTTGGCAAACATGGTCGAAAAATAAAATATCCATTATAGAAGACTGGAAGTATGTGAGTTTTCCTTCAAGACCTTCAGGAATTTATTTATGAAACAAATGTAGGAGTTCAAATATTTGAAAACATAACCGTTTTGCAACATATACAATACAGGGGGAAAAAATGCTGAAATTTAATAGGTACTCATCAGCTAATGGTGCCCCCCACAGCCCCACTGTTGATCAAATAATGTGGTTTATTCTTGCATTTCTCTGCTTATGCTATGGTGATTCAAGCAGCTTGGACTCGAGCCACAACCGCAATCAGGAGGATCACAACAGAGAGAAGCAATGATGATCTAATTTTTTCCTCCATCTGCTCCTTGTTTCCTTCTGTGGGATTGTTACTCTTGGGAGGTTGAAATAGCTCGTTCACTAGAGACAGAAACTTCTCAATGAGCTCTATAACTTTTGCTTTTGTGGCATCCAAAATCCACACCAATATACGTGTAGCCAAGTCTGGTTCTTCATTAGAAATGAGAGGCCTTACATAATTAACTACATGGAAAAAATGAGAATTAGTTATAGAAATGAGAAAGAAATTATAGGAATATTCATGTTATTGGTTAAGTGATCAAGTCTCACATAGGATAATACTGACTAGAGTAACAAGTGGTAATAGAATTTTGTTGGATTAAACCCTCTGGGGTAAGCTTTTGAGTTATGGTGTTGTTCCAACATGTTATCAAGCCCTCAAAAAAAGACCCTAAGATGTTACTCTCAACTTCCACAAATCCAAAATTATAATAGCAAGAAAGATTTCTATTTTATTTAAAAAAGAACAAAGAAAAAACCACTGATTGCTCTATAAAGCACTTCTAAAAACCACTGCCAAAGTCTTGAACATCACACACACTCACACACAAGTAAAATCCTAAGATCCAATGCTCCGAGTTTTGTTGAGGCCTTTCATAAGGGCTTCTTCTTACAATCATACATTGACCAAGCCTTGAACAATAATTTTCAAACTCTTAAATTTTATAGCAGCAAGGGCACAACTGTTTTGTCTCTTTTGTGGTGTCAAATAACCACAACCATGTTTCTTCCCATAGTTCTATTCCATTCACCTATTGGATGTTTTCATGCTACAAGTCTACTCCAAAGTTGTATTTTTATTAACATATATGATAACACCACCAACAACACATAATATCCAAAGGCCATTTAATGGTTGAGATAGTTGGTTCTAGATAAATGAAAATCCCATGAGAGTGAAAATCACATGCAGAGTTTCTCTAGAAATGAGAGGAGATAGGGATCAAATGGCCTGAATACTCAGGGCCTTTTATACACCCTTATACCCAATCGGAGAGTTGTAACTTTAGGAACAAACACAACCCTCTGTAGAGTCATATCCATTCACTAGAGAAACTAATTGCATTGGAAGTTATCACCACTCTACTTCTCTAGGAGACAAAGTAGGAAATTCTATATGAGGGAATGCCACCATTGTTGTGGCGTGATTACCCCCTCCAATACCAACAGAGATGCATCTAGCCATAAGACAGACAGTATTTTCCAATTGAAAGAATCACTTGGCCAAACAAATAAAAGAAAAGAATTTATTTCTTGTGCATCTATTAACACAAATCAAATATGTGATGAGAATAGTGAAAACCTGCATAGGGTGTCCATTGAAACTCTCGAACTGACTCGTTCCTCAAAATTGCATCCCAAACAGCTTTATCAGATGCTAGAGAAACCACTAGTCTCTGCATTCAAGTTAGATTCCTTAAATAGACATACATTAGCAGGAAAAGATTCCTACTGTCTTTCTAGAGAAAATAAAATAATAAAATAAAACAAAACATACCAATTTTAAGTATTTGAAACCCATTATTTGATTTATATATGGTTTTTTGAATTGGAAAAGAAATTTGCATGGACGAAATGACATTGTCCTTACAGATGAAACAAGTAAGAGTCTAAAGATAAAAATAAACGTAGATCCAAACAAAACATCAGCAAAGAAGAGGAGGGGGATGAATAGAAACAAGGCGTTTGGAACTTTGGTAAGGTACAATCACTTCTGAAGGACTCATCTTTGAGCCAATCATGTCAGAAATGCTTTTGGTAAAACAATTTTCAAATTCTAAGATTATCCAAAGGGAGAATTGGACCTTGACCAAGTTTGGAGAATTGGACCTTGACCAAGTTTAAAGAATGCTCACATTAAAGTCTAAGCCTAGAATTTACCTTAACAGTGGGATCTGTTTGCAGCATTTGAAATGCATCACAAAGCCTTCTATATCCTTGAGATAGCAATAGTCTTGGATCAAAACAATCCAATTTCTGTTCTAGCCATTTCAACTCTGACCCAGATGAGGATTTCCCAAGCATAAAGCTGTTTATGAAAACAATCTGATCAGAAAAATTGTAATCCGAGCTAAGGGTAATCTTTTTTTTTTTTTAATAGGAATGTATATTAATTGAAACAGTGTAAAAGATTTATACAAGTAATAAAAGCCAATTATCCTTACAATCACCTTGGTATTGTTTTAAAACTTATCCAAGACAAGCTAAACTTGAGAAATAGAAGTTGGTGCTAGAACATAAATGGCCTTATCAACTACTGGAATCATTCAAAGTGACATCATGGACACAAATTTTTCCAGCAGAAAATTCAATTTTTTTGGAATGTTTCTTTCTGAAGTTCTATCTTGAACAATAAACCATGGTTTTAACTTCTAATAGGAAAGTTGCCCAGATCAGTCTTAATAAAGTTACATGATACTGCTTAAGAATGGTGATATCCTAATTTGGTATATGGGACTTTGAGCACAGAACCTAATTTCACAATGTAGCAGACCTGGACAGCAGCTAAATGCTGCAGAAAAATCCGAACTGAAAGTGTATTATTAAGTAAAACTTATATATTATATGCTTCATAGCACTTCAAAAAAATTTCCAATTTGTATTACATACTAATTAAAGAATTAAGCTGAGTCATCAGTCCTGCCTATATATGAGCTCTCTGATTTTGTAAACTATTTCCAAATAAGCCAAATTAGCAACCTAAAAATTTAATTTCAATAAGAACTTAAAGTAGTCTTCCAAATTGAATCATTAGGACTAAAAAACTTTAACAAAAGGATCACCAAAATAGAGATAAGGCAGTGATATAGTTGATTTTTCTATTAAACTGGCATTAGAATTTAGATGCAGATTTTTCAATATTACAAAAATAGAAAACATACATAATCACAAAAAAGAAGCATGATTGTACTACTACTACTACTACTCACTTTTGGAGGGCATGAATTGCATTTTCAATCTCCAACTGGGATGGAACTTGTCCAAAAACAAGATTATAGAGAGACCCAGTTGCTCTTTTTTCTTCTCTTCCATCCACAGTCTCCAGTTTTCCACAAGTTTCACTGTGGCTGGAACATCTAGTAGCAGAACAAGATGTTGTAAGATTTCCAGCAAAAGTTGCTGAAACTGGAAGGTTTAGATTATTAGAAGAAGAAGAAGAAGAAGAAGAAGAAGGTGGTAGAGATGGAAGATTAGAGGAAGAAGTTTTGAACTGCATCGTAGGAAGGTCAATATGCAGTGCTCCACCTCCCATGGCTTCTCCCCTCTACTGTGTGCACTCTTTATCTTCTCTTTCCAATTTCGGTTATATCCTAGGCTAGATTGAACTGAAGTGAATGAAAAGTTGGTGGAGAGCGTGGGCACATGTGCTACTTAAGCTGTAAGTTTAAGCAGAGTGTGTATCTATTTCTTATTAGTATTACGTGTCACAGTCTCAAATCTCAAGAAAATGAGTCTTACATTACTCCATGGTGATTGCCTGATAGCTCGGACTAGTGGAGAGCATCACCGTTGGTTGGTCGTGCTAAAAATTTTAGATTTTTATATAATAATATAAAAGTTACTTTATTTATTTTATCAAATATATAATATTATATTAGTTTTATTTTAGTATTTAACGCATTAAAATAATATAAATATCACAATAAAATAATATACTCACCCCAATAAATAACAACCACATTAACAACTACATAAAATATATTATATTGCTTTACCATTTGAGTTACCGTGTGAATATCTCTTATTCTAATTGAATTTCACATTCACCAAAAACTTTGTAAATGCTTAAAAAAAAAAAGAGGGAATTCTTTTTTAACATTGCAGGGTACAGTGTAAATTTACATGATAGATACACAAAAAATAGTAAAGGCTTGTTTGGTAGAGTATTTTAAACACATGTTTTTAGTTTTTAAACAACATTACACATTTTTTCACCCATATGTATTTTAAAAAAATACAAACAACACTACTCAAACTCCTCTACCAAACGGATCTTAAATATTATACATTTTTTACAAATATGTATAATATTTGATGTGTCTACAATGTAAATTTATATTGCAAGTATGATGTATCCTGGGGAGTGAAAGTGCTTGTGATATGATGAAATTAACTTAATATTAAAAAATGCATAACTTTTGTTAGATTATTTAAAACATATGAAATTACAATATACTCTCTTCTTATGTTTTCGGTTTTCCCCCTTTTCAATATTAAATAAATCTTTTTCCCCTCTTTATTACATCAATAAATGCACTTTATCGGCAAACTTGCAAATTGAGTTCTTATATTGGGTCCCATAAGAATATGTTAAACATTAAAATCAACGTGACTAACATTTATGCAAGTACACAACCACATCATACCAACGTTTTTCTTGAGTTAATGCTTTGCCTTAATCAATTCCATTCAATTAATTCTAAAAAGAAAAAAGAAAAAAAATCCATTCAATTGAATTTGGGATTGGGATTGGCTCAAAGTTTTTAATAAATATACACCATGAATCTATTTTTGGTACCAGTCGAACTTCCTTCTCATCATATTGGCAAGCCACACTGCCACAGTCGTCTCCGGTCAATAGGAAAGTTTTTAAAACCAACAAGTAATTTATAAATTTCTATCCAAAAGAAAAGTTATAAAATCTTTTGATCTCAAATTAAAAAAGAATTAGGACCATACCTTTCCTTTGTCCAACTTCAACTCAGGGTTTAGTCATTTACTTAAAAGAGTAATATTTATAGTGAGTGAACATTATTATTACAAATAATAAGAGAAAATAAAAAGAGGTACGGAAGAAAGAAATAAGAAGAAGATAAATTATATTTTAAACAAAATAATTTATAAATTAGGGGTCATATTAACCTCTTCTTCTTCTTTTTTAAGAGAGTTGCATTCTTTAACGTCTACTCATATGATGATAACTCTTCATCATTAAATCAAGACACCAATCAGTTTTTTGTATAGGCTAAAATTGAATCTAAGATCTCTTATTCAACTATCAAAAATTCAACCCACAAGGGTCATATAAACTTAAATCTCGAACTTTCAAAAGTTTCAAATCAAGCCTATATGTTTAAAAACATGTAAGGTTGTAATTTGAAACCTTTGAAGTTAGAGCATCAGCATCAGGAAATGCTATCCCATCCCATTTTACTATCCCAAAAAGCTACTTTGTCAATGATACCATACCATTTTACAACACACCCAACATCTCAAAATTCTATTTTTTTCCATTTTATTTTAATATTCCTTTTTTTTTTTTACTATTTCTCTTTTTCTATTCATTTTCCTCTCTTTCTCCCTCAACCTCTAGCACCGGTTTCAACACACAAAGCCACACACACACACACACAAACCCATGATACACCGATCCACCTATCCAAACCCATCACCACACACACAGAGCCACACATACACACAAACACAGGTAATCACTCTTTTGAAACAAACTTTTTCATTCTTGAAAAACCACAACAAAAAAGATTAAGAATCAAGATTCATAAGTTTCATTTTCTCTCTATTCTTCCTCAACTTTCTAGGAAACCAAACAGTCCACAAAGAAAACTTTGATAAATTTTTATTTTTATTTTTATTTTTTAAAAAGTTATCTTGAGCTTGCCATCCATCACTGACCACACAAAACAGAATGCACAGTTCATCAAAACTTTCTTTTCCATCCCAATTTTCTAACCAAACAAACAATACCAAGAAGAAAATTCATATAGAAACCACACAAAGCTGAACTGAACTATGCTCTCATCCATCAAAAAGGCAAACTAAAACAACAACAAAACCTAGAGCCTTCTCATATTTTCTTTCATCTTCACACCAAACAAAAATAGAACACAATCCAAGAGTTTCAAACCCAAAATAATAAAAAGACTAATCAAACATGCAAAAGAAACCTACCACACCTCCAAAGAAACCCACCACTGATGCCTCGTCGAAATCACTATCGAAGCCATCGAAGCTCCAATTCAAACCCATCGGAGCCCTCACGCCAATCCAAACCTAGCCCACTGACCCACCGTCGTCAAAACCCACGATCTCCACCATTGTCAAAACCCACGCTGACCCTGATCTCAGCTTCTCAAAAGTACTTAATCGGATAGCCTTTCATATTTTAAACATGCAAGCATCTAACTTATCGGAGAGAAAGAGTCATCGGAGAGAGCACGGGGTCTTGGGTCTGAAGAAAGCAGAGTGCAGATGAGAAAGAGAGAAGGAAGAGAGAGAAAAGAAGAGAAATAATGAGAGAGGAGAGAGAAATTTCAGGGTTAAAAAGGGGAGAGAGAGTAGGGGTGTCAATGTTCGACCCAACCCGCGAACACAACACGAACCCGACACGGGTTTTTTCGGGTTAGGGTTGGGCCTTAATGGGTTTGGGTCATAAACGGGTCGACCCGAAAGTGACACGATAAGAAACGTGTCATAAGTAGGTCAACCCGTGTAACCCGCAATAGACAATTTGACAGGCCAATTTATTTATGTCAACTCGAAATGACCCACTTAACACAACCCATTTAACTCGTAAAACAAATAAATATTTATTTTATTTTAGATTTGTTAAATACCTTTTATATCCATCATATATTTTAAATTTAAAAAGAAAAATGAGTAATTACAAAAATTTACAAGAGATATAATTGAAAATTGAAACTTTCAGACCCTTGAACTACTAATACTTTTTTTTTTTTTGGGGGCATAGAACTTGCACAAATAAAATTGGATGAGTTTATAGAAGATGTTATGAATTTGGACATCAACAAAGAGTCTATGGATGATAATCGTGGTAATAGTCAGGATTAGTCTACTGTTTGCTCAAATTCTTTTAATAATGATACTTAGCATTTGGTGAGTTCCAAGGATATTATATTTTTGTTGAACTATGTTATTTTATTTTTGTTAAACTTTGTTATTTTGAATTTGGATTGAAGTGTATGCACTTCTTTTAGAGTGTAAAGAACTTATTTCTAAATGAATGCTACATTTTTATTGAACTATATTATTTTGAATGTAGGTTGAAGACTTGAAGTATATGCGTTGCTTTTTGGGATATGAAAAAAATTATTTTTAGATGAATGTTATATTTAATATTATGCAGGTTGAAATGGGTTGTGTTACATTCGTGTCAACCCAACACGACTTGTTTATTAAGCGTGTCAAATGGGTTAGGTCAGGTCAACCTGCCTTATTAATAGGCCGGGTTAGGGTTGAAGGATCATGACACGATTATTAAATGGGTCAGGTTAAGGTTAAATCATTTAGTCGAATACCCCTACCTCGACACGACACGAACCCGACACGCTAACCCGAATTGACACCCCTAAGAAAGAGTATTAACAAATTTTTTTTTTATCCCATTCAACTACAGTACCATCTTACATTTAAGATGGTACTGTAGCACTATGCCAACAAATTTTAACCTTTCCCAATTTTGGCCTTCTAGTTGCTGAGCATGTTTTGCCCCTGAATGTCAAATGTAACTTACATTTGGCATATGAGTCCAAATTGGAAATAGTAATAAGGTGTAAAATGTAATTTACTTTTTATTTACTAAATCAACCAAACCAAGTTTTAATTGAGTCTTAATTTGTATTGGCCCCAGGCCCCCAGCGCATGCATCAATGTTATTTTGAAAAAGGACAACTAAGATTCAATATTGATAATTAAGGATGGAATTGAATTGCCTAGCTAGGCAAAAGAGAGAGTGTGTGCTACCAGAGACTGTGAGTGATTGTGTGAAGAATCGATTCATGTATAAGCATTTTCTTTCAAAATCATAATTTTTTGCTTCTAAGTTTTGTTTGATGTGAGAGATTGTCTCACACCTATTTGTTTCTATTGGGGCCAACTCATGTAAATGAGTGGGGTCATGTTGATACCTCTCAAAATGACGGTTTAATTAATTATATTTTTCCTATAAATAGAGACTTTTACGTGGGGTTGTCACTTATTTTATTAAAAAGAAAACAAAATAAAGAAAACCACGTGATGCAATGTTCTTTATTACATGGGTTTCTTTCTCCCCTTATTCTCTTCAATCTTCTTTGCCTTTCCCACTCTCAAACATTTGGTTTATGGTTAACTACTCTCTTTTTTTTCTTTTTTCTTTTTTTCTTTTTTTTTGACAGAAGTGATAGAATATGGTTAATTACTCTCATTGGTGCTAACGCCTATCAATTTTCTCAACCCCTCTCAATCTTCCAATATTTTCAATTTCATGCCATCATCAAAGTTACATTGTTGAAATCAATGAGACCAACTAAACCTAGTTCTTACGCTTGGGTCGACATTCCCGTTGATCTTTGTGGGAATGAGTTCCTACTTCCTTTGATATCCACTTGACATATATACATCGAGTGACGGGTTTAGGTGCAACTCAACTTTAACAGATTTCTAATCACCTATACCATAATCAGCCTTTTAAAAATATATATTAAAAAAAACAAAAGGGTAATATTGTCTAATTAATAAAATAATAATAAAGTTTTAACTAACTAACTAACAACCTCAACGCGTTGAAGTTAAAGACATGATAATAATATGGAAAGTCCAAATTACAAAACCGTAAACCGCTCTACCATAAGATTTTGGTAAAAACTAAAAACTATAAAAGATGATTCAGAATGAGACAGAGAAAAAAAAAAAAAAAAACCTGTCCACTTGAGATTTGAAAATTAATTGATTTTGTAAATTTGTGAAAGCCCATTAAGGCATTAACAGGTCTCCCCTTCTCTCCCTATCATCTCATTTCCATTTTTGCTCATTCACGTTCTCCATTTCCTTATAAACACATTTTCTATCTCTCTCTTTGTGATTTTTTGTGTTGATTTGTTTGTTGAGATCAGATCACAAGATCAAATGGGTGATGGGAATGCATCACGTTACGTGAAGTTGGTCAAAGATCAAGCCCCTGCCGAAGATATCACCCCTGGAGAGCTTAACCAACCCATACAAGTTCCTCAGGTTCTCTCTCTCTCTGTCATCAATAATTTTTTTTTTTGTTGATAATTCTGATTCTTTGAATTACATATTCTTGTTTGTATGTGTGTTTGCGAAAATGGGTTTGTGTTGTTTTTTTTCTTTTTTTGTTTCTTATGCAATTCGGGTCAATGCTGCGATGTTTTTACTCTATTTTTTTGGTTTGTTAGTTATTATAACTATTAATAGTTGTTTTCACTTTTTGTTTTTGTTCTGTTTGGTTGCCGAGAAAATGGGAAGGGAAAGATTTGTTGGGGAAGCGTTGAAAAAAAAAATGTGATTCGTGTATTGTGTCTCATTTTTTGTTTCCACACTTTTCCCGCTAAATTTCTTATCTCTGTTAACCTTTTTGCGGTGGATGCTTGTATGAATGTAAGTATTAAATATATAATTTGAAGGTTTGGACATTTGAGCTATTGGCAGTTATGGGGTATTCAATTCAATGACTATGTAGAATTATCTTAGGCCCCAATTAGTTTCTTGCTTTTACCTTAACCTAAGGGGTTGCAAATTGTATTAGATATAATATATTGAACATGTGGCTGACCCTGACTAATTTGTTAAGGATTCATAACCAACCCCAAAATTTTGGGACAAAGTTTTTTTTTTTTTTTGTTGTTGTTGTTTTATAATGAACAATTTGAATAGTGAAAGCCTTTGGAATGAAAGCCATATTTTTATATGGATGAATACTTATTAGTATTATGGTTAAATGATTAAATTTACTATTTCCTATCAGCTTAAGTCTTGGAACAATCGGTAATTTATCAATACCCAATTTTCCGTAAACAAGCTTTTTTTTTATAATGGTTTTAGTGGAATTTTTTTATTCCTTTGTCTTGTTTCTCCTTTTTTTCTAATTTGTTGGCCTTTTAGATTTTAGAGAATAGATTCATTGTTGCTGTTCTCTTGTATACCTCTTGTGTGCTGGTTGTGGCCCTTGCTGCCTATTTATAAATACATTATTTAATTACATAAAAAAAAATGTGATTCCATTGCACAGATTCCAATCAGAACATGAATATCATTATTTATTCTTTTTTAATAAATGATTCTATCTCCTATTGAACAGTTAGCCATCCATAGATGTATTGAATGTGGGCAACCCCTACCCGAAAGTTACCAGCCCCCTTCTGATGAAGATTGGACAACTGGGATTTTTGGTTGTGCTGAAGATACTGAAAGTTGTAAGACTATTATCTGCTTCAATATTATGGACTTGACATTCAAATTATGATTCATTGGCCTTTTTTCGATTGGAATTCATCATAATTTGACATTTATGGTAATATGGAATTCATGATTCTTCTAATTTTTTTTTCATAAATTTTTTTGTACAAAAGTGGATTGATGGAAAGGCACTGATGAGGTGCGTGTTGCAGAATTGTGTTTGAAGCATTTAAGACACTTTTATGGAAAAAACAAATTTAGGAAAAATACACTAGGAGAAGGAAATTGAATCTTTTGTGTCATATTGAAATAATCTAATGGGAAAAAAAAAGGCCTAATAATTAAGATATGCATGTGAGTGTACTTTTGTAATTTGTGAATCTTACTTATGGATGAATTAAAACTAATATAATCTAACAAATGAGTCTGTTAACTTTACCCTGCCCTATTCAAGTCCTAGTTGATTGCATCCATCTGTTCTTTTTATTGAACTCCTATTCAAATTACAATTATTTCAGGATATGATTCTACTTCTACTATGTAAGCATTCTTTAAAAAAGGTCAAGAGAATTATTTCTTTTTAAGGTCATGCTTGGAGAAGTTGTACTTCCCCTTGCTTAAAATGGCCATGACATGAAGTGTTAGGAAATTGAAATTTCTTTTATGCAGGCAACCATTGCTTCCTCAGCAGGTTTTAAGGCTATTACTCACACAGGAAGCAGTATTTCATGATGTTAATTCTTATTGATTTAGATCTTCAATTGCTTAGATTTTAGAGCATGTAGTAAAAGAAACAGGAGGAATGTAATACCTTTCGGGTTTGTCTACCATGTTTTTTTTGTTCATGGTTGTTGATCATTCTAAAATCACTGTGGTTTTCTTGCAGGCTGGACTGGACTGTTCTGCCCATGTGTGTTGTTTGGGCGTAATATTGAGAATTTGGAGGAAATTCCTTGGAAGAATGCCTGCGTTTGTCATGGCATGTGTGTTGAAGGTGGAGTTGCACTTGCAGCTGCAACTGCTTTATTCCATGGTATTGATCCCAAGACATCATTCCTCATTTGTGAGGGCCTGTTCTTTGCATGGTGGATGTGTGGCATCTACACTGGTTTGTTTCGACAGTCATTGCAGAAGAAATATCATCTCAAGGTAATTTGATTTTCTCTCTTATTATTATTTTGAATTTAATACCTGCAAAAGCAAGATCTAGTATGGTATATCTTATAGTTTCATGCCAGGAAATGTGGTTATTATCATCAATATTAGCCCTACCTTAGTCAATGACACTAAATTCAAGTAGTGTACCAATTCCATAATCTATTATAAGCACAAAAGATAGTTTATATTCACCAATTTCAACATTTGAATGTGAGATATTCAGATTACTCTGTACATTTATGATGTGCTTCATGCGATGACTTAATCAAAAGAGTAACTTGGTCTTGGCCATGGACAGTTTTAGACAACTGAACATGACATTTTGAGCCCAAGATTTTGTTGTGAACATAACATTTGAGCCCAGATTTTGTTGTTCAAACACCTGAAGATTGTTTTTGTAAAGAAAAGCTAATGGAGCTTTCATTTTTACATAGTGTCATCTATCAATGTTATAGCATCATCCATGGATGTTTGCTGGGGATTATTTGCTGAGTCATCATGTTGCTTGCTTGCAGAACTCACCATGTGATCCCTGCCTGGTGCACTGCTGCCTGCACTGGTGTGCCATATGTCAGGAGCACAGGGAGTTGAAGAACCATCTATCCGATAATGCTGCTGTGGCCATGACCGTTACTAACCCTCCTCCAGTTCAAGAGATGAAGACTGGTGAGAATAAGGAGCCTGCATCATCTGCGTCATCTTCTGGAAACGGTGAACGTAGGGATTTGGAAATTCAGCCTTTGTAGGATATTCAATTTACTTATACAGAAGTCCAGCATTCTCTCTCTCTCTCTCTCTCTCTCTCTCTCTCTCTCTCTCATCTCTATTTGTTTTTGTGGATCAACTTGTGCCGACCTTAATGTCAAAGTGCCAAGTTTCTTTGGTGTTCGAAAAATACTATATATCAAGTAGACTGGCATCCTAAGTTAGTAACAATGTAATACCAAGATATATTTGCAAATGAATTTGAACATCAATTAATTGAGCCACAGGTTTGCAACTCTAATGAATGGGAGTTAATATGAAGTCCATGTCAACCTCTTTGACTTGTGTTTCTCTCATGGCTCTTTGTAGTTTACCGCATTGTGGGAGTTTCTGTAAATCTCTTGTGGCTTGTTTGCAAGGTTAAACCTCTCATGTCATGCCTGGCAGAGGATTACTGTTTGTGGGCTGTAGATTGCAAATAAGGAACTGTGGACACAACAATTTACAATTTGGAGGATCTATGATGGAAGTTGAAGTTGATGGAGCAGGAGGGTAATGAAATTCAGTTGAATAGTAAGGATTTGGGGGAGTTTCCAAAACACAGCACAATTTACATACTGTGCTACTGCTATCACATTGGAACCATTTTCTGCTATAGGTGTCTCAAGGTTTTTCCCATTTGTTATGTTGATGACCCCATCAGGACAATCAGAAGATAAACAAGTGCCAACCCTTTTGGTGGTACTGTGTTCTTTAGAAAAATGAGCGTGGATGTATCTTATAACACAACTAAACCACATTGGAAGAAGCGGATCCGAATTTTTTTTTTTAATTTAAAATTAATTTTTAAAGATTTAACATATTATAATCCACAAGAGTATTGGATTTCATGTTACAGATCATGATCTGATGTATATATCTGAGACAAAACTAGTCAATCCTTGAAAGAACATGTGTAGAAGTTCAAAAACAAAACTCATATCTATAATTTATACAGAGATTTGTATACAATTAGATCATAATATTCAGGAATGCCTAGGCTTTCGACGTGGTTCTAGGCTTTCAGTCACAAACTCATACCCCCGCAAGTAAATTGCTTCAAATTTGTCAATATATATATATAGATATATATAAAACAAATTTGTCAATGTGATTTAGTTGTTCTTTATAACAGCTAAGTCACATTGGAAGAAGCATCTTCACATGAAAAATAAAAATAAAATGAATTTAAAGATGTAAGAGTCAACACATTATAATCCACAAGGGAAATTAACATGAAATTAAAGATGTAACACATTATAATCCACAAGAGTATTGCCTTGGGTTTCATGTTGCAAATCTGAATCATCTGATGCACAATCCTTGTAGACAAAATTAGTCAATCAATCCTTTTGGACCAGAACATATCTAGAAATACAAATGCAAAACCCATATATATATTGATTTTTCTAGAGGGCTTTGCGTACACTTGAGGTTTTGATTTTTGATTTTGATTTTGATTTGATTTGATTTTTTTTTTCTAAGATGAAGGTAGTTGTCTTGAAATATACTAAAATAGATATTATAAATTTCTAAAACAAAAGAAAAAAATCTCTCATCTCTCTATCTCTTTGCCTATCCATCTATATTCTTAACTTTCTTTTCTTCATCTTAATTCTTGATCTTTTTCTATAAACTCAGTCATTCTTTGTAATAACTTGAAATCATTCTTTGATCACTGACTTTTATAGTAGATTCAAGATTGAAGAGGGGCAGTGTGGGCATAGTAGAGGTAACCCTTTTGGCCCTTTCTCCCTCTCTACCTTTTCGATATTTAAGATTGAAGAGTTTGCTTTTTATTCAATTTAAATATTTTAAATTATATTTTTTAATCTACTTGATTGATAGGACATCACGCTGGTCTCGCACAGCCCATAACGCTGCACAATGCACATAACTTGATAGGACAACATTGCATAATGCACACAACACTGCACAGTCTGCCTACAGATCACATCATTGCACATCCTAATCCTGCAGAAGGTCGCCACAACTTGACATATTGGTTAGGTGTAAAAAATTGGATGCATCTCTAGACTTACTGTTTTGAAGAGTGAAATTTTATGAGAGTTGTGTTTGGTTGATAAAAAAAAAAAAAAAGAGAGGAAAATTTGGTGACCATAAGGGCAAATTAGTAATTTACGCTCAGCCCACGTTTTCCCCCCTCTTTCTCTTGAGTCCACTTCCTAATTTTGTTCAAGGCCCAAAAATTCATTAAAAAGGCCCAATTCCCCCCTCAAAAACAAATGAAGTGGACCAATCCCCAAGCCCATTTTCATTGCCATTCACTGTGGCCCTATCAAAAGACTTTCCACAGTAAGCCAAGCCCGGCCTAGTTTCACTCAGACTCTCTCACATGCTAACCTGAAGAACAAGAAAACCTCGTCACTTTTTTCCTTCACATTTTATTTTAAATCCTCTTCAGTCTCTCTCGCTCTCTGCTTCGTCTTCGTTGTCTTCTTCATCAAGAAAAAAAAAGAGAGGTAAGAATGCTACAATTATCTCTACTCTCAGTGATTTTAATTTGAGCTTTCATAGTGGCTTTTTTAGGTTCTCTCTATGCTTGTTTGAGGAGAAAATATAAGAAAGAAAATTTTAGGTCTCGAATCTGAGAATTTCTTTTGTGGGTTTCGTTCTTGTGAGTTTTTAATTTCTGGGTTTGTGAAAATAAATTGATTTTTGTAAACCCACCTTATATTTTAGCTTGCATGACATTTTTTTGTTGTTGTTGTTTGTAGTATTTTTCTGGTGGTTGCTTAAGCTTTGATTTTTTATGTTGTATTATTCTGATTTGACTGATTAATTTTACAACTAAACCCCACCAATAATGGGGTCGGGTTTGTTTAACTGGTAAAGTAAAGTCTCTTGTTGTTGAATAAAAGATCTGGGTTTGAATGCCGGTGAGACCAAAAACCCAATTGGTGCATTAGTGGTTTGATGATAAAAAGGTTCAAATCTGTTGTATTTATCAATAAACTAACCCCACCAGTAGATCTTATGCTGTGTGAATTGTGTGTATTGTTTCTCAGTTTACAAAATCATGAAGCTTGATACTAGTGGTCTTGAATCAACTGCCCCGCTCTTTGGGTCATTGAGCAGTGGGATTCATGATGAGATTTCTGCTGCCCCATCTTTTGCGCTTCCTAATACTATCAATGTGAGTTCAAATGTTGTTTTGTTATTTTCTCTGATTTCTCTATTCACATGAGAGAAAAGTAGAAGTTTTATTGGCTGAATATTGACTTTTTTTTTTTTTTCTGTTTCAGTTTGATGGATTCCAGAAAGAGGCTATACAGATGGTGAAGCCAGCAAAGGGAACCACCACGCTTGCATTCATATTCAAAGAGGGTGTCATGGTTGCTGCTGATTCTCGAGCTAGCATGGGAGGCTATATCTGTATGTTATTTCTGTTCTTTCTTTTTTCCTATCTTGCATATAATTATATATGGGTTTTGGATGCTGATTTTGTACATATCAATTTCTATATAGAAACTAGACTTCTTGTTGATGATCATGCTTATATATGTAGTTACACAAACATGCTTACAGTTAGCTTGGTATTATAAATTATCCTTTGTTAGTTAACTGGAATAGCATGTATGAGTTCCTTTTCGAGATAATTGACTAATTAATGTTGCAAGTAACATTAATCTTAGTGTTCAATTGCATTGTCTAAAGTGGATGTGAAATGTCATGTTGCACTTACTCTTTCTTTCCTTATCTTATCAGCATCACAGTCTGTAAAGAAAATCATTGAAATCAATCCTTACATGCTTGGCACTATGGCTGGAGGAGCTGCTGACTGTCAGTTTTGGCACAGAAATCTGGGCATTAAGGTAATGTATTAAAATGATTATGCTGTTTTCCCCAGATTCAGAACATATTTTTTCAGGCATGTTGGCTTCAAATCATTTGAGTCAGTGAGTGTATAACGATTGTTATAAGTTAGTATCGTTAGCTTTATGCTGTCTGCTTTGTAGTGTTGATGTTATCAGGAAAAGTCCAATTTGTTAAGCGAACCTTTTTAGTATAGTGAAGTCTTATTGCTTTGTATATACATTAGGCAACTAGAAATTGGTGTAGTGGTGAGGGTTTCTACATACTGGATTATCTTGACTAACAAAAAAAGAACATTTATTTTCATCATAACACTGATTCCTTAGTTCTTTTCGAAGATGGATAATGGAAATGGTAGAAATAATAATAATAATCCCTCCCAAAAAGGAAATATAATTTGATTTGTTAAATAGTCACTTCTAATTTGACTGTTTATGCAAAGTCAGTTAGGCATTTTACTTGAATATTTAAGTGGTGGCTGATCCAATGCCCACTGAAGAGACCATAGCCTAGCCATAGAAAATAGCCTGGCATGCCCTGGTGTGAATATGTCATCACAGGCAGTGCCCATTTTTTAAGTACCTTTAAAACCCAATATTATGTGTTTTTCTTCTTTTGTCACTTCCTAATTGACACTTTTCTTGGCATTATTTAGTGCCGATTGCACGAATTGGCAAACAAGCGTAGAATTTCAGTTACAGGAGCATCAAAGCTGTTGGCAAACATTCTGTACTCTTATCGTGGAATGGGTCTGTCTGTTGGGACCATGATTGCTGGATGGGATGAGACGGTAAACACATACGACTGTGTCATGTCATGTTTTCACATTATCTTTTAATCAGACTCTTGTAATTTGTATTTTCTATATGGTTGTAGGGTCCTGGACTATATTATGTGGACAGTGAAGGAGGAAGGCTCAAAGGAACACGATTTTCAGTTGGATCTGGTTCACCCTATGCTTATGGTGTCCTGGACAATGGGTGTGTGTTCTTTCCCCAGTATTTTACATTGCCTAATGTCTTCTTGAATTTTGTTGAAGGAAACAATGATTTTGCATTTTTGACCTTATTTCGCATGAGATTGATTGGAAGTAGGTAGTATTACTTTCCTTGAAATATCAGATATTAGAGCAAAAAATTAAAACATATATTATTAAGGAAAGAAAATATAAAATAAAAGGACTGGGAAAATCCTTTCCTTTTGGACTTGAATTTTGCTATTGGGCACCCATATTTGCTGCTTCCTCCCAACTCCTCCCTGCTTTTTGCTTAGGTTTATGGATGTATGGGAGGACTGAATTGTGGGCTAAGTATTGAAATTCAAAAGAGTTCCTAGAATTTTGTAATTGCGGGCAAGAATGTAGGCACTTTGTTTTTACATATTCTGCACTCGATCAATTTATATAGCATGCAGTGTACAGGATGCCTGAGAATTGTGGTGTCAATGGGGGATGCCACTATTTAGGAACTTGGCTGAACAGGCCAGCTTCACTCATTTTGTTTATGCAAGTTTGTCAATTTGTACTTGTATGACTTCCATAATCATAGGAGCATGCTGCCTTATCCTATTTTTCCATAGTCTGTGTGCTTTGAGTCAGATTGAGCCCTGCCTTTTTCTTTCCCCCCTCTCCCCGCTCCCCTTCTTTTTCCATTAGCTTGCAGTTTGTGGCAGATTTATTTCTGAGTCAAATGTATACTTATTTGAAATTTCTGTTTTCTATGGCACTGCTTACACCAGTTACCGGTATGATATGTCAATTGAAGAAGCTGCAGAGTTGGCTAGAAGGTCTATTTATCATGCAACATTCCGTGATGGTGCCAGTGGTGGAGTTGCTAGTGGTACTCTCTTTTCTCTCTCTCTCTCTTTCTCTCTCTCTCTCTAAACACCACAAATCCATGACCACAGTATAATTTGAACTTGTTCTTTTTATCAGTTTATTATGTGGGACCTGATGGATGGAAAAAGCTCTCTGGTGATGATGTTGGAGAACTTCATTACCACTACTATCCAGTTATGCCGAGCACAGTGGAACAGGAAATGGTTGAAGTTACTGGGCCATAAAGCTCTTGCTGAACTTGGACTCTGCTATAGATGTTCTCTCCGTAGGAGATGGAGGCCTAAAATCCTTTAAGCACATGCATTTCCAGTTGGTCTTTAAAACAATTTATAGATAGACTTGTCTCTAAGGTTATATCACTTATCAGAGCCCTATGATTCATGGCTGTGTAGTTTTGTTGGGCAGACTATTGTTGCTGATTGTTCAGAAGTTTTAGTTAAATTCTATTTGGTTTTACCATATTTTAATCTCTATGTGTGTGTGCGCTTTCATGGCAATACCCAAGAAAAATCTTGCTTTAGCTGCTGCTCTAGTGGGCAATGGAAGACCTCATTTGGTTTGAGAGGTTTTAGTAACAAGAGACTTTATTTGGTTCAGTAACAGTGATATTGTAGAGTTGTACCCAATGTTTATGCTTTCATCTTTTTGGGAAGGAAGGATTGAGTATATAGTATATACCAATAAAATGAATCTTAAAGGAGATGAGGTTTACCATTGGCCACTGGTTAATTTAAGTAGCAATGTTTTAAATTCCATTTTGCACCATATGCATATTTCAGTACCAAAAAAAAAAAAATCTCTTTCCATGCTGGGATGTTTTGTGTGTTTAGCTTATTTTGGCTCGAGCATTTTTATTATTTTTTACTCCCCAAATCAAATCTGAACATGTACATGTCATTTAAAATTGGCCATTTCAAAAAATTTGATTCTTCTTTTGAACGGTTGTTATTTGTGATTTTTCCGTAGTATACAAATTTAAAAAGAAAAAAAAACATTATTATGTATTGAGTAATGACCAATGAGTGAGATGAAAAATTATTTTTTAGTTATTATATTTATTTTATGAGGCATATTTAGTTACTATTATGGTTATTTCAGTTTTATACACTCAATTTTATTTAAAACTTTGACATTTTTACAACAAATTTTAAATAGTATGCCAATTGCCAAATGCTATAAATATATTCAAAAATTTTGGCATAACATTTTTTTAAAAAAACATGCTCATAATATTAACTAGTCATAAGCTCACAATAACTCTATTACAAAATAGTTCGACTTTATCAAAAAATAGAAATTATTTTCACTTACAACATTTTAGGAGAAAAACTCTCCATCTAAAACTTTACACCATACAATAATACCCCAAAAAAAAAAAACCTCTTATCTTTTATTGAAAAAAAAAAAAAAAAACATGGATTCTTGGTTACAATCACATCCACCTAAGACATCACATTTTTTTTTTTTGGACACAACACAATATCCTTATCCCATAATATTATATTTATGCAAAAATTTCAACGAGAAATGAAAATCTCCAATTAAAAAAAAAAACTCAAACCCGTTACAATATGACCATTTGACCCGACACGCTTCAAAACCATCTCCTCCTACAATCTAAAACCCCTTAACTACCATTTGGTCCATTTCCTTCAACACACAGTCACAGTCACACAAACCCCTGGGTTTAGGGTTTTTACCTCCAAATAAAAAAAACCCCAAAACCAAAAACAACCAACCACCATGGCTCGCTTTCCAAGACCCTCCACACCTCGCTTACTCTACACTCTCTACACTTCCCCATCCAAAACCACACCGTCCCATTCCCACTCCCACTCTCACTCTCACTCCCCAGCCGCCGCGCTCCTCCTCCTCCGCCACTTCTCCTCCTCCGGGAGCTTGGCCCGCGCGGCGTCGAAGGATGAGAAGGAGCCGTGGTGGAAGGACTCCATGAATCGGCTCCGAAACATCGGGATTTCGGCCCACATCGATTCGGGTAAAACCACGTTAACCGAGCGGGTCCTTTATTATACGGGTCGGATCCATGAGATCCATGAGGTTAGAGGTAGAGATGGAGTCGGAGCTAAAATGGATTCTATGGATTTGGAGAGAGAGAAGGGGATTACTATCCAGTCCGCCGCCACTTACTGCACTTGGAAAGACTATCAGGTACTACTACTCACTACTTTCTTTTTATTTTCTGTTTGGTTCCCGAGAAAATGGTAGGAAAACTTGAACGAATCCCAAAGACAAAAAAAAACTACTACTAGTACTATATGTTTCAGCTGAGCACAAAATACGACATTACTTTTTTAAGCACTAATAACAACTTGCCACGTCAGCAACTTTTACATGAACTTGTTAGTGTCCAGTCTAGTCATTAATGGTAGATGATAAAGTGATGTCAGGAATGTGGGTCGAAATGAGAATCAATAAAAACCACCTGACAACAACTCGACTATTATGAAAAATGTTGTGTTTGTGGCCTTACTCATGGCTACGTAGTTTGTCAATTGGCCATGATGCCGCGGAATTAAAATTTAAGTTAAATTACATATTTGATTCGCAACCTTTGGTTCATTTTCCTATACTTGTAATTTTTAGTTTTTTTCAAAAAGGTCTTTATTGTTATCTAATGAATGGAAACTTTTGACATGGTATGCCACATGAGGAAGGTGACCTTAATTTCATGAATTTTATTTGTTATGTGATCATTTTCTATCTATCAGATGATGGTAAAAACCTTTTTGAAATGTTTTAAAACATAAGGATGATTTTTGAAACAAAGGTTTTAAGTGTTTTGGTTTTGAATAATTGGTATTCTTAAAACTTTAATGGTCGTTGTGAATTTAAATATATACATGGTTTGTGAAAAAAAATATATTGCTGCTTGCTTAGCTGGATTTCTGTTTGATTCCCAAGACAGTGCTAGGAAAACCAGAATGAATTTAAAAGAAACTAATACTATACTTCAGGTGTTTTTTCTTTCATTTCTTTACCTAACATGCTTGATTTTTGTACTTGCTTTGTTGCTTAATTTTCTCAATGTTGCTTCCAGCACATGGCCATTATGCTTCTTTCTTCTGTATTTTCTTACGTATTTTTTCAATAAAGTTTATTACTTATACAAAAAAAAAAGAATTCAAAGAAACTACTACTACTACTACTACTACTAGTACTAGAATTTTCAGCTGAGTGTTGAATATGCAGGCATTTTTGTATACTGATGAAAATGAAACCACTGTTAAGTGATAACTAAGATAGTCTACAGCTATTTGGTTTGTTAATTGGCCATGAAATTGAGGAGTTAAAATTTAGGTTAAAAGCACACAGTTGGTCCTCGACCTTTGCATTTTGTTTCAGAATCTTCCTTATAATTTAAATGTTTAATTTTGGTTGCTGTACTTTCAAAATTGTTCCAAAAAGTCTAAAATTCCAATGTGTCAAGCAGAGTTCATGCCATGTCATAGGCTGATAGGCTCCGCATCATCAAAGTGACCTTGGTTTCATGAATTACAGTTTTTATGTGAGCATTTTCCATCCATCAGCTGAAGATGAATATTTTAAAGTATAAGGATGATTCTAAAACAAAGGTTAAAGGTTGATGAACTGATGACCAAATTTGCAATTTAACCAAAAATTTAAGTGTTTTGGTTTTGAATGACCGATTGCTAAAAGTTTAGTGATTGTAGTGAATTTGAATATATACATGGTTCGTGAAAAAAGCTGCTGCCTGCTTTGCTGGATTTCTAATACTATCTGGAAAACTTGCTCTTGCAGGTTAACATTATTGACACCCCCGGTCACGTAGATTTCACGATCGAGGTTGAGAGGGCTTTGCGTGTTCTTGATGGTGCCATTCTTGTACTTTGTAGTGTTGGCGGTGTGCAAAGTCAGTCGATTACCGTTGATCGGCAAATGAGAAGATATGAGGTTCCAAGACTTGCATTTATTAACAAACTTGATCGGATGGGAGCAGATCCATGGAAAGTTCTCAACCAGGTGTGTTGTAGAATTATGAGACATCATAAGAAATATCTTAAATGGTTTCTGTATTGTTTTATTTACTGTTTTATCATAAGCCGAAGGTAGAATATAGTTTACATTTATTTATGTTGAAGACAAAGCAAGATTCTTGTCCATAATTTCATTGAAGAAAACAATTTAATGATATTTATTTATAAAAAAAAAATGTTTGACAGCTTGAGTACTTAGAATTAGTGAATATTGTGAATTGTAATCGTTAACAAACTATCATTTTCCTGGGTTGGCAAAACATTTTAACTTCTGCTTTGATTGCCTGATGCCTGATGCTTGATTATTTTTGTGAAAACATTATTAAGTGCATCTTACATAATTTATTTTCATTTTCTTACATGGAATACAACATTCTTAAATGAAATAAGTGTTCTTTAAAATTCTGTAACTAGGATGCTTTTGTTGTTTACTTGGAAAATTTGTCAGGTCCATTCTAGTTCTAGATGATGATAACTTTGAAATTTCAGAGCAATGATATGCTGATTATTTTGATTTCTCTTACAGGCAAGGTCTAAACTCCGGCATCACAGTGCTGCCATGCAAGTTCCAATTGGGTTGGAGGAGGATTTTAAGGGGCTTATTGACCTTGTGCAATTAAAAGCATTATATTTTCACGGCTCCAGTGGGTCTGTTTCTAAGATATGGTGTTTGTGTATATTTTTTTAATGGACATTGTGTTATGGTTCCAAATTTACCACTTCTTGTTGCATGTTGCAGTGAAAAAATAGTTGCTGAAGATATACCTGCTAATATGGAGGCCTTAGTTGCAGAAAAGAGACGGGAACTAATAGAGGCTGTTTCTGAAGTTGATGATAAACTTGCTGAAGTATTTCTCAATGATGAGCCTGTATCATCAACTGAACTTGAGGTGTGCCAGCATGCTTTCTGAAAAAAAAATTCTGTGAAACAATAATTTGAATACGCGATTCATTTTTGGCAATAGAGGTCATAAGAGTAAGAGAATAGCTGATGGAGACTGTCAGTTTATTGCCCTTACATGTTAGGGGTGGACGCTTGTGCATGATAAAATGAAAACCAACTTGTTAGGTGGTGATGACCACTTGAGCTCTTATTTTGTCTAAAAATGTAAATGTGACATCAGCTAACAAATACAAAGTTCATATTGAATTAGGAAATGGAATGTCATTCTCAGGAATTTAACATTATTCTTTGCATATTGCAATTACATTGTTAGGCACTGTTAACTTTTATAGGTTCTGTTTGTTTGAGAGAATTTTGATTTATTTTTATCTGTAGGAAGCAATTCACAGAGCAACTGTAGCGCGGAAATTTGTACCTGTATTCATGGGTAGTGCATTTAAAAACAAGGTAACCTAAGAAAATAGGCAGTATACTTTTCCCCTCTTTAACTTGTCAATTGATACCTTGTCTTCTCCCCATTAATCTCGCTGTATACACTGCCAATTTTGTAGATTTCATGGTGAGTATATATTTAATTTGTTTGTACTTAGAGATTTTTTCTTTCTATCTATAGTTGTTTGGTTAAAATAAAATAAAAATAGTTGTTCGGTTCTTATAAGAAGGTGATGCTGGTTAGATTAATACACCATGACCTGTAAACTAGCTTTTTCTTGCATGTCTTTGTGGAGACTATGCAGTCTGTGCAGGTGACAGTTGAGGTTGTTAATGCTATTATGGCAATTTGATGAATGTACTACCATTTTTCTCTTCATTTGGCCTGCTTGCGATGTTGCTTGAAATTTTCATAATTGGAGTTCTCTTCGTCATTTCATTTGCCTAGTCCTATCTTGTAATTAATTATCATCCTAAATAAAATGACACACACAATATATGCATTTCTAGGGTCCATTCAATGGTGCCTTCTATATAGTAAACAATTATTGAAACTACTTGTTTGTTCAACTGTCAGAAGTCTGTTGATTATATTCCTCATCTTTTATGTTTTCTGGATTACAGGGAGTACAACCACTTTTGGATGGTGTACTTAGTTATTTGCCTTGTCCAACTGAAGTCAGTAGCTATGCTCTTGACCAAAGTAAGAATGAAGAGAAGGTATTGGGTTGATGAAAATAAATTTTTGTCCTGAATCCTTTGTACTATCATCTCTTATCTAAAAAATCTTTTGTACGGTCATCTGTTTTATAACCTGACTGGGGAATTGATATATTTTATTCTCGTAAAGGTCACATTGTCTGGAACTCCAGATGGGCCTCTTGTGGCGTTAGCTTTTAAATTGGAGGAAGGGCGCTTTGGTCAGTTGACATATCTAAGGTATGCCTGTCTGAGAGGTGGTATATTTTCATTTTTTGATAGTCCAACTATCTTATTATTTCATTCATGTGCTGGCAATGTTAGTACTCAGACATGTAGATGAGCCATTCTGCTAACATGGTTTTGTATTTTATTTTAAATGAAGAATCTATGAAGGTGTCATTCGGAAGGGTGATTTTATACATAACATAAATACTGGAAAGAAGGTTAAGGTCAGTTCAAGATGTGTAATTTATTAGCTTGTTTGTTTCCAGTTGAAGTTGCACTTATGGGCTTGAGATCTTTTGTTTTGAGTTATTCTGTTAATTAATCCATTTAGCATCTTTCAGTGTCATTTGAAAGAAGATAATTGCAAATGTCAGCAAATTTTTGTTTCTCAAAACTTATCCTTCTATAATGTGTTCCTGCCTGAAAATATTGCAATTTGTAACCTTCTATGGTACACCATATAAAAATAATTTTTGGAAAAACTTGAATCACATTGAGTGGTGAATATGATACGCCTCCTCCCCTTGTAAGAGGAAGGTGGAAGGTGAGGTCATGGTTCAAAACCCACCAGCTGCATGTGTAACTTACCAATCAAAAATGAATTTTCAAGTTGGACATCAATTTTGGGACATCCTTTTTGGAACATCTTAAAATTGGAAAAGGGACTAACATTTTGAGACACAGGAAGTTTATGGGATAGACTGGTGTTTGCATATGGTATGATCGTTTCAGTATGTACTGCAAGGTGACCAAGCTTCTATTTTTCTCTGATTGCAATGCTCATTATTATGGTTCAATATGGTAAGATATGTTGTATGTGTGTTGTGCACTTGTGCTTTTATGAATGATATAATCTGGACAATTACATCCTTTAAATTTTGAAAAATAGTTTTATTTTATTAATGAATTTTCTGGCATGCCCATTGTATCATGCTATCAGCGCTCTGATACTGATTGAATTTCTAAATAAAATTTAATAGTTATGGATATATTATCTTCCTGGTACAGATTCCTCGCTTGGTTCGGATGCATTCTGATGAGATGGAGGTTAGTTTTGCTTTGACATTCATCTTAGTAATTAATTCTAATGATATGATTGGGATTTTTTTATACATGAAATCAAATTTTGCGAACCAACTATCTCTACAATGTCTTCTGCCTGTCCCCATGCTGTGGCTTAGGTGGTAAAGGGGTAGGGGTGAAGTTGGGGTAGGTTGCACTGTAATCTTTCAGAACAAAAGAATATTTGTGTTAGATTAATAGATTGGGCTTTCAAGTCATATGTTTTCTACTCTCAACTAGTTTACTCTTTTTCTTTTCCTTGGGTTTTTGTTGTTGATTTTCTTTTTTATATCTACAGGATATTCAACAGGCACATGCTGGGCAAATAGTTGCTGTATTTGGTGTGGATTGTGCATCAGGTCCCACTTATCCCTTTGCATATGTGTACACAATAATTTATGTTTCTGTGTTGTTTTCCATAGTTGTCTGAATAGAATGGGGGTCAGAGTGAGGACTGAGGAGCTAGTGCAAGTTGAAGTTTCTAAAAGTGAGAGGAAAATATCAAAATGGACATTCAAGCCCATGACCTCTAAGTAAAATGGCATTCCCTATAGTTTGCAACAGAGATGTCTAGGGTTCGAGTCTCCCTTCCCCAACTTGAAATGTATGAAAATAATAATGGTATTCAGAATGGTTATAATTACTTAGACTGCTAATATTTGAGATGAGGCATGAGGCTTTAAAACCTGATGATTATGACATTTTTTTTCTAGTTGCTTTTTTCTTTTGCTTTTCTAATTTTTCTCAACTTATGCATTTTTTGTGTGATCAGGAGATACATTCACTGATGGGTCTGTTAAATACACAATGACTTCTATGAATGTCCCTGAGCCAGTAATGTCTTTAGCTGTTCAACCAGTTTCAAAAGATTCAGGAGGACAAGTGAGTGGTTTGTTTAAGTGTGCGTATATGCGTGCATATTGTATTTGTTGGTGTCCAGTGTTACATGACAATCTTCTTGTTTTCTTTTTTGATAGTTTTCAAAGGCTTTGAATCGTTTTCAGAGAGAGGACCCTACTTTCCGAGTTGGGCTGGATGCTGAGAGTGGGCAGGTCTGAGTTGTTAATATGGTATCTCATATTTTTTACCTGTATAATTATTAAGGTCACAAAGAATTTATATTGTGCATTACAATGTCGATTTATTTTTATCCTGAGTAGACAATTATTTCTGGAATGGGAGAGCTGCATTTGGACATATATGTTGAACGCATTCGGAGAGAGTATAAGGTGCCTATCCTTTCTGTCTCTGTTTATATATTAAATTAGGATTTTTGATATTGTTTCTCAGAGGAAGTCTGCAGCCTTGCATCATGTTTTTATTCTTTGTTTGCTAGGTTGATGCTACTGTTGGTAAGCCTCGTGTAAACTTCAGAGAAACTGTAACTCAACGTGCTGAATTTGATTATTTACATAAGAAACAAACTGGTGGACAAGGTCAATATGGCCGAGTATGCGGGTGAGAAAAAATGTTTAAGATTTGTGCCTATACTTAAGGCACTTGGTGAATTTCATTTCTTTTTATCTGTCATAATCATATCATCTTTGGTGAACTTTGTATAAGTTTCTATGTAGATTGTTATATTTGGTTCTCCATTGGGAAAAACTAGATTTTGGTTAAGTTGCTTATAACTATGACTCGGTGCAGAAACCTTAGCTATTACTTAGTCCTAAAAATTTTTCTTTGCTTGATTAGTAATGTGGGACTATATATCTTTCAAGATGAATATCTTAGGACTTTATATATTTACACTATACTGGTTGGAAAATAGTATTGGCAAGTTTATCTGCTTTTCAATTTGTTTTCTTCTGCGTAAAAGAAATTAACAGTTTTTATATATCAAAATTGTTAAATCACAGTTGTGTGTTGCCCAAGTGCTCAAGGACATTTCAAAAGTTTTAGATTATTGCTGTCTTCTGTGATATTTTGCATTTAATTTCATAATTTGATATCAAGGGAAGATTTTGTAGACCTGTCTTAGCTTCTGTCTTCCATCATAATTGTTGGCCTTTCTCCCTGAGTACACCACCGCTGTACTTAGTGGGGGTTTTTTTTTTTTTTTTTTTGTGTAATAAAATTTTCGTTACTTGTCAAAAAAAAAAAAAAAAATTGTTGGCCAACTTATGCTTGTATTATATGGAACTCTCAGAGCACATTGTTATTTAAGGATGCTAGGTACGTGACTAAAGGTTGATGGTAAACTTACAAGTTTGACATGGATACGGTACAGATTACACAAGGGATTTGCCTTCTGTTAAAATGAATTTTCTTTCATAATCTTTAAAAACAATATAAGATATGTTTAAATGATTCTGGAGACAGCATGACAGGGGTATAGTTCTCTGTTATTTGTGGGCCTACCTAGTGCTTGATGCTTCAGAATATGTCTGATCCATTAAAAGAGGAACAGATTGTTATAGTGCTGGAGGTTTTCTAGATACTTCCCTTATTTGTTCCTTTTTCATGTTGATCTAGTTGAGTGCATATGTTAGACATGGTGTATTATATCAACTTCTATTGATCCCAAGGTATAAATAGAACAAAGGGGCTTATTTGATCTTAGTGTGTTACCATAATCTCTGCCGGATGCATTTGTCATTACCAAAAAGAATCTCTAAATATATTTATTGTAACAACAAACAACACTTTTTAATGTATAATTAGTTAAAATATCAATACCAGGTGTGCTACATATGGCATGATTTGTGTTGCATGCGAATTGGGTGTTGATTAGGTGCCCATGTTAGTGCCTGGGTAAACCTATTGAGTAGAGTGGGCTATGACTTTGGCTCTTTACAATTTTACAATGCCAATAATATCATATTAATTATAAATATTGATTCAGCGGCAAGTAAGGAATGGTTCTATTAATAGCTTGCTTTTCCCCACGGTTTAGTTATGTATTAGCTTTTATTTTGTATACTGCAGATATATCGAACCACTTCCTCAAGGGTCATCAACTAAGTTTGAATTTGATAACATGATTGTTGGGCAAGCTATACCATCAAACTTTATCCCGGCAATTGAGAAAGGTTTTAAAGAAGCAGCGAATTCGTGAGTAGCATCATGTTATTATAATATTGCATGAGTTTTTCAAAGTATTATGGTCATCTTAGCTTTTTATTTTTTTTAGAAAGTATTATGATCTTATATCATACCATGGCCTAGTTTCATTGTGAATATGAATTGGTATAATATTTGTTCTTGCATTTACAGGGGTTCACTAATTGGACATCCAGTCGAACATCTTCGTGTTGTTTTAACAGATGGTGCTTCCCATTCTGTGGATTCCAGTGAACTTGCATTCAAGTTAGCTGCAATATATGCATTTAGACAGGTTATTCTCAAATCCCGTGTTCAGGGTGTAATTCCCTGTAAAATGGATTTAAATTGTCTCTTGGCAATTTGGGCTATTCTTAGCCTTTTAATTATAGTATAACCTAATTACTAGGCTTTCTTTTACTTCCATGCATTTATATTTCAATTTTTTGAAACAGTGCTATACAGCTGCCAGACCGGTAATTTTGGAGCCTGTCATGACGGTGGAGTTGAAAGTTCCAACTGAATTTCAGGGCACTGTTGCTGGTGATATCAACAAGTGAGTTTTTTTTTGTTTTAACCAGAATATCATAAAGATTTTCTTATGCTTTTTTCTGATTATTCTGTGCATTTATCACATGATAGGAGAAAAGGTGTTATTGTCGGAAATGACCAGGATGGAGATGATTCTGTGATTACTGCCCATGTAAGCTTTTTTCTTTTTCTTTTTATATATATATATATATATAAAAAACTTATGTATGCATATTTGTGCATGACTTGCATTTTTAAAAAAAAATTACTGGCAGAGTTTTGTTTAATCACTATATATATATAAAACTTATGTATGCATATTTGTGCATGACTTGCATTTTTTTCAAGAAATTACTGGCAGAGTTTTGTTTAATCACTGCAATACCTCAATGCTTGGGTTTCTTCTTCTTTTTATTTTTTTTACAAGTAAGAAAAATTGTATTAAAAGAAGACTACTACTTCATTAAAGAAATGAAGTAGCCAGAAAAAATTTGTACAAGTGACAGAAAAGAAAAAAAAAAATGTACAAGAAGAGAGGGAATATCAAGATTCCTTGGAATATCTAGATTTTGATATTGATATTTTATTTTTTGGTTTTTATAAAAAAATAGTGAATTCTTTGGAAAAAAAGGGGCAAACCTCTGGTGCACAGGGGTATACATTACATATTCAACCAAATAAACAAGGATCTAAGAAATTGGATTTTTTATTGAAGCAATTAAGCCTCTATATTATCGAACATCCTAGAATTGCACTCATCCAAGAACACCACACCAAACATATTAGGATAGAATTCCATACAACAGAACTATGATGAACCTTAAAGCTCCATCTCCATCATGCTAACAAATCATTCAGTGAGTTTAGCATGAACCAAGAGACTCCAAATAGAGCAGAAACGAGAGACCAAAGCTCCATAGAAATAGTGCAATGCAGAAAGAGTTGATTGATTGACTCCCCAGCCCCTTTGCACACAACACTAATTAGCAATGATATTCTTGCACTTGCGAAGATTTTTTCCATGAGCCACAGTCCAAGCAAAAAAAAAAACTACCTCCTAAGGAACCTTGGTCCTCAAAATTGCATGCCATGAAAATCTGTTCTTGTTTCCTGTTGAATATCAAAAAATTTGTCTTAAATGAATAGAGGAAATAGTTTCTGTGATTGGTTTTTTGATTTCAAAATAAACAATAATGTCTTGGCCTGTTCTCAGACATCTGGTCTGTCTTTCTCTGTAGCATATGGATGTTATATACCGTGCTTTATAAGTCTGGCATCAAGTAATCATGTCTTCCACTGATCAAATTTTTAAAAAAAAAAATGTAATAATGTAATTCCAGTTACTTTCCAGCTATCTTTTCGCTAAAAGTTCTGCACTAACTTCGTTCGTGACATTTTTATGAATTCCTATGAGTCAACTACATAAATTTATTCTTCTGCTATGTTTCTAATTCCTATCTTACATCCTATGAACTGTAATCAATGTTTAATTTTTGCATGGAATGGTAGCATCTGATCCGTCCACAAAACCTATCATTTCCTACTAACATCCATATTGATGTCTAAAGCTAATGATTTGATTTTAGAGCAATGAGAACTTTGCTAATATGCTGATTTATTTGAGGAATTTCCAAATTCAAAACATTGGATTGTTATGCTAGCAAAAAACTAGAGCAAATCAGTCTGCCATCATGCCAAATTGTCAATGTTTATTACGCTGTTGAATTCTTTGGTTTCAGTAGTCATATGTTTCTCAGAACTCCTTATCAAAAAATAAAAAATGTTTCTCAGAAGTCATTTTCTTGTCTTCCCAGGTCCCTCTGAACAACATGTTTGGGTACTCAACTTCTCTTCGTTCAATGACACAGGTAAAGCAGAACACTGTATTGTAAATGAAAATTTTTACTTTACTTGTTTCCCAGTTAAATTGTCTAGAATTGTCTTGTTGACCTCTTTGTCCCTATCCGTGCAGGGAAAGGGTGAATTTACAATGGAATACAAAGAGCATTCAGCTGTTTCTAATGATGTTCAGACGCAATTAGTTAATACTTACAAGGGCACAAAACCAGCTGAGTAGTTGGGAATTTCAATTGAAGCATTTGCCCTTATATTAATTGATAGGCTAAATTTGTCTTGTTATAGTGATTTTTTAATTTTTTTAATCAACTTTACAAGGTTATTGTGATAAATTTGATCCTGTGGAGATCAATAAATTTTGAAAAGCAGAAATAAATTTAGGTGCCCATTTTTTGTTTGATCCTGTGTAATACACTAATAATACTACTCGACTTTCTAGTCGGACAAGCATGTATCATAATTCTTGACAGTGTATTGTTTCATAATCTAATATTTATCTTCATAGAGAGCAATACAATGTTTGTCCTGACTTTCTTGATGTTTGTTCCTTCATTTATACACATCAATCACCACAGATCTAGGCCTGTGCCATGCATGTATTTTCACATACATGAAAAGCTATAAATTCTGATTTTATTGGAATTCTACTTACAGGATAGCATGTATATTTTATAGTGAAGCTGCTTCTGTTTGTCAATTTGTTTTTAGAATCATGCTGATTTGGGGATTTTTGTTTTTTTGTTTTTGTTTTTGGGTATGTACTACTTTGGACTATTCCGAAGTGTGTGGGTTATTTGTGGTGTGCGCTAAGAAAAGATATCAATATTTGAGTTGTATTTTCTCCATGGAAGTGATGCCTGCATGGTCAAATGACCCAATTTATATTTCCTTTGTTTCTCAAAATTGTGCGTTTTCTTCAGCATTTATGTGCATATTGGAGCCTTATTGCCCAAGGTCCTAAACAACTCCCTTTTTTAGTGCTTCATAGCTGCCATTATTTTTGTAAAAATTCTTACAGATGACTGTACATAACAATATCCGTGAAGAGGTAAAGTATTTGGTCATGTAATAGTGGCAGATGACTACTAGTAAAATTGGATTAAATTCTTAATGCTTATAGGAGAGTGCATCTAACCACCGAGCCAATTCAACCCAACCCTACACGTGAGATTTGTTTTTGTTTTCATGGGTTGATAAGTTGGGTTGAGTTTGACTTGTTTGAGTTAATAACTTTTTCAACTCATCTAAACCAAACCCAGTAAATTAGTATTAAACACCCCCCCCCTCCCCCCAAAAAAAAATAGTCCAATAAAATTAACCCAATTAGTGGCTAAATTATTAAACCCAATTAATTATTATTATAATTCACATCATATACCTAATTATATTTCGATTTTTTAGTTTGATTTATTTTGGTATTTTGAGAATTAGTTTTGATATATTTGGAATATAATTTAGGTCTATTATGTGAATTATCATAATTTATAGGAAAAAAAGAAATTCTTAAGTAGTTTTAATAAAAGTTCAAATTTTTTATAAGATATGAAACATGTAAGCATAAGTGTACAACCCCACTAATCCAACCTAAATCATGTAGGTTTGGTTGGGTTGGTTTCTACATGTCCAATGAGTTGGGTTAGATTGAGAATTTATCAACTTGACATTGGGTTAAAAAAACTCTCCAACTTGACCCATACACACTCTCTTGTTATAACTTATTCAATCAAGGAATCCTTTTGGATCGACTTCTTTTCTATTTGTAAGGCCGACATGGGCATGATTCGAGCACAACTTGAAAGTAAAGAAACGAGACACCAATCTACTAACCGCAGGAAGGTTGATGGTTATCTTTTTGAGTAACTTAGGGAAGAATCCACCCAAGCAGCATAAAAATTTTATTATTGAAAAAGAAAAATGTTACCAAATGTTCTGTTCTCCAGTTTAAGAAGCTAAATTTTTTAGTAACAAGCAGCTCTGCACTATACAGTACTTTTGGTCATTCGGTTTCTGATATTACTTCCCCACCAAACTTGACATTCTCCTCACATGTTTTCCAACGAAATATGTAAAATTTCACAGCGGATTCTTCGATGATTCATGGACATGCATATGAAATATGTGGGGGTAAGACTTCTGTGTAATGTACTAGAGCACTGGATGAGATAACTCATAACGAAAAGAATGGCATTCTTATATAGTAAAAGAGAGATGCAAGAATACAAGAACTATGGAATTTGGTACACAGGTGTCCTTGGTGTCATGGTGGACAATACATGTAAAAGAAATTAGATACATGAATTATTACATCAGGTGTCCCAACAAAGTAATTTTTATTTTTTGTTCATGTGACATGAACTCTGGAAATGAATTAATAAAATTCTCAGGAAAGAAACTGATTTTTTTTTTTTGTTCTTTGACTGGCAATATCCTGAACTCAGGCTTCAAGTCCTGGCAGCTAAGAGGGCCATGCCACTTGAGTTCAATCTGAATAATAAAGAAAGATAAGCAAAACAAATTCAATTTGTGTTACACATTTACAAATTGAAATCCCATATTTCTTGTGTCTTTTATTATATTAAAAAACTATATACTACTTTAGCCACTGACTTTGGCGCTAACCAAACAGCAGGACTGAATTTTTTTTATTTTTTTTTATTTTTCAATTGCCCCGTCCCTAGTAATCCACTATTACTTCAAGAAATGTTCAACACTGCGGAATTCAATCTAGTCCCTGTTCAATGAGGTACATTCTTCCGTCACAAAAAAGATCCATGACAACAAACCCAAAATTACCAGTCTTAAAGCTATAAACATACTCTGATTAGAGTTTCTTGTGTAATTGTGATGTTCTTTGTAGGCCACATCCACTAGTCCAAACAAAATCTATAACTTTATTTATTTCTATTACTTTTCTTTCATTCCAAGGTCAACAATAAGCTACAAAATAATGGGTTAGTTCTCCCCTTTGTATTGATAATTGCCAATGATGAAAGGCTACAATCCAGGCAGATTCATCCAAAATACCTTTGGCTTCTTCCATTAATTAAGCAAAACTGTTGCAATTTGATTAACTATGTGAATGCTTCTCGCAGTTCTGTGGGTAGCTCCAGATCAGGCTCAGATTTGCTGAGTGGTGAAAAATAGTGCTCTACCATGTCTTTGGACACTTGTTCCAAGCTCGGAGGATTCCACTGCAAATAAAACATGACAATTCAACAATTTAAATGTAATCGATGGACAATTATCTACTAATAATAAAAGTAGATTAGCAAATATTGCCATCGACAAATCTGATTATCAATGATAAAACCCCAGTCTTCCACAGTACCTTCTCCTCTTACAACAACTTGCTTTGTTTTTTTTTTAAAAAGAATTTTAGATTGGATTCTTAAATGCAATATTTGCAATATTGCTACCCCACTTGTCCAAAAGGCTGATAACATAAGCTGATGATACCTTTGGTGCCAGGTCCTTGTCTACCATTCGTGCCCGAACACCCTTTAGAAAAAATACAGAAAAAAAGTAAGTAAATAGGATCATGAGGGTTTGTTTGATTAAGAAGATAATCAGGAGAATGCATACCTCACAAAAATCTCTGGAAACCTGATTAGATATCCCTTGCAGTGACATTCGGTACTCACGTATCAAGCACTGATCAAGGGTCTGAAATCTACCTTCTCGTATCTGAGCCAGTATGGTGGTTAGGTCATAATAAAATAGTTTCTTAAAGGGGAAGGAGGAGGGGACAAGGGAAAAAAGGCCCAGTTCTGAGTATCAGGGACTCACAGATTTCAAAGAAACCTTCAAGCCTAATGGTGAAGCTTCCTTAAGTCTCCTTAGGGTGGAAATGCACCATGCATCATTTGTTTTACTTGTCTCACTCTCCTGAGAGAATAATTTAAAAATGCAATCACAACTCACAAGGTTCATCCAGAAAAGTATAGGGAGTAACAATTTAGAGAAATTCCCACATATTTTGTTTCATTTTATTAACATAAAGATGGTAATACTAGTATGCAACAATTACAACTCATACAGTCCAACCTTCAGGTTAGTACTTAAGAGACTCAACACACTACATATAGGTATGGTCCAAAAAGTCAAAAGGAAGAAGTAACCAATTCAAGACACACTTCCATTATTTGTATTTTTTTCTTTCTTTATTTATTTTTACACATGCTTTGGGTTGGTCTTGAACCCCTGACCTTAGCCTCCATCCCATTCTTAAGTTAAGAAGTGTCATTTGAGCAAGGGCTCATTAGCAATTCCATTATCTGTATATAAAATGTATCCCTACAAAATTACCTTCCAATCAACTGTGAGGTAGCTAAAGACATTCATCATAATTCTGTTAAGTTGTATTTTTTAAATTCAATAAAATGATTTTGGCTATATGGCTGCTTCAGTCATTCTATGACAGGAACCATCTACAGGGTACTCAGATTGACTAATTGAAAAGTGTCTCTTTGATGAAGCAAAAAGTTTTTAAAATGATACAGTTCTCCAAGTAAGAGTTGGTATAGATATTTTTTCATTTAATTTTCCTTTTCTCCAGCAATATGGTTTCTCATGCCTAAGATTTTCTGTTTTTTTTTGGTACCATCAATTTTAAAAATAACAGAAAGAAATTTGAGTATGAAATCAGACATGTTGAACATTTTGTTCCATACAAAGTATCATGGAAATCTGTTATATTGTAATGGGTTAATACTTAATAGTTCTAATATAAAAAGAAATATGCAAATCAACATGTTCTTACCAAGGCATCGATAATTTCTTCAACTGTGTCATGGCCGAAACATTTATCAAGTATTTCAATCCTAGACAAAATTGCATAATAAATAGATCAGCATTTTATATCTGCTACGTAAATACTCACACACCTGAGGGTATAATAGACATACCTGTGAAGTACACTTATATTATCTAGATAGACAAGGTCACTATATTTTTCTAAAGAAGTTTCAATGACAGAAGGATCATCAGTATCCAATTTCCCAAGTTGTTCTTCAATTAATGCAAGCTTCTGTGGAAAAAAAGGAGGCAATACTATCTTATATAAACAACAAAGATGATTAAAACAAAGAAAGGGTCCAACAATCTTAACTGAGCTATGAGCATAGTGTGTAGCAAGCCCACAAGAAATCATTTCTGCTCCATTAAGTTTTTGTCCTGTGAGACCCAAGTACTCCCCTGCAAAAAAGAAAAGATACAAACTATGTAAGAATTTAATTGAGAAGCAAATACAGGTGTCATCAATGATTCATCCTACTAATTGGTTTCTCATTTATCAAGACCTAATTACATTGTCAACATTGCTTGATATGTAGAAAGGGTCAAGTTAACCCCAGAAGTTGCTCGGAAAACAACATTGAATAAAGTCACCCAGCTATCCAAAGTAAACTTTAGCATTAGAATATTTGTCATTGCAGCATCTACTTTCAGTATAATGGTCACAGAGGAAGTGACATCTTACGGTGCAATGAAACCAAATGCAGCTCCCCATATGTCAACTACCAAGAGCCATAACAATGCCTCAACACAAATTTTAGACTCCAGAAATTTTAAAGCAATTTGCTAGAGCTTGTTATCCAACATCCACACAACAAATTAATGACAGGAGTCCCAATGCAATTTGTATAAAGAACATTGCTGAACAACTGCCACTGTGTGATTCTAGAGATGAGGAGCATACTTCAAAATAAAAATATTTTGCAGAGGCACTTCTTTCCCACATTCACTCCATTCCTATGTGAAAACTGAGTGATTTGATTTTAGAGGTCTTTTAAAAATTTCCTGTTCATAAATCCCTTAAAATTTCTTCCAATGCAAAATTACAAGAAAATCATAACAGATTGAGATAAATTCACATTAGGGTAGAATGTTCATCGCAAAAACAATACTTTACATGATGTTTTTATCAGACTTACGCTAGAACCAGAAATAGTCCAAATCAACAAAACCATGTGCAAGAAATACAAAGAAAAACTACAATCCACTACATGCATACCCAGGTGACCAGGTAGATGTGAGAGGAAAAATGACGCGCCAGCATCAGGGTGGAAACCAATTAGAGTTTCAGGAGTAGCAAAAACCTGTGAATTGTCAGAATAAATTATTTTTGAACCTGTCTGAGCATGATGTATAGCAAATAAGGAATCTGAAACAAATAAGATATTCAACACTATTTTCCCCATCACATAAATATGCAAAAAGAATCAAAATATAGTTTTCATTCCTAGATTGTGATACCCTAGATTACATAGATTGGATAAGTGTGTGTAGTGTGGACAAGTGCTAAGTCCCACATCAGGTGTTTTCTAGGTTGAACTGGGCTATATATTGATTAGGAAGAACCTCAATTGTAACTCGACTAGTCCTTTTGGACTACATATTGATTCGATACAAATGGTATTAGAGTCAACAAAGTCAACGTGGGACTTGACAAGAACATTAGGAATTGAGTGGAAAGATTGTGATACTCCAATTTATGTTGATTGGATAAATATGTGTTTGTGTAGAGATGTGTTAAGTCATACATCGGGTGTTAACAAACTTGGGCTATATCAGAGATCACAAGCAACCCCAATAGTAACTTGACTAATCCTTTTAGGGTATAGCGTAGATGTGGCTAGTGCTTCCTTGCGTCATGACAATATGCATATGCTAATGAAAGTAGAGGATCATACTCCTCAATTATCTAATAAAATCGAGCATTATATTTCCTGTAATGAAATTAAATAATTAGTCTAATTTAGGGGGTGCAAAATAATTAAAAAATTTCTTCCACAAAAGAAAGTTAGTAAGGAAAAAAAAAAATTGAAACAATCATCAAAACCAACAGCTAGATAAGAGAAGAAAAGGACAAAAGTACAAGCAAAGTTGCTACATACAGTTTTATCAGTTGCTACCCTAAACATCCCAGGGATTGAAACTCCAGCCCCACCACCCATCGTAATGCCATTCAAAAGAGCCACCTGCATGGAGATTATTATTGTACTACCATGAATATACTGGGTTCTGACTAATGTAGTTATAATAAACAGAAAGTTAATGTCCAATATTCTACCATAGGGACTTGGAGCTAATAAAAATCCCCCCACATTAAAGGGGAAAAAATGATAATAAAAAAAGAAACAGATCTGAGACTTTTGATTAGATACCATAGTTCCCTAAACCAGAACCCAGTGACTAATTTAACATAAGTACAGAAGGGGGAAAAGACCTCAAAAATAAGAGGAATGTCAAAATACAGTGGTAAGAATGTAAAGAAATTTGTTCAGTCTAGAATAGGAGCCAAAGATCAATATACTATCAAAACCAAGTATCTTTTGATAATTTGATAGTTGAGGGAGGGGGAAATTGAACCTTGGACGTCTTAGTTGGAAACACTAGGAGGCGTTAGTTGAGTCACAAGACTCTTAGCCATAACAAAACCAAGTATTTCAAAGAAAACTCTCCATAAATGACCATATCAAAGCTATATTGATGGTAATATAACACTCCAAACTGAAGTGCCCCCAATATATTAATCACTATGCTTAAAAAAAGAAAGAAAGAAAAGTAAAACTTACATGTGGCTTCAAATATGTACCTAAAATGTATATGTAAGTATATAACGTTCTAAAAAATTCCTTACAATCTTCCATTTTCCCTGCATAAATTTAACCAATGGTTAAAGGATGATTCTAGTGAAGAAACAAGCACCAACTCCGTAACAAAGATTAGCAACTTAAAGATTTGTGAAGTACTTAAGAATAAAGTTTACTTTAGCTTTATCAATAACTGCCAATCACAAAACACTCTGGATGCACCTCCATACTTTATTGATCCCACTCTTATACCAAAAATGCAAAGATCAATCCAAGGTAGTGTAAAAAAAAAAAAAAAGCCTGAGATCCATGTATCTACGTGTCATTTAATACTAATATTGTCACCTCATTTCTAATTTTCAATTTAATAAATCTATATTTACTAATACGCTATCTTAATCTTCTTGCTTATCCTTTTTTTTATGATTCGATAGATGGGGAGGGGAGATTTGAGCCCTGCATGTCTTTGTTGGAAACACCAAGAAGTGCCAACCAGTTGAATTACAAAACTCTTGGCTATCTTACTCTTGCTTATCCTAACCTTAAACTTCCTCCCAAACAAAGCAACAATCAAATTTGGCATCTTTGTTGGGGCATAGAAGATCCCATTACTACTAAATATTCTCTATAGTTCCATCTTAGGTGTACTGCTAAGTGCTATAACAGCATCCTACAATCCCATCTCATCTCCCTCTAATTAATGCTAGCTAGCCTAGCTTTCTCTAAATCATATACAATGAAGAAAAATAATAATTTCGCAATAATAATTAACTTTTAAGTAAAAGATTTTTTCCAGCTAAATCTTAAAAGCAGAAGGAAGATGAGTCTATTACCAGCGTTTATCATATGATAAAGTGACACAATATCTCCGCCAGCACAAAATGCCCTGCCACTGCCCTTCAGAAAATGCAAAACAATGTTCAAGTTTTTAACTAGTTCTTGAGCAAAAAATAACCCCAACTAAACTTTATTTTTCCCACTAGAAATATTACATGTAAATAAATCCAATATCTGATAACAGCATAGATGTTTTTTTTACCTTCATTGCCACAAAACCAATATCTGGATTATTTTCCCAAGATGTATACAACTTTTGCAATCTAGCCCCCTAGAAACCAAAGACAACTCATTAAAAGACAGATAAATGTTTCTAGTCGGTAATACAGAACAACACAAACCCATATAACAAAATCAAAGAATATAAATTTTAGCCACTAGGGAGAAAAACAATAAGTCTACTTGCGCAATAAAGTCCACAACTTTATCCACAACAGTTGAGTTTGCAAGTTGTTATGTACAAATCATAATTTGCCACCTCAACAAGTTGTGAATTTAGTTGTGTCTCTAGCTTTAGTCAGAGCAAACTCTAACCATATAACTATACATAATAATAGTTGTCAATTTAAACACCATAAAAACAATAACCCAAGTAACGTTTTCAATTGAACCAAATGGAGGGTATATAACAACACAGATACAGAATATTGCACAATTGGAGTCAACCCAATTACACATAATGGTTCTCAACCAAACACCATAAAAACAAAGACCCAGAAAACAAATCTTTCAACTGAACCAATCTTACAAATTGGGTACCAACCCAATAGCCAAAAACACAAACCCACACACAGAGTATCTAGTAAAAGACACACACCATTGCAGTACTAAGACAATTGAGCACGGATGGCCTGTTCAGAATTGCTGTTCTAGACCAGGCTTTGCCCTCAACCAATACCTGCACAGAGAGACAGAGAGACAGAGAAAGAGAGTTAGTGTGTGGGGGTTAAAGAAAGAGAATAGACAAAAGGGTATCCTTGAATTGGGAAACTGACTTGGTTGTCAACTTCATCGGTAATAGCAGTGTCCGGAAGAGAACAGAGATTCCTTGTGTGGTATTGGTTGAGGAAACGAAGACTGTGAATGTGAAGATTGTTGCGCCTCTGCAACAAGGCTGCCTTAAACCTCTGCATCATTTAGCTCACCCACTCTTTCAAATTCTGCTCCAACACAACACAACACAACCCAAGCTCTCTACTCTCTTGTGATAAATTGATAATAAACAATTCTGAGGAAAAAAAAAAATAGAGAAGAAGAACAGGAGAAGAAAAAGAAAAATGCTAAAATATTATTTTTATCCTTAAACTTTTGGTTAAAAGTTTTTTTATCCCTAAATTTTAAAGTATTTATTTTTCAACCTAAAGCTTTGCAAAACATTCTTTTTTAAGTCCTTCTGTCTATGACAGTTTTATTTTACCTGGTTAACGCTTAACAGGATATTGACGTAATATCTAATTTGTTCTAAACTATTTTATTTAAAATGAATTATAGTATTGGCACACCACACACGTGATAACAACGTTTTCAAAAGGATGAAATTACACTCACTTTGTGGATAATTTATTTTCGATAGTATATTTGTATAATCTCAACAAAAAGTTAAAAATTAGCTTATTTTAAAAAAATAAAAATTTATTTACATTTTTAGCATAATAGTCACTCTACAAGTACAAAATTCTTGTGAGACAAGGGGCAAGAGCCAGAGTTTAAATATCTAGAAAAGAAATTTACACACATACATTTAGATTATTCTAGAATAGAATTTCTATCTTATATATAAAAATAAAAACTAAAACTTAATTTTTTTTTTTGAGAAACTTAAATTTTTTTTGAAATAAAGCAAAAAAGAAGAATAGCTTGGGATCCACAAATAATAGATAATATAATTTAAGTTAAAAATAGCTTATAATTGGTTACCAAACACTCCCGTACCATAAAAATTCGAGTCAATATAATTCTTATGTAAGGCCATTCTATCTAACTTTCCTCACTCCCTCTTGCATTAGGCGAAACACAATAAATTTTCATTTCGTGACATTAAAACCCCAATGTCCAACCCCCTCATAGCCACACCCTCAACCAACAAGTTCAAAGGAGTGTTATTCTCTCAAACCTAATTACCATAATAATTTAGAAGTGATATAAAAGAGTAAGAATAGAGACACATACACACTCAAATTCACAACATATTAAGTGTTACATTGTGATTGGTACAACTATTTTTTTTAGCAAGTACATGTGGTGTTATGTGTAAATGCTGAAATTTAATCATAAGTTGATACCCAAACATATTATGAAATTGGATGTGAATGTTGGTATACGATTGAATTGACAATATAATATATTTTTACAAGACTTTGCAAAAATTAGCAATATATTTTAATTTTTGTCTGTACATTTAGCTTTTATCCCAAGAAATAGAATCCCCACATTTACTTTTTTTTTTTTTTTTTTTACAACCCGACATTTTTTTTTTGGGTACTTATTATCTAGGGTGATGCCATTAGACCAAGTCGGTCATCTTAAAGTAAAACAATTACGTACAGTCCAACATTTTATTTATTTATATTTTTCCAAGGACACTCAGATGGTAGACTTTAATGTATTTGAAGGACTTGAGTAAAACCCGAGGTACCATCACATTCTTAATTAAATGAAAAAAAAAATGATGAACTTAATTTTTTTTTTTTGTTTAACTTGTTAATATCTCAAACGTTCTGGAAGTGCATTTGCATCTATTCTGTTCGCTGCTAATAAGGAATAGGTCCCATACTCCCATTGCACGGTGCATGGTGACAATCTGTAACTGGCATGTTGACACAATGCATGGTGATGACACAATTTGTAACTGTAAGTGGTTGCTCTCTCATCATCATCGATCATCACTCTCATCTCTATTTTTTATTACTGTACGTCACTCTTCCATCTTGCTTCCACATCCCATAGTTTTCTTTTTCTCTATATATATCACCCATGTTTCAACTTCTACTTCTCTCTCTATCTAGTTCTCTAGCTTGAAGAACCACACTTTTCAAATGGCAAAAAACCCAGTTACAGTTCTAGTCACTGCCGCGGCTGGTATATATACCATTCCTTTCTTATTATATGACTTTATTTTCAATATGTACTCTTTTGTTTTGGAAGCTTAGAAAATGTGGAAAATGGCATAATATGATTTTCAAATGATGAAATTTTTTATTTATTCTTCATTATGAATCTTATATTATATATGATAAAGAAAGCAAAACCCTCTCTCAACTAAGTCTAGCACAACCATTTAGCTTGGTTGAGGTGTTTCGAAGTGGGTCTTGCATTCAATGGAAGTTTCATTCTCATCTTTTTCCTTTGATTGGAAAACAAACAGATGGATAGGTTCTTTTATTTCATGACATTTTTTTTGTCTCAAATGTTGTCAAAATTTATCTGCAAACAATATTTTAATTATTTATCTTCTGTTGGTGCAAATACAATGATAATGGAAATACACAAAGAGAAACTGAATAATACTTCTGAATTTTTTTATTAATTTAAAGAGAGAAATTACACAACACTATTTGGACTGAGGCGCGGCACTCGCTCTCTTTAAGGAGATTCAAGCCCTTGGTTGGCTAAACTTTGTAACCGGTGCAGACCGTCTCTGACTTGTCTCCTCCAGGATACAACAGCCCAACAAGTGTCGTATGGCTAGAACAACCTCTGCACAAAGTGTTCAAGCCCAAAGCTCCACCAGAAAGAACACCCTTTCTTGCCAAGAATCTCTCTATTTTTTTTTTTTTTTTTGTGTATTGCAGTAATCTGGATTGTGTCTGAATTGGTCTATTTATAGGCTCAATGGGCCTCACGAAATTACTACCCACATTAATCTGATTAATTAGGCCCATTATTATGATATAGTGGGTGTTACAAGATTAATTGTTAGATATTATTCTGATGGGCTAGAGTTCAAAATTATCCATAACTTCATTTGGAAATCCTGTTTTCTATTCAGTTCACGACTTCCTGCAATGCTGTTCTGTGATATAATTCTTAATGCAACTGTTTAAATCCGCAGTTATCTCTATGATGAGTTTAAGTGCCATTTTTGTAGATAATCTAAAGAAGTCCAAAAAGTTTTAGGTGCTTTGTTGTTGTTATAATCATTATTATCCTATTATACATTGCAGTCTTTTCCAAATAGTGGCAAAAGAATGAAAATTGAAAGAAAAGCTTGATTTACAACAATATGACTGTTGTTACATGTCAGTAATTATGTTAAAGAGCAAGTGTATTTGATTTTCAATTGTATACGTAGGCGATTATTTCTTCTAGACATGAGATAATATATAGTTTTTGTATTTGTCGCTCAAAATTTTGATTTTGTTCAACAGGGCAAATAGGTTATGCCATTGCTCCAATGATTGCAAGGGGAATCATGCTGGGTCCTGATCAGCCTATGATTCTGCACTTGTTTGATATTAAATAGGCGGCTAAATCCTTGAATGAGATAAGGATGGAATTGACTGATGCTGCCTTTCCTCTTCTGAAAGGTATGTCCCTTATCTTGAGAGCTAATTCTAGGTAGGTAGAATTATTCTCGCCCTTGAAGTTTCTTAAATTGTATCATGAATATGGTTCAACAAGTGTGGTTGCTACCATAGATGTTGTTGAAGCTTATAAAGATGTCAATATTATAAGTCAGAGCTCTGTAACACATTTACAAACAATACAAATTACAATTAATGTCTCCAAATATATACGAAATTCCGAAACTCCAAATGGATCAACATCAAAACACAATCCTTCCTAGGATAGACAATCTTAACAATAGAATCTATGTCTACCATGCCCAAGGCTAACAAATCTTAAGAGCCCAACCTCCGATAGAATTAGCTATGGCCTCAATAAATTCAGAAAGTTGAGTCACCAACCAATCATAGCATAAATCTCTCAATTAACATAATACTCCAATCACCACCAATGAAACAAGCTCCATGCCCAAGGTATAGCAAATTTATCTGAAAAACCGTTGGTGAGTGGAATGAGCTAAAACCCAGTAAGTAGCATAATTAATGGGGTGAGGGAAATGCAAATTTCATGATTATAAACAGTTTGCAAAACATGTTTTAGTTTGGGAAATTGCTAACTAAATACTACAAGGTTTTTTTCAATAATTATGCAATAAGAATGATTAAATGATGAAACACAAAGTTTCTCAAAATAATACCATGAAACTATATATTATAATCTGTAAGCACTAACAATATAATTTCCAAAGCCATAAAATCTAACATACGATAATTTTATCATAAATATACCATATTACCACATAGACCGATCAGGGGATCCATCCATTCACAACTTGCATGATATTGTTCTCTCTGGTATGCAGACTCTTGACCCCATGGACAACAGCCTCACCCATACCCTCAAGATTTTTCTCTCCTCCCATGGGCAGCAGAGAGAGCGGGTCAAATAGGACCTCTCTTGTAGGTGGTCTCTTAGCCCCATGGGCAGCAACCTCACTCACACATAATTAAAGAACATTTTCCCCCCATGGGTAACAGAGAAGAACACGTCATCCAAAGTGAAAGGGCATTGACCTGAATTTGATTCCGTTGTCACAAAGACTACGGAAACCAAATCGGATGATCACCGGGAAATCACACATGGCATGGTGTTAAAACCACATTAAACTCACAAGTTACATATACTTTGAAACACATAATCTATATCCAGGTAGTTTTAGAAAAACCTTAAATAATCTAACTTCCAAAAAAATTGTAAGGTTTTTAACTTCATTCTTGTCAAAATGATTTTCTATCAATTTCCCACCAATTTCCCACGTAACAAGACAAGATAGGCATCTTTAATTTTCTAATATACCATAAAATCCATAATTTTCTTATCAAAGATTAAATAAAAGATGCTCATTTTTCCATATCAACAATTCATGCATTTCCCCAAATGCAATACCAAATATGATGCATTTTCATATATAATAATATATAATAGGGTCACAACACAACACTTTTAAGAAAACATATATTCATATATAATTTTTCAAAATGTGTTTGACCCAAAAACATCATTTATGAAACATGGTTATTTTCCAAAAATATCCCATTAAGAAGCTACTTACCTCAGCAGTCTATTCCAAATTTCCCTCAACCGGGCACCGCATTCAACCAATCAAGTTACTAATTCCATCACCAAGTACCTTGGAACCTAGAAACACAAGTATCAAGCCTATTAATAACAAGGCCAACTACAAAAATTACGCTATCAAATTTGTTTCCATAAATCCGAAAGGATTCCCTCAAAAATCAAACCTAAGGCCCTAAAGCCTAACTTGACCAGCCCAAGACAAGTACTCCTACCCAAAAGGGAACCAAACAAATATACAAGAAACTCATAGGACTACAACACAACCAACGCCTTTAATTTCCCTTTCGCAAACAATGTGCATTTACCAACTTTAGACAGCGTATGTCACTACCAACCCATGATAAAATTAGCCAAAGTAAAACACTTGTCAAAGAAAACACATATGGACTTACAAACTAAACCACATCACAAAAGCTTGGCGTAAATTCCTTAAAGTCTCAGCATCCTAAGTACACTTTTAGATAACTTCCAACAGAGCAGCCCTTATTATAAAATTTGTTTGGTCCACTTAGTATTATCTAAAAAGCTTGAAATTAAATAGGGAGAAGCCTTTATATGTCTAGTATGTACCACTAAAAATTCGGCTCAAAATGATTTTTTTATAATTTATTAAAAATCATGTAATGCAGCTTACTCAAATTTGTCAAGGACAAATTTACAATTCCAAAATAAAATTACTATAATATTAATACTATGCCAAAAACTTTCAAACTTCATTAACCTCAAAGCTACATGTTTTAGCACATGATAACAACTATGAATGCAACCAATAACCTCATATAATAGTCATCACAACACGAGTCAAGAAATTCGATCCTCTAACTCATACAGGCAATTCACCAAACACTTGACATGCAACGAGCACATGCCCACATTCACATATGTCAAAGCCATTCAAATGCAAAGGAAACACTTTGGAATCAACTCATACAACAACAAAACCCATATAGCTGCTCTAGGAAACCTCAAATACCCATTAGTAAAATAGACAACCAAAACATTTTAAATTCATTACCTCAATAATGTTCATCATAAGATAATATAGCATACTCATGAATCTCTTTGGGTACTAAATGATATATTTAAGCCAAGATAAGATCAACCCAGGTTTGGGATTAATTCCACAATTTCTCAACGTTTTAGTCTTGCTTTCAGATTTAGTACATAGCAGGGCAGCCATTTTGTTAAAATTGTTTGGTCAATGAAATGTTATCCAATTAATTCAAAACTTTGAGGGAACATTCCCCTATATGTATACAACGTACCACAGAAAATTCGACCTAAAACGATTTTTATGTAATTTATTAAAAATCATGCATTGCGGCTAACTCAAATCTGTCATGACAGCGTTAAAAAATTGCTATAGTTGTAAGATTAGCCCAAATTATTTGAGAATTTACTTACATTAAAACCACCAGATTTAAAGCATATTAAAAACAAGGAATCAAAGCCAAAATCTCATATAAACAATTTATCAAACACTAGGTATGCAAAAAGCACATGCTCACACTCCACTTTCAAAAATTCAAAGTTAACACTTCACTCACAATCACACTTGCCAAAGTCATTTATATGCAAAGAAACACACTTCCAAAAATCAACCCCAAACTTCCATAAAATCAACTCATACGATTTGCTCAAGGAACCCAAGTTTTTAACCATTAAGAAACCCCAAATGATCATCATTTGTAAAAGCTCTTAACCATTTAACAAATAAATCCACCAAATCAAAAACCTATTTACTCAATCACATGTATACCACTCATGTAGCTTAGATTAGAAAGAAATCTTACAAAAACTTGAAAAGCTACCAAACAATTAAGAGTTTTACCTTTAAAGTTTGAGAGAATGGAGTGTATGGGGTTTCTAATGGGATTCTCCGGTGAAATCCGCCAAAAGTGGTGGTGGATGGCCTGTTTGCTAGTGAGGGAGTGAGAGAAATAGAGGGAGCTAGAGTGTGCATGTGTGTGGGCTTCGGTGGGTGAGTGAGATAGGAAAATAGAGAAATAGAGAGAAGAGGCAGCCGGTCAAGAGGGAGAGAGATATCAACGTGAAATGAGGATTTTAAGTTGGAACTGTCGGGGGCTTAGGAACCTCCGAAGAGTTAATACCTTGGCAAAGGTAGTGCATAAAGAAGAGCCCATTATTGTCTTTCTTATGGAGACAAAGCTGAAAAAGGATTGGCTGGATTTGATTAAGGAAAAATGCAAAATGAAAAATTGTTTTGTTTTTCCTAGTATTGGAAGTAGTGGTGGTCTTATTTTATTATGGAAAGAAGAGTTGAAGGTAGATATCAAGACTTTTTTCTCAAAATCATGTTGATGCATGGGTGAATGGTGGGCAAGTGGGTTGGTGGCATTTTACAGGTTTCTATGGTCACCCGGATACGGCTAAAAGGCAAGAATCTTGGGCAAAATTAAAGCATTTAAAAAGAACGTCCTCTTTACCATGGCTGGTCATTAGTGATTTTAATGAGATTATGGGTCTCTTGGAGAAGGAAGGTGGATGTATTCGTCCAAGAAAGCAGATGGCAGACTTTGTATCCACTATTGATCATTGTGGGTTGCGTGATTTGGGTTTCATTGGATCGAAGTTCACTTAGATATATCAGACAACTAGTGGGATTCAAATACGAGAAAGATTGGATAAGGCTTTGGCTACATTGGATTGGATGTCTCTTTATCCAACAGCTAAGCTTCACAATTTATCTTTCTTGGTTTTAGATCATTCCCCATTATCACTTCATTTGTTTCAACAACTGAAGAAAAGGAGGCCCAAATTTTTTTTTTAGGTTTGAATCAATGTGGTTAAAGGACTTAAGGTGTGAAAAGGTTGTCAAAGATGCATGGGAGAGTGGCCAATTGCTAGAGTCGGATTGGGCTCTTCACAATTGCTTAGAGAAGTGCAAAGCTGACTTGTCTTCTTGGAATGCTACGGAATTTGGATATGTGGGAAGAACTATTGGGAGCTTCAAACAAAGTTAGAATGGTTGGAGATGCAGCCCACATCCACGGAAGTGGTGGAAGCATTGAGACATACTCGAATTAAACTGAATTGTTGGTTGGATAGAGAGGATGACATGTGGAAACAATGATCAAGGATTAATTGGTTTCAAAATGGTGATAGGAATACAGCTTTCTTTCATGCCAAGGCTTCGGCTAGACATAAAAAAAAATTCATGGATGGTTTGCTTGATGATGAGGGGGTATGGCAGGTTGAAGAAGATAAAATGGAGGAGATAGCGGTTGGGTATTTTGGAGATCTTTTCTCTACCAGTAATCCGGTGGATTTTTCTGATTTGCTTTTGACTGTGCAACCTAAGGTGACTCATACAATGAATGAATGGCTGGTTCGGCCTTTTGTGGGAAGTGAAGTGCATACAACTTTGAAGCAGGTGTATCCACTTAAGGCACAAGGTCCTAATGGGATGCTTCCTCTGTTTTTTTAAGACTTTTGGGGCACTTGTGGCATAGTGGTCACCAAAACGGTACTTGATTTTCTAAACCTTGGTATTTCTCCACCTAATTTTAATGACACTCACATTACTCTTGTTCCAAAAATTAAAGAGCCAAAGAAGATAATAGATTATAGGCCTATTAGCTTATGTAATGTTGTTTATAAAATTGCTTCAAAAGCTATTGCAAATAGGCTGAAATTTTTTTTACCTTCGATTATTAGTCATACACAGAGTGCTTTTGTCCATGGGAGACTAATTACTGATAATGTGTTGGTGGTTTTTGAAACTATGCATCATATTAGTCAAAAAAAGGGGGCAAGATTGGGGAAATGACTCTTAAATTAGACATGAGTAAGGCCTATGATAGGGTGGAGTGGGTTTGGCTTGAAAAAGTTATGGAAAAATTGGGTTTTGCTGTCCAAATTAGGGATTTGATCATGAGATGTGTGTCTACAGTTACTTATTCAATTAAAATCAATGGGACTCCGCGAGGGCATATTACTCCATCTAGGGGAATCCGTCAAGGAGACCCTTTGTCACCTTACCTCTTCCTCTTGTGTGTAGAAGGCTTGTCTGCTTTAATTCAATCAGCAATGGAGAGGGGTCAAATGGAGGGTGTGAAAATTTGTAGGGCTGGTCCAAGATTGTTTCATTTGTTTTTTGCAGATGATAACTTGATTTTTTGCAAGGCAACGTTAAAAGAGTGTGATGAACTACAACGATTGCTTGTTGTGTATGAAAAAACTTCTGGTCAAAGTTTAAATCGTGCAAAAAAATCTTTGTTTTTTAGTAGTAACACTTCAAGGGAAGTTCAAGAGGAGATAAAACATCGGTTTGGTGCCCAAATAATTAAGCAACATGAGAAGTATCTTGGCCTACCTTCTTTAGCGGGGAAAAATAAGAGACTTACCTTCAATGCCATTAAGGAGAAATTGGAGAAAGTGTTGGTGGGATGGAAAGAAAAATTGTTGTCTAAGGCGGGAAAAGAAATATTGATAAAAGCCGTGGCTCAAGCAATTCTAATTGACACTATAAGTTGTTTCAACTTCCGGATTCACTTTGTGAGGAAATGATGGAGATGATTAGGAATTTTTGGTGCGGTCAAAGAAAGGAAGAGAAGAAAATCGCATGGCTTAGTTGGCAAAAAATATGTGAGCCTAAGTGTAATGGAGGATTGGGGTTTAAGAACTTAAAATTGTTTAATAAGGCTTTGCTCGCAAAGCAAGGGTGGCATCTTCAAATGGGCAGCGAGTCTCTTGTTTATAGGGTACTTAAAGCCAAATATTTCCCAACAAGTGATTTTATTCATGCTTTGATTGGCCACAACCCTTCTTATACATGGAGGAGTTTAATCTTTGCCCAAAGCTTAGTCATTGAAGGTATGCGATGGAGAGTTGGTAATGGAGCAAATATCAAGATTGGGCGAGATAAGTGGCGGCCTGGGGTATCATCTTATAAAGTACTTTCACCAAGGCTGTTTTTGAGTTCTGATATGAATGTTGTTGACTTGATTGACTCAGGAACAGCAAGGTGGAAAACTGATGTGATTGACACCCTATTTCTTCCTCATGAAGCCGAATTGATTAAGAGTATTCCCTTGAGTGCTACCCTTCCAGCAGATAAAATGGTTTGGGCTGAAACTTCAAATGGAACTTTCACTGTTAAAAGTGCTTATCAACTAGAAGTTAACTTGATTATACGTTCTTCCAGTGGAACTACTTTTGATGGTAGTTCATTGAGGAAGTTTTGGAAGAAAATTTGGTCTTTGCCCATTTCTCATAAGGTGCGACATTTTTGTTGGTGTGCTTGTCGAGACACTTTACCGACCAAAGTCAAGTTAAGGAAGCGTAATGTGATTGCAGAAGACAAGTGTATTTGTTGTCATGATGAAGCTGAGACAAATGGTCACATTTTTTGGGGCTGTCCGAAAGCATAAGACACCTGGGCTGCTTCAAAATTACAACTACTGCCTTCGGATGTTCATTTTGATTCTTTCATGGACTTGCTATGGTTTGTTATGATGACTGCTGCAGGTACAGAGGAAAAATGTTCACAGCTTGTAACAATAGCTTGGGCTCTTTGGTGTAACAGAAATGAAATTCTTTATGGTGGTGAAGGAAAAACAGGTCCGGCCATTGCTCTTTGGACAACAAATTATCTTTAGGTGTACTGGTTTGCAATAGATTCATGCTTTCATGCTACATCAGATCCGGTTCAGCCCTTACCTGATGCGCACCAACAGCCTCTGCTCTCGGTCTGGTTTCCTCCTCCAGCGGGTTTATTTAAAATCAATGTAGATGGGGCTCTTTTTTCATCAATGAAGCAAGCTGGAATTGGTGTTGTAATAAGAGATAGTGCAGGCAGATTGAAGGCAGCTTTGTGTAGAAAAATTAAAGCTTCATTGGGGTCACTTGAAATTGAAGCTAAAGCTTATGAAGCTTGTCTGCTGTTAGCATAGCATTTGGGGCTGCGAGGTGTCGCGTTGGAAGGTGATTCTTTGATAATTTTTGATGCTCTTAAGCGGTTTACAATGTCACCCACTTTTGTTGATGCTATTGGGGAAGGCATACATGCGTTAGGTGCTGAAATTGGTGTTGTTAATTTCTCTCATGTATGCAGGATTGACAATAAGCCAGCTCATATTTTAGCAAGACAAGCTCAAAACCTTGTCAATGATGTAATATGTATTGAAGAGATTCCTTGCTGCATTCAGCAAGCTCTTGTCCAGGATGTATCTATATTGTGATATTGTTATAATAATAGTTTCAGTGTGTGTCCTTTCAAAAAAAAAACGTGAAATGAGGAAGAAAGGGGGGTGACCTTAGTTGAAAAGCTTAATTATCAATTTGCCCCAAAAATATCTTGTGAGTAAATTACCAATTTGCCCCTCAAGCTTCCTCCAAATTACATTTAATGACAAGGGTTGTAAATGTAACATCTTCTTTCCTTGAGAGAGAGTTGAACTTACTTCCAATGTTCTAGAAACCACAAATCACTGTAACCTGCATGGAGGAATATATGTTGTTTGTCAATTATTTTTTAGGTCTAAGTACCGGTATTAACGAAGGTAGATGTTGAAGAGAGCAAGGATATATTTTTGGAATAGTATGGACTATCACAATAACATGCACAAAGCTCAGAACTCCCAGTTACCTACGAGCAATCAATAACGATTAAAGAGGGCTGAGAGTAATATAATTGAGGATTCATGAATGAATAGTTATAATTATGAGAGCCTACTATAGTTTTGTGTCAGCATTTTATATTCCAAAATTTTTGTGAAATGGTCCAAATTTTATGATATTACTTGCATGATATGAGACTATTTCAGTGCACTCAGTGTTTGGTACTTGTTTATGCAATGGCAGGGCTCAAGATTGATGAGTTCTCGAGGGCAATGATGGATGCAACAGCAAAAGAACTCATTGAGGAAAAATCCTTGGCCAAGTCATGCCTAAAGTAATAATGAAGACAACTTAATAAAAATACATGAAAAGGAAAAAAGGAGTTCCAGTTTCCTTTGCGACTTTATGTACAACTTTTATCTGTCACTGTTAGAAATACTGAATTGAATAGTATTATATTAATATTGAATTGAATAGTATTGTATTTCTCAAGTAAAATAATATACATGAGTGCCTTTATATAGGAGGCATATGAGTGCTGTACAAGTAAATATGAGTGCAGTACAAGTAGTACAATGTGTGCTCTACAAGTAAGTGATCTAGATGGGCCAAGCCCACATATGAGTGTACGTTAACAGCCCCCCTCAAACTCAAGGTGGATGTGAGACCAACTTGAGGTTGTCAACCAAATCACGAAGGCGTCCCTTAAGATGGGACTTGGTGAAGATGTCTGCAAGTTGATCTTTGGAGGAGGCGGAGAAGAGCTTGAGAGCACCATGAACAAGATGATAACGGATAAAATGACAATCAATCTCAATATGTTTAGTCCGTTCATGGAAGACATCATTATGAGCAATATGAATGGCACTCTGATTATCACAATAAAGAGGTATAGCAGAGGATGTAGACACACTTAAGTCTGTAAGAAGCCATCGTAACCAAAGAAGCTCAGATGTGGTATCAGCAAGAGCACGATATTCTGCTTCAGTACTAGAGCGGGCCACAAAGGTTTTTTTCTTACTTCGCCAAGAAATCAAGGAAAAGCCAAGTAGAAAACAATAGCCAGTGGTAGACCTACGATCAATGGGATCTCTTGCCCAATCAGCATCAGAGAATGCACGAAGTACAAGAGGAGATTGAGCTGAGTAGAAAAGACCATGGAAGAGAATGCCCTTCAAGTAACGAAGAATGCGTAGAACAGCAGCATAGTGAGTCGACCGTGGAGCAGATAAATACTGGCTGACCTGATGAACAACATAAGAAATGTCTGGACGAGTAACTGTGAGATAAACTAGGCTGCCAACTAATCGTCTGTAAAGAGAAGGATTAGACAATGGTTTCCCCTCGAGGGAGCCAGATGCGCATTAAGCTCAACTGGGGTGTCAACAGTCTTGCTGTCAATAAGTCCAGCACGAGACAAAAATTCAGAAGCATACTTGGCTTGAGTAATATAAAGACCATCTGAGGAACGAGTGATTTCAAGCCCCAAGAAATAGCTAAGATGTCCAAGATCTTTCATCTTAAATTGCTGACTAAGAAAATCCTTGAGTTCTTGTATGCCACTAAGGTCATCACCAGTTATGATCATATCATCCACATAGAGGAGAAGTAGAATGGTGCCTTTATTAGTACGACGAAGAAATAAGGCAGCATCATAAGGACTAGCAGTGTAACCCAAGCGAAAAATAGTAGAGCTAAATTTTGCAAACTAGGCTCGAGGAGCTTGTTTAAGACCATACAATGCTCGGCGAAGGCGGCAAACCTTGTTGGAGTCAATGGAGAGACTTGGAGGAGGTTGCATGTAAACTTCTTCACTCAAGTCCCCATTAAGGAATGCATTTTTAACATCCATCTGAAAAAGATCCCATTTTCTAGCAGCAGCAACAGCCAGGAGGGCACGAACAGATGAGATGCGGGCAACTGGTGCAAAGGTCTCTTCATAATCAATCCCATACTCCTGTGTAAAACCTTTTGCAACAAGGTGAGCCTTATAGCGCTCAATGGACCCATCTGAGCGAGTCTTAATCTTGTAGATCCACTTACAACCAACCACAGACTGTCCAAGAGGGAGAGGAACTAAGTCCCAAGTATGGTTTTTGGTTAATGCATCAATTTCCTCTTTCATTGCAATCTGCCATAAAAGGGTCAGTGGAGGCCTCACGATAGGTTTGAGGCTCGTGGAGTGTAGCAAGTGCAGTGTAACAATGGTAATCAAGTAAATGTGTAGGAATGGATCTTACCCGGGTTGAGTGACGAGGTGGAATGTCTTGTGGAGGTGGAAGGTCTTGTGGAGGATCTTCAGGCGGAGCAGGAGCGGGGGACCCAGGCTCGAGTTGGGATTGCTCGTCATCAATCTGCTCATCTTCGACCTGTCTAGAAGAGACATTAAAAGGATCGGGCGTTTGTATAGAGAAGTCTAAAGGAGGATCAATTTGAGTTGGAGAAGGAACATGAGACTCCTCTGGAAAAACTTCAAGTACAGATGAGGTAGTGAGGGAAGAACGAAAATGAGAGAGTTCAACAAACAAGCGGTGTTCCCAGAAGACAACATTACGAGAAACACGAAGGCGATGAGAGACAGGATCATAACAACGATACCCTTTTTGTGTTTCGCCATAACTAAGGAAACAGCAAAGTCTAGATCGAGGTTCAAGTTTGTTGTGCTCATGAGACTGAGGAAGAACGAAACAAGCAGATCCAAAAGAGCGAAGGTGGTGATAGTCAGGGGGTGACCCAAAGAGGCGCTCATACAGAGTTTGATTATGGATGACAGTGCTTGGAATGCGGTTAATGGTGTGAACAGCATGAAGAGCAGCTTCACCCCGAGAATGGAGGAGGAACCTTGGCGAAAGAAGAAGAGTACGAACAGTGTCAAGAATATGACAAAATTTACGTTCGGCTCGGACCATTTCTTTGCGAGAGGTACACTGGACAAGTTAGATGTCGTACGGTGCCATAGGAAAGTGTAACAGAGCTTGAAAAGCATATTGAGTGTATTCAAGAGCATTATCAGAATGAAATATTTTGATTCTTTTGGAGAATTGGGTTTCAACCATTTTTGCAAAGTTACTGTATATTGGCAAAATTTCAGAACGAGATTTCATAGGAAATAGCCAACTGTAACGAGAATAATCATCGATGAAAACAACAAAATATCGAGATCCACCAATACTAGCAACAGGAGAAGGTCCCCAAACATCAGAATAAATTAACTCAAAAATACTATTAGAAATAGAATCACTATTATTAAAAGGTAAAGCTGGCTGTTTTCCTAACTGGCACGAAGTACAATCAAAATTGTCTTTGGACACAGAACTTAACAGACCCTTAGAAGCTAACTGTTGTACCCGAGAAGAGGGTGCATGATCAAGACGAGAGTGCCAAAGTGAGAGAGAAGGTAAGGAAGACACCGCAGCAGCAGCATCAACAACAGACACCGGAGCAACAGGTGGAAGATGAAGATTGTCCACTGGAAACATACTCCTAACTCTAGGGCCGGTCCCAAGCTCTTGCCCCGTCCTCAGATCCTGCACAATACACTCAGAATAGTAAAAAATAAGGCGATAACCTAGTTCAGCTAATTGTCCCACAGAACACAAATTATAGGATATGTTAGAAACATGGTAGACCCCAGGAACAGAGAGGTTGGAGGTTGAAACAAAACCAAGACTATTCCCATGCATGGTGGAACCATCAGTTATGTGAATATTGAGGGGATGTGGAGCAGGGTCAACGATTGCTAGATCCAGAAGAATCACCTGAGTGCTGCAGTTGCTCTATGGAGGGAGTAAGGGCCAGAACATTAAACTTATCCTGGGCTTGAAGAGTTGCAAGACGAACTTCTTCTCTGACTAACTCATTCACAGCAGTATCAAGAAAGGGAGGAGGACAACGATTCAGAAGCTGACCTCGAATGGGCTCATAGTCCTTGTGAAGTGACACCAGGAACTCATAGAGACGAAATTCATCTCTAATAGCAGCATATTGTTGGGCATCTTTTGAGCATGCCCATGTTGGATCAGAAAGGTCAATTTGGTCCCAAATGAAGCGAAGCTGATCATAGTAGTCATTGATGGACTGCCCCGGTTCTTGCCTGAGTTGATGCAATTCAACCACTAACTGATATTTCATGGATCCGTGAGTGGTAGAGTATCTTTTGGCCAACATATCCCATGCTGATTTCGCATCATCAAAGCTGCCCAGTAAATTGGAGATGGAGGGAATGGAAGTATTTCGAATCCATGTGAGGATCATGTGATTGTGACTATCCCATTCAATCATGCGATTGAGAAAAGTAGCATCTTCTTCACTTGCCCCCTTCACAGGAATAGTGATTGCACCAATGCAATAATGCCAGAGTATGCGACCCTTAAGGAAACTGCGCATAGCTTGAGACCAAGATAAGTAATTCCTAGTCCCTTCCAATACAGTATTGATGGGGCGAGGAAGAAAAACATCATTTTTATCCATTTAGAGACACAATATGCAAAAACAGACTGCAAAAATGAAATCTACACGAAAAACTGAGTAAGGAGAATCTGGCCTGAAAAAAGTCAACTCCAGAAAAAGTCAACGGTCAACGGCCAGAGGTGACGTCAGCAGCGCATTGGAAGGTGACGTCAGCGATGACGTGGCAGCTGACGTGGGAGATGACGTGGCTAGGGCTGACGTCAGTAGAATGAATCTAGCGCGTGACGGCGCGTGAGAAGGAATTTCGGCGCGTGGCGGCTCGGTTCGGCGCGTGGAGACGCGTGGGCGCGTGACCTGTAGTGCAGAAACTTTGGGCGGAGCGTGAGGGTGCGTGGAGACTCCGATGACTGTAAGGTTTTCACGAACAGGTAGATCGGAGCAAGACGATCTTCGTGGTACCTTCGGAAAATTTTTGGAGCAATATTCACGGCGGTGCCGGAAAAGGCAGTGGTCTTTGCAGTATTCGAACTCCCCAACGGCGGCTGCTATAGGTTCGGAACCTGAGGACGATGTCTGGAAGACTCGAAGGTTCAACGGCGAAAGACTGTGGTAGTTGTGGTGACAGCGGAAGCAATATGAAGAATGAAGTTACACCAATAAAGACAAGACTGCGAAGAAAAGGTCAGAGCAGTGGCTCTGATACCTTGTTAGAAATACTGAATTGAATAGTATTGTATTTCTCAAGTAAAATAATATACATGAGTGCCTTTATATAGAAGGCATATGAGTGTTGTACAAGTAAATATGAGTGCAGTACAAGTAGTACAATGTGTGCTCTACAAGTAAGTGATTCAAATGGGCCAAGCCCACATATGAGTGTACGTTAACAGTCACATATAAGCTTAAAGCTTTATAAGCTTTGGAACAATGACAGAACAAGATGTGTCATTCTGATTTATCTTTTCTCATGTGCTGGCAAAAGTGTAGACGAATTCACCAAGCACCTCCCCAATAATTAGTTTGTTGCCTTTTAGATATAGTTCTATGTCACTGATCATGTGTTTTCATTCATTTTCTAATTAGTCATTTAAAGTTTATATTAATTATTTTGAAAGTCCTATAAAACTACTATATTACATGTAATGCATGTGTGCTGTAGTTAATAGTAAAATAGAAACATTCACTTTCGGGAGTAATTACACTCTCTTCCCTTTGAAGTTTGGGAAACCACAATCCATCCCAAACTGGAAGGGAAAAAACAGTCAACCCAACATCTATTTGACCAAGTACAGTTAACCTTAAATATTTTGTTTATAGGAAATGTCATTCATTGCCTTAATTCCCATAATAGGCGGAAGCTAAGATGCGGGTGTGTTTTCTCAATCAAACACCATAAAAACAAAGACCCAGAAACAAATCTTTCAACTGAGCCAATGTTTACACATTGGGTGACAACCCAATAGCCAAAAAGACATACACAGAGGAACAAAAGTATCATCCAGTGAGAACATTGCAGTACTAAGACAATTGAGCACAGAGGGCCTGTTCAGAATCGCTGTTCTGGACCAAGCTTTGCCCTCAACCAATACCTGCAGAGAGAGACAGTGAGTAGACAAAAGGGTAATCTTGAAACTGACTTGGTTGTCAAGTTCATTGTAATAGCAGGGTCCGGAAGAGAACAAAGAGTTCTTGTGTGGTATTGGTTGAGGAAATGAGGACTTTGAAGACACGTAATTAGTCCTTTACTGTTAATTAGTGCCTAAAAAAGGTGGGTAAAAATTGAGATCATCAAAATCCTATAAAAAAAATTGAGATAAAAAATGTAATTACCAGTTATACGTAATAATATATTAATAAGTTTAGGGTGATAAATAAAAATTTTCATAATTTTTAAGGTGATATATTGTGATTAGTACATACTCTAATGACAGATATTTGTTCAATTAACAACTTAAATTGTGAAAAAAAAAAGTTATTAAGTAATAAGTTACAATCTATTTTGCAGAACTTAGCAATATATTAATCAGTAAGTATTGTTACGCAATTAATTTTTCAATTTTTTTTTCATAATTACTATTGAAATGACAGATTGTGAATTAGTGTACGTTAAAAATGATGTCAATAATAATCTCAATAATGAAAATAACGTTACATTAATTACAATTTACCATTTCAATTGATTGTAAAAAAAAGTTGTGAAATTTGTCCATCGGTAACAACAGTAATTTTAGTGTTTAAAGGTATCTCTATCGGATTCTCCAAATTTTTATACTGTTTGGAGAAAGAACAGTGATATTTAGTTTTTATCTACCCACTTTTTCAGATACATTTTTCAACGGATTCTCTATCTCATTTAAATATTATTTTTTCATTCATTTTTATTCTTTTTTTAACAACTATATTTTTTAATGAGAAGTGTTATATCCACAACATTTTACGCAATACTTTCACAATAAAATTTATGTAAAAAGTTGTTACTAGTTCTAATTTGAACTCACCATTGAAATTATTTTTTTACTTGCCAATATTAACTAATAATAATTTATTATTTAAAATTTATTGTAAAAATATTGTGATAGTATTTTTATTTTTATAAAAAAAAAGAGACATTTTTATTTTTTATATTATTTTTTTTCCTTCCATTTCGTCCTCATCCGTACGTTTCATTTCTTTTTTTTCTCCTCCACGCAAGTGTCCTATCTCTACCTGCCCACTTCTATTTTCTTTTTCTCCTCAGGAACATTCCAGCAACTCACGTTTACTTAACACCAGAGAAAAGAGAGAGAGGAGAAAGACTGCAAGGCCGGTGGAGATCGGCGTTCACCATGCAGCACTACCCCGTCTGCCGCCCCACCGCCGCTCGTCCTCCTCCCCACCGCCAGGCTGGGTCAGATCGGCTTGTATTCAAAATGACGAGCACGGTGACACATTTTTCTAACTGGTACCATTTTTTTCTCATCATATGACTTTAGTTTCAATATTAACTCTTTCGTTTTGGAAGCTTAGAATAGAACATGTGGGAAAATAACACTATGGTTTTCAATAATGATATATTTTTTTATTCTTCATTATGAATTTTATATTGTATGATAAAGAAAGCAATCCTCTCAACAAAGTCTAAGCACAACCGTTTAGCTTGGGTGGTTAGAAGTGGGTGTTGCATTCAATGGAAGTTTCATAACTTAATTCTATAATATCCTTATCTTTTTCCTTAGTTTGATTGGAAAACAAACAGATGGATAGGTTCTTTTCTTTGATTGAGGAGATCTCTTATACTTGTGCATCTCTTGTGCAAGTTGTTTTGGTATCTGAAATTAATGCCTTGTTGTACAAGTTTCTTTTAATATTCTTTGTTTTTTGTTCATATATTTTTGTATTTTGATGCATCATACATGAGTATATATGTTAGAAGGTTGGATAGTTTTGAGAAGAAATCTACAAGGAACTGTTTATTTATCAGTTTGGTTTTTGAGAAAATGGAGTATCTTGTATTGCTTCAGAATGGTCTCGTTGTTTTGTTTACTATTGCTATCTCTTGGAAGCTTATTACATATATGTGGGGCTCCTTGAAGATGGAGAAGGAACCAATGAAAGTATTGGTCACTGGTGCTGCAGGCATGCTAGCTCAACCTGATATTCTATTTGGTTTTTCTTGGTCCTCTTGTTATCATCATGAGACTCAATATTAGAAATTTGAATGCCTTTTATATTATTATTTATTTATTTTTGTTGAATTTTTGAAACAGTCATCTAAATTTTCATTCAAATTGACAAATATGAATGTTCTCCAAATGTCAAACCCCAAAATTTCCAATTTTGTATGATTGCTTAATCTAAATTTGCTTGTATGCCTGTGGATACTTGTTTTTTTTTTGGTTTCATTCTTCTGGTATCTTTAGCTCATATAGATATCATTTATTCGTTTGTCAGAATCAATAATTAAATGATTAAATTCACTCTTTCCTACTTGCTTAACCTATTAAGGCAAGTGGTAATTTACGAGGTTTCTCCTTCATGGGAGTTAAAGTCAAAATTGACCACAATTTTTAATAAGTGAAATTTATGGAATTTGTTGCTTTGTATTTTCTATAAACGTGTTAAAATCATCGTCCAATTTTTCATGATTTTTTGGTCTCAATTTTTGTTAAATATTATCTAGAAAAAAGTATTTTAATTATTTTCTCCAAATTTATCCTTAACTTCATTTGAAAATCCTATTTTCTATTCAGTTTATGACTTCCTGCACTACTGTTCTGTGATGTAATTCTTAATGAAACTGTTTAAATCTGTGGTTTTCTTTGAAGATGAGTTTAACTGCCATTTCTGATTTCTGTAGATAATCTAAAGAAATACTAAAAATTGTAACTGTTTGTTGTTGAAATAATCATTGTATTATCTTATACATTGTAGTCTTTTTGAAATAGTTGGAAAGAATGAGAATTGAAAAAAAAGAAAAAGAAAAAAAAGCATGATTTATATCAAGATGACTGTTGTCATTATGTAAAGGAGCAAGTGCATTTGATTTTCAATTCTATAGGTTTGGTATTCTTTCTTCTAGACATGATAATATATAGTTTGTGTATCTGTAGCTCAAAATTTTGATTTTGTTCAACATGGCAAATAGGTTATGCCATTGCTCCAATGATTGGAAGGGGAATCATGCTGGGTCCTGATCAGCCTGTGATTCTGCACTTGCTTGATATCGCACCGGCAGCTGAAGCCTTGATGGGGTAAAAATGGAATTGCTTGATGCTGCCTTTCCTCTTCTGAAAGGTATGTCTCTTATCCTGAGAGCTAACTCTAGGTAGATAGAACTATACTCTCCCCTGAGGTTTCTTAAATTGTCATGAACATGGTTCAATAGAGGTGCATGCTACCATAGACGTCACTGAAGCTTGTAAAGATGTCAATATTGCTATTATGCTTGGTGGATTCCCCCTGAAGGAAGGTATGGAAAGGAAGGATATGATGTCTAAGAATGTGCCTATTTACAAGGAACAGGCTTCGGCCTTGGAGGAGCATGCTGCTTCGGATTGCAAGGTGACCCCATAAATTCACTTGAGTGTGTAGATTTAAGATTTTAGGGACACCCACACAGCCACACTCAGTTTGAAACATTAATCAGTTCACCTTTACATAGATTTGTATTTTTTGTATATATGGCTCCATTTACTTTAAAAATTAGAAGTCATAAAACTGGATGTTCTGAGATGTTTTGAAGTTTAAAAAGAGGAGACATATTGGTTCTATTGATGCTGATTGATTTCATTGGATAAGATTGATGCTAATGGATCTGAGACTTTTTTTAGGATTTTATTTATTTATTTATTTTGTATTTAACAAAAATTTTTATGAGGTATTTCCTTTTCTTTCTTGAATGTGAAGTTATTTCCCTTCCTTCTTTAATTTAATTTCACTACAGTAGACAGGTTGATCTTAAAATTTGTTGGAATTTTTACTTCCAATGCTTCGTGTTGAATACAAGCATATCTCTATTACTTTGCTTGGTACTAACTCAAAGCAGTCTTAAGTGCTGATTCTTGGGTTTTATCCCTCTCTCCACATCTTGGCGTTGATTCATGGGTTTTATCCTGTTTGTTTTTATTTTACTTCCCAAAAACACATTCCCATTGAAAACTGGTTGTCTTGGTCTTGCACCACCTATAACTAGATGCCCTCTAGGCCATGATAAAAATTAGTGAATAAAAAAAACTAATGATTTTAGCATCCTGTTCCATTATTATTAGCTTGTAATAATGTCCCTGTACATTCCTTGTCTCGCTATCATTTCCTGTCCATACTCTTTGGCATGGTCTGTTGCTTCTATTAGTTGCAATTGCTCTGTAGCATGCCTTTTGGCATGTCCTCTGACCATTACCTGCTTTGAAAATTGATACAATCTGAATGTCTATATCTTGGTTAATGTTACTGTTTTAAGTTACATCCTGGAGGGACACTTGTGCTCAAATTAGTAATATTGCTAAGCTACCTAATCTAGAGTCCCTTCACATCATAAGAATAATTGATCAGACATTCTTTATATTGCATGAATTATACTATTTCCCTAGAAAGAAAAATCTTTCAGTCATCAGAGAGTAGTGTTTGTCCTTTCTTTCCAGATTGAAGAATTATGTGTATCCGAATTACTAGTTCTCCAGCCCCCTCACTCACACTGAAAATGGAAGAACAAGAAGCTGCCATGAAAATACACCATTCAAGCAAATCTTAGTACTCTAAATATTTATGTTTGTTTCTTTTGATCCTCTCAAATCTTGCGTCTCTATGTGCTATCATTGACAACATAATTGTGCATTTTCGAGTCTAGTTTCCAACTTATTTAATAAACATATTCAGTGAAAACCAGATTTCCTATATGGCTGTTTCCAACTTATTTATAATCAATCATATTGTCAGATTTCTAACAATTACAAATGTTGAAAGATTGAAATCTTTAAAGAGTTCCTTTTTTTTTTTTTTTTAATCTTCACTTTTATGCAACTAATTTTTTGAATTAATATTGTTTCCTAAGTGTTTTCTTTTCTTTTCTTTTCTTTTTTGAGAAAAATATTGTTTCCTACGTTGATGCCCTTTCATTGCTTTATTATGCAGGTGCTAGTTGTTGCCAACCCTGCAAACACCAATGCTCTCATCTTGAAAGAATTTGCTCCTTCAATCCCAGAGAAAAACATCACGTGCCTAACACGACTTGATCATAACTGAGCATTAAGTCAAATAGCTGAGAGACTTAGGTGTTGTTTGGATTGCATGAAAACAGAGTGATATCACTTAGTTTTCATGATCCATCATCCAAAACAAGTGGGTCCCATGGATGAGCATTTGTTTGGATGAGTTTTGGATCATTGTTTCCATCACTCAATTTTCTGATTTTTGAGTGATGAGTTATGAAAACTGAAAACACATTTGAGGTGTTTTCAGTTTTCATAATTCTGTTTTCAATGGCATTTCCGTAATTAAACATACATTGAGGGACCCACTAGTCAAGTCAGTTGCAACTTTTGACTTTTGACTTTTTTTTTCACTGGGTTTGATGAGTTTGGTTTTTTTTTTTTTTTTTTTTTTTTTTTTTTTTTCTCACTAGGTTCGATGATTTTTTTTTTCATTGGGTTTTATGAGTTTTTTTTTTTTTTTTTTTTCATCACTGGTTCAGTGAGTTTGGGTATTAGAGTTGAGGGGAAAAAAAAAAAAGTAAAAGCTTCACCAAGTGATAGGTATGGGGCCCACAAAAAGTTGAAAAATATTGAGTGATGACAAGTAAGTGATGGTGCCAAACAAGTGGGGTGTAGGGAGTTGGAGTATGTTAAGTGATGAGTGATGGGTGATGGGTGATGAGTGATGAAAATTGAGTGATGAGTGATCATTTTTTTTTAACCAAACAAGCCCTAAAGGTTTATATTTTGCCACTTTCACATGTTTAAATTATTTGGAGACATAGGTTGATAAAGTACCTTAAAGTATTTAAATAGGAGGTAGAGCAAGCATTTGGTTCCATCCTCCAAATTTAGACCGCTTACATACCATGATACTATTTCTCCTAAAAGATTAAGTTCTTAGGAAATGGTGAATTTAATTATTTATTATGAATTCTAGTAATTGTAGTAATCCCTACTCTCAAGATAAATAGTGATTGATCATCTATGAAGACAAAATTGCTCCAGTGAATTTATGGCTCTCCTTAGATTACCATGTTTCTTTTAAGCAATAGCTTGGGGTGTACTGTCAATTAGTACCTACATGCCATTTACCTAACCCAGGGATCCCAATCTTTAGGGTGTAGGTGGTAACAATTTTTATACCTGAGTTTGCACTTATCAAAAAACAAACTTATTCTTAAATTTTTCTGGCACCCTATTAAAGCATCTGCACCAGTTGGTGTATAATTAAAAAAGACGTGAAATTTACACATTTAAGCCCCAAAACTACCCACATCAGACCTTCTATATTACGAACTGGCTTTATATTTTTGAAAAGTTATTGAACTCCAAAGTTTTAGGTTGGTGCCGGGTACATTTGGGTGCATGTTGAATATTTAGGTTGCAACTCTTTGAAGGGTCTTCAACAACATAGTTATGTTGACCATCTTCACATCTCTATGCATCCTTGTCAGGCTATTTACTTTGCTTCCCTTTCTGTTGTTTATTTATTTAAATTTTGTGTGTCATAGGTTAAAAAACAAGTTCATCAACACTGTACAGCAGCGTGGCGCAGCCATTATCAAGGCTCGGAAAGCATCAAGTGCATTGTCTGCTGCAAGTGCTGCATGTGATCATATGCGCGATTGGGTTCTCGGGACTCCCAAGGTTGATTCTCTTTCATCTCAAATAGCATTTGATCATGCAGGACTTGCTTTTATATTCTTTTTTTTAAAAAATTATTATTATCTTTTGTAAATTTTCCTTTTTGGCTCTGTAATTCAGGGAACGTGGGTTTCCATGGGAGTGTATTCTGATGGTTCTAATGGGATCCCAAAGGATATTATTTACTCTTTTCCTGTTAAATGTCAGAAAGGAAAATGGTCAATTGTGAAGGGTAAGTTCTGTGGCTTCTATATGTTGTAAATGTTACTTCTTCTTTTCTTAAGAGTTGAACTGCTAATGTTTCTGAAGCTACAAATCACTATAATCTGCATAGAGGAATATATGTTGTTTGTCAATTATGTCTTAGATCTAAATAATGGTTTCAAAGCAAAGCTAGTGGTTGAAGAGAGCAAGGATATATATTTGGAATATATGAACTATAAGTCTATAACAATGAAATGCACAAAGCTCAGAACTCACAGTTACAGATGAGCAATCAACGATGATATAAAACAAGGGCTAAGAGTAATACAATGGAGGACTCATGAATGAATAGTTATAATTATGATAGCCTACCATACTTTTGTGTTAGCAGTTAGCATGTTATATATTCCAAAATGCTGTGAAAAATGGTAAAAATGTTTTAATACTACTTGCATGAGACTATTTCAGCACTCAGTGTTTGGAACTTGTTTACGTATTGGCAGGGTACAAGATCGATGACTTCTCAAGGGCAAAGATGGATGCAACAGCCAAAGACCTCATTGACGAAAAAGAAGTTGCCCATTCATGCCTCAACTAACAATGAACCCATCTTCCCTTGGAAAATAATGAAGAAGACTTGATAGTGCATGAAAAGAAAAAGGGATCTCCAATTTCCATCCTAACTTTATGTAAAAATTTTATCAGTCACTTATAAGCTTTGGAACAATGACAGAACAAGATATGTCCTGATTTATCTTATTTCATGTGTTGGCAAAAGTGAAGACTAGTTCACCAAGCACCTCCCCAAATCCAATAATCAGTTCCATGTTACTACTCATATGTTTTCATTGACTTTATATTATTTCATGAGTCCTAAAAAAACATCAAATTTATGAAGTTAAAAAAAAAAACTAAATTATTATAGGTCATATGACTAAGAATTTGAATTCACTTACCATAATGCTCAGCCAACAAATTTTGATTAAATTATGTTTGATCTTATCTAAATAAAATTTAGGGTTTATTTGGATACTGCTTATTGCTGAAAATTGAAAACACTATAACAAAATAATTTTTAAATATGTGAATAGTACCGTGAGACTCAATTTTAAAGTTATTTTTTTGAAAAAAAAAAAAAAAGTATTTGTGAGTCCCGTGAAAGTGCACGAGACTAAACAAAAAACGTTGGACACGCAACGCTAGACATTGGATGCACTATCCAAACTCTACCCTAATTAAATTGTGTTCGATGATAAGAAATTGTAAAAAAAAAAAATCGAAATTGTAAGTATTGAGTACTATTCAGCCAAGGCTTTTTATTTTACAATTGGTTTGTGGGTTTCAGTTAGCTCAACTAGTAAAGTTTCTGATGGTTAAATAAAAGATTTGAGATACAATTTCAGCCTACACCAAAAATCAATTAGTGTCTTGGTCTAAGATAAATAGTTATTATCAAGAGCGGACATCATAGGTTGAAACTCTCTCTGAAAAGAAGTTTACAATTGGTTTAATTATATATTTTATTTAAACTAATTTTTTGTTTTGGCCGTTATCGACATTAACAATTTCCATTCCAGAGATAGTGGCAAAGACTAAATTGACACGACATTGAAATATTAATGATCAAATTAACACAATTGAAAGGATATGGATCAAATTAAAATATGGTGTAAAGTGTAGGGATCAAATATGTAATTTACCCTAGTAGTAATTAGTAGGCATTTATTATGATTATGCTTATATGTAAAATTATACATTCTAATATTAGGCAAGTATAACAAGTTTAAATTTTGGACCATGTTTCTCTTCTCTTTTTTTTGGTGAGTACAGTTGTCTTCCTTTTGTGTTATAGGGTCTGTTTGGTTGGAAGGGTGAAAAAGTAAGAGGATAGAAAGGTTCTTAATTTTCCTTCATGGTATTTGGTTTGAGAGTAGAAAAGTGGAGGGATAGAAAATATAGTTTGTACAAATTTACTTTCACACCCCTAATAAATAAAAAGAAAATAACAAATTAGAAAAAAAATATGGATGAACAAAAAAAAAAAACACCAACCGACTGAAAAGTATAAAAAAGGACCCAAAAAAAAAAAACGAAAGAAGAACTCAATATTTTTTTTAAAAAAATAGGACAAAAAACTAAAGAAGGAAATTTAAAATATAAAATAAATAAATAAAGGAAACAATTGACATGTAACAAAAAATGACAAAACCGAAAAAAAAAAAAAAAAAAAGCCATGAAAAGTAGAAAACCCAGCATGTTTTAGTATGTGGGTGCGTTACTCCAAACATTTTCTAACCTATTTTCTCCCCAATCTAGGGAGAAAAGACTTGGGCCTCACCATTTTTTTTTCCTTTCCTCCTAATCAAACACCCACTAAAAACATTTTTCTCCTTTTTATTTCTATCCTCCCTATTTTATCTCCAATCAAACGGACCTTAGTATGAGAAGAGGAAACTATGCTAGTTCTTTGAGTGAAGAAGAAGAGGGTCAATGTAGTTCACCTCATTTGAAAAAGAGGGTTTAAAGGTGGATGTGAGTAATAAACATCAGAGGCAAATGCATCTTCACTTGGCGTGTCCTTAATATAGAGGCGATGGCTAGAACTTTTAAGCCACTATGGAGAACTCATAGAGGGTTCCATGTTCGAGATTCACAACTTTTGTCACAACTTGCCCACATGGCGAGTTGTGAGTGATGAAGTTGTGAACCTACTACTTTTACTTTATCATTCACAACTCGCCACATGAGCAAGTTGTGGCAAAGTTATGATATTAGTATTATTTATATGCTATTGGTGTGGTAATAACCGACCCACCATTTTTATTCCATCACTCATAACTCACCACGTGGGCAAGTTGTGATAAAATTGTGGTACTAGCATTATTCATATGCTATTGGCTTGGTAACCCACCCACAAAAAGAAAAACAAAATGTGAATTATGAGTTGAGTAAAGGTTCTTTGAAAATGAAGGATAAACAATCTACAATTTGGTAGAGGAAGGGAATAGCAAGAGAAGGACAATGCAATATGATCTCAAGACTATAGAAGCTACATCAATGGAGGCCAATTACCAGCCTCGTTGAGAACAATGAGTTATCTAGCTATTGTCATGAGCTTGGGAACCCATGCAGATAGTTCAAGAGCTCGTTACTTTTTTATGAGCAAAAGATCCCATGATCGTGTTCTTATCGGAGACTTGGCCAATGAAGCATGGTTGGTAAGAACAGTGTGCAAGTTGGGTTCTGATGGAAAGTTTGTAGCTAAGGGTGAGACTCTAGGGGGAGGTCTGGTTCTCTTTTGGAAATCTGCCCTCTCTATCTCTGTTGATTCCTACTCATTTGAATCATATAGATGTTATTGTAGATAAAAGACTTTGAGAATGCTTGGAGGCTCATTGGCATGGGGTCGATATGAGTATAAATTTAATAACTTCTATTAATAAAAAATCAACCGTAGGTTAGAGTTGGATTTCTATCTCAAATATAAAAATATGTATATTCTTAATAATTTGATTTGTCTAGAATTTTTGGGTTTCCCACCTTAACGCAATAGCACCCCAATCAATTCTCCTTCCCCATTAAGTTATTCCCCTCTCCATCAAACTGCTTCATTTACCTCTTTAATAAAAAAAAATTACACTTTTTTCGATGTTCATTTTTTTTTATTTTGGGGTGAAATTGAGCTTAAATTAAATAGAATTAAATATTACAAAGTCTAGAATAAAAAACACCCCAAGCATCAGCTAATAACTGGTTCAAAATACAAGGAGAAGGATGTGAATACAAAACAAAACTATCACTTGAAGAATATTCTTCCTTGGCCAAAGGGTCCGCACATTAATTCCCTTCACGGTAGGTGTGGTGGATCCATGGATGTGAGTTTTTTAAATTTTTCTTAAATATTAATTTAATGCTTTCATGATTTTAGACTTCCCTCTTTAACACCTCTCCATCAATCCGGTTTATTTGCCTCATGACATTAATTTTCTGAGTACTACTAGAATCACAAATTTTTTACAATTTTTTTTTACAAACTGCTGATGTGGTAAATGATTATTGATAAATAAAAAAGTAATGTTAATGGTAGGACTAGATGAAAACCAATAAAAAGTTGACCACATCACCAGTTTGTAAAAATGTTATAAAATAGACATTTGTGACGGTAGCATTACTCTAATTTTTTTTACCTTATTTTTCAGTCTTCTTCATTATTATAGCATTATTTCTTTTAACCTTGTTTTCATGATTTTTCATTAATTTAGTTTTTTCTTTTTCTTTTTCCTTCTTCGTTCTCTTTTATTGTTTCCTATCCCCCCCCCCCCCCCCCAAAAACAAATTTCTCATCTCTCTTTTATTTTCCTCTTACCAACCATTTATTAATTTTCCTACTCAACCTCCTCCCCTTCCCCCAATTTGGCTATTATTTTCTCCATCAAACCTAATAATATCAAATTTTTATTTCCTTATTTTCTTTCATTTACGACGTACTTGCATTGAATGACTCCTCATGTTCCCTATTTCCTCATTTCCAATACCTCTCCTTAAATGCCTTAGAAACACAAATGATTCTCTTAAGCAAACGAAAAAGTTTTGGCTCCAAGCACAAATAGAAAAATGACACTGTATGCACATGACTCACTTGATTAATTGGACTAAGCAAGTCATGCATAAATGTCATCTTCCTATTGATGGTTGGAGCCCCAAACTCTGTCCCAAACAAAAACTTATGCAAATATAAGGAAAGCGTTAAAAGCACTAGGAGTTTTAGTGTTTTACTATAAATTGATGTGGTAAAACTTGTAGTACTGTAACATTACTCTAAATACACTCAAGTTTGTTTTGTTAAATCCAGCTAAAATGAAATATTCTTTTAGCATAAATAATTTGTAAAAGATGATTAATTCTAATATATTAACTTGCATAAATTGTAAAGAAAAAAAAAATCTAGACCTTTACAAATTAATTACATATCCCGCACTATGCGACTAGTATCATACGATAAAGAGAGTATTTAGCTTGGTTGAGGTGGTTCGAAGTGGGTGTTGCATTCAAGGGAATTATTTCATAATGTAATTATATATTCTTATTTTTCTCCTTAGTTTGATTGGAAAACAAACATATGGATCGGTTATTTTCTTTCATTGGGGAGATCTCTTATTATACTTTTGCATCTCTTGTGCAAGTTGCTTTGGCATCTAAAATTAATGCCTTGTTGTAAAAGTATCTTTTTATATGCTTTGCTTTCATTCATATATTTTTTATTGATGTATCACACACACACACACACATATGCGCTGCAAGTTAGGGTTGTTTTGTGAAGAAATCTACTAAAAAACTGTTTATTGATCTGTTTGTTTTTAAGAAAACGGAGTACCTTGACTTGCTTAAGAAGGGCCTCGTTGTTTTATTTTCTATTGCTTTATTTTGAAAGCTTATTCCATACATAGAACCGTTTTAGGATCCATTTGTTTTCATAGAGTATCTTGAATTGCTTCCGAAGTGTCTCGTTGTTTTGTTTCCTATTGCTTTCTGTTGGATGCTTATTACATACAAGTGGAGATTCCGGAAGATAGAGAAGGAGCCAACGAAAGTATTGGTCACTGGTGCTGCAGGCATGCTAGCTCAATATGATATTCTATTGGCTTTCTTGGTCCTTGCTAGAAATATTATTATATCTCCAACTTAGATAGCTGAGCCTAGAACTTTATTTATTTTTGCTGAATATCTGAACCATATTTATCGAGATTTTATTCTAATTGACAAAAATGAATGTTCTCCTTATGTGAAACCTCAAAAGTTCCTTTTTTTGCATGATTGCTTAATCCAAATCTGCTTGTATGCTTGTGGATACTGGTTTTCTTTTTTCCTTCTTTTGGTATCTTTAGCTCATATATACATATTTCATTTATTTGTTTTGTTAGAATAATGGTTAAATAATTACTATTTGTTTTTGAAAAGGTAAGGCTTAAATAATGCCACTGTTTTTATTTGAAAATGAGTTTAAATGACTTTTCTGTAAATAATCTAAAGAAATCTTTAAAATTGTACTTGTTTTGTTGTTGTTATAATCATTATTATCGTATCCATTGAAGTCTTTTCCAAATAGTTGGAAAGAATGAGAATTGGAAGAAAAGAGTGTCTTATATCAAGATGACTGTTGTTACATGTCACTATATCAAGGACCAAGTGTATTTGATTTTCAATTGTGTAGTGTGTATATCAAAATTTTGATTTTGTTCAACACGGCAAATAGGTTATGCCATCCTTCCAATGATTGCAAGGGGAGTCATGTTGGGTCCTGATCAGCCTGTGACTCTGCACTTGTTTGATAATATTGAGCAGGCAGATGAAGCCTTGAATGGGAAAAAAATGGAATTGATTGATGCTGCCTTTCCTCTTCTGAAAGGTATGTCTCTTATCTTAAGAGATAATTCTAGGTAGATAGAATTATTCTCTCCCCTAAGGTTTCTTAAACTGTCATGAATATGTTTGGATAAGTGTGATTGCTACCATAGACATTGTTGAAGCTTGTAAAGATGTCAATATTGTTGTTATGCTTGGTAGATTCCCATGGAAGGAAGGTATGGAAAGGACGGATATGATGTCTAAAAATGTGTCTATGTACTGGCTCAAGCTTTGACCTTGGGCAAGCATGCTGCTGCGGATTGCAAGGTGACCTCATAAATGCACTTGAGTGAGTAGATATGATATAGCTTATATAAGATTTTAGAGACACCCACACTAGTTTCTGTCAGCACTGAACCAAAAGACAGAGCTCCAATTAAAAACCCCATCAATAAAAATTTCAGCATAACAATTATCCACATGACATCACGAAAGAAGTAGTAACAAAATGTAAGAAGAAAAAAAAAACATTAAGCAAAAGAATAGAGCACAAATAGAGTTGGGATTTAGAGATACCTTAATCGAATCATCCAGGTTCTGTCAGTATTTATATACTGTGAGGAGAGGAAGACAGGAAGGAATGAAGTCAAATAGGCGACCGTTACTGCAAAACCGTGGAGCACGAAGGTGGGGAGATTTTCACAGGTTCAAATGGTATCAGATTCCTTCCCTTCATGGTTTCAAACGTTCTGGTTTTCCTTAGGTTGAAACAATGTGAAATTGTAGAGCAGAATTTCAAACCGTCTGATTGTCCTTTTCTTTTGTTCCCGTGTGCCACGCTTTCTTCAAAATCCTTTGTGAAACCCTTTTTCACAGTTTCAAATTTCCTGTTTATTCTTAAGTTGAAAAGGCTTTGGGTTTGGGCTTTATAATGGAATTAAATAGATAAGAAGTGGGCTTTATGGTAGAGATAAGGCTGTGATTTATTATATAGATTTACTATTATTCTGAAATTTATAGATTTCTTATTATTTTGAAATTTAAAAAACTATTTTAAAATTGTAGGACAAATAAAAAAAATGGAAATAACATGGATGTTGACGTGGCTTAACATGAGCGCAGTAACATATGTGGAAGTTTATGAGGTCCTGTCATGTGGTCCTCTAATTTTACATTTAGCTTTTTTTTTTTTTTTTTTAACTCTCTGTATTAAATTTTTTTTACTGTCACCCAAAAGATCAAATTAACTTACTTTTACTATTATCTCATTAATTACCAAAGCTTCTACCACTCATTTCTTTCTTCTTTATGTTTTTTAGCATATTCATCGTTTTAGTATTAAAAAAAAAAGAAAAAAAAAGTCAAGGACTAGTCTAACTAACTAGATAAGGTTCTAAGGATTGTTAAATAAAATGCATTGTTTCACTATTACCTAAATAAAATACCTAAGATTGGCAAAGCATTTGTAAGAGAGAGCAAGAGAGGAATCTGAGAGGCCACCACCATCGTTATGCTAGCTTCCCATCACTATCAAGTTGCCAAAACTCCTATGATTTTTTTTTTGATGAACTCATTACTAACAAAGTTCTTTAACAATTATGCTATAATATATGTACAATATTCTTCAAAACCATCTTACATAAAACATTACAATATTATTCGTACATCGCACGGACAACTTACTAATTGAATTAAACAAAAAATCATACATATAAACCCATAAATTAAATAAGACTTACTTATTAATAGAAGAAAACCCAACCATACCCAACAATTATATAATTACTAAAATACCCTTGACTATAGAACAACTAAATAAATATAAAAACCTAATTAACTACTGTGGATACCTATTCTTGGGCTTTGCCTGTAACCTTAAGCTTCCAAAGAAATTTTCCTTTTAATTGAAAGCAATTCCAGGGCTACTCTGTTCATGTCCATTCTATCTATAGGAGATTGTGCTGAACACGCAAGTCCAATATGAAAGACCGATATCAAGCATTCAGTCTGTCCACTTGTCCAGTCACTCCAACTTGAAACCGTGTTATCATTTTCTCCTACTTCGTTGAAAATTGAATGGTCCACAATCTCCATCACTCGTCCCGGCAATGCCAACTTAACAAAGTTGTGAAGGTTCAGGTCATCTTTGAATAGTTTATTAGTGGGTTTTCTTCTAGTTAACATCTCCAATAAGAGAATCCCAAAGCTGTATACATCCCCATTAGTTGAAAGTTGACTACCCATTCCATACTCTGCAAAAATTTAGAGCACTTTCATACACTAAGAACAATTCTTACTCAATGCTATTAAACTAGTGATTTGGTGAAGACAGTGGTGGTTGTTTAGGGGGTACATTAAAAAAATTTAATTAAAAAAATCTTAAATATATCGAGTTATCGACAAATAATAATAATAATAATAATAATAATAATAATAATAATAATATGTGAAGTTTTATAATTTTATTCTACAAGTTTTCAAATTTTGAATGTTACATAATACTTCATTACGAGTATCTATTGCCAATGTAGATAGTTATGAGCCTATGACCATTTTATTTTGTTAAGTTTGTCTAACATTTTTTTTTATACAGTTGTTATTATCTGTTTAACTTTGTTTTTATAAAAATATTTTAGACTAAATGACTAATCTAAACTCATTGGCTCTGTATTAATTATTAACGTATACAATTACACTCATTCATACATAAAATTATACACTACATGTCTACTTAACCAATCAAATGCTTGAACAATCACTAACTTTACAATAAAAGTTATTATAATACGATAACAATACACACACATGTAAAAAAACCCTTTCTATTATAAAGTTATATTATATTTATATTGTACACACAAACAAACACATACATCATAATTTACACAAATAACATTATAACAAAAAGTAATGTAAACAATCAATATTAGACACATTCACACACATATAATATAAATTTATAAAAAAGAATTACACTTACAATTTACAAACACGTACTCTTTACTCTTAGAGTCGAAAATACTTGTAATAAGGGTGTGGAAGATTTACGTCAGGGTGTGCAAAAAAATATTTTTAAGAATAAATTAAAGTATTAAACTAACAAAAAATAATAATTTTAATATTTTACATTTTTTTTTGAAGTCAAGTCAGGGGGTTCATTTGAACCCCCGATTAAGTTGTAGCACCACCCCTAGGTGAAGATGTATATAAATATTCTATATGGGGCATCCCTGTTTTGATTATTGATGCATTCATTATACGTTAATACTTTTACAATTAAGTGATATCATGATACATTACCTGGAGCAGCATATCCCACAGTTCCCTTAATCCCTGCTGAGCTTAATTGATTAAGAAAAGCTTCCTTGCCAGATTTTGAAAGGAGTCTAGCCAAACCAAAATCACTTATATGAGCAATCATATCATCATCGAGAAGAATATTGCTTGGCTTTAGATCACAATGAATAATAGGGGTTTGGCAGTGATGCTGAAGATAAAGCAAAGCTGAAGCCACGTCTATAGCAATGTTGATTCTTTGAAGAAGATTTAAACTTCTCAATTGCTTGAGCCCATCTTCAGGATGTAATTGCATCTCCAAGCTTCCATTTGGCATGAACTCATATACTAAAGCTTTAAAATCATTGCCCTTAAAATCAATACTCGAACAAGCAGTCAAAATCTTAACGAGGTTTCGATGCCGGATGTTCCTCAAGGCTTCACATTCGGCAATGAAACTCTTGGAAGCTCCTTGCTTTTGAAGATTGAGTACCTTGACTGCAACATGTTTTTCATTTGGACCAAGTTTTCCTTTATAGACACTACCAAAATTACCTGAACCAATCAAATTCTCCAAAGAGAATCCATCAGTTGCATTGTGTAATTCTTTATAAGAGATCTTTTGGTAGGAGGGTCCAAAGGTGGAAATGGAAAGGCTTTTTTTCTTCGACTTTTTCAACCAGAAAAGAGCCATCAAAGAAAACAATGTCAAGCAGAAAGCAGCTGCAATGCTTATTGCCAGTATCAATTTAAAAGCAAAATGCTTTTTGTGTTTCTTGGATCTTTGAATGGGGCATGCAGGCAAATGCAGCTCTTGGATCCCCCCACAAAGACCAGTGTTGCCTTTGACTTCAACTGCACTAGCATTTCTGAAGACCCCTTCTACAGGTACATCTCCCTCAAGATTGTTGAAAGACAGGTTTAAAGTTTGCAACACGGGAAAATTAGCCATATAGCTTGTGATTTGGCCGGACAAGTTGTTGTTGGAAAGATCAAGATATTGAATACCTTTTAACTTACTTAGGTCGGGAATGGTTCCTTCAAAGGAGTTTCCTTGCATATAAAGTGTTTCTAAGGCCAAATAGTCCCCTAGGTGGGCTGGAATCTCTTTGGAAAATTTGTTGTATGAAACGTCTAGGTCAACAAGAAGTTTCAGGTTTCCAAAATCTGGTAGTAAAAAATCGGTCAAGGAGTTATGAGACACATCAATTTGGACTAGAGGAAGGCCAAAAAGTTGCTCGGGTATGGTGCCATTTAATTTATTATGGTCAAGATCTACCCCTTGCAGGTGGCTACACCTTCCAATACTAGTGGGTATGCTCCCTTCTAAGCTGTTATTGAACAAGGCGAGAATTAGTAATTGAGTCATGTTGCCAACGGAAGACGGGATCACCCCAGTCAATTTGTTTTCATACAAGTACAAAGCATTCAAGTTTTTGAGCTTTCCAATTGAAGATGGAATATTCCCTGTTAACAAGTTAGATCCCAGGCCAAGTTTAGTTAGGCTAACAAGATTTGATATTCGTGTAGGTATGCTCCCACCAATAGAATTGCTTGCTAGCCCGAGACAATATAATTGGATTGAGAGGTTTGTTATGGAGTTAGGCAACTCACCTCCAAGTTGGTTGCAGCTGACATCCAGATAGTTTAACTGGCTACAATTGTGCAAAGAACTTAGAAAACGCAAATCATCAACTGAGTTATTTCCAAGATGATTAAAATAAGCATTAAACCGTTGAAGATTTAGTAGATTACCAAAACTCATAGGAATGGTTCCTGTAAATTGATTTTCTGGGATATCAAGCATTTGAATGTCTGACACGTTGGACAATGAAACTGGAATTGTTCCTGTAAATTGGTTTCCTCCTATCAAAAGTATCTGCAGATTTTGAAGAGCAATGCCCAAGTCGGGGTTGAGGTTACCAGTGAAGTTGTTATCAGTCAAGGAAATACATGTGAGCAATGATAAATTGTATAGGGAAGGTGGAAACACACCAGAAAGATGATTTTCTCCTACAGCAAAAAATGTCAAGCTTTTCATTTGGGCTACTGTATTTGGGATTTCTCCCTCCATATTGTTATTTGCAAACGAAAGAATTTGGAGAGAGGACAAGTTCCCCAGAGAAGGTGGGAACCATCCACTTAGATAATTGTTGTAAAGAAGTAGTTTCTGAAGTTTTGACAAAAAGCCAAGTTCTGAAGGGATTCCTTGTACTAAATTGTTGTACATGAGATTAAGATACTGTAGGTTGGAACAGTGAGAAAGATTGATTGGAATTTCCCCTCCTAATGTTGGATTATGACTCAGGTTCAAATTTCTAAGCCTGGTCAAGTAACCAACTTCTGAGGGAATTCCACCATGGAAAGAGTTACTTGCAAGGTTGAGGGATCGAAGGAAAGAAAGATTTCCAATGTGGGGTGATATGGTGCCAACCAACTTATTGTTTTTTAGGTCCAAACCGATGACTCTTTGGTGTTTGTTGCCACAAGTGACCCCAACCCAGTGGCAGAAATGGAAAGAGTCATTCCAAGAAGCCAAAACATTAAGAGGGCTATCTATGTGGGACTTGAATTCGAGCAGTGCAAGTTTATCAGTTTCGTTTGAAAGTGTGGTAGCTAAGGAAAATTTTGAGATCGATAAAGAGAGGAACAAAAGAAAGATGGCATGGTAGGTTAGTGAGAAGAGTGGTCGTGTATTCATAAGCAGATGATCCATCTTGTAGGAAGAAATTATCTTCTTCATAGAGAGATACTGACATAGGCAGGAATTCTCACTCGAATATATAGAGAACAAACTTACACTCTTTGCAGCGTGTTGTGCGTGAGAGAGAGAGAGAGAGAGAGGGAGTCTTCCATTTATAGTCAAAGTCTATATTTGTGTAATTGCTGGTGTAAACAAAGGAATTTGCAGAGTGTTGTGCATGAAAGAGAGGGAGTCTTCCATTTATAGTCAAGTCTTTTTTTTTCTTTTTCTTTTTCTTTTTTTGAACTTTTGACTTACTTAACTCACTTTATTAAAGTTTAGGTCTATTTTGTGGCCCTTGCCATTTAAAGTATCTTTACCGTATAAGATAGAGAGTCTTCCATTTATAGTCAAGTCTTTTCTTTTCTTTTCTTTTTTTTTACTTTTTACTTACTTAACTCACTTTATTAAAGTTTAGGTCTATTCTGTGGCCCTTGGCATTTAATGTATCTTTACAGTATAAGATAGAATGGAGAAAATTTCTTGAACTTTGCCTTGGAGACTCTCACGCGGACTGAGGGTGGGATCCACATGTTGGTTCCTGCTGCTAAAGGCAAAAGCTATATAAAATTCAAATGTGAGCAAAATGAAGATGAAGTGAGATATTTTCTATAGTTTATTTTTTATTTACTTATCTAATTTAAACAAACGTATGCTTTGTTTTTTAAAAGAATTTATAAAACTAAAACTAAACCGCTCTCACACAAACCATCGCAGGAAAGCAAGCCCACAAAGGCCTATTTATCAAATTTTAGAATGCTCCCAATAACAAATGCTGGTGCTTCATCATGAACAAGGGCCTTAAGAATAGAGCAAACAAAGCTGACGACGTTACATTCTTGAGTAATGAATACTCATCGATCATCAGCCTAACAAACTCAACTAGGCATGCACGCTTAGGCAGTACTATTTTTATTATATTCAAGACTGGCTTGGCCAACATGACAAATCAATCATATATAGCATACATGGTACACCAATAACCAAGCAAGCTCAATCTCTCTCTAATTAACAAGCATGTAAATCCTGCAGTACATGTTCCATATCTCCGAGCTAATCAATATATGCAAAATCCAATATTGTCAATAAGTGAACCCAACTAATATCTACTCTAAACTTGAGTTAAGTCAGTCAAGAACTCATTTAACATGACTTAACTCAGTTTATTAAAGCGTTGGTTCAGAGTATAGAATAATTCTTAGGTACTCCCGGAGTATAGAGAATGGTACTCTCTCCTCTCACATTCATGGTGGGGTCTGCTGATTAAATTCATGGAAAATCTTACCATATATGTGAGAGGAGAGAGCACCATTTTACTATACTCCGGGACTACCTAAAAATTTTTCCAAGATGTGACCCCTTTTTTTATTTATTTTTTATTTTTTTATTACAGAAGTGATAGAAGTGACCCCTGCTTTTTAAAGAATCTTTAGACTTTACACTTTGGTTCTCACGCAGACTGAAGGTGAGATCCACACGTTGGTTCTTGCTACTAAAGACAAAGCTAAATAAATTGCAAATACCAGCAAAATGAAGGCGAAATGAGATATACTAGTTGCTATAGTTTTTTATTTTTATTTACTTATCTAATTCAAACAAATATATATGCTTTCTTTTTTAAAAGAATTTATAATTTTTTTACATAAAATAAATAAATTGAGTTCAGTAATTTAGGGGTGTTTAGGAGAGTAGTTTAAGTTATGTTATTTGAGTGTTTTTGATAAATGTGTGGGTGAAAAAGTGTGAAAAAATGTGTAAAGTTATTTAAAATGTGTGAAAATGTATTTAAGCAAAACTGCCAAACACCCCTTTATTTTGTGCATAAATGGGGATTCAAACTCAAAATTAAGAATGTCTTTCGTGGTTGTCTACTTGTCTTCTTTGAGAGTATTTTTTGTGAAGTTTTTTCAAAATATTTTGGAAATTCAACTTTAGATTGTTTGTTTTTCTTTCATCTTTTTTAAGCCTAAAAATTAAAAATAAGAAGAAGAAAAAAAAAACCAAATAAACAAACAAAAACTAAAACTAAACAGATCTCACATATACCACCACAAAAAAGGACGCCCATAATGGCCCATTCATCAAATTATGAGCTACTCCTAACAACTAAGAGAGTAATAGAGGACACTACAACAGGCCCGAAAGGTAAGCCCATCTAACAACTAAACTTCCAGCAGCACTTTTCGGACTGCGTTACACTGAGCCTTCTATCTTCGTACCAATTATGTAAGCCCAACATGTCACACAAAAGGGCTATGAAATCAATGTATCAAGGGCTGGACGCAAATGGTGGTGCTATCATGAACAAAGGCCTTAAGAATGGAGTAATCAAAGCTGATGATACATCCTTGAGTAATGAATACTAATCTGCATAACCTAGTTCAGCTAGGGCATGGCTAGAGAGTGTTATAAATGTTCAAGCCAGGATATTGAGACTTGACCCACATGACAAATCAATCATAGAATACATATATGGTACACCAATGACCAAGCATGCTCAATGTCACGACCGAAATTCATGGAATATGAATTTAGATGCATGATTAACTTGCTGATCTTACATATCTCAATAAACGTAATTAATTTAATAATTAAGAAAACTCCAAATAAACAATGCTCTTAATAAACCTTTTACAATATTTAAACTCCACAATTTAAAAAATAATCTCTAAATACTATAAAATCTTAAGCAAAAAAATAACTAAAAATCCTATAAAGCTTCAAGCATTATTGAAGTCGCCTAAAAACTCCTACGCTCTACCTTGCACCTTACAATGCGATCCAAAGGTTCTGTTCCCCAACTAAACTTTAATCTGAAATTGTAATTAATGGGGTGAGCCACACATCTAGTAAGCAATTATGCACAATACACAACAGAATAGAGTCAAGCAAAACATGAGTATTTCGATTTCACAAATTCACTCAAAGATATCAAATATAGTTTTCCAAACATATAATGAGCCACTTAATACAAATGTGATCAAATCTTAAAATCTTTAAAAAATACATACATATAATTAATCAGAGCACAGTGTCACATATACACATATCACATATTCTCACATACAATCCTGTGAGTGGATACCAACATCTAACCCTTGCTGGTGAGGGATTAACACTTATTCTCATGTACAACCTTGTGAACGAATTTACACATATATCTGATCAATTTTAAAAACACTTAATGAGTCACATATCACAAAAGCAAAGTTTATACAAAGTAGAATAATTTATTTAATAGTAACAATCATTCCAAATATAGAGGCTTATTGAAGATCACAATATTGAATTGAACATAAATCAAAGGATACTTGACTTTCTTGGGGAATGAGTAGAAACTGAGGAGTTTATTCAAGTATTTTACAATTCTTGAGTAAATTTGAAAATTCAATTTACGAAAAGAAACGTTTTAAATACCATTTGGAAAATAGGAATATGACTTTGAAATCACTTGGTTTTAAACAAATATAAAGAGTAAGAACCTTTTTAGAAAACTTACATTGAAACTGAATTCTTTTCTGAAAATAATTTAGTTTAAAAATTATCTTTTAAATAAGATTCAGACATTCAAAACATTATTTAAAATTTTGGAGTTTCTCTTTAAAACATTATTTAAAAGCCAAAGTTTCACTTTCAATAATGTAAAAATTCTTTTTATAAACTTTAAAAAACGTAAACTTAAAAACTTAAGCTTAAAAACATAACTTTTGAAAATCTTGGACTTTTAAGAACCTAATAAACAAAACTTGTGCATATTATGCACAATTACCTACCTCTCTTGCTAATATATCTGAAGACAACTGAACACTTTAATCTTCTGTAAGCTCTAAACAAAAGAATGCTTTAATCAGTAAGCATGAAGTCTAATTGTTAGAAGCCTTTTCTTTCCTACTGTCCTACAAAAATAAAGTATGAAAACTACTTTTGTATGTACCATTGAATTAAGAATTTAATATTCCTTATCAAAGTCCCACTGCAACAATATTTCCCAAAACTAATCTGTACCACTAGAGTTCAAACAAATTTCTATAACCACAATTGATATTCTAGGCCATCGTAAAATACTCTATAAGATCCAAATATATATAAAGCATCCATAAAAAATCTCTACTCGTAGGACTTAGCAACCTATAGCATGTATTGACCAAAATTTTTGAAACTTGAAACAATATTATAGATTACAATAAGGGTCAAGAATTCAGCACTACTCCAAAGATGCGTTAACTCCAGGAACAAAACTTCTAAAAACTTATCACCTATTCATGCGTTCATATAGAATAATCATGTAAACCTATTAAAAGTCATTAGGATGGTAGGTCATTCCCATAGATCTTTGAGAGAGAGATATACCTGACCATACGACCACACGGATGCAGAACTTTGTTTCTTGTATTTTTGCAATCTTTCTCTACCTTTCACACAAGAAACCCTATGACTACTCTTTAGCTTTACGCGTTAAATATGCTTTCTACTTGGGTTGGAGTTTGTTAGGACATATGTGATTCATGTTAGGAACATATGTCAATATTTTATGTAATTGGCTAATCTTTTGACAAAACACACTTTACTTGTATTTAAGTAGATTTAAGATGTGTTTAATGTTTCAAGAAATAAGGTTTCAAGTTCAAGTATTAAAACCATGCAAGTCTATCCAAGAATCAAGTGAAGATGTGCTGTTCATTAAAGCTCGACAACTATCTCAACACCTAGTATCTAGCAAGGTTTAAAAAGCTATCTAAGCACGAAGCTCGACAACTGCTCAATAGATAGGGTATCTGTCGAGATTTATGAAAAACAAATTTTCAGTTCTGATTTTCATCCAATCCATGAACATATGTTTAGGCTTTCTTTTTTCACAACCCTAAACATATATAAGAATTATTTTAAGGGGCGTCACAAAGAGCACAATTGCACAAGTGTGAAGCAAAGTGTTGTTCATGCAATTTGTAACCGGAAACCTAGTTTGCCCTAGTTCATCTTAAAGAAGTTACTGTATTTGTACACCGTAGGGTTTTGTGACCAAGTAACTTCATGATCTTCATCGTGTGATGAACTGAAGAACTTTGCAGCCAACATCCTTCTCAAGTTGGTGATCAAGTCGCGTCCTGGGATCCGCACATCTTTTAGTTAGTCACGAACTAGGAGCCGTGCAATACAAGGAGAAATTGTCACTGCAGAACAGGTCCAATTGGGTATTATGGTAAGGGTTTAACTGTAGGTTAGTATAAAGTACTGTGATTCATTTACTTATAACCGCTTGTTGTGATAATAGTGAATTCTCAAGAGTGGTGACCTTAAATTCACCCGGTGGGGTTTTTGCCTCGGAGGTTTTTTCCATTCTTAAACAAATCACCGTGTCAACTTTATTTTCCGTTACATGATATTTTAGTTGGTAATTTGTTTGTGCTGCCATGTACATTGCATGTTAATTTGATTCATTAATAAATTTGGCTAATTAATCAATTAATTAATCACAAGGGGTCAATATATTCTTGGCCTATCAAAGTTTAAGATCCACTAAAACTTATCTCTTTAGTCTCCATGAAGCTCATAAAACTTAAATATACTTCCAAGACTTTAATTCTCAATTAACCTCAAATTAAAGTTTATTTGTTTAGATAAGCCGGAATTCCAAAGGATTCCAATAACTCTTAAACTTCTAATTCAAATATGTTTTAATTCTCTAATCATTTTCCTTAATTGATAAGGAGATTAAAAGTTTTATATGAATAACCCACAAAATAACACTCCACGTTACATCTTCATCTTCTATTTATTTATTTATTATTTTAATTGCCGCACTAAATTGTATGCACTAAAATTTTAATTTTCTCATCTATTTTGTAGCACCACAAAATTGTCTACTCTTATCTTACTGTGCACACATATATAGTACCTTAACTCTATAATAATAATGACGATGATGGTGATGATCATAAAATAAAATTGGGATATTATACTCAATGTCTAACAAGCATGTAAACATGGCAATACATGTTCCATATCTCAGAGTTAAATCGATTGCAGGAAAAAAAAATCCATTTGCAATCAGTGAAACCCAACTAATATCTACCCCAAATATAATCTATGGTGAACCACTCAAACAAAGATTATAAACTTTCAACATCTTGTTGTATATTCTTTTTCTGGCATGCTTTGATGGTTTTCCCTTCCAACCAGCATGCTGAATAAAAACGAAACTGCTAGCTTTCTTGCTACCATAGTTGCAAATGCATATCAAGTTGACGTTGGTGTTATGTATATATCTTTGCATATCCTTCTCTTTCTATAACTCAAAAGTCTTTTAATTTTGTCATGCATTTTTATCTATAGTTGCTTTTGCCTTTCATGGATTCATCACTAGATTTTAGTATGATCTTAACCTACTCTGCAATCCTCTCTTATCTATGTTACACTAATTAATTACAAACACAGATATGTAATCAACATCGATTAGTTTCTTAAGAATCCAAAACCATTCAAAATTTTGAGATAAGACTTAATCATTGACATTGTATGCCTTTTCTACCCACCGTGAAAGAACTCCTCTCTTTAGATTCCCTTCTCAGTTTCAGACCATGCAAACCTAAAAATATGGTCTTGTCAGTCCAATGATCCAAGTTTTCACAAAGTGCAAAACATCATAATGTTCCCATCCTCAAAGCCAGAATTTCATGTATTCTACTGTTCCTAAATGTCAGAACTGCACCAACTTTGTTGAACTTAGTATCATTGAAAGTTACAAAAACCAAACCAAAACCCACAATTATTTCACCTGTACACACCCCTACAAAAATTTTCTTCAAGAAAAAAAAAAGCCCATTTCACATTAGTATTCATTAGTCATTACACAAAACTAAAAAGATAAAAATTAAACCCAATAATAATAATAATAATAATAATAATAATAAGTCAAATATTTATTAGTTAATTAATCAATTAGACTCATGATCCAATAGGTTGTTCTTGTTGTTGTTGTGGTGGTGGTGGTTCCGAAGGTGAGTCATCGGGCCCTGATTCTCTACGGCGATGAGCATTCTTGTTATTGTGCATCCACACTTTGAGCACATTGCGTTTGACACCAATTTCCAAACAGAACTGGTGGAGCGCCACGTCATCGTGCCTCTGTATCCTCCACCCAATCTTCTCAGCGAACTCTAGCATTTTCTCCTTTTGCTCCTGCGTGAACTTGGTCCTAAACCTCTTCGCACTAGTAGTATTATTAATACTACCGCTCCTCGTGATCGTCACGGGTCCCACCACTCTCTCCGGCGTCTCTGACCGTCCACGATCGTGATGATCACCACCGTGAGATGTTGATGATACTGATGGTGATGGTGATGAGGATGTCCACGTGGCACAGCGCAAACATTGGTGGCGGAGAGTGCAGGTGCACGGGATGGTGATGCGGCGGCTCCCCGCTAAATACTTCCCTCCTGTGAAAATTGCGGTGACAGCCACATGCGGCGCACGTGAGCGAGTTCTCATGCTGCTGATCTTTAACAACAACGTTGTTGTTTGTTGTTGGTGCCACGTGGCATGAACTCGCCGCAGCCGTCGTTGGCGTGACCACCTAGAGAGGCCGCGTGGTTCCGCATGCATTCCTTGTAGTTAACGGTAATAACGGTATTATTAACGGTCATATTCGACGGGTTCATAACTACCGGTTCACGATCAGTTACATTATTGTTGTTGTTGTTGTTATGGTTCTTCTTAACGTCGTCGTTTTGGTTCTCGGACTTGGGGGTGTGGTTGTTGTAAGGTACAACGGTTAAGTCCATGAAAATAAAAGAGGGTTGGGTTTGGGTGTCTTGGGTTTTTTTTTTAAGGTAAATGGGATTAGATTTAGAGGAAAAGAAAAGAGTTGGGAGTTGAGACAAAAAGTTAAGGTAGGAGAATGGGGTTTTGTGGGTTTGGTTTTTTGTTTTTAAGAATGGAGGAATTGTGATTCCAAGGTATATGCACACATTCAAGACATCATCAAGTGTTACAAACATTAAAACCGTGCACAAAATGAAAAATATATATTCAAGAAAAAAATGCATAAAATTACAAGAACTTTATATAAACAACTTTATAAATTATTGATAAATGTATTCTTAACTCACGCTATTATTTATTTATTTATTTCATTTATTTATTTGGATGTGAGATTTATAAGTTGTAAGAGAAAGATGTAAGTTTTGCATACATAAAGAATTTTTTTTTTTAATTTTTAAGTTCGAACCTTCAACATCCAATGATTGCTATATACCATCAAATCAAACCGTCAACCATTTTTTGTGTCTAACCCACTGGCTTAGTTCAACCCAACTTGGCACCTCATATTTGTTTTCATGGGTTGGTAAGTTGGGTTGGGTTAGGATGGGTTGTAATTTTTTTTAAGCCTTGAGCTGGATTAAGTTTTTGTTAATAGTTTTTTCAAATCATCTAACATAAGTACCTAACCCAACCCATCATATATACTAGTTTATTTTATTATTCTTATTTCAATTTTTTTAGTTTGATTTATTTTGGTATTTGAGAATTATTTTTGATATATTTGAAATCTAATTTAGGTATATTATTTGAATTATAATAATTTATTGAAAAATAATTCTTAAATATTTATTAAAGTTCAATTTTTTTTATTAGACATGAAACATATAAGTACAAGTGTACAACCCACTAATCCAAAATGACTTATGTGAGCTTGATTGGGTTAGTCTCTACACATGCAATGGGTTGGGTTAGGTTGAGGATTTCTCAACCTGACCTTAGGTTGAAAAAATTCTCCAACTCAATTCAAACACACCCCTGTTATAGCTTATCCAATCAAGAAATTGTTTTGGATCAACTTCTTTTTTGCTTGTACAGGCCAACATGGGCATGATTCGAGCACAACTTGAAAGAAAAGAAACGAGACCCACCAATCTATTACACGGAGGAAGGTTGATAGTAATCTTTTTGAATAACTTAGGGAAGCATGAAAGGTCAAAGAAACCACCCAAGCAGCATTGAAATTTAATTGTTGGAAAAGAAAATTGTTACCAAATGTATTCTCTGTTCTCCATTTTAAGAAGCTAAATTTTTTAGTAACAAGCAGCTCTACACTTTACAGTACTTTTGGTTTGGTCATTCGGTTTCTAATATTACTTCCCCACCAAACTTGGCATTCTCCATACACACGTTTTCCAAGGAAATATGTGAAATTTCACAGCAGATCCTTCAATGACTCATGGACATGCATATTAAATACCCGCAAGGCTTCCGTCTAGCGCACTAGAGCACCGGATGGAATAACTCTTAGCAAAAGGAATTGCATTCCTATGTAGTACAAGAGAAATGCAAGAATACAACTAAGGAATTTCATACATAGGTGTCATGATGGACAGTACATATAAAAGAAATTAGATACATAAATTATTACATCAGGTGTCCCAGCAAAGTAATTTATATTTTCTTTTCATGTGAATGAACCATGTGTAAAGGAATTAATAAAATTCTCAAGAAAGAAACTGATTTTTGTGTGGTTCTTTCACTAGCAATATCCTGAACTCAGGCTTCAAGTCCTGGCAGCTAAGAGGGCCATGCCCCTTGAGTTTCAACCTGAATAAAAAAGAAAGATAAGCAAAGCAAATTCAATTGTGTTACACATATTTACAAATTGCCATCCCCGTATTTCTTGTGTCTTTAATTATATTGAAAAACTAAATACTACTTTAGTCACTGACTTTGGCGCTAACCAAACAGAAGGATTTAAATTTTTTATTGCCTCCTCCCTAGGAATCCACTATTACATCAAGAAATGTTCAACACCGCGGAATTCAATCTTAGTCCCTGTTCAACAAGGGACATTCTTCTGTCACATAAAAGATCCATGACAACAAACCCAAAATTACCAATCTTGAAGCTCGAAACATACTCTTTTTAGAGTTTCTTCTGTAATCGCAATGTTCTTTGTAGGTCACATCCACTAGTCCAAACAAAATCTACAGCTTTATTTATTCTTTTACTTTTCTTTCATTCCAAGGTCAACAATAAGCTACAAAATGGTGGGTTAGTTCTCCCCTTTGTATTGATAATTGCCAATGATGGAAGGCTACAATCCAGGCAGTTTCATCCAAAATACCTTTGGCTTCTTCCATTAATTAAGCAAAACTGTTGCAATTTGATTAACTATGTGAATGCTTCTCGCACTTCTGTGGGTAGCTCCAATTCAGGCTCAGATTTGCTGAGTGGTGAAAAATAGTGCTCCACCATGTCTTTGGACACTTGTTCCAACCTCGGAGGATTCCACTGCATATAAAACATGACACTTCAACAATTAAAAGTAGTAGCAACCACCAACAAATCTGATTATCAACGATAGAACCCCAATCTTCCACAGTACCTTCTCCTCTTACAACAGCTTGCTTTGTTTTAAAAAAAAAAAAATTTATTTTAGATTGGATTCTTAAATGCAATATTGCTTCCCCACTTGTCCAAAAGGCAGATAACATAAGCTGATGATACCTTTGGTGCCAGGTCCTTGTCTACCATTCGTGCCCGAACACCCTTTAGAAAAAGTACAGAAAAAAAAAAAAAATGAAAGTAACTAGGATCATGAGGGTTTGTTTTATTAAGATGACAATCAGGAGACTTTATACCTCACAAAAATCTCTGGAAATCTGATTAGATATCCCTTGCAGTGACATTCGGTACTCACGTATCAAGCACTGATCAAGGGTCTGAAATCTACCTTCTCGTATCTGAGCCAGTATGGTGATTAGGTCGTAATGCAATAGTTTCTTAAAGGGGGAGGAGGAGAAGACAAGGGAAAAAGGCCTAGTTTTGAGTATCAGGGACACACAGATTTCAAAGAAACCTTCAAGCCTAATGGTGAAGCTTCCTTAATGGTCCATTTGGATTGAGGGAGAAGGAAGGGGAGTAGAGTAGAGTAGAGTAAATTTGACCCCAAAATTAGCCTATTTTTAGCCAACTCTACTCTACTTCCCTCTACTCTCTCTCCTTCCTCCCTCCATCCAAACGGGCCCTAAGTCTCCTTAGGGTGGAGATGCACCATGCATCATTTGTTTTACTTGTCTCACTCTCCTGAGAGAATTGTTTAATTTAAAAACGCAATCACAACTCACAAGGTTCATCCAGAAAAGTATAGGGAGTAACAATTTAGAGAAATACCACATATTTTGTTTCATTTTATTACCATAAAGATGGTAATACTAGCATGCGACAATCACAACTCATACAGCCCAACCTTCAGGTTAGTACTTGAGAGACTTAACACACACTATGTATAAATATGGTCCAAAAAGTCAAAAGGAAGAAGTAACCAATTCAAGACACACTTCCATTATTTGTATTTTTTTTTTTTTTACACATGCTTTGGGTTGGCCTTGAACCCATGACCTTAGCCTCCATCCCATTCTTAAGTTAAGAAGTGTCATTTGAGCTAGGGCTCATTAGCAATTCCATTAACTGTATATAAAATGTATCCCTACAAAATTGCTTTCCAATCAACTGTGAGGTAGCTAAAGACATTTATCATAATGCTGTTAAGTTTTTTTTTTTATTTTTTTTATTTTTATTTTTTAATTCAATAAAATGATTTTGGCTATATGGCTGCTTCAGTCATTCTAGCCACCTGTAAAGATGAAGATGACAGGAAGCATCTACAGGGTACTCAGATCGACTAATTGAAAAGTGTCTCCTTGATGAAGCAAAAAGTTTTAAAAATGATACAGTTCTCCAAGTAAAGAGTTGGTATAGATATTTTTTCATTTAATTTTCCTTTTCTCCAGCAATATGGTTTCTCATGCCTAAGATTTTCTGTTATTTTCTTTCGTACCATCAATTTTAAAATAACAGAAAGAGATTTGAGTATGAAATCAGACATGTTGAACATCTTGTTCCATACAAAGTATCATGGAAATCTGTTATATTGTAATGGGTTAATGCTTAATAGTTTAAAAAAAAGAAAAAGAAATATGCAAATCAACATGTTCTTACCAAGGAATCGATAATTTCTTCAACTGTGTCATGGCTGAAACATTTATCAAGTATTTCAATCCTAGACAAAATTGCATAATAAATAGATCAGCATTTTATATCTGCTACGTAAATACTCACACACCTGAGGGGATAATAGACATACCTGTGAAGTACACTTATATTATCTAGATAGACAAGGTCACTATATTTTTCTAAAGAAGTTTCAATGGCAGAAGGATCATCAGTATCCAATTTCCCAAGTTGTTCTTCGATTAATGCAAGCTTCTGTGGAAAAAAGGAGGCAATACTATGTTATATAAACAGGAACGATGATTAAAACAATGAACGGGTCCAACAATCTTAACTGAGCTATGCGCATAATGTGTAGCAAGCCCACAAGAAATCATTTCTGCTCCATTAAGTTTTTCTCCTATGAGACCCAAGTACTCCCCTGCAAAAAAGAAAAGATACAAACTATATAAGAATTTAATTGAGAAGCAAATACAGGTGTCATCAATGAATCATCCTACTAATTGGTTTCTCATTTATCAAGTCCTAATTACATTGTCAACATTGCTTGATATGTAGAAAGGGTCAAGTTAACCCCACAAGTTGCTCGGAAAACAACATTGAATAAAGTCACCCAGCTATCCAAAGTAAACTTTCATATTAGAATATTTGTCATTGCAACATCTACTTTCAGTATAATGGTCACAAAGGAAGTGACATCTTATTTTTGATGGGTTTGTGGTGAAATCTATCATCAACAAAATTGTTTGTTTTTGTTTCAAAGAAAAGAAAGAAATTATTTTGATGTATTTTATGTGATTTTTTTTTTTTTTTTTTTTTGTAGGAACAAAGTAGTAGTGAGGAGAAATTATTTTGAACTTCTCTATTATTTTCTCACCAACCAAACAACAAGGAAAAACAACGACAAAGAGGGAACAAGAAATGAGAAAAGAGAAAAAATGGGGGTGAAACCTTTCACGGGTAGGCTATCAGCTTTGCTCTGACCAAGTTACAGGTATGGGGCCCACAAAAAGTTGATAATTTTAAGTGATGACAAGTTGAGTAATGTGTGCCAAACGGGTGGATATAAGAAATAGGAGTATTTTGAGTGATGAGTGATAAATAATGAGTGATGAGTGATAAAAATTGAGTGAGGAGTGATGAGTGATAAAAAAAAAAAAAACCCAAACAGGGCCAAAATCTTTGGTTTACGCAATGGTGAAAGACTAATGATTTCATAATGACATAAGACTTGATATGTCATATTAAACTTTACCTTGAAACTACCCAACTACTCATCTAAGCCATTTTTTTCACTAACAAAATAAACATTTCCAAGATGCATGATACTAAGAAAAAGTATGCAGTCCTTTCCTTACCTTGCATAGACTATAGAAGTACCTTTAAAATTCAAATGTAAATATAATGTAAAGTGAAAAGTTCATCCTAGCAGTATTCTTTTTTTCTTCTAAAATCAATTTCACACTATCCTCATGATCATGATCATCATCAAATCAACATCGTAATTCAAGATAAATAATGAAATAACTTATCTTTACTCCCCCCCCCCAAAGGGAAAACATATATTGTATTGCAAATAATATTAAATAATTACATCAACGACAGGTTATTGTTGGACAAAAAATGGAGCTTTTTCCATCCTGTAGCTCGGTGTTCTGCAAGATTCTACTTGAAAACAATGAAAATCAAATAATTAATTCAATTTTTCAATGACTTTGTTTGACTGCCAAATGTATATTCAGCTATATATTATAAAACCTTGAACTAAAATTGAACAACATAAAATTTACATTCCAAAAAGGTAGATTTTTTAATCTAAATCTTCTCAACTACCTCACCACTTACGAATCATTTCACCACTCACTCCCAAATTATGAAGCATTTAAAACTTCTCCTAGAGTCATAATATTCATAGTTAGGAATCCCAAATAGAAAAACATGTGCAAAATTAGGCCTAACACTACTATTTAGCCTACTTAACTGAGACATTCATCCAATTTTGATAATCTCCAGAACAAGTTATTAAAAAACCAAATACCAAACTCACGAATTTTCATGTTTTTTCTGCCATTCTCACCATACACACATCATTCACAGCACAGGCTTCAGAACATTCACCCTTTCCTTAGAAATAGTAAGCAAGATAAATATGTGTAGGGTTATATTGCCACTTATCCTATCCTGCTTGACAAAATGGACTTGTTCTCGCTCTATCTAGGAAAATGGCATAAAGAGATTTAACCCATTCTCAAAACCAAGAACCCTCTATGAACCATAAAAGGATCGGACATTAGTGTCTCCGTTTGATCACTACTATTAATTATGGGAGAAGACCCAGATGTGCAAATCAATCAAACACATATTAGCATTTTCCTTAGAAATAGTAAACAAGATAAATATCTACAGGGTTACATTGCCACTTATCCTATCCTACTTGACAAAATTGACTTAGTTCTCACTCTATATAGGAAAATGACATGAAGAGATTTGGCCAATTCTTGCCAAGAACCCTCTTTGCCACTAGCAATCAACTTCATAAACATCCCCCATATTGTTGACTTTTTTGCATTTTTGCAACACAAAACTCTGGGAGTAACACGATCTAATGACTGTGAAGGCAATTTATTATATGCTTACTGATTGGAATAGTATTTAATGAGCTTTGAATCTGGCTGGTAGGGCTCAAATCACATAACTAATAACGAATAACTAACAATTACTTCGTAAACCCACCCAATAACTACTCGTGACTGTAGAGGCAATTTATTGTATGCTTACTGATTGAATTAGTATTTAATGAGCTTTGAACCTGACGATGATAATCACATAACTAATTACTAACAACTACTTCGTAGACCCACCCTGGAACTACTCGCTCCCTGATGTCTCTTTTTATTGGTACCAAATAAATTGCACGGACAAGAACAATATGCTCCTATATTTTATTCAGAAGAAGCCCTTGCCTGGAGAAAACAGCAGCAGCAGTAGCACCAACGCCTCCTCTCCTCTGACCAATGGAGCTCTTCCTCGCCGATGGAGCTGCCGCGACGTCGATCTGAGCTGGCGCCCATGCACCAAATACTGCGGTTTGTTCTGATTTCCCCTTTGTTTTTTCATGATTTGTTCTTTTACTCAATCTGGATTTCAAAATATTGATGGTTTTGGGTTAGGGTTTTTGGACGTTAATCACTTGCTTTGGTATGGGTTTTGCTGTATTTTGGTACCTTGGTGCGTTTTGATTGGATTCCAAAGTGGTTAAGTTCAACCCTAAACAAATCTGATTTGTCTATTATGAGAATCTTGTTTTCTTGTTCCAGCTAATTTTGTTTGGGTTTCAAATCATGATTTTTTTTTTTTTTGGGATGAAACTTTTTGGGGTTTTTCTTTGTATTTTATCCTCGGTCTTGCGCTGGTGTGTTTGTTCTTTTGATAGGATTTATTTAGTTAGTATTTCAAGTTCTTACATGAATAAATGATATATTATGAATAAACAAATTGATGAATTTCTAAATCTGGAGATGAATTCCTGTTCTTTAGTTCACTACTTGAAATCAGTCTAATTCACATAATGTGGTCTTTTTGATAAATTATTATTTATCATTTTATAAAGTCTGTTATACACCATTTAGTGATTGTAGTTTCCAACCTATCGCTTTTGAAAGCAGAGTTAGAGGGACTCCTATGGCTCATGCCTGTCACGATGTTGTTTGAGTTGTGTCAGAAGCAAGGGAAGCAAGTTGACATTAAGTATTGGAAGAATGGGGAAAAGAATGTTGCAACTGTATATGTCGATGGTAAGTTTATTGCCTCAGGTTCTTCTCAGAAGAAGGAATCTATGCTCACTAATGTTGGGAGGTTAGATTTTTCTTTTGGACTCAATAGTCATTTGAGATTGATGGAGCAAAGCAGAAGTTACATGAGCTTTGTGGCAAGAAAAAATGGCCTAAGCCTATTTACAGGTATGAGCTTCTTTATTATGAGCAGTGAAGCAATACAGAGTATGTGTGTGTGTGTGTGTTCTGAATTATTTGATGATGAGCCTGTTAGATTTGTGAGTTGAACCACGATCAAGCCTTCTGTATTCTCTCTCCCCCTCCCTCCCTCCTCTCTCTCCCATAGGCCATAGTTTATGATTTAGAATTTCATAAGGATGGCATGGAATGTTTTGAAGAGCCTGATTACTGGGTTCACAATGACTGGAACCAGGAATACTGATCTCTATGGCATGTCAAATGAACATAAACTAGTAGGCTTTGTAGTTTGTTCTATTGGCTTGTTGGCACTCGCACGTTCATTGCAGTTTTTAATCTTGCAATGAAATGCTTTTTTTAATCTCCTCCATGTGTGTACCGTTAAACCACCACCTACGTTGGATATAAAATTTTCATGCTTTTCTTCTTCTCAAGTATTCACTGTTTTTTCAAATACTCACTTCCTTATCTATATTGTAAGATATTGAATCTGAATGTACTTTTGCCATAACTTGCAGCCTTGAGAAGGATGAGGGTCCACCACACAACAAGAAATATGTTTCATCGGTTCAAATATCAACAGTAGATGGCATTTTATATAGAGAGGGAGATGAAAAGTCAAGAGTAAAGGAAGCACAAAATTCTGCAGCTTCCTGGATTATTTGTGCCTTACAAGAATCTAGTTATCTATGATGCTACTCCTTTTTTAGAAGAATATCAGTGAAGAACAGTTAGAATGGTTAGGACTGTTAGGTTTAGTTTACAAGAATATCAGTGAAGAACAGTTAGAATGGTTAGGTTTAGTTTAGAAAAGAATATCAGTGAAGAACAGTAAGAATGACTTGGTTAATGGCTACAGCTAAAATACATGGAATACTTTATGGAATTGCAAGTAGACCCATGTGATATAGGGGTTAAATGAATTATGTTCACTTGATTGCTTGGGCATGATTAATTTATGCCACTAGATTTTTAACAAAAATGTACCTATTTAACAGTTTAACAATTAACATTAACACTTACAGTATAAAGTGAAAGTTCCATATGTATCAACCAATCTCATTGTTGTATGCAACCCAGTTGATTGCTTGCTCTGTCTTTTATGGCTAAAGCTGCTTATATTCTTTATGTATCACCCACTCTCATTGTTCCCTATACTGATTAACGAAGGTACTTTATATGCATCATATGAGCTTTGTATGCTTAAAACACAGTTATATTGAAAAGGTTGATCATTCTTTTGCACAGCTGCACACATTTTTGCATCTTTAGCTAGATCTAAGAGCTAATTTGTTGATATTGTGATTCCATAATATCTGTATCTGATCAGATCAGTGCTTAAATGGTTTAAATGTATGACGTTGTTCAATCAATGAAATAAATGCATTATGTTTTATTTTGTAAGTTTTAAAGCATTAAAAATAATCTTTCATGAATACACTTGTTTCTCAAACAATATGTAAAAAAACATGATTGAATGAATCTATACAAGACCAAAAAAAAAAAAATCTATAAGCATTTTTTGGTTCTTACTTCACAGGATAATTACATATACACCCAAAATTCTTTTTTGAAAGCAGAGTTTTTAATTGACAATAAAACCTGTCACAATTTGAAATAAAAGTTTCTAATTGACAATACATTCACCTGAAATAAAACTTGTCATAATTCAGAATAGAAAAAGAGAGTCATAAGATTACAAACACATCTGAAATAAAACTTGTCACAATTTTTTTTAAAGTTTTTAATTAACAATACATTCACTTAAAATAAAACTTGTCATGATTCAAAATATAAAAAGAGAATTATAAGATTACAAATACATTTGAAATTACAAATACATTTGAAATAAAACATGCCACAATTTTTTTTATAAAAGTTTCTAATTGACAATACATTCACTTGAAATAAAACATGTCATGATTCAGAATACAAAAAGAGAATCATATGATTGAAGATATATCTTAAAATAAAACTTGTCTCAATTCAAACTACAAGAAGATGGCTCCATCCACCACAATTAAAATATTGTATAGCAAAAAATATTTGCTTCCCAATGCATTCTCTTGGTCACAAAACTTGTTTGGACATCAGCTTTCTTGGAATTGTTATAATAGATCTTACATAAAAGAACAACCAAATACCAAAAAAAAAAAAAAAAAAAAAAATAGAATGAGCACAGTTAAAAAAAGAATTCAATATATTCTAATTAAACAGTAAGTGGTCATACTGTAAATAATGACTGGTTAGGATGTATATATATATATATAGTAGATGATGATGATGATGTAGAAGGATACGTCGCAACTGACAAAGAATCCTAAAGATGATTGACAAATACAAATTAGAATAAATAACAAAATCATCCATTATAGAACAATTTATACTAAGTAAAAAAAACCAAATACATCATATACTTGTACAAAACTTGTGGAGTGCTATGTATTTGCTATGACTGATGGGTTCAACCTTGCTATCGAAGATTCCTAATTCAAAAAATTAAAAGTTCATTTTGAAAAATATCATTAAAGATATGTATTATTGTGAAATTGAATATATTATAATTAAATAACCTCAATTTGACTTTGTTAATGCATTGACTCCCAGTGTGGTGTCAAGCTTGTATTTGCAACATCCCTACAAGAAGAAATTTTATAAACCAAAAATTTAAATAATAAATTAATACAAAAATCGATAATTTTATATAATTACCCAAAATGCTTATGTGACGAACAATTGCTTCTCACATGACCCGTTTCTTTGCAAATGCTACACTTTCTCTTCTTCGTCAATTGTTTTTCTCTTGGAGGCCTAGATTCACGGTGGAGAATTCAACAACCACAGTAAAAAAACTTGTCAAAAAGGCACCTGTAACAAAAAACAAGATTCCCATTCAATTAAATTCATTTTAGTGTTGGATTCCTAATTGAACAAGCTCTCAAGAAAAGCAAATCCAAAAAAATTAATTCAAGGTTCAAGAAAAAAAACACAAACTGAAAATTAAATAAATATGACAGTATAATCATGACGGGGCAACCTAAAAATAGTTATTTTTGCCTACACTTAATACCTGTTTTGCAAAAAGATAGAGCATAGTGACTTTCAGAACATAACATAATTCAAAATTTTAAAATTAGACCAGCAAAGAATGTTATGGGGATCACATTATACTGACCTTGCAAATTTGGGAAACTTAATTACCACTTTTCATTCTTAAAGAATGTTTGGGCAATCACTCACAAATTTGTATTATCGTACATAATATTTGGACAATTATTGTTAGACTTTATAAGTCTGATGTCTATACATTATTGTGAAATTGATCGAATTTGATATTCATATTTTCTTGTGAAACAATAGAGGGGAAATCCGGCTTGGTTTTCAAGGAGAAGGTTGAATATGATGATGCAAATAGGTCAGCAACTCTTATTGGTGTTGATGGAGATATCATGCAGGAATACAAGACCTTTAAGGCCACCTATCAGGTTGTTCCAAAGGGTACTGGAAGCTTGGCCAAATTGAACATTGAATATGAGAAACTTAGGGAGTATGTGCCAGCTCCAAATAAGTACATCACTCTGAGGGTTAATATCACCAAAGGTATTGATGAGCACATTACTAAGGCATAAATGAAAGGATGTATCGGCCACTAGTGCTTGTATATAATAAGCATAAGACTTGCAATGCATTTAATCAAGCATGTATAACTATGTTTTGGCATCAGATCTCTCTAATGTAGTACCTATGGTTTGTAATAAAATAATAAAGGGTGGTTACATACCAATGGCCTGTAAGTCAATTGGCACGTCCAACCCCTTGCGTGAGGCAAGTCATGCTTTGTATTGATATTAAAATTGGGATGTGTAAATTCAGCATGGATTTTCTTCTCATTTCTCTCTTAATTATTTTTTGGGTGCTATTTTAATTTCATAGACAACCATCACATAGAAGAATAACAATGACATTTTCTTCTGAAGCTATAGAAGCGAATGTACTTGACAATCCAAAAGCTTTAAGGGACATGTAGAAAATAAGTATGTCACTCTGATGGTTAATATCACCAAAGATCTTAATGCACATATTATGAAGGCGCAATAGAAAGGATGTATCCTCTTGTGCTAGCACTAGTGGCCGATACATCCTTTCAATTATGCCTTAGTAATGTGCTCATCAATAAATAAAGGGGAAATCGGAACAAACCGCAGTATTTGGTGTGTGGGCGCCGGCTCAGATCGACGCCGCGGCGGCTCCATCGGCAGGGAAGAGCTCCGTTGGTCAGAGGAGAGGAGGCGTTGGTGCTGGTGTTGTACCTATTTTCTCCAGGTAAACAGAATGTGTTTGGTGATTTTGGTTTTGTTTGAGCTACAATCCTGTGTGATAGAGTGTACTTAGGCTCCTTGAATATCTGACGTGCCAGCTCCTGATTGGTGGCATAAATAGCCCCTTTTTCCCTAGCTCCGGACATAACATTTCCTTATTTTATCTATCCTTGTTTGGACAAGATTTTTTTTTGGGTCCAAAATACCTTTATTTCTCTAAGTTTAAGTAGAGATAGAATTAAAGGACAACAAAGTAAAAATAAGACTTTAACTCCCACTAAAACATTGCCTACAAAATAAGATTACTCTCCACTAACCCATTTATTCAGAAACAAACTTCATGTTTAAACTTCTCTTTCTAAAAAAAAAAAAAAATGTTTAAACTTCTCTTTCTTTATTTTTTTAATTGGCCAAAAATATTTCCTTTTTTTTAAACCCACGTTAAAAAGTTATTATTTTATTTTAGAAACCCACGTTAAAAAGTTACTATTTTTTGGGGTAAAATTTAATAATCTAAAAAGTCTTCTTTAACTTCCACGTAAGACACCATCTATAAAATAAGACCATACTCTTAGTACACTCACGTTGTTTTTCAAACTCAAATTGCTTCTTCTTCAGTTCTCCAATTCTCTCAATTCTTTGTTAATCTTCTTTTCACCATTATCATCATTTTTTCTATTTGTTCTTGCTTAACGGAATGTGTATATCAATATACATTGGTCTTTTCTATTTTGGTTTTCTAATTCACAAATAACTTCTTATATTTTAAAAACAAATCAAATATTTGTGTAAAATAGCCCTTCTATTTCAACCTCACATCTAATTTCTTTCACATATTTCTTCAAGGAACGTACTGACTGGAAAACGAATGGCATTAGTGTTGGAGAGAGTGGTGATTTCGTTGATGGGCTTTTGGCAATAGTTGTCGATCACAGGCTGCGTTTTGCAAGCAAAGATGAAGCAAACATTGTTTGTAATCAGGTTTCCCAAATGTGTATACAACTTTGCATTGACGTCCTTTTGGCTCTCTCTCTCTCTACTCCTCTTTTGGTTTGATGATGTGTTTAGAGATTAGAGGTAGATTGTGGCTAATATGAACTTTGTGCGGGAATCAGATGTGAGATTGCCCATTGTGATTGGTCAGAAGGTAGGCTAAAACAAGGCCACTTGCAAGAAGTAGCTTAGTAAATGAGGTATTTATTTATCTAAACTCCATGGAACGTGTGGATTTTCAAGATTTTCATGTGTTTTGTCCTCCAACTCCAACAGTTTTTTTGGATTTTGGACTTGAAGTGTAGTCAATAGCAAAAAAGTAAATATCTTTGATGACCTTTATTTAGATGCCTCATGCCTGTTGGGTTCTCTATATCAGAAAATTACGTTTGCTATTATGAGTTGTTTGGTTTATATTTGATTTTCTTATTTTGTTATTATTATCCATTCCATATCATTATCTTTTTTTTAGAATGATTCCATATCATTATCTTTTCTTTTCTTTTCTTTTTTAATCTTTTCTTTTTTCTTTTATTTGGACTGATGAGTGTTTAATATTTTCTCTAATTAATGAGTCTTTTTTAAAGAGTGGGAATGATATATATTATTGTATTTTTTTTTTGTCTATTTTTCCACTAACCACACGTTTTTTACATTGCATTTAAAAAAAAAAAAAAAAACCATTCTCACGTTTTCTTTAATTCCTGTTGTTTTGTTCAAAATTCAAGTATGAGTTCTATGTGAACTCAAATTACTTTTTTAAAACTCAAATTGATATTTAAAAAAAAAAAAGTTGAACGCTGACTTAGAATTTAGGGAAAAAAAAAACTTATTCTTTTAACGTGATTTATAGTCTGAAAGAAAAAAAAAAAAATCTTTTAACTCCCACATAAAATAGTGTCTACAAAATAGATCACACTTTTTCAAACTCTCACATTTTCTTACATTCATGTTATTTTGTTCAAAATTCAAATATGAGTTTTATTTGAACTCAAATTACTTTTTTAAACTCAAATTGATATTTTTTTTTAAAAAATTTAGTTGAACTCTGACTTAGAGTTTAGGGAAAAAAAAAAAACCCTTATTATTTTAACTTGATTTAGAGTCTGAAAGTAAAAAAAACATAAATTCTTTTAACTCCCACGTAAAATAGTGCCTACAAAATGGTGCAAAACTATTGACCCAATTGATTTATGTCTTTTATTTTTGGTGGGGGGGGGGGGTGTTGTATTCATTTATTTATTGAAAGTCTCAAAAATGGATTAGTTTTGTTCTGTTATATGCTCTAAAAACTATTCCTTAATTCTGGCTTCAACTGTTGGGCTTTGTGGAGCCTAGTTGTGTTTGATTCGGTTGACAACCCGACTTGACCCGAATAATGTTACGTAGTTTTTAATGGGAGATTATCTGAGGCTTAGTCCATTGGAATGAAAATCTAGATAATGATATTTAACATTACCAATAAGAGTAGGTAATGGAGAATTTTTAATTTTGAAATCACAAAATGAATTCTAGAAAGCATTTTTTTTTTTTTTGCTGAATAGAAAACAAAAGAGTTTGCTCTCTAATTTTAGTACTCATTTAATAAGGAATCATGAATTTAAAAAATGCTTAAAAATGGTGTGCAGATATTCTTATGTAATATCCAAGGTGAAAATCTGCTTTGGTTTCTTGTTTAACTAGAAAGGGAGCACACGAAGCAGCACAATTCCTCTCTCAAATAGCAATGACCTTTGGTCATACAAATTGCGTTCATTAAAGCAGTGAACAACAAGAAATGCTTAAGGAAGGAGCACTATCATGTAGTGACAAACAAATGCAATCTTATATAATTTTTGGTGCTATAGAGCAAACATATTCTGCAATAGAATACTCTTGGACTCATCACCTATAATTATGATTTTGAGTTGTTCCTCAAGACAAGTTGATGTCAAGTGCACTACAACTTAGTAAAGTGCATGTTTGTAGTTTGTATCCTGCTGACTTGAATGACAACTATAGCTCTAAAATAAAGCTCATTCTTTATTCTCTCTCTTCTTTTTTTGTATGTCTTTGTAAATTCTTATATTGGAAGGGACGAGGGAAAATATAAGAGACAAATTGGGGGGGGGGGGGGGGAAGAGAAATGCAACACATTACATATCTTATTTTCTCCTCCCACTCCAACAAAAAAATAAAAAGAGGGTCAGCATTTATTGTCACATTGGTAAAACCATCGGTCAATAAATATTTAAGATTTTGTGTTTTTATTACAATGAAAATCTGTCAAAAAAAGGCCCAGGTTGCCCACTTTACATTAAAAAAGTGCTTAAAAGTAGTTGCTAAATTTAAATTTAGGCTCTTTTTAACTTTTGTTATGGATGTGTAGTAAGTGCTAAATTTTAGGATTAAAAAAAAAATTGATAACTGCCATAAATATTTTTTTTATTTGAGAAGATAACTGCCAAAAAAATCAACAACAACAACCCCAAAAATTAAGGAAACGTGTTCACAAAAAAAAAAAATTAAAGAAACATGGAGCCTGAAGCCTTTCCTTTAACAAAACTAGCCTTTGAGCACGTGCTCACGCGCGTGCTCAGAGGCTCTTTTATTTATTTTTGATAAATATTAATAATTTGCATTCATTATAAATTGAAATTACTACATATTTTTCAATCACTAAAAAACTAAAAGTGTGATAAGTGTTAATATTTGGTATAAACGCATAACACACATCACACTGCTAGGTATTTTTTTGTGATTGAAAAATGTGTAGTAATTTCAATTTATAATGAATGCAAATTATTAATATTTATCAAAAAAATAAAAGAGCCTCTCATGTGCGTGCTCAGAAGCTAGTTTCCACGATCAAGGTTGATATATAAATTAAAAAAAAAAAAAAAAAACCATGTTAACACTTATTAATACCCATTTTTGCTAATATGGACCCAAGGACCAAGGCTGGAAAAGCCCAAACCAGAGACTAATAAGTGAAAAAGAAAGGCAATTGGGCTACGTCCCACAAGCCTAGGAAGTAAGCAAGCTTGGCCCAAACAAAAGCCCCAAGAGAGAAAATACCCATGAGGAACAAGAGATACAACGCCCACTTTACGATATGGGCAGTGTATAGAAGAATGCCACTGTGGGATGGTGCTGGTGCTGTTTTCTCCAGGTAAGCGCTTCTTCTAAACAGAACGTGTTTGGTGACCACATAAATTCTCTTGAGTGTGTAGATTTAAGATTTTAGGGACACCCACACAGCCACACTCAGTTTGGAACATTATCAGTTCACCTTACATAGATTTTGTATTTTTTGTATATATAGCTCCATTTACTTTAAAAATGAAACTGGATGTTCTGAGATGTTTTGAAGTTTAAAAAGAGGAGACGTATTGGTTCTATTGATGCTGATTGATTTCATTGGATAAGATTGATGCTAATGGATCTGAGACATTTTTTGGGATTTTATTTATTTATTTATTTTGTATTTAACGAAAATTTTTATGAGGTATTTCCTTTTCTTACTTGATTGTGAAGTTATTTCCCTTCCTTCTTTAATTTAATTTCACTATAGTAGACAGGTTGATCTTAAAATTTGTTGGAATTTTCAATTCGAATGCTTTGTGTTGAATACAAGCATATCTCTGTTACTTTGCTTGGTACTAACTCAAAGCAGTCTCTCCACGTCTTGGCGTTGATTCATGGGACACTATTTGTCTCCATTAGCTACAATCTGAATGTCTATATCTTGGTTAATGTTACTATTTTAAGTTACATCCTGGAGGGACACTTGTGCTCAAATTAGTAATATTGCTAAGCTACCTAATCTAGAGTCCCTTTACATCATAAGAATAATTGATCAGACATTCTTTATATTGCATGAATTATACTATTTCCCTAGATAGAAAAATCTTTCAGTCATCAGAGAGCAGTGTTTGTCCTTTCTTTCCAGATTGAAGAAGTGTGTATCCGAATTACTAGTTCTCTAGCCCCCTCACTCACTCTGAAAATGGAAGAACAAGAAGCTGCCATGAAAATGCACCATTCAAGCAAATCTTAATACTCTAAATATATATGTTTGTTTCTTTTGATCCTCTCAAATCTTGTGTCTCTATGTGCCATCATTGACAACATAATTGTGCATTTTTGAGTCTAGTTTCCAAATTATTAATGAACATATTCAGTGAAAACCAGATTTCCTGTATGTCTGTTTCCAACTTATTTATTGAAGGGGAATAAAAGTGAGCTTGACAGATATACCTGGTAGATATGACGGCATAAAGATGACTGTATTTAACATGGCCAAGGAGGACGGATCCACAGTGGACGGACAGGTACGATGCAGGGATCATCCTTTCGGGATTATTTCCAAGAAGCCTCAAATAAGGATTCGCGCTATATAATTAGGGCTAATGTGGCCTTAATGGATCTCCACGTGAACATGCATAAGAAGAATTCTTGCATCGCACGTTTAGCCTTGATAGAAGGCATCCGAAAGGAAAGAGTTCTAATCCTAGAAGGAAAGGACTTCGTAATCAAGGCGTGGATGCTAACCCTACACCACTATAAATACGCTGAAACCCTTATAAATCAAGGTATACATAATTAACTCAACTCTGGCACTTTAGGGTTGTAAAAGAGACTCTAACTTGACCTTCGGAGGGGTTTTGGTCGGCACCACACCGGTGCTCTTTGTTAGGTCTATTCTTTTCTTTTTGCAGGTGTTGTTTCGATTCAGGAGTGCTTGCAGCTTACTGGTGATTTTTTTCGGCATCATCATTTATAATCAATCATATTGTTAGATTTCTAACAATTGCAAATGTTGAAAGATTGAAATCTTTAAAGAGTTCTTTTTTTTTTTTTAATCTTCACTTTTATGCAGCTAATTTTTTGAATTAATATTGTTTCCTAAGTGTTTTCTTCTTCTTCTTCTTTTTTTTTTTTTTTTTTTTTTGGAGAAAAATATTGTTTCCTACGTTGATGCCCTTTCATTGCTTTATTATGCAGGTGCTAGTTGTTGCCAACCTTGCAAATACCAATGCTCTCATCTTGAAAGAATTTGCTCCTTCAATCCCAGAGAAAAACATCACGTGCCTAACACGACTTGATCATAACAGAGCATTAAGTCAAATAGCTGAGAGACTAAAGGTTTATGTTACTGATGTCAAGAACGTAATCATCTGGGGCAATCACTCTTCAACTCAATATCTGGACGTCAATCATGCAACTGTCACCACCCCAAATGGAGAGAGACCAATCAAAGAACTTGATACTGACGATCATTGGTATCTCAAAATATCCAACATGTTTATTTTTTGCCACTTTCACATGTTTAAATTATTTGGAGACATAGGGTGATAAAGTACCCTTTAAGTATTTACATGGGAGGTAGAGCAGGCATACGGTTCAATCCTCCAAATTTAGACCACCTACATACCATGATACTATTTTTCCTAAAAGATTAAGTTTTTAGGAAATGGTGAATTTAATTATTTAACAATTTTTTTTGGGAAATTTTTTTTTATGGATTCTAGTCACTGTAGCAATCCCTCCCCTCAAGATAAATAGTGATTGATCATCTACGAAGACAAAATTGCTCCAGTGAATTAATGTCTCTCCTTAGATTACCATGCTTCTTTTAAGCAATAGCTTGGGGTGCACTGTCAATTAGTACCTACATTCCATTTACCTAACCCAGGGATCCCAATCTTTAGGGTGTTGGTGGTAACAATTTTTATACCTGAGTTTGTACTTATCAAAAAACAAACTTATTCTTAAATTTGTCTTGCACCCTGTTAGAGCATCCGCACCAGTCAATGTATAATAGAAAAAGATGTGAAATTTACACATTTAATCCCCAAAACTACCCACATCAGTCCTTCTATATTAGGACCTGAATTTATATTTTTGAAAAGTTATTGAACTCCAAAGTTTTAGGTTGGTGTTGGGTACATTTGGGTGCATGTTGAATATTTAGGTTGCAACTCTTTGCAGGGTCTTCAACAACATTGTTATGTTGACCATCTTCACATCTCTATGCATCCTTATCAGGCTATTTACTTTGCTTCCCTTTCTGTTATTTATTTATTTAAATTTTGTCTGTCATAGGTTAAAAAATGAGTTCATCAACACTGTACAGCAGTGTGGCGCAGCCATTATCAAGGCTCAGAAAGCATCAAGTGCATTGTCTGCTGCAAGTGCTACTTGTGATCATATGCGTGATTGGGTCCTTGGGACTCCCAAGGTTGATTCTCTTTCATCTCAAATAGCATTTGATCATGCAGGACTTACTTGCTTTTATATTCTTCTTTTTCTTTTCTTTTTTTTAATTATTATTATCTTTTGTAAATTTTCCTTTGGCTCTGTAATTCAGGGAACGTGGGTTTCCATGGGAGTGTATTCTGATGGTTCTTATGGGATCCCAAAGGATATTATTACTCTTTTCCTATTAAATGTCAGAAAGGAAAATGGTCAAATGTGAAGGGTAAGTTCTGTGGCTTCTATATGTTGTAAATGTTACTTCTTCTTTCCTTAAGAGTTGAACTGCTAATGTTTCTAAAGCTACAAATCACTATAATTTGCATAGAGGAATATATGCTGTTTGTCAATTATGTCTTAGATCTAAATATTGGTTTCAGAGCAAAGCTAGTGGTTGAAGAGAGCAAGGATATATATTTAAAATATATGAACTATTAGTCTATAACAATGAAATGCACAAAGCTTAGAACTCACAGTTACAGATGAGCAATCAACGATGATATAAAACAAGGGCTAAGAGTAATACAATGGAGGATTCATGAATGAATAGTTATAATTATGATAGCCTACCATACTTTTGTGTTAGCAGTTAGCATGTTATATATTCCAAAATGCTGTGAAAAATGGTGTAAATGTTTTAATACTACTTGCATGAGACTATTTCAGCACTCAGTGTTTGGAACTTGTTTACGCATTGGCAGGGCTCAAGATCGATGACTTCTCAAGGGCAAAGATGGATGCAACAGCCAAAGACCTCATTGACGAAAAAGAAGTTGCTCATTCATGCCTCAACTAACAATGAACACATCTTCCCTTGGAAAATAATGAAGAAGACTTGATAATGCATGAAAAGAAAAAGGGATTTTCAATTTCCATCCTAACTTTATGTACAAATTTTATCAGTCACTTATAAGGTTTGGAACAATGACAGAACAAGATATGTCCTGATTTATCTTATTTCATGTGTTGGCAAAAGTGTAGACTAGTTCACCAAGCACCTCCCCAAATCCAATAATCAGTTCCATGTTACTACTCATATGTTTTCATTGACTTTATATTATTTCATGAGTCCTAAAAAAAACATCTAATTTATAAAGTTAAAAAAAAAAAAAAACTAAATTATTATAGGTCATGTGGGGAGTAAAAGGACTCGAGCAAGTATTTTTGGGCCTTGGGCTTCATTGACAGGTACCAGCTCGTTTTGGACTAAAGACCTTTGAGAATACAAGTCGGCCCACAGGGGGAAGGTCCGAGGATTCGTCCGAGGACGAATCTCCCCCCGAACAGACCCGTGATGACCCTGGGATCCGCCAAAAAGATCAAGGCAAAGTTCTGGAAAAATTGTTGGTTAAGAGGGGCATCCAAGTACCTTCTAGACACAGGGGTGTGAGAGAAATATCTGAGAAAAAGGCTGCTACCTCCACATTAAAGAGGCTGCACCTACCTCCCTGGCCGCATTAATGGGGAAGTGACCCCTGAACAGCAGATTTTTTGGACCTTCCTGCTATTATTTAAGTATTTTTCAGAAGGTGGTGAAAAAAAAGGAGAAAAAAGGGGAGGAGGACTGAGAATTGTAACATTTGAAAGAAAAAGAAAGATAATACATAAATCATCCTCGGCGTACGTCCGAGGAGGTTCCTTTGTCATGTTTGTTTATTGTTTGCAAATACTATAACACTCTAGTCTGTTTATCAAGTTTGCAACACCATTAAACTAGATTTCGAGCCCACACTCTACAAATTTTATTATTTAAGGCTCGTTGGGCCTGAGCCCACGTTTGTTTTTGGGTCCAGGCGCAATTGTGCTCTTACAATTGGCGCCGTCTGTGGGAAATCTAGTGTTGAAGGAATTCGAGTACCATGGCTGGTTTAGGTTCATACCATGTAGAATCGCAGGGATCACAACCTGAGGATCCTTTCGAACATCTTGAATACCGGGAGGATCGAGAGGGTAGAGTTCACACCGAATATCCTAGAGCGAGTCGTACTCACGGTGGGGGCAGTACCACCCATGAAGGTGGCGCCAAGGCCATCTAGAAGGAGATTAATCACCTTAAGAGGAAACTACACCTCGTCAGGCGGAGGCATTCGCCACCCTCATCGAATCCTTCTACAGGGGAATCCCGGGGAAGTAGTTACAGTTCAAGCTCATGGTCGCCCCCCAGCAGAACATCCTCTTGTGAAGAGGATGACCCATCAGGTCGTAGGCACAAAAAGCCCCCCTCTAGGGGCTTGGGGAACGATGTTATGAGTCGGGCGTTGCACCAGCTCTCCAAATCACCATTCTCACGTAGGATTGAGAATGGGAGACTCCCCAGGAGGTTCACCCAGCTCACTTTCACCATCTACAATGGCCGGACTGATCCGGTGGAACATGTGAGTCACTTTAACCAGAGAATGGCGGTGCATTCTCACAATGAGACCCTGATGTGCAAAGTTTTCCCTTCTAGCTTGGGACCTGTTGCTATGAGGTGGTTCAACGGCCTTAAATCGGGGTCTGTAGGTTCGTTTGGGGAGCTTACAAGAGCATTCGCGTCACGGTTTATTACATGCAGCAGAGTTCCTCGACCATTGGACTCACTGTTATCTATGGCCATGAGGGAGGGCGAGATGTTGAAAGCATACTCCGACCGGTATTGGGAGATGTTTAACGAGATAGATGGTGATTTTGATGAGGTGGCGATCAATAACTTTAAAGTAGGTCTTCTTACTGACCATGACTTGAGGAAGTCCTTGACCAAAAAGCCCATACGAAGTGTACGTCGCCTCATGGACCGTATCGATGAGTACAAAAGGGTCGAGGAAGATCAACAGTAGGGGAAGGGTAAGCCGAAGGTTATCCCACAGGAGAGAAGGGATTTCAGGTCGGACAAATACCACAACAACAGGCTGAGGAGAGATTACTCCGGGCAATCTGGCTCGGCATCACCTCAGACTGTTAATACTGTGTTCCGAGAGCCGGTGCACCAGTTATTGGAGAAGGTCCATAAGGAACCCTACTTCAGATGGCCCAGTAAGATGGCGGGGGATCTTGCCAAGAGGAATCAGAAGCTCTTTTGTCAGTACCATTAAGACGTGGGTCATACTATTGAAAACTATCGGACCCTCTGGAACCATTTGGAGCAACTTGTCAGTGAAGGAAAATTAAAGCAGCACCTGTACCAACCTAATGGGCACAGTAGTCAATCCGGCTCGAATAATTAGAGGAATAATTCATCTCGGCCGCCCTTGAGAATGATCAACGTTATTTTCGCTGCGCCTGGCAGGACCGGTTCATGTCCCACCAGGGTGATGGCGGTTTCGCACTCCCAAGCCGATGAGGCGGGCTCTAGGCCGAAAAGGTTGAAAGTGAATGTGCCCGTCTTAGGATTTTCAGAGGAGGATAAGGTTAGGACTATTCAACCCCATGACGATGCGCTAGTGGTCACTCTGAGAATAGGGAATTATGATGTAAAAATGGTGATGATTGATCAAGGCAGCGGCACGGACATCATGTATCCTGACTTATTCAAGGGGCTGAGGTTGAAATTGGAAGATCTCACTCCGTATGACTCGCCACTCATAAGCTTTGAAGGTAAAGCTGTCATACCAAAAGGATAGATTCGTTTGCCTGTGCAATCCAGCTCCTAGACGGTTGAGGTGGATTTTATTGTGGTTGACGCATATTCCCCATACACAGCTATCCTTGCTAGGCCTTGGTTGCACGCTCTGGGTGCTGTCTCCTCCACCTTGCATGTTAAGGTTAAATTCCTTTCGAGAGAGCACATTGAAGAGATTCTCGGCAGCCAGTCGGTGGCCAGGCAATGTATATCGGCTGCGGTACTGCGTCAGACAGAAACGGAGTCCTCGACCTCAGCTGTGAAAGACTTATAACAATTAACAACTCTGGATGCGCTCGACGCGGTGACAGCAGAGGAAGCCCTATGCGAAGACTTGGAGAAGTTTCTGATAGCAGATGATCCAGAAAGGTTCTTTCAAGTTAGCGTACGTTTACCACACCAGGAGAAGATGGAGTTGTTAGAGTTTCTGAAAGACAATATTGATATTTTTGCGTGGGATCCCTATGAGGCTCCGGGGGTAGACCCAAGCTTCATTTTTCATCATTTGAATGTCAACCCTGCCATACTTCCCAGAAGGCAACCACCTTGGCGTTCTTCGAAGGAGCACTCCGAGGCTGTCAAAGAGAAAGTGCTCAAGCTCAAGAGGGCTGGGGCTATTAAAGAAGTTTTCTACCCAGAATGGTTGGCGCATACGGTCGTGGTGACAAAGAAGAGCGGAAGTTGGAGAGTATGCGTGGACTTCACGGATTTAAACAAAGCCTGCCCAAAGGATTCATTCTCGATGCCACGCATCGATCAGCTGGTGGATGCCACGGTCGGACATCCTCGGATGAGCTTTTTGGATGCCTTCCAGGGTTACCACCAAATTCCATTGGCGGTGGAGGATCAAGAGAAAACTGCTTTCATTACTCCAACAGGGAATTATCACTATAAAGTGATGTCGTTCGGATTAAAGAATGCCGGGGCTACCTACCAAAGGATGATGACCAGAATGTTTGAATTGCAACTTGGGAAGACCATCGAGGTGTACGTGGATGATATGGTAGTGAAGAGTAAAACAATACCTTCACACGTGAAGGATTTGGACAACACTTTTCAAGTGCTTAGAAAGTACAAGCTGCGCCTTAACGCCTCAAAGTGCTCTTTTGGTGTGGGTTTCGAAAAGTTCCTAGGTTATATGGTTACCCATAGAGGGATAGAGGTGAACCCGGCACAGGTCAGAGCTATTCAAGGCCTACGGCCACTTCCGAGTCCAAAGGAAGTTCAGAAATTGACCGGAATGATCGCTGCTCTTAGCAGGTTCATCTCTCAGTCAGCTGACAGATGTAGGCCTTTCTTTCAACTTTTGAATAAGTGGAAAGGCTTCCAATGGTCCGAGGAATGCTTGGTAGCCTTCCAACAACTTAAGCAGTATCTTTCCCGGCCATCCATTATGTCTCGGCCTGAGGTGGACGAGGTTCTGTTTGCGTATCTGGTAGTAACCCTCCATGCAGTCAGTTTAGTCCTTATAAGAGACGACGGTGGGGTCAAAGACCGGTCTATTATGTCAGTAAGTCCTTGAATGAGGCCGAGGCACGTTATCTACTCTTGGAGAAAGCACTTCTAGCCGTAGTTCATGCCACGCGGAAGCTCCCTCACCATTTCCAGTCCCACACCGTTGTAGTTTTGACCCAACTGCCCCTTAAGTCGGTGTTACGCAGTGCCGACTACTCTGGAAGGGTGGCTAAATGGGGAACTATTTTGGGAGCCTTTGATATCAAATACATGTCGCGCACTTCGGTGAAGGGCCAAGTTCTTGCGAATTTGATGGTGGAGTTTGCCGAACCATTGTTAGAAGAAACTGCGAAGGAATCTCGCATGGATGAAAAATCAGTCGGCATGGTCACAGGCATATGACCTCTTATTTGGAAAGTGTCCGTTGATGGAGCAGCTAACCAGAGAGGGTCTAGTGTCGGACTTGTCCTGGTGTCCCCTAAGGGAATTGTCTTCGAAAAATCTTTGAGATTGGCGTTCTCGGCTACTAATAATGAGGCTGAGTACGAAGCAGTCTTGGTCGGCATGAGCATGGTACATAGGATGGGCAGAAAGGGAGTTCATATGCTCTCGGATTCTTAGCTAGTGGTTGGCCAGGTGACAGGGACCATGGAGGCTAGGGATCTAAGAATGCAAGAATACTTGGCCCAGGTCAAGTGTCTGCAGGCTAAATTTGATTCCTTTATCCTGTCTCATGTTTCTAGAGGTGGAAATACACACGCAGACTCTTTGGCTACCTTGGCGACATCCTCGGCTCAGCGTTTGCCTAGGATTATCCTTGTCGAAGATTTACTAGAGCCCATTCTTACCACTGTCAATGCAGCCCATATCCATCTAATAAGGCCTGGACCTAGTTGGATCGACCCTGTGATATCTTTTCTGAAAAACGACATCCTTCTCGAGGACAAGGCTGAAGCAGATAAGATCCGTCGAAAGGCACCACGTTTCTGGTTGTCCGAGGATCAAAAATTGTATAAACGATCCTTCTCCGGACCATACTTGTTATGCGTGCGCCCCGAATCAACGGAGGCACTTTTGGAAGAACTGCATGAGGGAATTTGTGGAAGCCACACCAGAGGAAGGTCCCTAGCCCATAGGGCCTTGACTCAGGGATATTGGTGGCCCAACATGCAGAGGGAAGCTCAGGACTATGCGAGAAAGTGTGACCAATGTCAGAGGTTCACTCCTAACATTCATCAACCTGGAGGAGTTTTGAACCCTCTCTCCAGTCCTTGGCCTTTTGCTCAATGGGGATTGGACATAGTAGAGCCATTTCCAAGGGTTGTAGGAAACAAAAGGTGGCTGCTCGTGGGGACCGACTACTTCACAAAATGGGTCGAGGCTGAGCCCTTAGCAAATATTAGGGACGTCAATTCCAAGAAGTTTATCTAGAAGAACATCATTACTAGATTTGGGGTACCACACACGCTCATTTCAGACAATGGCGTCCAATTCGATAGTAAAGCTTTTAGGAAATATTGTGGTGACATGGGCATCATAAATAGATACTCCACTCCAGCTTATCCTCAAGGAAACGGGTAGGCCAATACCGTTAACAAGGTCATAGTTAGTGGACTCAAGAAAAAGCTGGACGATGTGAAGGGCAGATGGGTAGAAGAACTACCCCATGTTTTATGGACGTATCGAACTACGCTGCGTAGATCCACTGAAGAAACATCGTTCTCCATGACTTATGGAACCGAGGCAGTGATACCTTTGGAATCCAGTTTCCCCATGCTAAGGACGAGTTCTTTTAGTCCGGAAAATAACAACGGCCTCCTGGAGAAGAGCCTGGATTTAGTTGAGGAACGGAGAGAGGCAGCTATGGTCCAAATGGCTTATTATCAGCAGAAGCTTAAACGAGGGTATGATGCCCATATGAAGTTAAGGCCACTTGTGTCTGGGGATCTGGTGCTGAGAAAGGTTGTGGGCATTGCTAAAAACCCAGCTTGGGGTAAGTTAGGACCAAATTGGGAATGACCATATCGGATTGTTTCTGTAGCGAGCATAGGGTCATACCGGCTAGTTGATCTAGATGAAAACGTTGTACAACGCCCGTGGAATGTAAATAACCTTCGAAGGTATTATTATTAATAAAAGGTACTTTTGTCGATTCGTAGTTTAAATTATGAATGTATATGGGTTTACAAATTATGACCCCCAAAGTATCAAACATAAACTTGGTTAAGTATGGTCCTCGGACCACATACCTTATGAAAATTAATATTTTATCATTTGTTAAACAGAACCTTAGTTATGTCGGGTCCTTGGGCCTTCTACTTTGGGGAAATTAACATCTTAAGTTACTGTTCCTAAGTATCAAACAGAAACTTGGTTAAGTATGGTCCTCGGACCACATACCTTGTGGAAATTGATATTTTATCATTTGTTAAACAGAACCTTAGTTATGCCGAGTCCTCGGGCCTTCTACTTTGGGGAAATTAACATCTTAAGTTACTGTTCCTAAATATCAAACAGAAACTTGGTTAAGTATGGTCCTCGGACCACATACCTTGTGGAAATTGATATCTTATCATTTGTTAAACAGAACCTTAGTTATGTCGGGTCCTCGGGCCTTCTACTTTGGGGAAATTAACATCTTAAGTTACTGTTCCTAAATATCAAACAGAAACTTGGTTAAGTATGGTCCTCGGACCACATACCTTGTGGAAATTGATATCTTATCATTTGTTAAGCAGAACCATGGTTAAATAGAATCTTAAGTTGTACATTTTCAAGTATCAAGCAGAAAGTTGGTAAGGTAGGGTCCTCGGACCCTACACTTTACTAAAATAGTGTCTCAGGATACAAATTTTAAGTATCACATTGGTTTGCAAAGTGAGGCACTACTTACCATCTAAACCAAGTTTGTTTTTGTCAGGTTCTTGAACACTTTACTTTACAAGGCAAGTACGTGTATTGTTGCTTAAAGTTGTAATTGCTCAACTGCTGAAAGTGGATTTAGTTATTCCATTCTTTCTTTCGTTATGTGCTAATGAAAGCTCTTATGGTAAACACAAAGATAAAATAAATACAAGTCAAATGAAAATCAAACGAAACTGTCTTTCATTAATTGTTTTGATATAAATTACATGGAAAATTTTAATTACAAAGGAAAAGAAGCCCTAGGCTCGGCCCTAAGCTTTTGGAGGGGGGTCTTACTAGGAGGTGCTCGTAGCCTCAGTGGTTTTTAACTCCAACTCAAAGGAAGACAAGACTTGTTTCCCTTTGTCTGCTGTAGTTGTTGGAGGGACGATGGGCTCCACACTTTGGCCTTGGTCCTTCTCGGCACCTCCACGCCAATCCTTCTCTTTATTGGAACCTGTATGTTCTGTAGGATCAGGAATGGGCTCAGGGATTGTAGGAGGGAGAATAGAAGCAGCTGTCTCAGGGGCAGGCGCGACAGCAGGAGCCTCTTCTATCTCCTGTATGTCAAGGGGAAGCCAAACGTTCTCGGGCTTCCTCAGCTCGGAAGACAAAGGAACCCCTGCTACGTTTAAGGCTTCGCCCCAGACCTGCTGACAGTATTTTCGGCACATGGCCGCGAACGCCTCTGTCAACTGGTCTTCTGTCGCCGCCACCCCTTCCTTGTAGCTAGCTTTCTTCGCAGCCTCCAATGAATCCTTGAAGGCGCGAGCGTCCTCCTTCATTTTTGCAAGCTCCTTCTCCAAGTCAGAGCGTTCCTTCTGAGATTTGGAGAGCTCATCATCCTTTTGATGAAGAAGATTGCGCTGCCCCTCCACTTGAGTCCTCATCGTTCTCAGATTGGCCTCGGCGCCGTCTCTTTCTCTTTTTAGGTTGGCCAGTTGAGAGGAGAGTCTCTCGTTTTCTGCTAGGGCCTGGCCTAGGGACTTCTCAGTTTCCAGGCGAATCTCCTGCTCCATTCCAGCCTTCTTCTGAGAATCCTCCATGAACTTCTCAGCAGCAAAGACCTCTTGAACGACTTGTGACAAAGTATCAGAGGGTTAGACGCAGTAAAACATTTAAAAATAGCTAGATATTATGAAGAACGAAGTGTACACACGGAATGAAACTTACCAGGGCTAAGTCCCTTTTCAAAGAAAGGAACAGTTAAGGCTAGCTCATTTTTTCCAAGGCTTCCATATCCTTGGGCAGCAGAAGGGGACGTTCCAACACATCGGCCAGGTGGAGGGCATGGCCTTGTTGGAACGCCCTGATGTTGGATTGGAAGGGGATTGGTGCTCTGTCTAGTCTCAACTCGGGAGACCAGGTAGCTGGTGCTCGACGCACATCGGCCATGTCCCTAATCTCCCCACTTTCAACTGAACGAGCACGTCATTTGCCCTTGTCCAGCTTCTGCTGCTGAGCTTGATGTGGCTGCTGTTTCAATTTTTTCTGTTTTTCGCCGCCAGCCTCCTCGGCCTCCCCCTTTCTTTTCTTCTTGGGCTCCTCAACGGAAGGCTTGGGATCGGCTGGAGGAGGGGGTGGCGGCAAGGACGGGGGAATTTGAGATCCCCCCGCCCCTTTCTTGGCGACTCTCTCACTTCTCTTATTTAGCAGGCCTTTGAGCACGTCCATGTCTTCGTCCTCGGTATTGTTGTCAGGACGTGCAACTATTAGATCTGCAATCCCGGAGGCCTCGGCGGGCTCTTCTTCCTCGTCAAAGAGCACGACAAATTGGTTCCCCGGGGTCTTTCGACGTCCTCGAGTTGAAATTGGTCTATCTCCTCGTCCAACGTGTACGACGAGGACACTTGCTCCTCCGGGACGGCGGTTGCCTGAGAGTGCGCCGAGAGAGGGATCGCCGCGATAGGTCGCGTGTAGAGGATGATGTTGAGATCGTCAGGAATGTCGTGGTTGGCAAGAAAGTTAGGCCTTGCTATGTTTATTCTCCTGCGCCTCCTGTCCCCCACGATGATCGCGTTCTCTATCTCCTGGAAATCCGAGGATATGGGGTCGTATCCCAGTATTAAGTGAGCCGCTCTAACTTGCAAGTCTTCACTCACAAAAACTTCTGAGCGGAGTACGCGGTTTAGATCAGCAACGTTGCAGTAGCTCAGGCGTGGACGCACGTGCTGTTTATCTGCGAGGAGGGACACCAAAGAAGGCAAATATGGTCAGATCTGTAATGCATATGACAAATCGGAATTGACAGTTTGCAAAAGGAAATAAACATTTAAAGATTTTGAGATTGAATCACGTGGTAGGAGAAAAAAACTAATTCCTAAGGAGTCACACCTGGGTCTCCCCATACGACTGGGCAGTGAGGGCCGTCGTGCCAGTTGCCTGAGGCGATGAGGTAGTCGTCCTTCATGCCTTTATTGGACTTGGGCAGACAAGAAATTAACCTAACTACACTAGACCGGGATTTAATGTAATAACCTACGCCCTTAAGTTTGTGGCACTCGTACATAAAGGCAACATCGTGCCATGTGAGGTTCAGGCCCATCTGCTCATTTAGAGCGTCAACGCTTCCTAGGACCCTAAATACATTGGGTGCGCATTGGTCTGGGCATAGCCTATAGTTGCGAAGTTATTCCCTAGTTACACTTCTTATAGGGAGGGTCATCCCACCTTCTATGAAGGCAATCATAGGGATGATAACCTCTCCCGTCTTCCTAGAACTACCTACGGCTTCCGCCGGACAATATTTCAAGCATACGTCACTGGGAATCTGGTACTTAGTCCTAAAGCCCTCCATCCCAGCGGCGGTGTCTACCAAGCACTTAAATCTACCCATTTAGGAGGAAAGAAAAAGCACGTTTTGGGAGAGAGAGTGGTTAAGAAGGGAGCCGAGGATAGAATCCGAGGAGAAAGGTGTAGAAAAAGTAAGAACTTACGAGTTTGTAGTTATGCGAGTTTCCATGGGTTTCTGGAGAGAAAAGGCGATGATTGATGCTTTGATGTGATTAAGTTTTGAAGAAATGAATGAAGGCGCAGATTTCCAAGCGTTATGACGTGCAGGAGGCGGCCTCGAAATTGTATTCGTCCCGCCCAAATTTTCGGGGGGGCGACACGGACCGTTGGATGTTCATCTCACCATTGAACGTGAGGAACAAGGTGTAACTTGCGGTCATAAATGTGCGCGTTTTGAAATTCGAAGCGCCAGATGGCATTTTCTGGGAAACGGAAGGACCCAAACACGCGCGGAGATGTACGAAATGTGTGGAAGGTATTCTCGTTGGATCAAAACTCCATCTTTCTCCTCAGATGGGGAAAAATAAAGTTTTGAGGGGCTATTGTGGGGAGTAAAAGGACCTGAGCAAGTATTTTTAGGCCTTGGGCTTCATTGACAGGTGCCAGCCCGTTTTGGACTAAAGACCTTTGAGAATACAAGTCGGCCCACAGGGGGAAGGTCCGAGGATTCGTCCGAGGACGAATCTCCCCCCGGACAGACCCGTGATGACCCTGGGATCCGCCAAAAAGATCAAGGCAGAGTTCTGGAAAAACTGTTGGTTAAGAGGGGAATCCAAGTACCTTCTAGACACAGGGGTGTAAGAGAAATATCTGAGAAAAAGGCTGCTACCTCCACATTAAAGAGGCTGCACCTACCTCCCTAGCCGCATTAATAGGGAAGTGACCCTTGAACAGCAGATTTTTTGGACCTTCATGCTATTATTTAAGGATTTTTAGGAAGGTGGTGAAAAAAAAGGAGAAAAAAGGGGAGGAGGACTGAGAATTGTAACCTTTGAAAGAAAAAGAAAGATAATACATAAATCATCCTCGGCGTACGTCCGAGGAGGTTCCTTTGTCATGTTTGTTTATTATTTGCAAATACTATAACACTCTAGTCTGTTTATCAAGTTTGCAACACCATTAAACTAGATTTCGAGCCCACACTCTACAAATTTTATTGTTTAAGGCTCGTTGGGCCTGAGCCCATGTTTGTTTTTGGGTCCAGGCATAATTGTGCTCTTACAGGTCATATGACTAAGAATTTGAATTCACTTACCATTGTGCTCGGCTAGATCAGCCAACAAATTTTGATTAAATTATGTTTGATCTTATCTAAATAAAATTTAGGGTCTATTTGGATACCGCTTATTGCTGAAAACTAAAAACATTGTATTAAAATAATTTTTAAATATATAAATAGTACTGTGGGACCTAATTTTAAAGTTGTTTTTTTGATGAACAATGCGCGGGACCCACCAAAAAATGCTGGACACGCAACACTGGACGTTGGATGCGCTATCCAAACTCTACCCTAATTAAACTGTGTTCGATGATAAGAAATTATAAAATAAAAAAATCGAAATTGTAAGTACTAAGTACTATTCAAGCAAAGCATTTATTTTACAATTGGTTTATGGGTTTCAGTTAGCTAAACTAGTAAAATCTCTGATGGTTAAATAAAAGATTTGGGGTTCAATCCCCGCCTACACCAAAAACCAATTAGTGTCTTAGTTTGTGATAAAAAGTTATTATCAAGAGCGAATGCTATAAGCTGAAACTCTCTCTAAAAAGAAGTTTACAATTGGTTTAATTATGTCTTTTATTTAAACTAATTTTTTATTCTGGCCATTATCCACGTTAGCAATTTCCATCCAAGAGATAGCGGCAAAGACTAAATCGACACGACATTGAAAGATTAAGGACCAAATTAACACAATTGAAAAGATACTGATCAAATTGAAATATGGTGTAAAGTGTAGGGATAAAATACGTAATTTACTCTAGTAGTAATTAGTTGTTTCCCTTTTGTCTCATAGGGTCTGTTTGGTCGGAAGGGTGGAAAAGTAAGAGGATAGAAAGGTTTTTAGTTTTCCTTCATGGTATTTGGTTTGAGAGTAGAAAAGTGGAGGGATAAAAAAGTTTGTACAAATTTACTTTCACACCCCTAATAAATAAAAAGAAAATAACAAATTATGGATGAACCAAAAAAAAAAAAAAAAAAAAAACACCAACCGAATGAAAAGTATAAAAATGGACAAAAAAAACTAAAGAAGAACTCAATTTAAAAAAAAAAAATAGGACAAAAAACTAAAGAAGGAAATTTAAAATATAAAATAAATAAATAAATTTTGGAAACAATTGACATGTAACAAAAAATGACAAAACAGAAAGAAAGAAAAAAAAAAAAAAACCCATGAAAAGTAGAAAACCCAGCATGTTTTAGTATGTGGGCGCGTCACTCCAAACATTTTCTAACCTGTTTTCTCCCCAATTTAGGGAGAAAACACTTAGGTCTCACCATTTTTTTTTCCCTCTCCTCCTAATCAAACACCCACTAAAAACATTTTCTCTCTACTTTTCTGTCCTTTTTATTTCTATCCTCCCTACTTTACCACCAATCAAACAGACCTTAGTACGAGAAGAGGAAACTATGCTAGTTCTTTAAGTGAAGAAGAAGAGGGTCAATGTAGTTCACCTCATCTGAAAAAGAGGGTGTAAAGGTGGATGTGAGTAATAAACATTAGAGTCAAATGCATCTTCACTTGGCGTGTCCTTAATATAGAGGCAATGGCTAGAACTTTTAAGCCACTATATATGGAGAAATCATAGAGGGTTCCATGTTCGAGATTCACAACTTTTGACACAACTTGCCCATATGACTAGTTGTGAGTGATGAAGTTGTGAACCTACTACTTTTACTTTATCATTCACAACTCGCCACGTGAGCAAGTTGTGGCAAAGTTATGATATTAGTATTATTTATATGCTATTGGTGTGGTAATAACCGACCCACCATTTTTATTCCATCACTCATAACTTACCACGTGGGCAAGTTGTGACAAAATTGTGGTACTAGCATTATTCATATGCTATTGGCGTGGTAACCCACCCACGAAAAGAAAAACAAAATGTGAATTATGAGTTGAGTAAAGGTTCTTTGAAAATGAAGGATAAACAATCTACAATTTGGTAGAGGAAGGGAATAGCAAGAGAAGGACAATGCAATATGATCTCAAGACTATAGAAGCTACATCAATGGAGGCCAGTTACCAGCCCCGCCGAGAACAATGAGTTGTCTAGCTTGGAATTGTCATGAGCTTGGGAACCCATGCAAATAGTTCAAGAGCTCATTACTTTTTTATGAGCAAAAGATCCCATGATCGTGTTCTTATCGGAGACTTGGCCAAATGAGGCATGGTTGGTAAGAATAGGGTGCAGGTTGGGTTCTGATGGAAAGTTTGTAGCTAAGGGTGAGACTCTAGGGGGAGGTATGGTTCTCTTTCGGAAATCTGCCCTCTGTTTCTCTGTTGATTCCTACTCATTTGAATCATAGAGATGTTATTGTAGATAAAGGCTTTGAGAATGCTTGGAGGCTCATTGGCATGGGGTCGATACGAGTATAAATTTGATAACTTCTATCACTCTAATCAATAAAAAATCAATCGTAGGTTAGAGTTGGATTTCTATCTCAAATATAAAAATATGTATATTCTTAATAATTTGATTTGTCCAGAATTTTTGGGTTTCCCACCTTAACACAATAACACCCCAATCAATTCTCCTTCCCCATTAAGTTATTCCTCTCTCCATAAAACCGCTTCATTTACCTCTTTAATAAAAAAATTACGCTTTTTTCGATGTTCTTATTTTTTTTTTTTTGGTGAAATGAGCTTAAATTAAATAGAATTAAAGATTACAAAGTCTAGAATAAAAAACACCCCAAGCATCAGCTAATAACTGGTACAAAATACAAGGAGAAGGATGTGAATACAAAACAAAACTATCACTTGAAGAATATTCTTCCTTGGCCAAAGGGTCCGCACATTAATTCCCTTCACGGTACGTGTGGTGGATCCATGGATGTGAATTTTTAAAATTTTTCTTAAACATTAATTTAATGCTTTCATGATTTTAGACTTCCCTCTTTAACACCTCTCCATCAATCCGGTTTATTTGCCTCATGACATTAATTTTCTGAGTACTACTAGAATCACAAACTTTTTTACAAAAAAATTTTACAAACTGCTGATGTGGTGAGTGGTTATTGGTAAATAAAAAAGTAATATTAATGGTGGGACTAGATGAAAACCAATAAAAAGTTGACCACATAACCAGTTTGTAAAAATATTATAAAATAGACATTTGTAGCGGTAGCATTGCTCTAATTTTTTTTACCTGATTTTTCAGTCTTCTTCATTATTATAGCATTATTTCTTTTAACCTTGTTTCATGCTTTTTCATTAATTTAGTTATTTTTTTTCTTTTTCCTTCTTCGTTCTCTTTTATTGTTTCCTATTCGCCCCCCCCCCCCCCAAACAAATTTCTCATCTCTCTTTTATTTTCCTCTTACCAACCATTTATTAATTTTCCTACTCAACCTCCTCCCCTTCCCCCAATTCGGCTATTATTTTCTCCATCAAACCTAATAACATCAAATTTTTATTTCCTTATTTTCTTTCATTTACGACATACTTGTATTGAATGACTGCTCATGTTCCCTATTTCCTCATTTCCAATACCTCTCCTTAAATGCCTCAGAAACACAAATGATTCTCTTAAACAAACGAAAAAGGTTTGGCTCCAAGCACAAATAGAAAAATGACACAGTATGCACATGACTCACTTGATTAATTGGACTAAGCAAATCATGCACAAATGTCATCTTCCTATTAATAGTTGGAGCCCCAAACTCTGTCCCAAACAAAAACTGATATAAATATAAGGAAAGCGTTAAAGCACTAGGAGTTTTAGTGTTTTACTATAAATTGATGTGGTAAAACTTGTAGTAGTGTAACATTACTCTAAATACACTCAAGTTTGTTTTGTTAATTCAAGCTAAAATGAAATATTCTTTTAGCATAAATAATTTGTAAAAGATGATTAATTGTAATATATTAACTCGCATAAATTGTAAAGAAAAAAAAATCTAGACCGTTACAAATTAATTACATATCCCGCACTATGCGACTAGTACCATACGATAAAGAGAGTATTTAGCTTGGTTGAGGTGGTTCGAAGTGGGTGTTGCATTCAAGGGAATTATTTCATAACGTAATTCTATATTCTTATTTTTCTCCTTAGTTTGATTGGAAAACAAACATATGGATCGGTTATTTTCTTTCATTGGGGAGATCTCTTATTATACTTCTGCATCTCTTGTGCAAGTTGCTTTGGCATTTAAAATTAATGCCTTGTTGTAAAAGTATCTTTTTATATGCTTTATTTTATATATTTTTTATTGATGTATCACACACACACACACACACATACATATGCGTTGCAAGTTAGGGTTGTTTTGTGAAGAAATCTACTAAAAAAACTGTTTATTGATCTGTTTGTTTTTGAGAAAACGGAGTACCTTGTCTTGCTTAAGAAGGGCCTCGTTGTTTTATTTTCTATTGCTTTATTTTAAAAGCTTATTCCATACATAGAACCGTTTTAGGATCTATTTGTTTTCATGGAGTATCTTGATTTGCTTTCGAAGTGTCTCGTGGTTTTGTTTCCTATTGCTTTCTGTAGGAGATTCTGGAAGATAGAGAAGGAGCCAACAAAAGTATTGGTCACTAGTGCTGCAGGCATGCTAGCTCAATATGATATTCTATTGGCTTTCTTGGTCCTTGCTAGAAATATTATTATATCTCCAACTTAGATAGCTGAGCCTAGAACTTTATTTATTTTCGCTGAATTTCTGAACCATATTTATCTAGATTTTATTCTAATTGACAAAAATGAATGTTCTCCTAATGTGAAACCTCAAAAGTTCCTTTTTTGCATGGTTGCTTAATCCAAATCTGCTTGTATGCTTGTGGATACTGGTTTTCTTTTTTCCTTCTTTTGGTATCTTTAGCTCATATATACATATTTCATTTATTTGTTTTGTTAGAATAATGGTTAAATAATTACTATTTGTTTTTGAAACGCTTAAATAATGCCACTGTTTTTATTTGAAAATGAGTTTAAATGACTTTTCTGTAAACAATCTAAAGAAATCTTTAAAATTGTAACTGTTTTGTTGTTATAATCATTATCATCGTATACATTGAAGTCTTTTCCAAATACTTGGAAAGAATGAGAATTGGAAGAAAAGAGTGTCTTATATCAAGATGACTGTTGTTACATGTCACTACATCAAGGACCAAGTGTATTTGATTTTCAATTGTGTAGTGTGTATATCAAAATTTTGATTTTGTTCAACACGGCAAATAGGCTATGCCATCCTTCCAATGATTGCAAAGGGAGTCATGTTGGGTCCTGATCAGCCTGTGACTTTGCACTTGTTTGATAATATCCAGCAGGCAGATGAAGCCTTGAATGGGATAAAAATGGAATTGATTGATGCTGCCTTTCCTCTTCTGAAAGGTATGTCTCTTATCTTGAGAGATAATTCTAGGTAGATAGAATTATTCTCTCCCCTGAGGTTTCTTAAACTGTCTTGAATATGTTTGGATAAGTGTGATTGCTACCACGTGCATTGTTGAAGCTTGTAAAGATGTCAATATTGCTGTTATGCTTGGTAGATTCCCACGGAAGGAAGGTATGGAAAGGACGGATATGATGTCTAAAAATGTGTCTATGTACATGGCTCAAGCTTCGACCTTGGGCAAGCATGCTGCTGCGGATTGCAAGGTGACCTCATAAATGCACTTGAGTGAGTAGATATGATATAACTTATATATGATTTTAGAGACACCCACACTAGTTTCTGTCAGTATTGAACCAAAAGACAGAGCTCCAATTAAAAACCCCAACAATAAAAATTTCAGCATAGCAATTATCCACTTGACAACACGAAAGAAGTAGTAACAAAATGTAAAAAGGGAAACAAAAAACATTAAGCAAAAAAATAGAGCACAAAAAGTGCTGGGATTTAGAGATACCTTAATTGAATCATCCAGGTTCTGTCAGTATTTATATACTGTGAGGAGAGGAAGACAGGAAGGAAGGAAGTTAGATAGGCGATTGTTACTGCAAAACCGTGGAGCAGGAAGGTGGGGAGATTTTAACAGGTTCAAATGGTATCAGATTCCTCCCCTTCATGGTTTCAAACGTTCTGGTTTTCCTTAGGTTGAAATGATGTGAAATTGTAGAGCAGAATTTCAAACCATTTGTTTGTCCTAAAAACGATGTGTAACCGTAGAGCAGAGAAGTGGGAGAAATTCAAACCGTGTAATTGTCCTTTTCTTTTGTTCATGTGCCCCACGCTTTCTTCAAAATCCTTTGTGAAACCCTTTTTCACGGTTTCAAATTTCCTGTTTATTCTTAAGTTGTAAAGGCTTTGGGTTTAGGCTTTATAATGGAAATAAAAAGATAAGAAATGGGCTTTATGGTAGAGATAGGGCTGTGATTTATTATATAGATTTACTATTATTCTGAAATTTATAGATTTCTTATTATTTTGAAATTTAAAAAACCATTTTAAAATTGTAGGACAAATAAAAAAAATGGAAATAACATGGACGTTGACGTGGCTCAACATGAGCACAGTAACATATGTGGAAGTTTATGAGGTCCTGTCATGTGCTCCTCTAATTTTGCATTTAGCTTTTTTTTTTTTTTATAACTCTCTGTATTAAATTTTTTTTTCTATCACCCAAAAGATCAAATTAACTTATTTTTACTGTTATCTCATTAATTACCAAAGCTTACACCACTCATTTCTCTCTTCTTCATTTTTTTAGCATATTCATCGTTTTGGTATTAAAAACAAAAGAAAAAAAAATCAAGGACTAGTCTAACTAACCAGATAAGGTTCTAAGGATTGTTAAATAAAATGCATTATTTCACTATTACCTAAATAAAATACCTAAGATTGGCAAAGCATTTGTAAGAGAGAGCAAGAGAGGAATTTGAGAGGTCACCACCATCGTTATGCTGGCTTCCCACCCATAGTTTTGAAACTCGGACCGGATCGTACAGTCCGACCAGAAAAACCTCGAACTACTCATTTTTGCAGTTCTTTTAGCCTCAAGAACCGCTCATGGAAAAAAAGCAGGGACCCGTGCGAACCGCGGTCAGACCTCACGGTTCTGAAAACCGTGAACGGTTCTCATAGGTCCCTTTTAAAAAAAAAATTAATCCTTAAACAGCACGATACCGGAATATTTACTATTTTTGGTTGGAAAAAAAAAATATCCAAACAGAAAATGTAAAAGAAATCAGAAAACGTCTGATCTGACCCAGAAAACCTCTAATCTTTGTTTCAGTCTTTGCTTCACTCTCAAAAAACGTCTCACATAATCCAAACACAAAACACAAAAGAAAATCCAATTCTTACAATAAATTTGAATCAGAACGAGCAAATATGAAAAAAAAAAGAAAAAAAAGAAGAAGAACAGCTGATCTGACCCAGTCCGGTGGTGGGGAGAAGGATGACGGCGGTGGGGCGGCGACGAGGATGACATGGTGAACACCGATCTCCACCGGCTTGTCCTTTCAACGACCTTGATCTCCACCGACCGGCCTTCTATCACATAGCATCTCAAGATTAGTCTTTCTCCTCTCTCTCTCTCTCTCTCTATTCTCTTTTCTCTGATGTGAATGTGATAACTATGAAGTAAATGTGAGGCTCTCACTTGAGTCTTGAGTCAATGAGTAATAAATGGTCCGTATGAAAATGTGTGGTGCTCTTTAATCCTTATCCCTTAGAGCAACCACATCAGCTCTTTTAAAAATTTTGTCTATTTTATACAAAAAACCTACTTTTTCTATTTTACACTATCACTTTTACAAAATTCTCACATCAGTTTCTCTATTATACACGTTTATACAAATAAAATATTCATTCTTGAATCAACACCCAGCCACCGTCAACGCTCAGAGCAGCGGAACCAGCCTCCATCAACAACCCACACAACCACCACCATCACGCCAGCCTCCATCATCAACCCACCGTCAAAATCCCAAAACCACTAATCAAAATCATCAAAGCCCACTAATCAAAATCCCAAACCCACTCATCAAAATCATCAAACCCACAAATCAAAACCAGCAAAATCCACGAATCAAAATCACAAAACCACCAAACAAAGATTGAGCTACATCAACGATCAGAGCAATGGCGATCAGAGAACGGCGAGGTGAAAGCAGCGGCGACGCGAGACGAAACCATCAACGATCAGAGCAGCGGCGAGGTGAGGCGACAGCAACGGCAATCACAGCAGCGGCGACGCGAGGCGAATGCGGCGATCAGATCGTTGATGTAGCGGCAATATCGTTGATGTAGCGGCGATTGGGGTGAGCAGCGACGATCGGGGTGAGCAGCTGTGGCACGGCTATAGCGAGACTTGAGAGAGCAACGGGTTTCCGAGAGAAAAAGAGAGTGAGGTGGAGAGAGAAAAAATTAATAAAATAACTTATACATGTGCTACAGTACCCGTGTAAATTTACATGGGTACTGTAGCTCGTTTATGGTTTTGCACATTTTTGCCCATTTTTACACCCACTGAGCCACCGTCAACGCTCAGAGCAGCGGAACCAGCCTCCATCAACAACCCACACAACCACCACCATCAAGCCAGCCTCTATCATCAACCCACCGTCAAAATCCCAAAACCACTAATCAAAATCATCAAAGCCCACTGATCAAAATCCCAAACCCACTCATCAAAATCATCAAACCCACAAATCAAAACCAGCAAAATCCACGAATCAAAATCACAAAACCACCAAACAAAGATTGAGCTACATCAACGATCAGAGCAATGGCGATCAGAGAACGACGAGGTGAAAGCAGCGGCGACGCGAGACGAAACCATCAACGATCAGAGCAGCGGCGAGGTGAGGCGACAGCAACGGCAATCACAGCAGCGGCGACGCGAGGCGAAAGCGGCGATCAGATCGTTGATGTAGCGGCAATATCGTTGATGTAGCGGCGATTGGGGTGAGCAGCGACGATCGGGGTGAGCAGCTGTGGCACGGCTATAGCGAGACTTGAGAGAGCAACGGGTTTCCGAGAGAAAAAGAGAGTGAGGTGGAGAGAGAAAAAATTAATAAAATAACTTATACATGTGCTACAGTACCCGTGTAAATTTACATGGGTACTGTAGCTCGTTTATGATTTTGCACATTTTTGCCCATTTTTACACCCACTGATGTGGGTGTTTTTTTGCACAAAATGTGTAAAAGTTGTACTTTTTTCTATTTTAGAGGATTTTAGCTGATCTGGTGTGGTTGCTCTTAGTTTTTTATTTTTATTTATTTTTTATATGTAATCGTGTGGTATTTTTGTTTTTTTTTGGGATTCAAACGTGTGGTATTTTTTTTTTTGATGAGAAAACGTGTGAGATTTAATATTAAAAAATGATACCATAATATTTTCACAATAAATTTTAAGTAATAGATTGTTATTAGCTAATATTGGTGAGTAAAAAAATAATTTCAGTGGTGTGTTCAAATTAAAACTAGTAACAACTTTCCACATAAGATTTTGATGTGATTCTTGTGAAAATATTGCAAAAAATGTTATAGATATAATATAACAATTCTTTCTTTCATCTTCTTTCGTTTGTATTTCTTTTTTATCTCTTCCTTTAATTTCACTCACTTTTGTTTCTAATGCTTTTTTAGGTTTGTGAATGTGAGCTAGACAGCTGGTCACGTAGGCATTGGAAAGTGGAAATACAATCTGAGACTTTGATTCTTAAAAAGCCTTGAGCCCCACATGATATGATGATACATCATATCATATTCTTTTGTCCACTTGCCGGTACAAATTGATGCTTTTAATTTTCTTTTTATAAAAAAAAAATAGTTATTATTATTATTGGATAGATATTTCATATTTGGGCTTGAGATGGATATATTAGACATAGTTAAAATATGGATTTATAGTTTTAATTGGACTATTTTAGTTAATTTTTCTATTTTTTACTAATTTAATATTTATATATATTTAAAATAATTATTAAAATAATTATGACGTCATCACGGTTCGACCCTAGTTCGACCTCGGTTCGACCTCAAAAACCTTGAACCTCTCCCTTTTACGGTTCAATAAACGGTCCGGGTTTCAAAACCATGTTCCACCACTATCAAGTTGCCAAAACTCCTACGGTTTTTTTTTTTTTGATGAACTCATTACTAACAAAGTTCTTTAACAATTATGCTATAATATATGTACAATATTTTTTCAAAACCATCTTACATAAAACATTACAATATTATCCGTACATTGCATGGACAACTTACTAATTGAATTAAACCAAAAAACCATACATATAAACCCATAAATTAAATAAGACTTACTTATTAATAGAAGAAAACCCAGCCCATACCCGACAATTATATAATTACTAAAATACCCTTGACTATAGAATAACTAAATAAATATAAAAACCTAATTAACTACTGTGGATACCTATTCTTGGGCTTTGCCTGTAACGTTAAGCTTCCAAAGAAATTTGCCTTTTAATTGAAAGCAATTCCAGGGCTACTCTGTTCATGTCCATTCTATCTATAGGAGATTGTGCTGAACACACAAGTCCAATCTGAAAGACCAATATCAAGCATTCAGTTTGTCCACTTGTCCAGTCACTCCAACTTGAAACCGTGTTATCATTTTCTCCTACTTCGTTGAAAATTGAATGGTCCACAATCTCCATCACTTGTCTTGGCAATGCCAACTTAACAAAGTTGTGAAGGTTCAGGTCATCTTTGAATAGTTTATCAGTGGGTCTTCTTCCAGTTAACATCTCCAATAAGAGGACCCCAAAACTGTACACATCCCTATTAGTTGAAAGTGGACTACCCATTCCATACTCTGCAAAAATTTAGAGAACTTTCATACTCTAAGAAAAATTCTTACTCAATGCTATTAAACTAGTGATTTGGTGAAGACAATGGTGGTTGTTTAGGGGGTTCATTAAAAAAATTTAATTAAAAAAATCTTAAATATATCGAGTTATAAACAAGAAATAATAATAATAATAATAATAATAATAATAATAATAATAATAATAATAATAATAATAATAATATCTTAAAAAAACCCTCTCTATTATAAAGTTATATTATATTTATATTGTACACACAAACAACCACATACATCATAATTTACACAAATAACATTATAACAAAAAGTAATTTACACAATTAATATTAGACACACTCACACACATATAATATAAATTTATAAAAAAGAATTACACTTACAATTTACAGACACACACTCTTTACTCTAAGAGTTGAAAATACTTGATTAAGGGTGTGGAAGATTTAAGTCAAAAAAATATTTTTAAGAATAAATTAAAGTATTAAACTAACAAAAAAAATAATTTTAATATTTTACATATAAAATTTTTTTTTTTGAAGTCAGGGGGTTAATTTGAACCCCCTGATTAAGTTGTAGCACAGCCCCTGGGTGAAGATGTATATAAATATTTTATACGGGGCATCCTTGTTTTGATTATTGAAGCATTCATTATACGTTAATACTTTTACAATTGAGTGAAATCATGATACATTACCTGGAGCAGCATATCCAACAGTTCCCTTAATCCCTGCTGAGCTTAATTGATTAAGAAAAGCTTCCTTCCCAGATTTCGAAAGGAGTCTAGCCAAACCAAAATCACTTATATGAGCAATCATATCATCATCGAGAAGAATATTGCTTGGCTTTAGATCACAATGAATAATAGGGGTTTGGCAGTGATGATGAAGATAAAGCAAAGCCGAAGCCACGTCTATAGCAATGTTGATTCTTTGAAGAAGATTTAAACTTCTCAATTGCTTAAGCCCATCTTCAGGATGTAATTGCATCTCCAAGCTTCCATTTGGCATGAACTCATATACCAAACCTTTAAAATCATTGCCCTTAAAATCAATACTCGAACAAGCAGTCAGAATCTTAACGAGGTTTCGATGCCGGATGTTCCTCAAGGCTTCACATTCGGCAATGAAACTCTTGGAAGCTCCTTGCTTTTGAAGATTGAGTACCTTGACTGCAACATGTGTTTCATCTGGACCAAGTTTTCCTTTATAGACACTACCAAAATTACCTGAACCAATCAAATTCTCCAAAGAGAATCCATTAGTTGCATTGTGTAATTCTTTATATAAGATCTTTTGGTAGGAGCGTCCAAAGGTGGAAATGGAAAGGCTTTTTTTCTTCGACTTTTTCAACCAGGAAAGAGCCATCAAAGAAAACAATATCAAGAAGAAAGCAGCTGCAATGCTTATTGCCAATATCAATTTAAAAGCAAAATGCCTTTTGTGTTTCTTGGATCTTTGAATGGGGCATGCAGGCAAATGCAGCTCATGGATGCCCCCACAAAGACCAGTGTTGCCTTTGACATCAACTACACTAGCATTTCTGAAGACCCCTTCTACAGGTACATCTCCCTCAAGATTGTTGAAAGACAGGTTTAAAGTTTGCAACACGGGGAAATTAACCATATAGCTTGTGATTTGGCCGGACAAGTTGTTATGGGAAAGATCAAGATATTGAATACCTTTTAACTTACTTAGGTCGGGAATGGTTCCTTCAAAGGAGTTGCCTTGCATATAAAGTGTTTCTAAGGCCAAACAGTCCCCTAGCTGGGCTGGAATCTCTTTGGAAAATTTGTTGTATGAAACGTCTAGTTCAACAAGAAGTTTCAGGTTTCCAAAATCTGGTGGTAAAAAACCGGTCAAGGAGTTAAGAGACATATTAATTTGGACTAGAGGAAGGCCAAAAAGTTGCTTGGGTATGTTGCCATTTAATTTATTGCGGTAAAGGTGTACCTCTTGCAGGTGGCTACACCTTCCAAGACTAGTGGGTATGCTCCCTTCTAAGCTGTTATTGAACAAGGAGAGAATTAGTAATTGAGTCATGTTGCCAACGGAAGACGGGATCACCCCAGTCAATTTGTTTTCATCCAAGTACAACCAGTTCAAGTTTGTGAGCTTTCCAATTGAAGATGGAATATTCCCTGTTAACAAGTTAGATCCTAGGCCAAGTGCAGCTAGGCTAACAAGATTTGATATTCGTGTAGGTATGCTCCCACCAATAGAATTTCCAACTAGCCCGAGCCAAAATAATTGGATTGAGAGGTTTGTTATGGAGTTAGGCAACTCACCTCCAAGCTGGTTGTAGCTGACATCCAGATGGTTTAACTGGCTGCAATTGTTCAAAGAACTCAGAAAACTCAAATCATCAACTGAGTTATTTCCAAGAAGATTAGAATAAGCACCAAACCGTTGAAGATTTTGTAGATTACCAAAACTCATAGGTATGGTTCCTGTAAATTGATTTCCTACGATATCAAGATCTTGAATGTCTGATGCATTGGACAATGAAACTGGAATTGTTCCTGTAAATTGGTTTCCTCCTATCCAAAGTAACTGCAGATTTTGAAGAGCAATGCCCAAGTCAGGGTTGAGGTTACCAGTGAAGTTGTTATAAGATAAGGAAATACGTGTGAGCAATGATAAATTGTATAGGGAAGGTGGGAACACACCAGAAAGATGATTTTCTGATACTCTAAAAGATGTCAAGCTTTTCATTTGGGCTACTGTATTTGGGATTTCTCCCTCCAAATTGTTATAATGAAACGAAAGAATTTGGAGAGAGGACAAGTTCCCCAAAGAAGGTGGGAACCTTCCACTTAGATGATTGTGGTGAAGAATTAGTTTCTGAAGTTTTGACAAAAAGCCAAGTTCTGAAGGGATTCCTTGTACTAAATCGTTGTACCGGAGATCAAGATACTGTAGGTTGGAACAGTGAGAAAGATTGGCTGGAATTTCCCCTCCCAATATTGGATTATAACTCAGGTTCAAATATCCAAGCCTGGTCAAGTAACCAACTTTTGAGGGAATTACACCATGGAAAGAGTTACTTGCAAGGTTGAGGGATCGAAGGAAAGAAAGATTTCCAATGTGGGGTGATATGGTGCCAACCAACTTATTGTTTTTTAGATCCAAACTGATGACTCTTTGGTGTTTGTTGCCACAAGTGACCCCAACCCAGTGGCAGAAATGGAAAGAGTCATTCCAAGAAGCCAGGACATTAAGAGGGCTATCAATGTGGGACTTGAATTCGAGCAGTGCAAGTTTATCAGTTTCGTTTGAAAGTGTGGTAGCTAAGGAAAATTTTGAGATCAATAAAGAGAGGAACAGAAGAAAGATGGCATGGTAGGTTAGTGAGAAGAGTGTATTCATAAGCAGATGATCCATATTAGCTTCTTCAGATGATCCATCCTGTATATAGATTTATTTATATGCTGTATAATTTATATATGTAGTTACAGTAAAGAGAAGGTGAGAGTTTGAGAGAGGAAAGGAAGGAAGGCTGAGGAAGAAGGGGAAAGTGGGAAACGGTGCAAGAGAGAATGAGATAAGACAGGTTTTTAAATTTTAACTCTACAATACCAAAACGATGTCGTTTTGGTATTAGATTAAAAAAAAAAAAGTAACATTGTCGTTTTATAAACCCTAAATATTTTTTTATCCCCATCCCAATCAGATTCGTATCTCTCTTTCTCTCTCTCTTCCCGTTAGTCTTTCTTACCCAAGCATATCCGCCTCTCCTCTTCAGCCTCCGCCACTTGCTGTCAGTCTGTCACCATTCTCTACTGCTTCATGCTTTGCTCTTGGAGTTTCACCCTCTCCCTTCCCCCTTGTTCTATCAGGTTTCTTAATCTATTTTCCTTTGATAGTTTTGTTTCATCTTTTATGACGTAGGTTTAGTTAGTATTTCAAGTTCTTACATGAATGAATAAATTATATATTATGAATAAACAAATTGATGAATTTCTGAATCTGGAGATGTATTCTTATTCTTTAGTTCACTACTCGAAATCAGTCTAATTCACATAATGAGGTTTTTTTGATAAATTATTATATCATTTTTTCCATCAATATCATAACATAAGTTGATCATTAATTGTATCGTTGGTGAAGCTCTTATATTGTGTAATTGCTGGTTTAAATAGAGGAATTTGCAGCGTGTTGTGCGTGAGAGAGAGAGAGAGAGGGAGTCTTCCATTTATAGTCAAGTCTATATTTGTGTAATTGCTGGTTGAAACAGAGGAATTTGCAGAGTGTTGTGTGTGAAAGAGACAAAGTCTTCTGTTTATAGTCAAGTCTTTTTTCTTTTTCTTTTTTAACTTTTGACTTACTTAACTCACTTTAGTAAATTTTTTTTTTTATTTGGTGAAACACTTTATTAAAGTTTAGGTCTATTTTGTGGCCCTTGGCATTTAAATTATCTTTACAGTATAAGATAGAGAGTCTTCCGTTTACACTCAAGTCTTTTTTTTTTTTTTTTTTCTTTTTTGAACTTTTGACTTACTTAACTCACTTTATTAAAGTTTAGGTCTATTCTGTGGCCCTTGGCATTTAAAGTATCTTTACAGTATAAGATAGAATGGAGAAAATTTCTTGAACTTTGCCTTGGAGACTCTCACGCGGACTAAGGGTGGGATCCACATGGTGGTTAAGGCAAAGCTATATAAAATTAAAATGTGAGCAAAATGAAGATGAAGTGAGATATTTTCTATAGTTTATTTTTTATTTACTTATCTAATTTAAACAAACGTATGCTTTGTTTTTTAAAAGAATTTATAAAACTAAACCGCTCTCACACAAACCATCGCAGGAAAGCAGGCCCGCAAAGGCCTATTTATCAAATTTTAGGATGCTCCCAATAACAAATGCTGGTGCTTCATCATGAACAAAGGCCTTAAGAATAGAGTAAACGAAGCTGACGGTGTTACATTCTTGAGTAATGAATACACATCGATCATCAGCCTAACAGACTCAGCTAGGCATGCACACTTAGGCAGTACTGTTTTTAGTATATTCAAGACTGGCTTGGCCAACATGACAAATCAATCGTATATAGCATACATGGTACACCAATAACCAAGCAAGCTCAATCTCTAATTAACAAGCATATAAATCCTGCAGTACATGTTCCATATCTCCGAGCTAATCAATATACGCATAATCCAATATTGTCAATCAGTGAACCCAACTAATATCTACTCTAAACTCGAGTTAAGTTAGTCAAGAACTCATTTAACATGACTTGACTCAATTTATTTAAGCGTAGGTCCAGAGTGTGGAGTAATTCTTAGGTACTTTCTGTGTATAGAGAATGATACTTCTTCCTCTCACATTCATGGTGGGGTTCGCTGATTAAATTCATAACAAACTTCATCATAAATGTGAAAAGAGAGAACCATTTTACTATATTACGGGACTACTTAAAAAATTTCCCAGAGTGTAACCCCTGTTTTTTTTTTTTTTGACAGGAGTGATAGAAGTGACCCCTGCTTTTTAAAGAATCTTTAGACTTTACACTTTGGTTCTCACGCAGACTGAAGGTGGGATCCACACGTTGGATCCTACTACTAAAGACAAAGCTAAATAAATTGCAAATGCCAGCTAAATGAAGGCGAAATGAGATATACTAGTTGCTATAGTTTTTTATTTTTTATTTTTATTTACTTATCTAATTCAAACAAATATATATGCTTTGTATTTTAAAAGAATTTATAAATTTTTTTTACATAAAATAAATAAATTGAGTTCAGTAATTTAGAGGTGTTTGAGAGAGTAGTTTAAGTTATGTTGTTTGGGTGTTTTTGATAAACGTGTAGGTGAAAAAGTGTGTAAAGTTGTTTAAAATGTGTTTAAACAAAGCTGTCAAACGCCCCCTTATTTTGTGCGTAAATGGGGATTCAAACTCAAAATTAAGAATGTCTTTGGTGGTTGTCCACTTGTCTTCTTTGAGGGTATTTTTTGTGAAGTTTTTTCAAAACATTTTGGAAATTCAACTTTAGATTGTTTGTTTTTCTTTCATCGTTTTTTAAGCCTAAAAATTAAAAATAAGAAGAAGAAAAAAAAAACCAAATAAACAAACAAAAACTAAAACTAAACCGATCTCACATATACCATCACAAAAAAGACGCCCATAAAGGCCCATTCATCAAATTATGAGCTACTCCTAACAACTAAGAGAGTAATAGAGGACACTACAACAGGCCCGAAAAGTAAGCCCATCTAACAACTAAACTTCCAGCAGCACTTTTCGGACTGCGTTACACTGAGCCTTGTATCTTCGTACCAATTATGTAAGCCCAACATGTCACACAAAAGGGCTATGAAATCAATGTATCAAGGGCTGCCCTTGACGCAAATGGTGGTGCTATCATGAACAAAGGCCTTAACAATGGAGTAATCAAAGCTGATGATACATCCTTGAGTAATGAATACTAATCTGCATAACCTAGTTCAGCTAGGGCATGGCTAGGCAGTGTTTATAAATGTTCAAGCCAGGATATTGAGACTTGACCCACATGACAAATCAATCATAGAATACATATATGGTACACCAATGACCAAGCATGCTCAATTTCACAAACCAAATTCATGGAATATGAATTTAGATGCATGACTAACTTGCTAATCTTGCATATCTCAATAAACGTAATTAATTTAATAATTAAGAAAACTCCAAATAAACAATGCTCTTGATAAACCTTTTACAATATTTAAACTCCATTATTTAAAAAATAATCTCCAAATACTGTAAAATCTTAAGCAAAAAAAATAACTAAAAATCCTATAAAGCTTCAAGCATTATTGAAGTCGCCTAAAAACTCCTACGCGCTCTACCTTGCACCTTATGATGTGATCCAAAGGTTCTGTTCTCCAACTAAACTTTAATATGAAATTGTAATTAATGGGGTGAGCCACACATCTAGCAAGCAATTATGCACAATACACAACAGAATAGAGTCAAGCAAAACATGAGTATTTAGATTTCACAAATTCACTCAAAAATATCAAATATAGTTTTCCAAACATATAATGAGCCACTTAATACAAATGTGATCAAATCTTAAAATTGTTAAAAACACATACATATAATTGATCAAAGCACAGTGTTACATATACACATATCACATATTCTCACATACAATCCTGTGAGTGGATACCAACATCTAACCCTTGTTGGTGAGGGATCAACATTTATTCTCATGTACAACCTTATGAGCGGATTTACACATATATCTTATCAATTTTAAAAACACTTAATGAGTCACATATCACAAAAGCAAAGTTTATACAAAGTAGAATAATTTATTTAATAGTAACAATCATTCCAAATATAGAGGCTTATTGAAGATCACAATATTGAATTGAACATATATCAAAGGATACCTGACTTTCTTGGGGAATGAGTAGAAACTGAGTTTATTCAAGTATTTTACAATTTTTGAGTAAATTTGAAAATTCAATTTACTAAAAGAAACGTTTTAAATATCATTTGGAAAATAGGAATATGACTTTGAAATCACTTAGTTTTAAACAAATATAAAGAGTAAGAACCTTTTTAGAAAACTTACATTCAAACTGAATTCTTTTCTAAAAATAATTTAGTTTAGAAATTATCTTTTAAATGAGATTCAGACATTCAAAACATTATTTAAAAATTTGGAGTTTCTCTTTAAAACATTATTTAAAAGCCAAAGTTTCACTTTCAATGATGTAAAAATTCTTTTGATAAACTTTAAAAAACGTAAGCTTAAAAACGTAAGCTTAAAAACTTAAGCTTAAAAACATAACTTTTGAAAACCTTGGACTTTTAAGAACCTAATAAACAAAACTTGTGCATATTATGCACAATTACTTACCTCTCTTGCTAATATATCTGAAGACAGCTAAACACTTTAATCTTCTGTAACCTCTAAACAAAAGAATGCTTTAATCAGTAAGCATGAAGTCTAATTGTTAGAAACCTTTTCTTTCCTACTGTCCTACAAAAATCAAGTATGAAAACTACTTTTGTATATACCATTGAATTAAGCAATTTAATATTCCTTATCAAAGTCCCACTGCAACAATATTTCCCAAAACTAATCTGTACCACTAGAGTTCAAACAAATTTCTACAACCGCAATTGATATTCTAGGCCATCGTGAAATACTCTATAAGATCCATATATATATATATATATATATATATATATATATATATATATATATATAGCATCCATAAAAAATCTCTACTCGTAGGACTTAGCAACCTATAGCATGTATTAACTAACATTTTTGAAACTTGAAACAATATTATAGATTACAATAAGGGTCAAGAATTCAGCACTACTCCAAAGTTGCGTTAACTCCAGGAACAAAACTTCTAAAAACTTATCACCTATTCATGCGTTCATTTAGAATAATCATGTAAACCTATTAAAAGTCATTAGGATGGTAGGTCATTCCCATAAATCTTTGAGAGAGAGATATACCTGACCATACGACCACACAGATGCAGAACTTTGTTTCTTGTATTTTCACAATCTTTCTCTACCTTTCACACAAGAAACCTTATGACTACTCTTTAGCTTTACGCATTAAATATGCTTCCTACTTGGGTTGGAGCTTGTTAGGACATATGTGATTCATGTTAGGAAAATATGTCAATATTTTATGTAATTGGTTAATTCTTTGACAAAACGCACTTTACTTGTATTTAGGTAGATCTAGGATGTGTTTAATGCTTTAAGAAATAAGGTTTCAAGTTCAAGTATTAAAGCCATGCAAGTCTATCCAAGAATCAAGTGAATATGTGCTGTTCATTAAAGCTCGACAGCTATCTCGACACCTAGTATCTATCGAGGTTTAAAAAGCTGTCTAAGCACGAAACTCGACAACTGCTCGACAGATAGGGTATCTGTCGAGATTTATGAAAAACAGATTTTCAGTTCTGATTTTCATCCAATTCATGAATGTATGTTTAGGCTTTCTTTTTTCACAACCCTAAACATATATAAGAATTATTTTAAGGGGCGTCGCAAAGAGCACAATTGCACAAGTGTGAAGCAAAGTGTTGTTCATGCAAATTGTGACCGGAAACCTAGTTTGCCCTAGTTCATCTTAAAGAAGTTGTTGTATTTGTACACCGTAGGGTTTTGTGACCAAGCAACTTCATTATCTTCATCGTGTGATGAACTGAAGAACTTTGTAGCCAACATCCTTCTCAAGTTGGTGATCAAGTCGCGTCCTGGGATCCGCACATCTTTTAGTTAGTCACGTACTAGGAGCCATGCAATACAATGAGAGATTGTCACTACATGACAAGTCCAATTGGGTATTGGGGTAAGGGTTCAGCTGTAGGTTGGTATAAGGTACTGGAATTCCTTTACTTGTAACTGCTTGTTGTGATAATAGTGAATTCTCGGTAGGGTTTTTGCCTCGGAGGTTTTTTCCATTCTTAAACAAATCACCGTGTCAACTTTATTTCCGTTGTATTATATTCTAGTTGGTAATTTGTTTGTGCTGCCACGTACATTGCATGTTAATTTGATTAATTAATAAACTTGGCTAATTAATCAATTAATTAATCACAAGGGGTCAATATATTCTTGGCCTATCAAAGTTTAAGACCCACTAAAACTTATCTCTTTAGTCTCCACGAAGCTCATAAAACTTAAATATACTTCCAAGACTTTAATTCTCAATTAACCTCAAATTAAAGTTTATTTGTTTAGATAAGCCGGAATTCCAAAGGATTCCAATAACTCTTAAACTTCTAATCCAAATATGTTTTAATTCTCTAATCATTTTCCTTAATTGATAAGGAGATTAAAATTTTTATATGAATAACCCACAAAATAACACTCCACGTTACATCTTCCTCTTCTATTTATTTATTATTTTAATTGCCGCACTAAATTGTATGCACTAAAATTTTAATTTTCTCACCTATTTCGTAGCACCACAAAATTGTCTACTCTTATCTTACTGTGCACACATATATAATACCTTAACTCTATAATAATAATGACAATGATGATGATGATCATAAAATAAAATTGGGATATTATACTCAATGTCTAACAAGCATGTAAACACGGTAATACATGTTCCATATCTCAGAGTTAATCAAAGGCAGGAAAAAAAAATCCATTAGCAATCAGTGAAACCCAACTAATATCTACCCCAAATATAATCTATGGTGAACCACTCAAACAAAGATGCTAAACTTTCAACATCTTGTTGTATATTCTTTTTCTGGCATGCTTTGATGGTTTTCCCTTCCAACCAGCATGCTGAATAAAAACGAAACTGCTAGCTTTCTTGCTACCATAGTTGCAAATGCATATCAAGTTGACATTGGCATTATGTATATATCTTTGCATATCCTTCTCTTTCTATAACTCAAAAGTCCTTTAATTTTGTCATGCATTTTTATCTATAGTTGCTTTTGCCTTTTATGGATTCATCACTAGATTTTAGTATGATCTTAACCTACTCTGCAATCCTCTCTTATCAATGTTATGCTAATTAATTACAAACACAGATATGTGATCAACATCGATTAGTTTCTTAAGAATCCAAAACCATTCAAAATTTTGAGATAAGACTTAATCATTGACATTGTATGCCTTTTCTACCCACCATGAAAAAACTCCTCTCTTTAGATTCCCTTCTCAGTTTCAGACCATGCAAACCTAAAAATATGGTCTTGTCAGTCCAATGATCCAAGTTTTCACAAAGTGCAAAACATCATAATGTCCCCATACTTAAAGCCAGAATTTCATGTATTCTACTGTTCCTAAAATGTCAGAACTGCACCAACTTTGTTGAACTTAGAATCATTGAAAGTTACAAAAACCAAACCAAAACCCACAATTATTTCACCTATACACACCCCTACAAAAATTTTCTTCAAGAAAAAAAAAAACCCATGTCACATTAGTTTTCATTAGTCATTACACAAAACTAAAAAGATAGCAATTCTTGTTAGAAAACACGATTCCACTAGGTGTTTTATAAGAAAATAGTTAACAATTTATGCAATGAACAGAGAATAATTTATGCAGTAAAAAGAGTGAACAATTTTTTAAATAATGTTAAACGGAAAATAATTTTATGCAAAATGCTAGAAATAGTTTATACAGAAAACAGTGAACAAATTTTGTGAGAAAACAGTGAACAATTTTAATTAATGCAAAAAACAGATTTTATGAATGCAGTAAGCATATTTAAATATACAGTAAATATGATGTACAGAGAGCAAATTTTATTAATGTAGAAACAGATTTTATCTATGCAAAAAAAATAGATTCAATTATTGTGAAATTCAAACATGAAAAAGTATTCAGATTTGGCTTTTAAATTTAGAAAACACGATTTCACTAGGTGTTTTATGAGAAAACAATTAACAATTTATGTAATGAACAGAGAATAATTTATGCAGAAAAAAGAGTGAACAAATTTTTTAAATAATGCTGAACGGAAAATAATTTTATGGAGAATGCCAAAAATAGTTTATGCAAAAAACAGTGAACAATTTTATGAGAAAACAATGAACAATTTTAATTAATGTAGAAAAAAAAATTTATGAATGCAGTAAGCAGATTTGAATATACAGTAAACATGATGTGCAGAGAACAAATTTTATTAATGTAGAAACAAATTTTATCAATGCAGAAAAACGGATTCTATTATTGTGAAATTTAAACATGAAAAAGCATTTGATTTGGCTTTTAAATTTAGAGAACATGATTTCAGGAGGTGTTTTATGAGAAAACAATGAACAATATCTAAACATGGGGTGCTACAACTCGCCAAGAAAAAAAGTTGCCAAAGCGACTTTCACATCATCAACCAAACATTTAGATCTACATAAAAAAAAATGTTTCACATTCCTCTTATAAATATTACAAGTCAAGAACTTACATATCTAGATGTAGCTTAAACTTCTTTCTGTGTGCCCATGGCTAAAAATGGAGTGAGATTTTTCTTTTACATGTTGTTCTAATTTCTCATTGTAACCCCCAATATTTTAACCAATTTGACCATAACGCTTCCGAGAAGTTAGAAATTGATGAGTGTGTTAAAAATGAATAAACAAGGGATATGAGTGGCCTAAAAATTCATATTTTGAAATTAAAATCCCTATGTTTTACAATGATTCTATTTAAATAAATAAAAACATAAAAACTACTTATGTTTATGTTTATGTTTATTTGTCAATTATCCACAAAAAAAAAAAAAAAAGTTATGAAGAACTTGAGCTTAGCAAACTTGAGTTCCATATTACAAGGAACTCGAGCTCACCAAGCTCGAGTACTGTAGAAAAAAAAATATAAAAATAAACATACTTGAGCCTGGTACGCTTGAGTATTTTGTTGCATGGAACTCGAGTTTACCAAGCTTGAGTACCACATTATTTTTTTTTTAATTGCACAAATTCCAGGTCAGCAGTGCCACAGTAGCCGAACTTCTAGGAACTCGAGTTTTGGTACTCGAGTTTAAGAAACTCGAGTACTAGAAAAGTGGTATATCCCTAATAAGTTCCGAAACAGTGTTCTTTTGCTACAAATTTCAGCAAAATGTGTGGTATTTGGCCATTTTGGCCCAAAAACCAAACTAAAACCCACAATTATTTCACCTGTACACACCCCTACAAAACTTTTCTTCAAGAAAAAAAAAAAGCTCATTTCACATTAGTATTCAATTGTCATTACACAAAACTAAAAAGACAAAAATTAAACCCAATAATAATAATAATAATAATAAACATAAAAAGTCAAATATTTATTAGTTAATTAATCAATTAGACTCATGATCCAATAGGTTGTTCTTCTTGTTGTTGTTGTTGTGGTGGTGGTTCCGAAGGTGAGTCATCGGGCCCTGATTCTCTACAGCGATGAGCATTCTTGTTATTGTGCATCCACACTTAGAGCACATTGCGTTTGACACCAATTTCTTACACGTGCCTATTAACTTACACGTGCCGGTTTCTTTTTTTCTTTTTTCTTTTTTTTTCTCTCTCCTACTTTTGTTTACATTTTTCTTGTACAATCTAATAATGTTTTGGTACATGCTTATTGCTGTTTATTCTAGACTTTCTAGTGTGAGCACAGTTTGAAATTAATGTCTCTTATTTTATGACTTTATTGGTTGAAAAGAAATTAAGAGTTTTTTTTTTTTTTTTTGGTTTTGAGAGAGAGTTTCAATCTATGACATTTACTCTTGATGATAGCTCTTTATCATTAAACCAAAACACCAATCAGTTTTTGGTGTAGGTGGGGATTGAACATCAAATCTCTTATTCAACCATCAAAGATTTTACCAGTTGAACTAGCTAGAACCCACGAAATTAAGAAAATGTATATAGTGTTGTTTTGTTATAAATTTAGATACACCAAATAAGAAACAAGGATTTTTTTTTTAGTATAGTGGGAGAGAGAAAATGTAACCTTAATTAGATATCTTTTCTAAAAATACCAAGAGGTGATAACAACTTAATTAACCTACTGAGCTACAACCCTATTGACAAATAAGAAATAATAATGACTTTGCATGACATGGGCATTGCATATACCCTTAAATCCTTAATAATTAAATTTTGATCATAAAAATGGAATATTGTGTTTTCAGAAACAAATAGAGAAGATTATCTTCCTGAGTAAAATTGCAAAAGATGGTAATTTGGAAACTTTGGAATGAAAGCTGCAACAAATTCTTGTTAATAGAATTTCATTTTTTATCTTAAAGTATTAAATTTGTTAGTTCTAGATCGTTTTTGTTGTAAAGTTGAGATGTAAAAGCTTTGTTTAAAATGGATAAAATCAGTTGATCTGATATGAGTTGTTTGCTAGATACTTAACCATGTTGTTTTAACTTTAATTGAATTTTAATCAGTTTCCCAATAATTTATTCAATCTTTCAAAGATGATTAATCCTTGGGAATTTGGGACATTGTTATAATAAATCTTGAATTCAAATATCGTATATATAAAAAAGCCATTAAATTAGAATGCATTTCCAACTTGAATTTCTGATAGTGTCCTTGGCCAAAGTTTTCCTAGCTATTCCTATTTCCTAAGTTGAATTAAGATTTCATTGTAGAAAAAGAAAACTAAAAACCCAAAATTCATAAAATCTTTACCAGTCTTCAAAACCATGATTGTTTTTAAACTATTTTCAAATAGGACAATACCATGTCTGCTCAAAAGGCTGAGATATGTCTAAAACCATGATTGTGTTACAACTTATATGCACACATTCAAGACATCATCAAGTGTTACAAACATTAAAACCGTGCACAAAATGAAAAATATATATTCGAGAAAAAAATGCATAAAATTACAAGAACTTTATATAAACAACTTTATAAATTATTGATAAATGTATTCTTAACTCACACTATTATTTATTTATTTATTTCATTTATTTATTTGGATGTGAGATTTATAAGTTGTGAGAGAAAGATATAAGTTTTGCATACATAAAGAATTTTTTTTTTTTTTTTTAAAGTTCGAACCTTCAACATCCAATGATTGCTATTTACCATCAAATCAAACCGTCAACCATTTGTGTGTATCTAACCCACTGGCTTAGTTCAACCCAACTTGACACCTCATATTTGTTTTCATGGGTTGGTAAGTTGGGTTGGGTTAGGATGGGTTGTAATTTTTTTTAAGCCTTGAGCTAGATTGAGTTTATGTTAATAGTTTTTTCAAATCATCTAACCTAAGTACCTAACCCAACCCATCATATATACTAGTTTATTTTATTATTCTTATTTCAAATTTTTAGTTTGATTTATTTTGGTATTTGAGAATTATTTTTGATATATTTGAAATCTAATTTAGGAATATTATTTGAATTATAATAAGTTATTGAAAAATAATTCTTAAATATTTATTAAAGTTCAAATTTTTTTTTTTTATTAGACATGAAACATGTAAGTACAAGTGTACAACCCACTAATCCAAAATGACTTATGTGAGCTTGATTGGTTTAGTCTCTACACATGCAATGGGTTGGGATGGGTTGGGTTAGGCTGAGAATTTCTCAACCCGACCTTGGGTTGAAAAAATCCTCCAACTCAATCCAAACACACCCCTGTTATAGCTTATCCAATCAAGAAATCGTTTTGGATCAACTTCTTTTCTGCTTGTACAGGCCAACATGGGCATGATTCGAGCACAACTTGAAAGAAAAGAAACGAGACCCACCAATCAATTAAACGGAGGAAGGTTGATAGTAATCTTCTTGAATAACTTAGGGAAGCATGAAAGGTCAAAGAAACCACCCAAGCAGCATTGAAATTTAATTATTGGAAAAGAAAATTGTTACCAAATGTATTCTCTGTTCTCCATTTTAAGAAGCTAAATTTTTTAGTAACAAGGAGCTCTGCACTTTACAGTACTTTTGGTTTGGTCAATCGGTTTCTAATATTACTTCCCCACCAAACTTGACATTCTCCTTACACACGTTTTCCAAGGAAATATGTGAAATTTCACAGCGGATTCTTCAATGACTCATGGACATGCATATTAAATACCCACAAGGCTTCCGTCTAGCTCACTAGAGCACTGGATGGAATAACTCTTAACAAAAAGAATTGCATTCCTATGCAAGAATACAACTAAGAATTTCATACATAGGTGTCATGATGGACAATACATATAAAAGAAATTAGATAAATGAATTATTACATCAGGTATCCCAACAAAGTAATTTTTATTTTTTGTTCATGTGACATGAACCATGTGTAAAGGAATTAATAAAATTCTCAAGAAATAAACTGATTTTTGTGTGGTTCTTTCACTAGCAATATCCTGAACTCAGGCTTCAAGTCCTGGCAGCTAAGAGGGCCATGCCACTTGAGTTTCAACCTGAATAAAAAAGAAAGATAAGCAAAGCAAATTCAATTGTGAAACACATATTTACAAATTGCAATCCCCGTACTTCTTGTGTCTTTAATTATATTCAAAAACTAAATACTACTTTAGCCACTGACTTTGGCACTAACCAAACAGCAGGATTTAAATTTTTTATTGCCTCCTTCCTAGTAATCCACTATTACTTCAAGAAATGTTCAACACCGCGGAATTCAATCTAGTCCCTGTTCAACAAGGGACATTCTTCTGTCACATAAAAGATCCATGACAACAAACCCAAAATTACCAGTCTTGAAGCTCGAAACATACTCTTATTAGAGTTTCTTCTGTAATCGTAATGTTCTTTGTAGGCCACATCCGCTAGTCCAAACAAAATCTACTGCTTTATTTATTCTTTTACTTTTCTTTCATTCCAAGGTCAACAATAAGCTACATAATGGTGGGTTAGTTCTCCCCTTTGTATTGATAATTGCCAAAGATGAAAGGCTACAATCCAAGCAGTTTCATCCAAAATACCTTTGGCTTCTTCCATTAATTAAGCAAAACTGTTGCAATTTGATTAACTATGTGAATGCTTCTCGCACTTCTGTGGGTAGCTCCAAATCAGGCTCAGATTTGCTGAGTGGTGAAAAATAGTGCTCCACCATGTCTTTGGACACTTGTTCCAACCTCGGAGGATTCCACTGCATACAAAACACGACAATCCAACAATTAAAAGGTAATCGATAGACAATTATCTAACTATAATAAAAGTAGTAGCAACCAACGACAAATCTGATTATCAACGATAGAACCCCAGTCTTCCACAGTACCTTCTCCTCTTACAACAGCTTGCTTTGTTTAAAAAAAAAAAAATTTATTTTAGATTGGACTCTTAAATGCAATATTTGCAATATTGCTTCCCCACTTGTCCAAAAGGTAGATAACATAAGCTGATGATACCTTTGGTGCCAGGTCCTTGTCCACCAATCGTGCCCGAACACCCTTTAGAAAAAGTACAGAAAAAAATATAAGTAACTAGGATCATGAGGGTTTGTTTTATTAAGATGATAATCAGGAGACTTTATACCTCACAAAAATCTCTGGAAATCTGATTAGATATCCCTTGCAGTGACATTCGGTACTCACGTATCAAGCACTGATCAAGGGTCTGAAATCTACCTTCTCGTATCTGAGCCAGTATGGTGGTTAGGTCGTAATGCAATAGTTTCTTAAAGGGGGAGGAGGAGGGGACAAGGGAAAAAGGCCCAGTTCTGAGTATCAGGGACTCACAGATTTCAAAGAAACCTTCAAGCCTAATGGTGAAGCTTCCTTAAGTCTCCTTAGGGTGGAAATGCACCATGCATCATTTGTTTTACTTGTCTCACTCTCCTGAGAGAATTGTTTAATTTAAAAACGCAATCACAACTCACAAGGTTCATCCAGAAAAGTATAGGGAGTAACAATTTAAAGAAATACCCACGCATTTTAATTCATTTTATTAATACTAGTATGCGACAATCACAACTCATACAACCCAACCTTCAAGTTAGTACTTAAGAGACTTAACACGCACTGTGTATAGATATGGTCCAAAAAGTCAAAAGGACGAAGTAACCAATTCAAGACACTTCCATTATTTGTATTTTTTTTTTTTTTTTTTTTTTTTTTTTTACACATGCTTTGGGTTGGTCTTGAACCCATGACCTTAGCCTCCATCCAATTCTTAAGAAGTGTCATTTTTTTTTTTTTTGATAGGTAAGAAATATGTATATTCCATTGACCGTATATAAAATGTATCCCTACAAAATTGCTTTCCAATCAACTGTGAGGTAGCTAAAGACATTCATCATAATGCTGTTAAGTTTTATTTTTTAAATTCAATAAAATGATTTTGGCTATACAGGGTACTCAGATCAACTAATTGAAAAGTGTCTTCTTGATGAAGCAAAAAGTTTTAAAAATGATACAGTTCTCCAAGTAAAGAGTTGGTATAGATATTTTTTCATTTAATTTACCTTTTCTCCAGCAATATGGTTTCTCATGCCTAAGATTTTCTGTTATTTTCTTTCGTACTTCAATTTTAAAAATAACAGAAAGAGATTTGAGTATGAAATCAGACATGTTGAACATCTTGTTCAATACAAAGTATCATGAAAATCTGTTATATTGTAATGGGTTAACGCTTAATAGTTTAAAAAAAAAAAAAAAAAAGCAAATCAACATGTTCTTACCAAGGAATCGATAATTCCTTCAACTGTGTCATGGCTGAAACATTTATCAAGTATTTCAATCCTAGACAAAATTGCATAATAAATAGATCAGCATTTTATATCTGCTACGTAAATACTCACACACCTGAGGGGATAATAGACATACCTGTGAAGTACACTTATATTATCTAGATAGACAAGGTCACTATATTTTTCTAAAGAAGTTTCAATGACAGAAGGATCATCAGTATCCAATTTCCCAAGTTGTTCTTTGATTAATGCAAGCTTCTGTGGAAAAAAGGAGGCAATACTATGTTATATAAACAGGAAAGATGATTAAAACAATGAAAGGGTCCAACAATCTTAACTGAGCTATGCGCATAATGTGTAGCAAGCCCACAAGAAATCATTTCTGCTCCATTAAGTTTTTCTCCTGTGAGACCCAAGTACTCCCCTGCAAAAAAGAAAAGATACAAACTATATAATAATTTAATTGAGAAGCAAATACAGGTGTCATCAATGATACATCCTACTAATTGGTTTCTCATTTATCAAGTCCTAATTACATTGTCAACATTGCTTGATATGTAGAAAGGGTCAAGTTAACCCCACAAGTTGCTCGGAAAACAACATTGAATAAAGTCACCCAGCTATCGAAAGTCAACTTTCATATTAAAATATTTGTCATTGCAACATCTACTTTCAGTATAATGGTCACAAAGGAAGTGACATCTTATGTTGCAATGAAACCAAATGCAGCTCCCCATATGTCAACTACCAAGAGCCATAACAATGCCTCAACACAAATTTTAGACTTCAGAACTTTTAAAGCAATTTGCTAGAGCTTGTTATCCAACATCCACACAACAAATTAATTACAGGAGTCCCAATGCAATTTGTATAAAGAACATTGCTGAACCAACTGCCACTGTGTGATTCTAGAGATGAGGAGCATACTTCAAAATAAAAATATTTTGCAGAGGCACTTCTTTCCCACACTCACTCCATTCCCATGTGAAAACTGAGTGATTTGATTATAGAGGTCTTTTAAAAATTTCCTGTTCTTAAATCCCTTAAAATTTCTTCCAATGCAACATTACAAGAAAATCATAAAAGATTGAGATAAATTCACATTAGGGTAGAATGTTCATCGCAAAAACAGTACTTTACATGATGTTTTTATCAGACTTACGCTAGAACCAGAAATAGTCCAAATCAACAAAACCATGTGCAAGAAATACAATGAAAAACTACAATCCACTACATGCATACCCAGGTGACCAGGTAGATGTGAGAGGAAAAATGACGCGCCAGCATCAGGGTGGAAACCAATTAGAGTTTCAGGAGTAGCAAAAACCTGTGAATTGTGAGAATAAATTATTTTTGAACCTGTCTGAGCATGATGTATAGCAAATAAGGAATCTGAAACAATAAGATATTCAACACTATTTTCCCCATCACATAAATATGCAAAAGGAATCAAAATATAGTTTTCATTCCTAGATTGTGATACCCTAGATTACGTAGATTAGAGAAGTGTGTGTAGTGTGGAAAAGTGCTAAGTCCCACATCAGGTGTTTTCTAGGTTGAACTGGGCTATATATTGATTACGAAGAACCTCAATTGTAACTCGACTAGTCCTTTTGGACTACATATTGAGTCGATACAGATGGTATCAGAGTCAACGTGGGACTTGACAAGAACATTGGGAATTGAGTGGAAAGATTGCGATACTCCAATTTATGTGGATTGGATAAATATGTGTTTGTGCAGAGATGTGTTAAGTCATACATTGGGTGTTAACAAACTTGGACTCTATCAAAGATCACAAGCAACCCCAATAGTAACTTGACTAATCCTTTTAGGGTATAGTATAGATGTGGCTAGTGCTTCCTTGGGTCATGACAATATGCGTATGCTAATGAAAGTAGAGGATCATACTCCTCAATTATCTAATAAAATCGAGCGTTATATTTCCTGTAATGAAATTAAATAATTAGTCTAATTTAGGGGGTGCAAAATAATTAAAAATTTTCTTCCACAAAAGAAAGTTAGAAAGGAAAAAAAATTGAAACAATCATCAAAACCAACAGCTAGATAAGAGAAGAAAAGGACGAAAGTACATGCAAAGTTGCTACATACAGTTTTATCAGTTGCAACCCTAAACATCCCAGGGATTGAAACTCCAGCCCCACCACCCATAGTAATGCCATTCAAAAGAGCCACCTGCATAGAGATTATTATTACACTACCATGAATATACTGGGTTCTGACTAATGTAGTTATAATAAACAGAAAGTTAATGTCCAATATTCTACCATAGGGACTTGGGGCTAATAAAATTAACCCCCACATGAAAGAGAAAAAAATGATACTAAAAAGAGAAACAGATCTGAGACTTTTCTGTAGATACCATAGTTCCCTAAACCAGAACCCAGTGACTAATTTAACATAAGTACAGAAGGGGGAAAAGACCTCAAAAATTTGGGGAAAGATTAGGATATCCATGTATGCTAGCAGAAGGAAGGATAAAATAAAAATAAGAGGAATGTCAAAATACGGTGGTAAGAATGTAAAGAAATTTGTTCAGTGCTAGAATAGGAGCCAAAGATCAATATACTAACAAAACCAAGTATCTTTTGATAATTTGCTAGTTGAGGGAGGCGGAAATTGAACCTTGGACGTCTTAGTTGGAAACACTAGGAGGTGCTAGTTGAGCAACAAGACTCTTAGCCATAACAAAACCAAGTATCTCAAAGAAAACTCTCCATAAATGACCATATCAAAGCTAAATTGATGGTAATATAACACTCCAAACTGAAGTGCCCCCAATATATTAATCACTATGCTTAAAAAAAGAAAGAAAGAAAAGTAAAACTTACATGTGGCTTCAAATATGTACCTAAAATGTATATGTAAGTATATAACGTTCTAAAAAAATTCCTTACAATCTTCCATTTTCCCTGCATAAAGTTAACCAATGGTTAAAGGATGATTCTAGTGAAGAAACAAGCACCAACTCCGTAACAAAGATTAGCAACTTCAAGATTTGTGAAGTACTTAAGAATAAAGTTTACTTTAGCTTTATCAATAACTGACCATCACAAAACACTCTTGATGCACCTCCATACTTTATTGATCCCACTCTTATACCGTAAATGCAAAGATCAATCCAAGGTAGTGTAAATAAAAAAAAGGCTGAGATCCATGTATCTACATGTCATTTAATACTAATACTATCACCTCATTTCTAATTTTCAATTTAATAAATCTATATTTACTAATACTCTATCTTACTCTTGCTTGTCCTTTTTTTTTTTTTATGATTCAATAGATGGGGAGGGGAGATTTGAGCCCTGCATGTCTCTGTTAGAAACACCAAGAAGTGCCAACTAGTTGAATTACAAGGCTCTTGGTTATCTTACTCTTGCTTATCCTAACCTTAAACTTCCTCCCAAACAAAGCAACAATCAAATTTGGCATCTTTTGTTTGGGAATAGAAGATCCCATTACAACTAAATATTCTCTATAGTTCCATCTTAGGTTTACTGCTAAGTGCTAATAACAGCATCCTACAATCCCATCTCATCTCCCTCTAATTAAGGCTTGCTAGCCTAGCTTTCTCTAAATCATATACAATGAAGAAAAATAATATGTTCGCAATAATAATTAGAAGAATATTTTTATGTAAAAGTCTTTTTATCCCTAAATTTTAAAATATTTATTTTTCAACCTTAAACTTTGCAAAACATTTTTTTTAAGTCCTTCTGTCTATGACCATCAGTTTTATCCTATGTAGTTAACAGAATATTGACTTACTATCTGACTTGGATTAAACTATTTTATTTAAAAGAAATTATAGTATTTGCACACTACACACGTGATAACAACTTTTTCAAAAGGATGATATTACCCTCGCTTTGTTTGAGAATGATTTATTTTTGGTAGGTTATTTGCATAACGTGAGACAAAAAGTTAAAAATTAGTCAATTTTAAAAATATAAAAAAAAAATTAGTTACACCTAAGGATGGATCTAGAATTTCAAGTTAGAGGGGATTGGAGTACAAGAAGAAAAAAATTCTAAATAGGCATCCATATAATATCAATAAATTTCCAAAAGCCTTGTAGCTGAATTTACAAAGTGCTTGAGAGTCTAGAGGGGAAAGAGTTCGAGTTGCGGGGTTAACAGCATGTTGTAATTATTTCTCAAAAAAATGTAGTATTAACAAATTATAAATACATAAAATCATTATTTCTTAATACATTAAAATGCAATCATCTACAAAAAAAAAACAATTTTTTTTAAATACTAGGCTAGCTAGGATTTTTATTTTTATTTTTTAAACTTAGAGTATTCACAGTAGTAGTGCTAAAAATTTAGTTTTTAGCACCTCAAAATGCTAATTTATCTATTTTTCTACCTCATTTTACAATACACCAACATCGAATGTTCTTATGTTCTATTTTTTTTTTCATTTCATTTAAAATATTATAAACAACTCATTAAAATAATAAAGGAAGAGAGAGAATTTAAGTTTTTTAATTGAAGGTATAGAGATAATCTTAATAAAATATTGTATTTTATTTTTATTACCTTACTACATTCATTTGGTATTTATACTAGGTTACTGTAGTAGCAAAAAATTTAGCTTTAGCTTTTCTAATAACACATTGCTTTTTGGTGATAAAATATTTTTTTGCTAAAATATAATCAACATTGTGAATGTTTAATTATTTTTGTTAAGTTTTTGGGTTGAATAGTTACTAGTTGGAGGGGGACCAAAAGTTTTGGAATGGGGGCAACTACAAAAATAAAGTATATAATTTGTAAAAAAATTTGGACCCGAAAGGGCTCGGGCCCCCTTGGGCCTTACCTGGGTTCGTCCCTATTTACGCCCTTAGTGCAATAATTATTCTACAAGTACAAAATTCTTGTGGGGTGGAGGGTAAGAGCTAGAGTTCAAATTTCTAGGAGGAAGTTTCACACACGTATACATTTGGAGTATTCTAGAGTAGAATTTCTATCTTATACATAAAAATAAGGCGAAACTACAATATTAGTCCCTTAAGTTTACCTTGTGTGCGCAATTGGTCCCTCAAGTTTTAACTGAGCACAATTGGTCCCTCAAATTCATAAAATGAGTTGTATTAGTCCTTTTACTAACTGTCGTTAGTGATGTTACTTATGTGGATAACAGAGCAATGACTTGGCATTTTTTTAAATGACTTGGCATTTTTTTAAATGACTTGGCATTTTTTAAAATGACATAGCATTTTTTAAAATAAAAAATTGCAATAACTAATTTCCACATTAGATTTTAGTGACCCGGTTGAAATCAAATTTTAAATTATAACCCGGTTACAAATTAAACCTAACCCATTTTATCATCTAATGCACGACGGCGCCAAGGAGAGAAAGGGGAAGGAGAGATTGACGCTAGCCTATCGTGACGCTGCCTCCCTCTAACCCGCCGCTGATGGAGACCCAAGCCCTAGCCAACCCATACAACATGGGGAATCAAGGGATCTTGGTTCTGATGGAGATGAGAGCGTGTTCTGGGAAAGTTTCATTTATGACGGATCTTCTAGAATTTCAATGTTGCTTTGATTCTCATGGAGGAAAAGATTTGATTTTTGGTGGTCATTATGTCAATGGTAGTTGATGGTTTTAGGAAGTTTGGTTTCTTGAGCTTTGAAATCCATATAGAATTGTTTCTGGGTACACACCCAATTGCTTTTGACCCTTCTTCTCAGCTTAGAGGAGGAGGAGAAAGTAGGGGGTTTTGTGTGTATAAGGTCTTTTTGGATTTGAAGGTGTTTGTTTGACAAAGAAAAAAAAATGGGGGAAGAGGCTAATTCCTGGATTAGGAGAGCAAAGTTTTATCATACTGTCTGTCATAGGTTGGACTCTTCAAGATTCGCATCTGTTCCATTTTCAATTCGGCCTGAATGAATTTCAGGTTTGAAATCAAGGCCTAGAGCAACTTCTTCTAGTGAGAAATCAACTACTATTTATAACAAGCAGAGATCTTTGTCCCCTCTACCTGAAACTAGGCTCAATGATGTGTTTAAGGAAGTGAGGTTTGAGAGAAAGAGATTCATGGCTCCATTACCTCGGAGAAGGGAACAAGCAAAAGGGGTCATGGGAAAGTTTGTGAATAGGGATTTTCAAGAAGTTAAGGCCTCCAATTCAAAGTCTACGGTAGATACAAGCACACTTAGGCACTTGGCTTCCTTGAAAGGCAATGATAAATTGAAGAACCGGAAGGAGTCATCATGGGCAAAGTATTTTGATCATGGTGGAGGAAGGGTTAATATTGCGGTGGAACCATCTGATGAATGGACTATTGTGCATTAAATGATAAAATGGGTTTAGTTTAATTTGTAACCGGGTTATAATTTAAAATTTGATTTCAACCGGGTCACTAAAATTTGATGTGGAAATTAGTTATTGCAATTTTTTAATTTAAAAAATGCCATGTCATTTAAAAAAATGTCAAGTCATTGCTCTGTTAGCCACGTAAGTAACATCACTAACGGCAGTTAGTAAAAGGACTAATACAACTCATTTTATAAACTTGAGGGACTAATTATGCTCAGTTGAAAATTGAGGGACCAATTGCGCACACATGATAAACTTGAGGGACCAATATTGTAGTTTCGCCTAAAAATAAAAATAAAATAAAAACTAAAACTAAAACTTATATTATTTTTGAAATAAAGCAAAAACAAAAGAATAGTTTGGGACCCACAAATAATAGATAATTTAAGCTAAAAACTAGCTTATAATTAGTTACCAAACACACCCGAATCGTACAAATTTTAGTCAATATAATTCTTATGTAAGGCCATTCTATCCAATTTTCCTCACTCCCTCTTGCATTAGGCAAAACGCAAAACACAATAAACCTTCATTCCACAGCATTAAGCCTATGTTTGGATTGCACTGAAATGATTTGAGACACTGCATTTAGTATTTTCCATGGGGTCATGTGCACTGTTCATGGAACTTGCAAATACTTTATTCAACAAAAAAAAAAAAAAAACTTTAAAACTGGGTCCCACAGTACTATTTACATATTTAAAAATTATTTTGTACAGTGTTTTCAATTTTCAGTAATAAGCGGTATCCAAATAGACCCTAAGACCACAATGTCCAACCCCCTTGTAGCCACACCCTCAACCAGCAAATTCAAAGAAGTGATATTCTCTCAAACCTAATTACCATAATAATTTAAAAGTGATATAAAAGAGTAAGTATAGGGACACATACAAACTCGAATTCATAACATGCTTAGGTGTCACATTGTGATTGGTACACCTAATTTTTTAGCAAGTGCATGTGGTGTTATGTGTAAATGCTAAAATTTAATTACAATTTAACACCCAAACGTATTATGAAATTAGATGTGAATGTCCGTATACGATTGAATTGATAATATAATGTATTTTTACAAAACTTTGCAAAAATTAGCAAGATATTTTAATTTTTGTCTGTAAGTTTGGCTTTTATCCCAAGAATAGAATCCCCATATTTATACTTCTTCTTTTTTACAACCCCTCATTTTTTTTGTACTTTAGTATTTAGGGAGGTGCCATTAGACCAAGGTCATCTTAAAGTAAAACAATTACAGAGTCCAACATTTTATTTATTTATATTTTTCCAGGGACACTCAGATGGTAGACTTAAATGTATTTGAAGGACTTGAGTAAAACCCAAGGTACCATCACATTCTTAATTATATGAAGAAAAAAAAAATGAAGAACTTAATTTTTTTTTTATTTTTTTAAAAACTTGTTAATATCGCAAATGTTCTAGAAGTTGTATTTGCATCTATTCCGTTCACAGTTCACTGCTAATAAGGAAAAGGTTCCATTGCATGGTGCATGGTGACACAATCTGTAACTGGCATGTTGACACAATGCATAGTGGTGACACAATTTCTAACTGTAAGAGGTTGCTCTCTCATCATCATCCATCATCACTCTCACCTCTATTTTCGATTACCGTGCGTCACTCTTCCATCTTGCTTCCACATCCCATAGTTTTCTTTCTCTATATATTTCACCATGTTCAGGGTTAGACTTAGAATTTCAAGCTAGAGGGGGCCGGAGTAAGAAAAAAAAATTCCTAATAGGCATCCATATAGTATTAACAAATTATAAATACATAAAATCGTTATTTTTTAATACATTAAAATGCAATCATTTATCAAAAAAGACAAAATATTTATAAAAAAAATACTAGGCTAGTTAGGATTTTTATTTTTATTTTTAAATTTAAAGCATTCACAGTAGTGGTGCTAAAAAATTTAATTTTTAGTACTTCAAAAGACTTAGCTCTGTTTGGTTTGCCCTGTTTTCATCACCCATCACTCACTTTTCATAACTCATTGCTCACTTCTCGAGACCCACACCAGTTGCAGCTGTTTGGTTTGATTTTTATAACTCATAACTCAAAAAATTGAGTTAGAGTTATGGAAAATGAAAACAAGACATCTTCATCTCTTTAAACAAAACCTAACATAAATTTGGCTTTCCTCTATCTCTCTGTTTTCTCACAGCTATTGTATGGCTACATGGATGAAGTTTCTTTATATGATAATGGGTTTTATGAAAAGCAGATCTAATAGAAAATCCAACAACAAAAAGGTGAAAAAAAAAGTTAGAAATTATAGAGAGAATCAGATTAGGCTTTAGGGAGTTAGGAATTTAGAAATTATAGAAAGTTCAAGAAATTTTCCCCCGATCCACTACGGAAGTGCATACACAGTTGGGTTTACCATGAGATGCGAGACCCAAAGATGTTGGAAACTTCACAACACACACGAACATGGAAGAGGAGAGACCAAAACTTCGGAGTTTGCAAGACCCAGACCGGTTCTTCATTTATCAGAGTTGTTCTTCACTTCTAAGGATGCAAGAATGAAAGATATCTCTTCAATTTTTTGGAAGAGATGAAGCTCCAAACTAAAAGAAATGAGTTTAAGGAAAGTGAAACCAAGGAAAAGTGAAGGAATAACATAAGTCTGGTGTGTGCACAGTGATTGAGGGGGTGATTGGGAGAGCAGTTTAAGTTATGTTGTTTAGGTGTTTTTAATATACGTGTGAGTGAAAATGTGTGTAATATTATTTAAAATGTGTGAAAATGTGTTTAAACTTGCTTACCAAACACCCTCTGAGCCGTTGGAGTGCATGTGAATCTCTCACTTTGATGTTGACAATACATACATGTGAGACCCAAGTCAATAAGCAAAATTGCGAAATTGTCATTGTAACTCAGTTTTCAAACAGCTATGACTCGCGTGGGTCCCATGAAATGTAAGTGATGAGTTATGAAAATTGAGTGACGAGTGATGAAAACAGGGCAAACCAAACAAGGCTAAAATTCATCTATTTTTTTCACCTCACTTTATAATACACTCAACATCAAATGTTCTTATATTCTATATTTTTCCACTTCGTTTAAAATATTATAAACAAATCATTAAAATAATAAGGGAAGAGAAAGAATTTGAGTTTTTTAATTGAAGGTAGAGAGATAATTTTAAAAAAATATTGTATTTTTTAACTTGTTACAGTCTACTGATATTTATCAGTTTACCGTAGTTGCAAAAAATTTAGTTTTAACTTTTCCAATAACACATGGTTTTTTGGTTCTCTGGTGATAAAATATTTTTTTTTTTGCTAAAATATAATCAACATTAACCTTGTGAATATTTAATTATTTTTGTTAAGTTTTTGAGTTGAATAGTTGGTAGTTGGAGTAGGGCCAAAGGTTTTATAGTGGCGGCAACTACAAAAATAATGTACGTAATTTGTAAAAAAAAAAAAGAAATTTTAATTTGGACCAAGGGGCCCGGGCCACCTTGGCCCCGGTCCATCCTTGACAATGTTTCAGCTTCTCCTTCGCTCTCTATCTAATTCTCTAGCTTGCAGAACCACACTTTTCAAATGGCAAAAAACCCAGTTACAGTTCTAGTCACTGGCGCGGCTGGTATATATACCATTCCTTTCTTATTATATGACTTTATTTTCAATATATACTCTTTTTTTTTTTTTAGTCAATACTCAAACAACTTCATTAAATAGGGATTAAACCCGATAAAGATACATCAGCACAAACCTGATCATAGATCATTGGGGGAGTGTCTTCCACCCAAATAACACTATCTGTTACTTTACAAGCATACCTAGCCAGTAAGTGGGCCGCAACATTACATGATCTATTAATATGATTTGCTTTCCAGGCATGAAATTGCTGTAAGCATTTCCTCGATCCTTCAACAATCTTTTGAATAGAGCTAGGAGTAGTATCAAACCGGATTAGAACAGCCATAACAATCTTCGCATCACCTTTGATAATTACATCCTTCAAACCCAGGTCTCTTGCTAGACGGATTCCTTCATCTGCCGCCTTAGCTTCCACTTCTAGCGCTCCCAAAGGCACAGGGATCTGTTTACTCATCACTCCCATCAGACAGCCCTCCTCATTTCTAATAACGACACCCACACCACAACTGCCAGTTTCCTTAAAAACCGCTCCATTAACATTTATTTTATATCAGCCCAACTCTAGAGGGCGCCATTGTGATGCAGCTTCAGGTCTTTGCCGAGGCGTGTGATTGGTCGAGGTCCTCCCTTGCCTCAGTTCTTCAACAAATCTGTTAGTCTCACTAACAATGGTTTTTGCAGTCTTGCAATTCCCCTCATGCTTTAGGCGGTTACGGTTGTTCCAAATGTTCCATGCCAAGATCGCAAACACATTCCAATCAATATTCGGTGCCTCCTCTTTGAGCTTCCAATAAACCTCTATGAAGTCACGTTGCATATTGTTCCATCTAGGGAGTTTTATGCCTAATTCCTTCCAAATCTTGGATGCCACCCTACAATCCCAAAGGGTGTGGGGTGAGGATTCTTTCTCCCCACAAACTGCACATCTATCTTCAGTTGTGACTTTCCTTCTAGCCAAGCAAAGGTTTGTCGGCAGTATATCTTTGCAAGCCCGCCACAGGAAGTGCTTGATTTTATTTGGGCATTCAAGTTTCCATATAGACTTCCAAAGGCTTAACATTCTTGATGCATTTGAACAGTCCCCAACATTTGAGGTCCCTTTCTTATCCTTCAATACATTGACTGCCACCCTATAAGCGCTCGTCACTATAAACTTTCCATTACTAGTCCACGCCCATATTCTAGAGTCATTAGGAAGGCTCAGGCTGATTGGAATTCTGAGGATAACAACAGCTTCTTGGGGAAGGAAATAACTTCTCACCTTTTCGCAGTCCCATGAACCAAGCTCTCGGTCTATCGGGCTCTCAACCCTTTCCCCCTCTAGCTGGTGGCTTCTTGGACTGATTACTCAGAAGGACATAGGGGTTGGAAGCCACCTATCTCTCCAAATGTCCACACTTTTGCCATTGCCAATACATCATCTCATTCCTCTCTCCAGGGTGCTTCTGGCTTCCAGTAAGCTCCTCCAAGTGTAAGAAGGCCTCTGTCCTAGTTGTGCTTCTAGAAAACTTGAACTGCTAAAGTATTTTGCTTTCAGCACTTGATGAAGAAGAGAAGAGGGATTTTGGATGATCCGCCACCCCTGTTTGGCCAATAATGCTAGATTGAACGCCTTAAGGTCCTTAAAGCCTAGCCTGCCTTCTGACTTCCTTTGACAGAGCTTATCCTAAGAAATCCAGGCCATTTTCCTCTCGTTTTCCTTCTGGCCCCACCAGAAATTTCTGACCATAGAATTCAATTCCATGCATAAGGTATCCGAGAACTTGAAGCAAGACATTGTATAGATCGGGGTGGCTTGAGCCACCACTTTAATGAGAATCTCCCTCCCCGCCCTTGAGAGAAGCTTGCCCTTCCACCCCGCAATCCGTCTCCCCACTTGGTCTTTAATTTGGTTGAAAGCTTTCTTCTTACCTTTTCCAATCACCGGAGGCAAGCTAAGGTACTTTTCATGATGCTTGATTATCTCGGCCCCAAACAGAGTCTTCACATCTTCTTGGACTTCCTTTGGTGTGGTCTTACTGAAGAAAAGGGATGTCTTCTCTTTATTTAATTTCTGACCTGACCCCCTTCATACTCTTTTAGAATTTGACTTACCCAAGTTACTTCATCCATGGTTGCTTTACAAAAATAATATTATTGTCCGCGAAGAATAAATGTGATATTTGGGGAGCCTTTCTGCACACAGATACCCCATTAATTCAGCCCAATCTCGCCTCCCTTTGAAGCATGGCTGAGAGACCCTCGGCGCACAAAAGGAATAAATATGGGAAAATAGGGTCGCCTTGACGAAGGCCCCTTGTCGGACAGATTTTTCCTTTTGATTCGCCATTAATGAGGACCGAATACGACACAGTTTTTACACACATCATGGTGAGTTGAATCCACCTTTCATGGAAGCCCATTTTTCTCATCACCTCCTCTAAGTACCTCCACTCCACTTTATCATACGCCTTGCTCATGTTGAGTTTAACTGTCATCGTCCCTTTCTTTCCTTTTTTTTCCTCATATTTATGCCATGCATTGTCTCAAACGTGACAAATACATTATCTGTTATTTGTCTTCCGGGAACAAAAGCACTTTGAGCTTCACTTATCGCCTCAGGCAGAATTTTCTTCAGCCTATTTGCTAGGACCTTAGACATGATTTTATATAATACATTGCACAGGCTGATTGGGCGAAATTCAGTAACCTTCTGCGAACACCTCGCTTTAGGGATTAGACAGATGTAAGTCTCATTCAGGGCATAAGGCATTGTACCAGAATTTAAAGAATTCAAAATACAACTAATGACATCATGGCCAACCACGTCCCAATATTTATGATAAAAGATAGGGACATACCGTCCAGGCCAGAGGATTTTTTGGGGTGCATTTGGTTTAGTGCAGCTCTAATCTCCTCCACTCGGAATTCCTCTAGAAGCATCACATTCATTTCTGGTGTAATCCGAACATCCATGGCATCCACCCTGACTTCATGGTCACTTGGTTGCTCTGAACTGAAGATATTTTTGAAGTAGTCAACTATGATCTCCTCGATCTCTTCTTTCTCCTCATGCCATTGCTCATCCGCGCCCCACAGACCATCAATCCTATTATACCTCTGCCTTTGAGTTGCCGTAGCATGGAAAAAACTAGTATTCCTATCCACACATTTCATCCATAGCGCCCTTGATCTTTGATTCCACATTACTTCTTCTTTCATAAGCATTTCGTTGATTTCTTTCCTGAGGGACTCAATCTCACTGGCAGTTTCATGAAGCAAATTTAAGGCCTCCAAATGCTGAAGACGCTCTCGCTTCACTTTTAACACTTTGTTCACATTTCCGAAGACTTCTTGATTCCACTTTTGGAGGCTGTCTTGACAGCTCTTAAGTCTATCATGAATTTGAAAATCCGGGTCTGCTCTTAATGGATCCCATGCATCCTCAATAACTTGCTTGCACCACTCATCTCGGGTCCACATAGCTTCAAACATGAACCTTTTCTTCGGCGGTCTGGAACGCAACTTCCTCTCCAACCATAAAACCAACAAGCAATGATCAGAGGCAGACATTGACACATGATGAACATTCGCTTCAGGGAACAATCCTCTCCACTCCTCATTAGCCACCATTCTATCTAACCGGATCAGAGTCCTTTGCTCCCCTAAGCGACCATTACACCACGTATACCTCAACCCCACAAAACCCAAATCAGTCAGGCCGCAATTGTTTAAACATTCCCTAAACTCCCTCACCTGCTCGGCATCCCTCTCCAACCAACCCAGTTTTTCATCTGAATGGGTAATCTCATTAAAATCCCCAAATACTACCCAAGGCATATTACATTGTTTCTCAAAGAGTCTAACAATTTCCATGAAATGTGCCTCTTACCTGTGTCGGGCTGACCGTAGAAGCTAGTGGATCCCCCGAACCACTGTACACTACCACGTCGATATGCGAATTAAAACAACTCATAAATTGCATGTTGGTCCCTTACACCCTCCTTTATTGTTTCACTTAGGCTTGTGTTTTCCTTCGGGCCCAAATTCTGAGCTGCCCTTGCCTTGCGCTTACAATGCCTACTCTTCGGCCTCAAAACTTCCGCAGTCCAGCCCAACTCGTTAGAGTAAGACATTGCCATTGGGCCTACAGCCGTACTGGGCCTTCCGCTATATGCTTCGTTCTGAACCCCTACATCCTCTGAACTCCCGCTGAACACAAATATAGGGACCTCTCTTTGTGCAGTCGCCATCTCCCATTGCATCTCTTCACCCGGTGCTTTTTGGGGTGTGGTAGCTTCGAGGCTGTCTTTCCCTAGGATTGGAAGGATGCTTTCTTGCTTTTTGCCTGCGCTGAAAACTTTGCCACTTTCGTGTAACGTCTCCTCTTCCTGCACCTCCTTTCCTGCCATTTTTGTCTTCTTCCCCTTGTCAATACTTTCTTGGGGAGCCAAAATTGGCTCGAGATTCACACCGGTGCTTCTGCGACTTTCCGACGACCGGTCCTTACCTCTGTTAAGATCATCGCCTCCCTCCGATTCACCCTCTGGTTGATATACTCTTTTGTTTTGAAGCTTAGAAAATGTGGGAAATGACACAATATGATTTTCAAATAATATGAAATATTTATTTATTCTTTATTATGAATCTTATATTATATGATAAAGAAAGCAAAAGCACCTCTCAACTAAGTCTAGCACAACCATTTAGCTTGGTTGAGGTGGTTCGAAGTGGGTCTTGCATTCAATGGAAGTTTCATTTTCATAACATAATTCTATATTCTCATCTTTCTCTATTATTTGATTGGAAAACAAACAGGTGGATAGGTTCTTTTAAATCTGTGGTTTTCTTTGTGACTAGTTTAAATGCCATTTTTATAGATTATCTAAAGAAGTCTAAGTTTTAGGTGCTTTGTTGTTGTTATAATCATTATTATCTTATTATACATTGTAGTCTTTTCCAAATAGTGGGAAAGAATGAAAATTGAAAGAAAAGCTTGATTTACAGCAATATGACTGTTGTTACATGTCAGTAATTATGTTAAGGAGCAAGTGTATTTGATTTTCAATTGTATACGTTGGCTATTCTTTCTTCTAGACATGATAATATATAGTATGTGTACCTGTAGCTCAAAGTTTTGATTTTCTTCAACAGGGCAAATAGGTTATGCCATTGCTCCAATGATTGCAAGGGGAATCATGCTGGGTCCTGATCAGCCTGTGATTCTGCACTTGCTTGATATTGAACAGGCGGCTGAATCCATGAATGGGATAAGGATGGAATTGACTGATGCTGCCTTTCCTCTTCTGAAAGGTATGTCCCTTATCTTGAGAGCTAATTCTAGGTAGGTAGAATTATTCTCTTCCCTGAGGTTTCTCAACTCATGTCATGAATATGGTTCAATAGGTGTGGTTGCTCCCACAGACGTTGTTGAAACTTGTAAAGATGTCAATATTGCCGCTATGCTTGGTGGATCCCCACGGAAGGAAATTACGTTGAGGAAGGATATGTTGTCTACAAATGCGTCTATTTACAAGGCTCAAGCTTTGATCTTGGAGGAGCATGCTGCTGCAGATTGAAAGGTGACCATATAAATGCACTTGAGAGTGTAGATATAAGATTTTAGAGACACCCATTAGCTTGTAAAAAACTATTGATTTCAGCATCCTGTTCTGTTACCATTAGCTTGTAGCAATATGTCCCGGTACATTTCTCGTCTCACTTGTTAGAATTATGGTTAAGTGATTAAACTTATCATTTCCTGAGAGTTTAAACTTTTAGAATAATCAGTAATTTAACATTTTATCAGAGCAGGAGATCTAAGCTCGATCCCTATCTTCACTCTACCTCCTATTTTAAAATGTCAAATTCCCACTTGTTGGGCCCCAACTTATTAAGAAGAAGTTTAGGGCCACAAGTGAGGAGGAGTGTTAGAATTATGGTTGAGTGATTAAACTCACCATTTCCTAAGAGCTTAAGCTTTTGGGACAATCGTTAATTTAACATCACTATCATTTCTTGTTCATACGCTTTGGCATTGCTCTATTGCTTCTATTCTATTCAGCAGTAATTGCTTTGTACCATGCCTTTCAGCATGTTCTCTGACCTTACCTGCTTTGGTTGTTGATGCATCCTGAATGTCTATATCTTAGTTATTGTCACTGGAGGGACGCTTGCACTCAAGTTAGTAACGTTGTTGAGCAACCTGATCTAGAGTTCCTTTAAATCTTAAGACTAATTGATCAGATATTCTTTATATGTCATGGCGTTTAAATACTATTTCACTAGAAAGAAAATATTTCAAAGTCACTGAAGAGAAGTGTCTGTCCTCTCTGTCAAGATTAGAGAAGTATATGTAACCATATAACTAGTTCCCCAGCCCCCTCTGCCACTCTGAAAATAGAAGAAAAAGAAACTGTTATCAAAATGTACCATTTAGGACAATCTTTAAAATTCTAAATATTTGTGTTTGTTTGTTTATTAATCCTCTCAAACATTGTGTCTTTATGTGCTATTGTTGACAACATAATTGTGCTTTTTCAAGTCTAGTTTCCAACTTATTAATATTATGAACATATTTAGTGAAAACACGGATTTCCAACGAGTCTGTTTCCAACTTATCTGTTCAATTCTTTGACAACATGCATCCCCTTACTACCCTCGTAATCTATAAAAAAATATTATATAAATATTCAGCAAAAACCAGATTTCTAATTATTACAAATCTTGGAAGATTGAAATATTTTAGAGTTTTTATTTTTCCCCTCAATGCTGTGCAGTTAATTTTGGAATTGATATTGTTGACTAAGTTGATGCGTTTTCATTGCATATATTATGCAGGTGTTAGTTGTTGCCAACCCAGCAAACAATAATGCCCTCATCTTAAAACAATTTGCTCCTTCAATGCCAAAGGAAAACATCACATGCCTAACATGACTTGATCACAACAGAGCATTGGGCCAAACAGCTGAGAGGCTAAAGGTTCATGTTAGTGATGTCAAGAACGTAATCATCTGGGGAAATCACTCTACAACTCAATATCCGGATGTCAATCATGCGACTTTAACCAACAGAAATGGAGAGAGACCAGTCAGAGAACATGTTGCTGACGATCATTGGTATCTCAACATATCCAACATGTTTATTTATTGCTACTTTCATGTGTTTAAATTACTTGGAAACAAGGGTTGATAAACTACTTTAAACTTTTCAAATGGGAGGTATAGTAACATAGGGTTCAAATTCAGAACACATACCATGATAAACTACTACTTGTTCTAAAAGTTTAATTATTAGGAAATGGTAAATTTAATTATTTAATTATTGTTCTAGCGTAACTTGTATCTAAGTCAAATACATAATGTTATCAACATTCAGGATTTTGGTAATTGTAGCAATCCCTCCCCCTCAAAATAAGTAGTTGGTCATCTATAAAGAGAAAATTGACCTAGTGAAATTATGGCTCCCCTTAGATTATCTTGCTTCTTTTAGGCAATAGCTTCAGGTGTACTGTCAAGTAGTATCTACATGCCAATTACCTAACCCAGGGATCCCAATTTTTAGGGTGTAGGCGGTAACAATTTTTATACTTGAATTTGTACTTATCAAAAAAAAAAAAAAAATTATATACTTCAATTTGTCTTGAGAATCCTGTTAGGACCTGGCTTTGATATTGAAAAATTATTAAACAACAAAGTTTTAGGTTGGAGTGGGGTAAAGTAGTGTGCATGTTGAAATTTTAGGTTGCAACCCTTTGCAGGATCTTCAACAACCTAGTTATGTTGACAATATTCACATCTCTAAGCATCCTTGTCCACTATTTACTCTGCTTCACTCCCAACAAGTCTCTTTTCTTTTCTTTTTCTTTCTTTTTAATAAATAAATTTTGTTTGTCAGAGGTTAAAAACCGAGTTCATCACCACCATGCAGCAGCGTGGTGTAGCCATTATCAAAGCTCGGAAAGCATCAAGTGCATTTTCTGCTGCAATTGCTGCTTGCGATCATATACATGATTGGGTTTTCGGGACTTCCAAGGTTGATTCTCTTTCACCTCAAATAGCATTTGATCATGCTGACCTTAATTATTTGCCTTTGAGATTCTGTTTTTTGTTTTTTTAATTACTATCTTTTGTAATTCTTCCTTTGGCTTTGTCATTCAGGGAACATGAGTTTCCATGGGAGTGTATTCTGATGGTTCTTATGGGATTCCACCTGGCCTTATTTTCTCTTTTCCTATTAAATGTGAGAAAGGGAAATGTTCAATTGTGCAGGGTAAGTTCTGTGGCTTCTATATGTTGTAAATGTAACATCTTCTTTCCTTGAGAGTTGAACTTAACTTCCAATGTTTCAGAAACTACAAATCACTGTAACCTGCATGGAGGAATATATGTTGTTTGTCAATTATTTCTTAGATCTAAGTAACGGTATTAACGAAGGTAGATGTTGAAGAGAGCAAGGATATATTTTTGGAATAGTATGGACTATCACAATAACATGCACAAAGCTCAGAACTCCCAGTTACCGCCAAGCAATCAATAATGATTAAAGAGGGCTGAGAGTAATATAATTGAGGATTCATGAATGAATAGTTATAATTATGAGAGCCTACTATAGTTTTGTGTCAGCATTTTATATTTTAAAATTTTTGTGAAATGGTCCAAATTTTATGATATTACTTGCATGATATGAGACTATTTCAGTGCCCTCAGTGTTTGGTACTTGTTTATGCAATGGCAGGGCTCAAGATTGATGAGTTCTCGAGGGCAATGATGGATGCAACAGCAAAAGAACTCATTGAGGAAAAATCCTTGGCCAAGTCATGCCTAGAGTAATAATGAAGACAACTTAATAAAAATTCACGAAAAGGAAAAAAGGAGTTCCAGTTTCCTTTGCAACTTTATGTGCAACTTTTCTGTCACATATAAGCTTAAAGCTTTATAAGGTTTGGAACAATGACAGAACAAGATGTGTCATTCTGATTTATCTTTTCTCATGTGTTGGCAATAGTGTAGACGAATTCACCAAGCACCTCCCCAATAATTAGTTTGTTGCCTTTTAGATACAGTTCTATGTCACTGATCATGTGTTTTCATTCATTTTCTAATTAGTCATTTAAAGTTTATATTAATAATTTTGGAACTCCTATAAAACTATATTACATGTAATGCATGTGTACTGTAGTTAATAGTAAAATAGAAACATTTGCTTTTGGGGGTAATTTCGCTCTCTTCCATTGAAGTTTGGGGAAACCACAATTCATCCCAAACTTGAAGAAAAATAAAGTCAACCCAACATATATTTGACCAAGTACAGTCAACCTTAAATATTTTGTTTATAGGAAATGTCATTCATTGCCTTAATTCCCATAAAAGGCTGAAGCTAAGTTGTGGGTGTGTTTTCTCAATCAAACGCCATAAAAACAAAGACCCAGATAACAAATCTTTCAACTGAGCCAATATTTACACATTGGGTGACAACCCAATAGCCAAAAAGACATACACAGAGGAACAAAAGTATCATCCCGTGAGAACACATACCATTGCAGTACTGAGACAATTGACCACAGAGGGCCTGTTCAGAATCGCTGTTCTGGACCAAGCTTTGCCCTCAACCAATACCTGCAGAGAGAGACAATGAGTAGACAAAAGGGTAATCTTGAAACTGACTTGGTTGTCAAGTTCATTGGTAATAGCAGGGTCCGGAAGAGAAAAGAGAGTTCTTGTGTGGTATTGACTGAGGAAACGAGGACTTTGAAGACACGTAATTAGTCCTTTACTTTTAATTAGTGCCTAAAAAAGGTGGGTAAAAATTGAGATCATCAAAATCCTATAAAAAAAATTGAGATAAAAAATGTAATTAACAGTTATATATAATAATATATTAATAAGTCAAGGGAGATAAATAAAATTTTTCATCATTTTTAAGGTGATTATCTTGTGATTAGTGCATACTGCATACTAAAAGTAACGTTAATGACAGATATTTGTTCAATTAACAACTTAAATTGTGAAAAAAAAGTTATTAAGTTACAATATATTTTGCAGAAATTAGCAATATATATTAATCAGTAGGTATTGTTACGCAATAAATTTTTCGATCTTTTTTTCATAATTGCTATTGAAGTGACAGATTGTGAATTAGTGTACATTAAAAATGATGCCAATAACAGTCTCAACTATAAAAATGACATTGCATTAATCACAATCTACCATCTCAATTGATTGTAAAAAAAGTTGTGAAATTTGCCTATTGGTAACAACAATAATCTTAGTTTTTAAAGGGTTTAGTCCTAATCTGTCTTTGATCCCCAGCCCCTAGGCCTGTTTAAGGATATACAAGCACCAACAAAACCGGTCTAACTGCACCACCCCGCTCCGTTAGAGCTCCACGGAAGGACTAGAAAAGGCATAACCAAGAACTAGAAGAGGCCTAACGTTCATCCATGAACAGGGCCTTATCAAAAATAAAAACCTTTTCTCAGTCCAAAACGCTTGTCAGAGAGTGGTCTTGTCTTGTCTAAGTCTCTGCTTTTCAGTTGCATTTTTTGAAAAAAAAAAAAAAAATTTATATGGCCATATGGGTTAGTGGGATACAGTCATGCCACTTGAGTTTTTGGAAAAACATGTATATTTTTTTAAAAAAAATGCCGCATGGTTATAGTCATTCTCTGGCCACTTGCAATTTTTTGAAAATAAAAATAAAAATCGATGCTTGTCAGTATGAGTCAGTCACTGTGCAAAACTTTTTTTTTCCCTATTTTGATCTCAGCCACACAGCTACTCATTAGTCATTTCTCCTCTTGACTCTCATTTCTCCTTTTCACCCTTTAGGCTTCTGCACTTTTAAGTCATTGTATTAGATTTTTTTTCTCTTGTTTTCTCTCAGCCGCACACCGTAACACTCTAACTTGTCTCTTTCTCTCTTTTTTAGACTTTTGCTCTCAGTCTCTAAGACTCCACTCACTCCATCACTCAGCTCAGTTAGACTCAAACAAGTGGTTTGTAATGGGTTTTAATATTTGGGTTTGTATTGGGTTTTGAATCTTTTGATATTTAGATTTGATCTAAGTTTTGTTTGTGGTTTGAATCCTTGAGTTTTCTGGGTTTAATTTTGGTTTTAGAATTTAGATATCTCTTCCTCTGTGTGTGTGATAGATGGGCGGACACCGACCACCGCGCCTACTGGAACCGCCACCGAGGTTGCCGGAGAACCGTTCCTCAGGCGCGGCGGCGGCGGCGGCGGCTTGAGTTTTAATGAAACCGAAGATTCCGGTGCGGTGCAGAAACGGCCACAAAAACCAGCGGCACCGCACCGTGTACAGCACTACCAGTCCCAATAGCAAGCCAAAGACAAAGTCTTAACATCTCTTTTTGTTAACATCTTTGTATTCAAAATGACGAGCACAGTGACACATTTTTGTAACTGGTACCATTTTCTTCTCATCATATGACTTTAGTTTCAATATTAACTCTTTCGTTTTGGAAGCTTAGAATAGAACATGTGGGAAAATAACACTATGATTTTCAATAATGATATATTTTTTTATTCTTCATTATGAATTTTATATTGTATGATAAAGAAAGCAATCCTCTCAACAAAGTCTAAGCACAACCATTTAGCTTGGGTGGTTAGAAGTGGGTGTTGCATTCAATGGAAGTTTCATAACTTAATTCTATAATATCCTTATCTTTTTCCTTAGTTTGATTGGAAAACAAACAGATGGATAGGTTCTTTTCTTTGATTGAGGAGATCTCTTATACTTGTGCATCTCTTGTGCAAGTTGTTTTGGCATCTGAAATTAATGCCTTGTTGTACAAGTTTCTTTTAATATTCTTTGTTTTTTGTTCATATATTTTTGTATTTTGATGCATCATACATGTGTATATATGTTAGGAGGTTGGATAGTTTTGAGAAGAAATCTACAAGAAACTGTTTATTTATCAGTTTGGTTTTTGAGAAAATGGAGTATCTTGTATTGCTTCAGAATGGTCTCGTTGTTTTGTTTACTATTGCTATCTCTTGGAAGCTTATTACAAATATGTGGGGCTCCTTGAAGATGGAGAAGGAACCAATGAAAGTATTGGTCACTGGTGCTGCAGGCATGTTTGGTTTTTCTTGGTCCTCTTGTTATCATCAGGAGACTCAATATTAGAAATTTGAATGCCTTTTATATTATTATTTATTTATTTTTGTTGAATTTCTGAAACAGTCATCTAAATTTTCATTCAAATTGTCAAATATGAATGTTCTGCAAGTGTCAAACTGCCAAATTTCCAATTTGGTATGATTGCTTAATCTAAATTTGCTTGTATGCCTGTGGATACTTGTTGTTTTTTGGTTTCATTCTTTTGGTATCTTTAGCTCATATAGATATCATTTATTGGTTTGTTAGAATCAATAATTAAATGATTAAATTCTCTCTTTCCTACTTGCTTAACCTATTAAGGCAAATGGTAATTTTTTGAGGTTTCTCGTTCATGGGAGTTAAAGTCAAAATTGACCACAATTGTTTATAAGTGAAATTTATGGAATTTGTTGCTTTGTATTTTCTATAAACGTGTTAAAATCATCGTCCAATTTTTCATGATTTTTTGTCTCAATTTTTGTTAAATATTATCTACAAAAAAGTATTTTAATTATTTTCTCCAAATTTATCCTTAACTTCATTTGGAAATCCTATTTTCTATTCAGTTTATGACTTCCTGCACTACTGTTCTGTGATGTAATTCTTAATGAAACTGTTTAAATCTGTGGTTTTCTTTGAAGATGGTTTTAACTGCCATTTCTGATTTCTGTAGATAATCTAAAGAAATCCTAAAAATTGTAACTGTTTTGTTGTTGAAATAATCATTGTATTATCTTATACATTGTAGTCTTTTTGAAATAGTAGGAAAGAATGAGAATTGAAAAAAAGAAAAAAGCTTGATTTATATCAAGATGACTGTTGTCATTATGTAAAGGAGCAAGTGCATTTGATTTTCAATTCTATAGGTTTGGTATTCTTTCTTCTAGACATGATAATATATAGTTTGTGTATCTGTAGCTCAAAATTTTGATTTTGTTCAACAGGGCAAATAGGTTATGCCATTGCCCCAATGATTGCAAGGGGAATCATGCTGGGTCCTGATCAGCCTGTGATTCTGCACTTGCTTGATATCGCACCGGCAGCTGAAGCCTTGAATGGGGTAAAAATGGAATTGCTTGATGCTGCCTTCCCTCTTCTGAAAGGTATGTCTCTTATCTTGAGAGCTAACTCTAGGTAGATAGAACCATACTCTCCCCTGAGGTTTCTTAAATTGTCATGAACATGGTTCAATAGAGGTGCATGCTACCACAGACGTCACTGAAGCTTGTAAAGATGTCAATGTTGCTATTATGCTTGGTGGATTCCCACGGAAGGAAGGAATGGAAAGGAAGGATATGATGTCTAAGAATGTGCCTATTTACAAGGAACAGGCTTCGGCCTTGGAGGAGCATGCTGCTTCGGATTGCAAGGTGACCCCATAAATTCTCTTGAGTGTGTAGATTTAAGATTTTAGGGACACCCACACAGCCACACTCAGTTTGGAATATTATCAGTTCACCTTACATAGATTTGTATTTTTTGTATATATAGCTCCATATACTTTAAAAATGGAACTGGATGTTCTGAGATGTTTTGAAGTTTAAAAAGAGGAGACATATTGGTTCTATTGATGCTGATTGATTTCATTGGATAAGATTGATGCTAATGGATCTGAGACTTTTTTTGGGATTTTATTTATTTATTTATTTTGTATTTAGCGAAAATTTTTATGAGGTATTTCCTTTTCTTACTTGATTGTGAAGTTATTTCCCTTCCTTCTTTAATTTAATTTCACTATAGTAGACAGGTTGATCTTAAAATTTGTTGGAATTTTCAATTCCAATGCTTTGTGTTGAATACAAGCATGTCTTTGTTACTTTGCTTGGTGCTAACTCAAAGCAGTCTTAAGTGCTGATTCTTGGGTTTTATCCCTCTCTCCACGTCTTGGCGTTGATTCATGGGTTTTATCCTGTTTGTTTTTATTTTACTTCCCAAAGACACATTCCCATTGAAAACTGGTCGTCCTGCTCCTGCACCACCTATAACTAGATGCCCTCTAGGCCATGATAAAAATTAGTGAATAAAAAAACTAATGATTTTAGCATCCTGTTCCATTATTATTAGCTTGTAATAATATGTCCCAGTACATCCCTTGTCTCGCTATCATTTCCTGTCCATTCTCTTTGGCATGGTCTGTTGCGTCTATTTGTTGTAATTGCTCTGTAGCATGCCTTTTGGCATGTCCTCTGACCATTACCTGCTTTGGTAATTGATATGATCTGAATGTCTATATCTTGGTTAATGTTACTATTTGAAGTTACATCCTGGGGGGGCACTTGTGCTCAAATTAGTAAGATTGCTAATCTACCTAATCTAGAGTCCCTTTACATCATAAGAATAATTGATCAGACATTCTTTATATTGCATGAATTATACTATTTCCCTAGAAAGAAAAATCTTTCAGTCATCAGAGAGCAGTGTTTGTCCTTTCTTTCCAGATTGAAGAAGTATGTGTATCCGAATTACTAGTTCTCCAGCCCCCTCACTCACTCTGAAAATGGAAGAACAAGAAGCTGCCATGAAAATGCACCATTCAAGCAAATCTTAATACTCTAAATATTTATGTTTGTTTCTTTTGATCCTCTCAAATCTTGTGTCTCTATGTGCTATCAAATCTAGTTTCCAACTTATTAATGAACATATTCAGTGAAAACCAGATTTCCTATATGTCTGTTTCCAACTTATTTATAATCAATCATATTGTCAGCTTTCTAACAATTACAAATGTTGAAAGATTGAAATCTTTAAAGAGTTTTTATTTTTATTTTTAATCTTCACTTTTATGCAGCTAATTTTTTGAATTAATATTGTTTCCTACGTTGATGCCCTTTCAATGCTTTATTATGCAGGTGCTAGTTGTTGCCAATCCTGCAAACACCAATGCTCTCATCTTGAAAGAATTTGCTCCTTCAATCCCAGAGAAAAACATCACATGCCTAACACGACTTGATCATAACAGAGCATTAAGTCAAATAGCTGAGAGACTAAAGGTTTATGTTGCTGATGTCAAGAACGTAATCATCTGGGGCAATCACTCTTCAACTCAATATCCGGACATCAATCATGCAACTGTCACCACCCCAAATGGAGAGAGACCAGTCAAAGAACTTGATACTGATGATCATTGGTATCTCAAAATATCCAACATGTTTATTTTTGCCACTTTCACTTGTTTAAATTATTTGGAGACATAGGTTGATAAAGTACATTTAAGTATTTAAATGGGAGGTAGAGCAGGCATATGGTTCAATGCTCCAAATTTAGACCACCTACATACCATTATACTATTTGTCCTAAAAGATTAAGTTCTTAGGAAATGGTGAATTTAATTATTTAACAATTTTTTTTTTGGAAGAAAAAAAAATTTATGGACTCTAGTAAAACTGTAGCAATCCCTCCCCTCAAGATAAATAGTGATTGATCATCTATGAAGACAAAATTGCTCCAGTGAACTAATGGCTCTCCTTAGATTATCGTGCTTCTTTTAAGCAATAGCTTGGGGTTCAATGTCAATTAGTACCTACATGCCATTTTCCTAACCCAGGGATCCCAATCTTTAGGGTGTAGGTTGTAACAATTTTTATACCTGAGTTTGTACTTACCAAAAACAAACTTATTCTTAAGTTTTTTGCACCCTGTTAGAGTATCTGCACCAGTTGGTGTATAATAGAAAAATATGTGAAATTTACACATTTAAGCCCCAAAACTATCCGCACCAGTCCTATATTAGGACCTGGCTTTATATTTTGAAAAGTTATTGAACTCCAAAGTTTTTGGTTGGTGTTGGGTACATTTGGGTGCATGTTGAATATTTAGGTTGCAACTCTTTGCAGGGTCTTCAACAGCATAGTTATGTTGACCATCTTCTCATCTCTATGCATCCTTGTCAGGTTATTTACTTTGCTTCCCTTTCTGTTATTTATTTATTTAAATTTTGTGTCATAGGTTAAAAAACGAGTTCATCAACACTGTACAGCAACGTGGCGTAGCCATTATCAAGGCTCGGAAAGCATCAAGTGCATTGTCTGCTGCAAGTGCTGCTTGTGATCATATGCGTGATTGGGTTCTCGGGACTCCCAAGGTTGATTCTCTTTCATCTCAAATAGCATTTGATCATTCAGAACTTATTTGCTTTTATATTCTTTTTTTTTTTTAATTATTATTATCCTTTGTAAATTTTCCTTTGGCTTTGTAATTCAGGGAACGTGGGTTTCCATGGGAGTGTATTCTGATGGTTCTTATGGGATCCCAAAGGATATTATTTACTCTTTTCCTGTTAAATGTGAGAAAGGAAAATGGTCAATTGTGAAGGGTAAGTTATGTGGCTTCTATATGTTGTAAATGTTACATCTTCTTTCCCTAAAAGTTGGAACTGCTAATGTTTCTGAAGCTACAAATCACTATAATGTCTTAGATCTAAATAATGGTTTCAGAGCAAAGGTAGTTGTTAAAGAGAGCTAAGAGTAATACTATCAACGATTTGGAATCAATGATGATATAAAACGAGGGCTAAGAGTAATACAATCGAGGACTCATGAATGAACTCATGAATGACTAGTTACTGATGAGCAATCAACGATGATATAAAACGAGGGCTAAGAGTAATACAATCGAGGATTCATGAATGAATAGTTATAATTATGATAGCCTACTATACTTTTGTGTTAGCAATTAGCATGTTATATATTCCAAAATGCCGTGAAAAATGGTCCAAATGTTTTAATACTACTTGCATGAGACTATTTCTGTGCATTCAGTGTTTGGAACTTGTTTACGCATTGGCAGGGCTCAAGATCGATGAGTTCTCAAGGGCAAAGATGGATGCAACAGCAAAAGACCTCATTGACGAAAAAGAAGTTGCCCATTCATGCCTCAACTAACAATGAACCCATCTTCCCTTGGAGAATAATGAAGAAGACTTGATAATGCATGAAAAGAAAAAAGGGATTTCCAATTTCCAGCCTAACTTTATGTACAAATTTTATCAGTCACTTATAAGCTTTGGAACAATGACAGAACAAGATATGTCCTGATTTATCTTATTTCATGTGTTAGCAAAAGTGTAGACTAGTTCACCAAGCACCTCCCCAAATCCAATAATCCAATAATCTGTTCCATGTTACTGCTCATGTTTTCATTGACTTTATATTGTTTCATTAAGTCCTAAAAAAAAACATCAAATTTATGAAGTTTTTAAAAAAACTAAATTATTATAGGTCATATGACTAAGAATTTGAATTCACTTACCATTATGTTCGGCTAGAGCAGCCAACAAATTTTGATTAAATTATGTTTGATCTTATCTAAATAAAATTTAATTAAACCATGTTCGATGATAAGAAATTGTTTTAAAAAAATCAAAATTGTAAGTACTAAGTACTATTCAAGCAAGGCATTTTATTTTACAATTGGTTTGTTGGTTCCTGTTAATTCGACGAGTAAAGTCTTTGATAATTAAATGAGAGATTTGACGTATAATTTTTGCCTACACTAAAAATCGATTGGTGTCTTGGTTTATTGATAAAAAACTATCATCAGGAGTAAACGCTATAGGTTGAAACTCTCTTTAAAAAAAAAGTTTACAATTGGTTTAATTATGTCTTTCAATTAAATTTTTTTTTTTTTTGCCGTTAGTCACGTCAGCAATTTCCATCCAAAAGATAGTGGTAAAGACTAAATTGACACAATATTGAAAGGTTAAGGACTAAATTGACACAATTGAAAGGATATAGACCAAATTAAAATATGGTGTAAAGTATATGGAGCAAATATGTAGTTTACCCTAATAGTTATTAGTAGGCATTTGTTATGATTATGCTTGTACGTGAAATTATACATTCTAATATTAGGCAAGTATAACAAGTTACAGTAGAGGAAAAGAAAATGTAGTTTGTATAAATTTACTTTTATGCCCCTAATAGATAAAAAAGTAACAAATTAGAAAAAAAATATGAATGAACCAAAAAAAAAAACACCAACTGAGTGAAAAGTATAAAAAAGGACAAAAAACTAAAGAAGGAAATTTAAAATAAATAAATAAAGGAAACAGTTGACAATTGGTTTAATTATGTCTTTCAATTAAACTTTTTTTTTTTTTTTTGCCGTTAGTCACGTCAGCAATTCCCATCCAAGAGATAGTGGTAAAGACTAAATTGACACAACATTGAAAAGTTAAGGACCAAATTGACACAATTGAAAGGATATAGACCAAATTGAAATATGGTGTAAAGTATATGGAGCAAATATGTAGTTTACCCTAATAGTTATTAGTAGGCATTTGTTATGATTATGCTTGTACGTGAAATTATACATTCTAATATTAGGCAAGTATAACAAGTTATAGTAGAGGGAAAGAAAATGTAGTTTGTATAAATTTACTTTCATGCCCCTAATAGATAAAAAAGTAACAAATTAGAAAAAAAATATGAATGAACCAAAAAAAAAAAAAAAACACCAACCGAGTGAAAAGTATAAAAAAGGACAAAAAACTAAAGAAGGAAATTTAAAACAAATAAATAAAGGAAACAGTTGACATGTAATAAAAAATGACAAAACGGAAAAGAATCAAAGGAAAGGGAAAAAAAATAGAAACCAAGAAAAGTAGAAAACCTAGCACGTTGTAGTACATGGGTGCTTTAGTCCATACATTTTCTAACATGTTTTCTTCCCAATTTAGGAAGAAAACATTTTGGTGGGGTTGGAAAGAAAACACTCGAGCCCCACCAATTTTTTTTCTCTCTTCCTTTCAACCAAACACCCACTAAAAACATTTTCTCCCCACTTTTCTCTCATTTTTTTTCTTTCTATTCTCCCTATTCCACCTCCAACCAAACGACCCTTAGTACGAGAAGAGGAAACTGTGCTAGTTCTTTGAGTGAAGGAGAAGAGGGTGAATGTAGTTCATCTCAAATCTTCGGGTGAAGTTCTCCTTATTTGAAAAAGAGCGTGTTAAGGTGGATTTGAGTAATAAACCTTAGAGGCAAATGCATCTTCACTTGGCGTGTCCTTATATATAGATGTGGGGGCTAGAACTTTTAAGCCACTGTGGAAAACTCATAGAGGGTTCCATGTTCGTGCTTCACAACTTTTGTCACAACTTGCTCATATGGCAAGTTGTGAGCGCTTGAAGTTGTGGTACTAGCATTATTTATATGCTATTGGTGTTGTAATAACCAACCCACCACTTTTATTCCATCACTGACAACTTGCCATGTGGGCAAGTTGTGACAAAGTTGTGGTACTAGCATTATTCATATGCTATCAACATGGTAACCCACCCATGAAAAGAAAAAAAAAAAGTGAATAATGGGTTAAGAGTAAAGGTTATTTGAAAACAAAGGATCAACAATTTACAATTTGGTAGAGGAAGGGGATAGCAAGAGAAGGACAATGCAATATGATCGCAAGCTATAAGAGCTACATCGGTGGAGGCCGGTTACTAGCTCCGCCGAGAATAATGAGTTGTCTAGCTTGGGATTGTCATGAGCTTGGGAATCCATGCAAATAGTTCAAGAGCTCGTTACTTTTTACGAGAAAAAGATCCCATGATCGTGTTCTTGTCGGGAGACTTGGCCAAATGAAGCATGGTTGGAAAGAATAAGGTGCAGGTTGGGATTTGATGGAAAGTTTGTAGTTAAGGGTGAGACTTGAGGGGGAGGTCTGGTTCTCTTGAAATGAAATCTGCCCTCTCTACCCCTGTTGATTCCTACTCATTTGAATCATATAGATGTTATTCTAGATAAAGGCTCTGAGAATGCTTGGAGGCTCACTGGCGTGGGGTTGATACAAGTATAAACTTGATAACTTCTATTACTCTAATCAATAAAAAATCAATCATAGGCTATAGTAGAATTTCTATCTCAGATATAAAAAATATATATTCTTAATAATTTGATTTGTCCACAATTTTTTGGTTTCCCTCCTTAATGAGGTAACACCCCAATCAATTCTCCTCCCCCATTAAGTTATTCCTCTCTCCATCAAACTGCTTCATTTACCTCTTGAATGATAAAAAAAATTACACTGTTTTCAATGTTCTTCAAAAAAAATATTTTTGGTGAAATTGAGCTTAAATTAAATAGAATTAAAGATTACAAAGTCTAAAATAAGAACACCCCAAGCATTAGCTGATAACTGGTACAAAATACAAGGGGAGGATGCTAATACAAAACAAAACTATCACTTGGAGAGTATCCTTCCTTGGCCAAAGGGTCCGCAAATTGATTCCATTCGCTATAGGTGTGGTGGATCCTTGGATGTGAGTTTTTTAAAGTATTCTTATATTTTTAATGCCTCCATGATTTTAGACTTCTCTCTTTAACACCTCTTCATCAATCTGGTATATTTGCCTCATGACATTAAATTTTTTTACCTTATTTTTTAGTCTTCTTCATTATTATAGCATTATTTCTTTTAATCTTGTTTTCATGCTTTTTCATTAATTTATTTATTTTTCTTTCTATTTACTTCTCTTCGTTCTCTTTTATTGTTTCCTCATATTCTCACCCCCCCCCCCCCCCAACAAATCTCTCATCTCTCTTCTATTTTCCTCTTACCAACCATTTATTAGTTCTCCATCAAACCTAATAACATCATATTTTTATGGGGGAGGTTTGGGTCCAGTGCTTCCAATGCACCGGACCCTATCGGATGATGGCATGTGTCTAAACATAGATACGTGTCACAATCTCAACGAGTCCAGTATCATTGGACATTGGATCTAATCTGGACCCTATTTTTATTTCCTTATCTTCTTTCATTTACTCCTTCCGTTGAATGACTCCTCATGTTCCCTGCTTCCTTATTTCCAATACCTCTCCTTAAATGCCTCAGAAACACAAATGATTCTCGTAAGCAAACGAAAAAGGTTTAGCTCCAAGCACAAATAGAAAAATGACACTGTACGCACACGACTAACTTGATCAGTTTTTTTTTTTTTGATACAGACTCACTTGATTAGTTGGACTAAGTAAATCATGAATAAATGTCATCTTCTTATATTGATAGTTGGAGCCCTAAACAAAAACTGATATAAATATAAGGAAAATGTTAAAAGCACTAGGAGTTTTAGTGTTTTACTATAAATTGATATAGTAGAACTTGTAGTACAATAGCATTACCCTAATTACACTCAAGTTTGTTTTGTTACATCCAGCTAAAATAAAATATTCTTTTAGCATAAATAATTTGTTAAAGATGGTTAATTCTAATATATTAACTTGCATAAATTGTAAAGAAAAAAAAAAACTAGACCGTTACAAATTAATTACATATCCCGCACTATGCGACTAGCTAGTATCATATGATAAAGAAAGTATTTAGCTTGGTTGAGGTGGTTCGAAGTGGGTGTCGCATCAATGGAATTACTTCATAACGTAATTCTATATTCTTATTTTTCTCCTTAGTTTGATTGGAAAACAAACAGATGGATAGGTTATTTTCTTTCATTGGGGAGACCTCTTATTATACTTCTGCATCTCTTTTTTTTTTTTTTTTTTTTTTGGGAGAAGAATACTTCTGCATCTCTTGTGCAAGTTGCTTTGGCATCTAAAATTAATGCCTTGTTGTAAAAGTATCTTTTTATATGCTTTGCTTTCATTCATATATTTTTTATTGATGTATCACACACACACATATATATATAGGTGCTGCAAGTTAGGATTGTTTTGTGAAGAAATCTATCAAAAAACTGTTTATTGATCTGTTTGTTTTTGAGAAAATATAGAGTATCTTGACTTGCTTAGAAGGGCCTCGTTGTTTTATTTTCTATTGCTTTATTTTGAAAGCTTATTCCATACATAAAACCATTTTAGGATTTGTTTGTTCTCATGGAGTATCTTGAATTGCTTCTGAAGGGTCTCGTTGTTTTGTTTCCTATTGTTTTCTATTGGATGCTTATTACATACAAGTGGAGCTTCCGGAAGATAGAGAAGGAGCCAATGAAAGTATTGGTCACTGGTGCTCCAGGCATGCTAGCTCAATATGATATTCTATTGGCTTTTCTTGGTCCTTGCTAGAAATATTATTATATCTCCAACTTAGATAGCTGAACCTAGAACTTTATTTATTTTTGTTGAATTTCTGAACCATATTCATCTAAATTTTATTCTAATTGACAAAAATGAATGTTCTCCTAATGTGAAACCTCAAAAGTTCCTTTTTTGCATGATTGCATAATCCAAATTTGCTTGTATGCTTGTGGATACTTGTTATCTTTTTTCCTTCTTTTGGTATCTTTAGCTCATATATATATATATATATATATATATATATATATATATATATACACACACATATTTCATTTATTTGTTTTGTTAGAATAATGGTTAAATAATTACTATTTGTTTTTGAAAAGGCAATGCTTAAATAATGCCACTATTTTTATTTGAAAATGAGTTTAAATGACTTTTTTGTAGATAATCAAAAGAAATCTTCCAAATTTTAACTGCTTTGTTGTTGTTGTAATCATTATTATCTTATATATTGAAGTCTTTTCCAAATAGTTGGAAAGAATGAGAATTGGAAGAAAAGAGTGTCTTATATCAAGATGACTGTTGTTACATGTCACTATATCAGGGACCAAGTGTATCTCAAAATTTTGATTTTGTTCAACAGGGCAAATAGGTTATGCCATCCTTCCAATGATTGCAAGGGGAGTCAGGTTGGGTCCTGATCAGCTTGTGACTCGGCACTTGTTTGATAATATCGAGCAGGCAGATGAAGCCTTGAATGGAATAAAAATGGAATTGATTGATGATGCCTTTCCTCTTTTGAAAGGTATGTCTCTTATCTTGAGAGCTAATTCTAGGTAGATAGAATTATTCTCTCCCCTGAGGTTTCTTAAACTGTCATGAATATGTTTGGATACGTGTGATTACTACCACGAACATTGTTGAAGCTTGTAAAGATGTCAATATTGCTGTTATGCTTGGTGGATTCCCACGGAAGGAAGGTATGGAAAGGAAGGATAGGATGTCTAAAAATGTGTCTATGTACATGGCTCAAGCTTGGGCCTTGGGCAAGCCTGCTACTGCGGATTGCAAGGTGACCTCATAAATGCACTTGAGTGTGTAGATATGATATAACTTATATCAGATTTTAGAGACACCCACACTAGTTTTTGTCAGTATTGAACCAAAAGACAGAGCTCCAATTAAAAACCCCAGCAATAAAAATTTTAGCATAACAATCATCCACACCACAGCATGAAAGAGGTAGTAACTAAATGTAAAAAGGGAAACAAAAAACATTAAGCAAAACAATAGAGCACAAAAAGAGATGGAATTTAGAGATACCTTAACCGAATCATCCAGGTTTTGTCAGTATTTATATACTATGAGGAGAGGAAGACAGGAAGGAAGGAAGTTAGATAGGCAACCGTTATTGCAAAACCGTGCAGCAGGAAGGTGGGGAGATTTTCACAAGTTCAAATGGTATCAGATTCCATCCCTTCACGGTTTCAAACATTCTAGTTTTCCTTAGGTTGAAACGATGTGAAATTATAGAGTAGAATTTCAAACCATCTGTTTGTCCTTGAAATGATGCATAACCGTAGAGGAGGTGGGAGAAATTCAAATTGTCTGTTTGTCCTTTCCTTTTGTTCCCGTTCCCCACACTTTCTTCAAAATCCTTTGTGAAACCCTTTTTCACAGTTTCAAATTTCCTGTTTATCCTTAGGTTGAAAAGGCTTTGGGTTTGGGCTTTATGGTGGAATTAAATAGATAAGAAGTGGGCTTTAAGGTGGAGATAGGGCTGTGATTTATTATATAGATTTATTATTATTCTGAAATTTAAAAAACCATTTTAAAATTAAAGGACAAATAAAAAAAAATGGAATTAACATGGACGTTGACGTGGCTCAACATGAGCATAGTAACATATGTGGAAGTTTATGAAGTCCTGCTATGCGATTCTCTAATTTTGCATTTAGCTTTTTTTTTTTTAAACTCTTTGTATTAATTTTTTTTTTACCGTTACCCAAAAAAATAAAATTAACTTATTTTTACTGTTATCTCATTAATTACCTAAGCTTACACCACACATTTCTCTCTTCTTCATGTTTTTTAGCATACCCATTGTTTTAGTATTAAAAACAAAAGAAGAAAAAAATCAAGGACTAATCTAACTAGATAAGGTCCTAATGATTGTTAAATAAAATACATTGTTTCACTATTACCTAAATAAAATACCTAAGATTGGCAAAGCATTTGTAAGAGAGAGCAAGAGGGAACTCATTACTAACAAAGTTCTTTAACAATTATGCTATAATATATGTACAATATTCTTCAAAACCATCTTATATAAAACATTACAATATTATTCGTACATCGCACAGACAACTTACTAATTGAATTAAACAAAAAAACCATACATATAAACCCATAAATTAAATAAGACTTACTTATTAATAGAAGAAAACCCAGCCCATACCCAACAATTTTATAATTACTAAAATACCCTTGACTATAGAATAACTAAATAAATATAAAAACCTAATTAACTACTGTGGATACCTATTCTTGAGCTTTGCCTATAACATTAAGCTTCCGAAGGAATTTGCCTTTTAATTGAAAGCAATTCTAGGGCTACTCTGTTCATGTCCATTCTGTCTATAGGAGATTGTGTTGAACATACAAGTCCAATTTGAAAGACCGATATCAAGCATTTAGTTTGTCCACTTGTCCAGTCACTCCAACTTGAAACCATGTTATCATTTTCTCCTACTTTGTTCAAAATTGAATGGTCCACAATCTCCATCACTCGTCCCAGCAATGCCAACTTAACAAAATTGTGAAGGCTCAGGTCATCTTTGAATAGTTTATCATTGGGTCTTTTTCTAGTTAACATCTCCAATAAGAGGATCTCAAAGCTGTACACATCCCCATTAGTTGGAAGTTGACTACCCATTCCATACTCTGCAAAAATTTAGAGCACTTTCATACACTAAGAACAATTCTTACTCAATGCTATGAAACTAGTGATTTGGTGAAGATGTATAAAAATATTCTATATGGTGCATCCCTGTTTTGATTATTGATGCATTCACTATATGTTAATACTTTTACAATTGAGTGAAATCATGATACATTACTTGGAGCAGCATATCCCACAGTTCCCTTAATCCCTGCTGAGCTTAATTGATTAAGAAAAGCTTCCTTCCCAAATTTCGAAAGGAGTCTAGCCAAACCAAAATCACTTATATGAGCAATCATATCATCATCAAGAAGAATATTGCTTGGCTTTAGATCACAATGAATAATAGGGGTTTGGCAATGATGATGAAGATAAAAAAAAGCCGAAGCTATCTCTATAGCAATGTTGATTCTTTGAAGAAGATTTAAACTTCTCAATTGCTTGAGCCCATCTTCAGGATGTAACTGCATCTCCAAGCTTCCATTTGGCATGAACTCATATACTAAAGCTTTAAAATCATTGCCCTTAAAATCAATACTCGAACAAGCAGTCAGAATCTTAATTAGGTTTCGATGCCGGATGTTCCTCAAGGCTTCACATTCGGCAATGAAACTCTTGGAAGCTCCTTGCTTTTGAAGATTGAGTACCTTGACTGCAACATGTGTTTCATCTAGACCAAGTTTTCCTTTATAGACACTACCAAAATTACCTGAACCAATCAAATTCTCCAAAGAGAACCCATCAGTTGCATTGTGTAATTCTTTATAAGAGATCTTTTGGTAGGAGGGTCCAAAGGTGGAAATGGAAAGGCTTTTTTTCTTCAACTTTTTCAACCAGGAAAGAGCCATCAAAGAAAACAATATCAAGCAGAAAGCAGTTGCAATGCTTATTGCCAGTATCAATTTAAAAGCAAAATGCTTTTTTGTGTTTCTTGGATCTTTGAATAGGGCATGCAGGCAAATGCAGCTCTTGGATCCCCCCACAAAGACCAATGTTGCCTTTGACTTCAATTGCACTAGCATTTCTGAAGACCCCTTCTACAGCTACATCTCCCTCAAGATTGTTGAAAGACAGATTTAAAGTTTGCAACATGGGAAAATTAGCCATATAGCTTGTGATTTGGCTGGACAAGTTGTTGTGGGAAAGATCAAGATATTGAATACCTTTTAACTTACTTAGGTCGGGAATGGTTCCTTCAAAGGAGTTGCCTTGCATATAAAGTGTTTCTAAGGCCATACAGTCCCCTAGCTGGGCTGGAATATTTTTAGAAAATTTGTTGTATGAAACGTCTAGTGCAACAAGAAGTTTCAGGTTTCTAAAATCTGGTGGTAAAAAACCAGTTAAGGAGTTATGAGACACATAAATTTGGACTAGAGGAAGGCCAAAAAGTTGCTCGGGTATGGTGCCATTTAATTTATTATGATCAAGGTCTACCCCTTGCAGGAGGCTACACCTTCCAAGACTAGTGGGTATGCTCCCTTCTAAGTTGTTATTGAACGAGGAGAGATATAGTAATTGAGTCATGTTGCCAACGGAAGACGGGATCACCCCAGTCAATTTGTTTTCATACAAGTACAAAGCGTTCAAGTTTTTGGGCTTTCCAAATATTCCCTGGTAGCAAGTTAGATCCCAGGCCAAGTCTAGTTAGGCTAACAAGATTTGATATTCGTGTAGGTATGCTCCCACCAATAGAATTGCCACTTAGCCTGAGCCGTAATAATTGGATTGAAAGGTTTATTATGGAGTTATGAAACTCACCTCCAAGCTGGTTGTAGCCGACATCCAGATGGTCTAACTGGCTGCAATTGTTCAAAGAACTCAGAAAACTCAAATCATCAACTGAGTTATTTCCAAGAAGATTATAATGAGCACCAAACCATTAAAGATTTAGTAGATTACCAAAACTCATAGGAATGGTTCCTGTAAATTGATTATCAAAGATATCAAGCTGTTGAATGTCTGACACATTGGACAATGAAACTGGAATTGATCCTGTAAATTGGTTTCCTCTTATATAAAGTATCTGCAGATTTTGAAGAGCAATGCCCAAGTCGGGGTTGAGGTTACCAGTGAAGTAGTTGTCAATCAAGGAAATACATGTGAGCAATGATAAATTGTATAGGGAAGGTGGAAACACACCAGAAAGATGATTTATTGATACAATAAAAAATGTCAAGCTTTTCATTTGGGCTACTGTATTTGGGATTTCTCCCTCCAAATTGTTATATATAAACGAAAGAATTTGGAGAGAGGACAAGTTCCCCAGAGAAGGTGGGAACCTTCCCCTTAGATGATTGTTGCGAAGAATTAGTATCTGAAGTTTTGACAAAAAGCCAAGTTCTAAAGGGATTCCTTGTACCAAATCGTTGTACCCAAGATCAAGATACTGTAGGTTGGAACAGTGAGAAAGATTGGCTGGAATTTCCCCTCCCAACATTGGATTATGACTCAGGTTCAAATATCCAAGCCTGGTCAAGTAACCAACTTTTGAGGGAATTCCACCATGGAAAGAGTTACTTGCAAGGTTGAGGGATCGAAGGAAAGTAAGATTTCCAATGTGGGGTGATATGGTGCCAACCAACTTATTGTTTTGTAGTCCAAACCGATGACTCTTTGGTGTTTGTTGCCACAAGTGACCCCAACCCAGTGGCAAAAATGGAAAGAGTCATTCCAAGAAACCAGGACATTAAGAGGGCTATATATGTGGGACTTGAATTCGAGCAGTGCAAGTTTATCAGTTTCGTTTGAAAGTGTGGTAGCTAAGGAAAATTTTGAGATCGATAAGGAGAGGAACAGAAGAAAGATGGCATGGTAGGTTAGTGAGAAGAGTGGTCGTGTATTCATAAGCAGATGATCCATCTTGTAGGAAGAAATTAGCTTCTTCAAATGATCCATCTTGTGTGTGTGTGTATATATATATATATTTATATGCTGTATAATTTATATATGTAGTTACTATAGGTTTCAGACTTTGAGTAGAGAGAAGGTGAGAGTTTGAGAGAGGTAAGGAAGGAAGGCTGAGGAAGAAGGGGCAACGGCGCAAGAGAGAATGAGATAAAGACGTAGGATTTCTAAATTTTAACTCTACAATACCAAAACGACGCCGTTTGAGCCTGATATTAATTTTAATATCAGTTCCAAAACGACGTCGTTTTGGTATTAGATTTAAAAAAAAAAAAAAAAAAAAACTTGTAACGTTGTCATTTTATAAACCCTAAATATTTTTTTTATCCCCATCCCAATATCAATTTCGTATCTCTCTTTCTCTCTCCCTTCCTGTTAGTCTTTCTTACCCAAGCATCTCCGTCTCTCCTCTCTCTCCCCTCCCTCTTCAGCCTCCGCCACTTGCTGTCAGTCTGTCACCATTCTCTACTGCTTGATGCTTTGTTCTTGGAGTTTCACCCTCTCCCCTTCCCCTTGTTCTATCAGGTTTCTTAATCTATTTTCCTTTGATAGTTTTATGCTTAGGTTTAGTTTAGTTTTTTTTTTTTTTTTTTTTTTTTGTGATTTGAAATGGTATATTTTTTTAGAGAGATTGTGAATTTGTGCATATTTTGTTTGTTTTCTTTCGTGTATTTTTTTTTTTTGTGCAGAATATTTGGGTTGTCTAATGATTATGTTGTGGTTTGGGAGTGTTAAATTCTGTGTTTGGATTCTGAGAAAATTGAGGAATTCACGGAACTAACCCCACCGAACCGGTATCTATAAATCAAACTAACCTCTTTTTCGAATTTGATTTGCATGTTAACATTCTGTGACCATCTATTTGGCCAATGGAAAAAAAATGGAATAAATTAATTGGGACATAATAATTATACATATCAATTTAGTCCAAAATAAGATTTTAATTTAATACAAATAAAGATGAGATAAACAGAAAAAAAAAAATCAAATCAAATTTTACATGGATTATTGTCAAAGTTAGGGTCTGTTTATACCAGGATATAGATGTGTATTTGGTAGTGGGGCTGTGGTGTGGTATTGAAGAGCCTCTCAGCCAATTGCATATCCAAGAAGAAGAAAAAAATGTACATGCTATGTAATACTACCAATTGCCTCACATTTGTTTCATAATTCATTTCTTATCTTCTAGACTTCATCCTTGAAATTTATTGTTCATATTCATTATTTATAAATAACTAAATCATTTAGATTTATCATGGTATGAATTACAATTTGTCTTCTTCAATATATCTATATTAAAATTTTTCCCCCTGCTTAATTGCCTAGGGTTCTTCTTTTACCCTTTTTAAAAAAATACATTGGTTGATTCTCTTTCTTTGGATGGTTTGGTTTAGGTTTTTTATTTTGATAACATTAGGGACTTATCCTTTGATTTATTATAGTTAAAAGTAAAATTTCACCTTGGATTGTTTAAAATCTTTATGTATAAGATGAAAACAAACTTTCCAGTTCAAGTTTGTGCCAAAAAGTGTTGATGTTTGATGTTAATCTTGCTTTAAGTATTTATTTTATATATCCTTGGTTAATGGAAGCCAAATCCTTAGCCATCATCATATGAGAAATATTAAAAACTAAAACAATCTTTCATATTTTTGCAACTCAAACCATATTACAATGTTTGTTTCCACTTCTTTTGTAGTCTCTCTTTCATCTTTCTTTGCTGTGATTTTAAAAAACTTCTTACCCTATCATTTTGTTGAAGACTGAGTTCTTTGCAAGGTACAACACGGGTATTTTGCAAGAAGAGTTGCTGCATCAAACTATATATCTCATAATTTGAATTAAATTTTCTCCATTGATCTGTGTGGTTTTGACTTGGTTCTGAATTGCATATTTTAATCTGCTTTTTTCCTCTTTTTTATTTTTATTTTTAATTCAATGAATTCTTATTTTGTATTCTACTGAACTGTAAAACTGCTATGATTTTTTTTTTTGCTATGCTTTTAGGGGCATGCATTTGGTACCTCCATCATATTCATGTATTGGACTGGCTTGATATAAAAACCGTTTCACACCACTTAATAAAAGCCCAGAATTACCACATCCTTAAACAAACAGCACCTTCCTCAAAGAAAATTTGACACCCACTCTGTTTCGCTTCTTTTCTGCAGCTCCTATACCGAAGGTCTGCATTTTGTTACTTGATGTGTTATATTCTTTATTTTGATGCTTTTTTCTTGATTTATCATAATCCAGTTTTTTTTGTGGGTGGCATCATGGGGTTTAGCCTTTGAATATGTGTAGTAAAAAACATGTTTGCCGTTCAATAATGGTTGATTTCTCAATGTTGCTGCTTTGAGCATCTATTATTTGAAACTAAGAAGTCTAAAACCTCTTTAATGTTTGTGCTAAAAAGTCATGTTTTCCGTTTGATTGTATATTTGTTTAAAGAAATGTATAATTGTTTTAAAGAATGAATGAATCTTTTTTGGAAGAAAATTATGTTTCTTTTTCATTTATTGAATTTGATTAAATAGCCAACGTATTGCTTAAAATTATGGCGTTGAATATTTAGGGACTATTTACTAAAGATTGTTGTGTGGTGTACACATTAATGTTTCAATTAGTTTGTTAATCTTTAGAAAAAGCTTTTTACTTTAAAAGCCAATAAAATATTATGCAAATGTGTTTAATTCTTGGTTCCACCTGAATGACCAAAGAACAACAATATTCTACGTACTTCTATTGATCCACTAATTCACTAATTGTCTTCGATTAATGTTTTTGATTAGTCCATGGATCTTTATTATTATGTTTGCTCTGCTTTGCAATTAATTTGGCTTATTTGTTTTTGTGCAATTTTACTATTCAGTGTAGCTTAATGATTACATTGTGTTGGTTTTGAAGGATTTAAATTTCTATTAGTGATGATTATGTAATCATTAATTTCAGTTTCAAACCAGGTTTTATATTTGGTTTGTGGTCTTTATAGCATTTATTCTTTTTTGGTGTTTGTTGGTTTTGGTCTTTAGAACAGACCGACCTCTTCATTTAAAAGGAACATTGACAAGATAATTGAAAGATAAAACCTTTTTACAGTTAAATATAGTTTGCTTGAATGCTGATTTTATTTTTACTTATCTCATACTTCGTATTATATTTTGTTCATTTACTGTATTCCTGTTTCAATGATCTTCAGCCAATTCTCCCTTCTACTTATTTCACATCCTCACTGCTACTTTTTGTTATTTGAATTTGAATTAAAATCCAGATGTTTATTCTCTCTCTTTCAATGTTTTGGCCTCAGATTATAATCATTGTTTTTCCTGCTTTACTAACATTATAGTCTTTTCCAAATTGGAATTATTATATTCTTTGATTATTTACTGCCTTCTTGATTTATCATAATCCAGTTTTTTTGGGAGTGGCATCATGGGGTTTAGCCCTTGAATATGTATAGAAAAAAACATGTTTGTCGTTTAATAATGGTTGATTTCTTAGCATTTTATTTTTTTCAATGTTGGTAGGTTTTGGTGTTTTGGGCTGCTTTGAATAAGTATATGATTCATAAAGTGTTTCATGTTCACTTAATTTTTCATATGTGCGTGCATCAACCCTTTGGTGTTAGTTCTTGAATTTTTATTGAAAATTTTGCTTTGCAACCCAATGAAGAGGTAAAAAGAAGGTAGTGGGCTGATTTTCTATTGATGAGTAATGGAATCTTAGGGATGTGCTTTAGCAATACAACATTTTGAATCAAAAGAAGGGTACTAAGCAAATTGCATCAAAGAAGAAAAAAATCTGAAGTCTAATGTATTTCAATCTATTTTATAAATAACATACTCTTACAAACAAGACAAACAAATGGATATACTACCTTACTCTATGAATCTTTATATATTTCTTTATATTGTTTAATTTTATTTTACTTTATTAGAAGAGTATTTGCTGCTCTGCCTCAAAGATCAGCATACTCTCATTACTTCAAATAGTTTTTTTTTTTCCTTAAACTTCTCACCACTGCATTTCCTTTACGAATTGTCATCTTAGATCTCCAATAAACATGTGTTTTTGTTTTAAACTGTCTAAAATCTGAAAGTTTAGTAATTTTAACAAACCTTCTTATCCTGTCATTTCGTTTAAATTCAGATTTGCTGCAGTTCTCTGTCAAGATTCTATCCATTATGTATTTATTGTTTGAATTACCTTTGTTTAGACAGATTTAAAACATTCACCACGTGTTCTCAAAAAACATTGCTGGATAAAGCTGACAGGTTAGGACAGCCTAACTATCATTCTTATCTATTTGACTTCTACTCTTTTTAATTCCATATCAATCTGATAAGATTTTTTAATGTTCCAAACCATAAACTCAGATTGAATGTAGGTCTGCCAATAATGTAGTTATGTTTCCCAATTTGCCTTGAACTAATGTAAATGACTGCCGTTGTTGTTATCTTTGGTGCCGGAAAATTAGGCTTTGCAAAATCTGGGGCTAGGAGTTTAGCCATTGTAGATGATAACGGTTTTGAGTATAATGATATTACTGTATATAAGGGCCAATTCTATGTAAGATAGTACACTTCCAAAGTTTCTTATTTAGTTAAAATAAAGGAAGACATTATGAAATTGAGAAAGTGGAAAACCTAGAATAAATTTTAATTTAATGCTATATTTTAAGTCTATTGAACTATCTTAGCAAAAAAAAAAACTATTGATGTAGATAGTATGGGGTTTGTTGTATATCATGTTTTGCGTTGAAGTAATGCTAGGATATTTGAGGCCGACTCAAGAATGAGGAAGGTGAAATACAAGCCATTGAGGTTTATTCATTAAGGAAGCAGTTTTTCCTTTTTAACTTGGCAAGTAAACTAAAATCTTGACTGTTTCTGCAGAAGTTTTCACCGTGGCATGCCACTCAGTACTTACCACACATAGGATATGTACTCTCACTTTTGCTGATTGGTATAGCTTTGAGTGTTATCTCATGAAGCTGGTGCAACACAGGAGCTGTGATACAAGCTGATGCAAGAATAGCAGTGATGCTAGCTGCTGTAATTTAACAGGAGCATAGCTAATGTATGGTCTGTTAGTGTAGATTGTTTGTGCAGCAGCCAATGTGGCATGACCACAAAGCTGAAGCTGCAAAGGGGTATCAAAGCTTTGATTGATTTGCAGATACTTCTTTTGATTTGCTAAAAATTCTACTGCAGCAACAATATATGGACATCTAATCATGGTTAAAGACCATTTTAAAATCTGTCTGTCAATGATCATATGGAATTTTCAACTTAGTGCTATTTTCCCCATGTTTGTAACATGTGAAAGCAATCAGTTGGATGGTGTGGAATAGTAAATTTGGGTACTGGTAGAGAGAATATGATATTTTGTGTGTGTATATATATATATATGGCTTGCGGAAAATTGTGTTCATGCTTCTACCTGCACTTCAACTTTGTAGTTTCCACACAGGTTCAAAAGATTAAATTAATAGGGTGTTGAATGAATGGTCCAAACTCCATATTTTGGACAAAAATCCGGGTTGAAGAAGGGACATAAACGTGGTATTAATTAGTAGTGTTTCATAAGTAATACTAATCCTTGAAGTTTGCAAAATGAACCAATTTGATTGCCATGCCAATCTAGACACTAATGTGTGATGAATTTGGCATATTAGCAACAAAATTTTGGAATTTATGATTAATTCACTTATTAGTTTTGTCCATAGTTAAAAATGTCCTTTTTTAAACAATGTTTCTGTTTAAAATAATATTGTTTGATGGTTATAAATGAGTTTTTTTTTTTTTTTTTTTTTTTCGTTCTATAACATTTAACTTTTAATATATGTTTTGAATTATATTTTGTCTTCTTATGAACAATTCTTGCATTGTATGACTAGCTAAGTTATGTCTGTCTTTTAGAAGAACACCTACACATTAACATTATTATTTGAACAACTAACCATCCACCCCTTCCCTATTTTACCATCATAAAATGATCTCACGCATTGCGCGGGTTAAACACTAGTATATATAAAAGTAGAGATCTCATGTGGGAAAGTATGAGGTTCTGCCAAGTGGTACACTGTATGACGTCATTCTCATTTTGGCTTCCAACTCATCTAAATTTAGTATTTATGTCAAACTATTATGTAATGGCAAATGCATTTATTTAGATGTATTAATAAAATTCAAAGAATCTGTATACATTTTTAGCTTTACATGCTTTGAATTGATAATGATGGATTTAAAAAGTCATGGGAAATGTAGGAATAAAATTCAAAGAATTTGTATTCATTTATAACTTTACATGCTTTGAATTGATACGGATGTATCTAAAAAGTCATAAGAAATGTAGGAATCAAAAAAACTTTTCAATTTTTTACATAAGACTAACTTCAATGCATAATTGCAAGAGTCAAATTCAATGAATTGAATAAATATTATTGGTCTCCACATATATACATATATTGATGCGAGACCTCATGTGGGAAAGTATGAGGTTTTGCCAAGTGGCACATTGTATGACATCTTTCTCATTTAGGCTTCCACCTCATCTAAATTTAGCATTTATGTCAAATTATTAAGTAATGGTAAATGCATTTATTTCAATGTATTAATAAAATTCAAAGAATTTGTAAGTTTTTAACGCTTTTAATACACGTAAATTTTTTTGCCAATTGGATGCTATTTATTATATGATTTATAAACTTATTTTTTATCCATAATTTTAGATTATAAAAATTGAAATTTAAACAACCAATTGATAACATAGCTATTAATTATTGATCTTATCAAAAAATTTCAAGCATAGATGATATAAGAAGAAAATGAATTCAATGATGGATTTATCAAAATTCACATTCAAAAAAATATATATTGAATGAAATAGTAGCCAAACTTTGTCCCATAATTATTCTATTATTTTATTATTTTCACTACTTATCCATTGTATGTAAAAAAGAATGTTTGCCAATTTAATTAAGATTACATCGTATAAAAGCGAACACATTGCAATTAAAATATTGTTTGAACTTCTTTCTCTATCCAATTATTTTACTTCATGTGTGTAGTGTGTGATAAAAATGAGAAAATTGTGAGAAGATGGAAAAAAAAAATGCTTTTTCATGGTTAGAATGGAAAATATATATATATACACAAACGCGCGCGCACACAAACACATGAATAACTATCATGTATTTGTATTATCAATGCTTAAAATAAAATGATCAACCAACCAATAGCTAATATTAGAATGTGTTGAATTAAATCATACTAATTTTACGTTGTTAAATATTTTATTTTAAATTAATTCTAATATGACTTACCCTTGAAATCACACTCCCCATCATCAGAACATTGCGTCATAAATTTGTAAGAACAGCAATTGAAAAAAGTAATTTTGAAATAAATTTTATGTTTATTTTTCCTTTGTAAACTGACAAATTTCATGTCCAAACTATGAGATGGTTACACGCGTACACCTAGGCTGCCTGGGCTGGTTCGGTCATGACTCATGAGATGCATGTAATGTTCCGGTGGCTTAAGTTCTATTCAAGTGTCATGCAATCATGCATAATTTCTTGGGGAAAATGGTTGTTTAGCCTTAATTTTTTAACTATGTAGCCAAAGAGTCCATTTTCCAAACTGTGTAGGGGTGTGGGGGACAAAGGTCGGAGTTCATGTTTCCACGAGAAAGTTTTACACACATATACACTTAGATTAGGTTAGAGTAGAAATTTTATCTAGTAAAAAAAAAAAATGTACCAAAATACACTTGTTTCCGCATGCAATTATTTATTTTTTTCGTATAATTCTGAATTTTGAATTCTGTAGCATGTAGTTGTGTACTTCCAAAATTCAAATGTTCTGAAAGCACAAACAATGAAATAGTAATATTTCCATGGGGATCCCAATGCACCCAATTCCGCTAATGAATTAACCCGTTAATTATCATCAATAAAAATGAATGGGAGAAAATTTTAGTAAAAATCGTAATTACAGTTCAAGTTCAACCTCATAGATACCTTCAAGGTCAATATTCAACGGCACATGGGTAACAAAATTAGTCATCAACCATATACTACCTAAAAAAGTCTAGGTCTTTGTTTCATGTGGGAAAAAAATGTATAGTTAATTGGTTACCCACAAAGAATAATTTCAGTTTAGCATGAAAAGTTAACTTCAAGATCAATATCAATGGCACATTAATTGTATACATTTATAACTTTAAACGCTTTGAATTGATACGGATGGATCTAAAAAGTCATGGGAAAGGTAGGAATCAAAAAAACTTATCAATTTTTTACATAAGACTAACTTCAATGCATAATTGCAAGAGTCAAATTCAATGAATTGAATAAATATTATTTGTCTCCACATCATATATATATATATTATATATATATATAGATTGATGCGAGACCTCATGTGGGAAAGTATGAGGTTTTGCCAAGTGACACATTGTATGACATCCTTCTCATTTAGGCTTCCACCTCATCTAAATTTAGCAATTAATTCAAACTATTAAGTAATGACAAATGCATTTATTTCAATGTATTAATAAGATTCAAAGAATTTGTAAGTTTTTTACGCTTTTAATACACGTAAATTTTTTTGCCAATTGGATGCTATTTATTATATGATTTATAAACTTATTTTTTATCCATAATTTTAGGTTATAAAAACTTAAAATTTAAACAACCAATTGATGACATAGCTATTGATTATTGATCTTATCAAAATTTTGCAAGCATAGAGGATATAAGAAGAAAATGAATCCAATGATGGATTTATCAAAATTCACAACCAATAAAAATATATTGAATGAAATAGTAGCCAAACTTTGTAGAATGTGATATATTGCTGAGAATGGGTCTGTGACTGCTTTTTTTTTTTTGGCTGGTTGGGTTTGAGGTATATTGTTGCGGTGTTATATAATTTACATATTTATTGTTCATGAAATTTGTTATTGAATGATATACAATAATATTTGTAGTGATTGTGGTTGTGTTTTGTATTATGTAATAATATCAACACGGATTTTTCCTATTCCTTTTATGTCGTAGTGTTAAAACAAAAAAATATTTGTTGTTTTCCTGATGTTTCCTCACATTTTCAATAAAACCTTCTCTTAACAGTATTTTAACAAGGTTTTCAGTGATGTTAGTAGATGGTATTCGAACTGTTCCTTTTCTATTCATTTTAGCATTACGTATAAAAGTTATTATATCAGCAATAGTGTCTTTATCCATGATAAATTGAAAATTGTTACTCCAAACTTTGATATAATCAACATGCTTTTTCTTTCTATTTTATGAATTGTTAAAGATATATGTATGACACAAAATAAGTTTTCCATTTCCATTAAAATTTTTTGATTGAAAGAAAAGAAGACCCATGATTAGTCCAAGTCTCCCACTCAAGCAATGAAAACTGATCCTCACCCATTAATAAAAGCCTTCCATTTCCATTAAAATTTTTTGATTGAAAGAAAAGAAGACCCATGATTAGTCCAAGTCTCCCACTCAAGCAATGAAAACTGATCCTCACCCATTAATAAAAGCCTTCCATTTCCATTAGAATTTTTTGATTGAAAGAAAAGAAGGCCCATGATTAGTCCAAGTCTCCCACTCAAGCAATGAAAACTGATCCTCACCCACTAATAAAAGTCTTCCAATTCCATTAAAAATTTTCAATTGAAAGAAAAGAAGAACCATGATTAGTCCAAGTCTCCCACTCAAGCAATGAAAACTGATCCTCACCCATTAATAAAAGTCTTCCATTTCCATTAAAGATTTTTGATTGAAAGAAAAGAAGACCCATTATTAGTCCAATTCTCCCACTCAAGCAATGAAAACTAATCCTCACCCACTAATAAAAGTCTTCCATTTCCATTAAAATTTTTTGATTGAAAGAAAAGAAGATCCATGATTAGTCCAAGTCTCCCACTCAAGCAATGAAAACTGATCCTCACCCATTATATATACTAGCTTTTGAACCCGTGCAAATGCACTGGAATTACATAAATACATGTATTTTCGGGTTCTTGGAAAAAACAAATACATCTATTTTCAACAAAATAGAAATAAAAATAATGAAAATTTTGTAAGAGTCTACAAATAAATTTTTGTACGTAAAAATAATTAGAATCCAAGAAAGAAAATATATTCAAATAATTTTAGGTAAATATTTGGAGAAACACTTTGTTTCAAAAGTTGTACTTAAATAAATTTAATTAAATAAGTATGTAGCTAATGCAATTGAATTTATAAATTTTAAAAAATAACACTTGGTATGAATTTCAAATTTAAAATGTATATAACACTCAGCATGCTATCCATAAAAATATGTGTTGTCTTACAAATAGATTTTCTTTTAAGCCTATTCTAAACAACTAAAATTGTAACATCCACTATGATGGAGAGAAAAATATTTCTAGCAATTAAAAAAAAATCCAGCTAAAGAGAATGGTGTGATCATCCTTCCTTGGAAGCAAATTGGTGGAGAAGCAAGATAGTTGTCCATTTCACATCCTTCATCTTAATGCTTCTTCAGCTAAAGAAATTGAACCCATGAACTTAAGTTTAACAGGAAAAAAAAAATCAAAGAGATTTAGACATCAAATTTAGCACTAACTTTGATAAGACAATTTTAATTATAAAAATACAAACTGAAGGGGATAAAAATAGGAGACGGGTATTCCCATAGAACTCGAAGGGACGGAGAGCATGTAGACGGATCGACACCGTAGGTGACGTGACTATGACGGTTAAATTTAACTGAGTACCCGTCATGTACGAATTATTTGAAGATTCCAGGTTGTGTCATTTGATATGTTTTAAATCAATTTTTGCTTTATCCTTACGCAAGCGTACATACTTGGACTTCTTGCGACACACGTTTGAGAAGACTCCTATATGGAAAGGAACTTGAGAAGGAAGTTGTGTCCTAAAAGAAAGGCAATTCTACCCAATATAAATACCCCAAAAACCCTAGATATGAAGGTACGCACAATATTCTTAACTCTGGCATTCTAGGGTTAAAAGAAACAAGATTCTAACTTGACCTTCGGAGGGTTTTTGGCCGACACCACACCAGTGCTCTCCTTTAGGTCCTTTATTTTCTTTTTGCAGGTATTGCCTTGGTTTGAGTGCTTGCAACTCACTGGTGATTTTTTCGGCATCATCAGTTGGTGCCGTCTGTGGGAAACAAGAAAATCTTTCGATTACTTTAGCCTCACTCTATTCCTGAGACAAAGAGTTGCATGGTACTCACTCGATCGATGGCAAAGAACGACAATCAAGGCGACGAACCGCACGCCACCGCTCTAGAGAGGCTAGTCCAAACGCTTGCGGTGGCGGTTGAGCGCCTCACCAAGCAGAATCATGATTTGGAAGAACAATTGCGACAAAGGACTGCACACCCAAGTGCACCACAGGAAGACCAGGAGGGCGCTAGTCCGGAAGGAAGGAACGCGGAAAGACCTGAGGGCAGCAATGCTCCAACCAGACCCGAGCGACAAGAAAACAATCAACCATCGGTCTCAGACGCCGTGCCGACTCACATAGCCGCTGAAATGCAGGAGATGAGGGAACGCATGGATGTGATGATGAGCGCCCTTAGAGGACGGGTATCCAGCAACCTGGACGACCTCGTCCATAGAACGGATTCACCATTCACAGCGTTGGTGAATTCGTGCCCCGTTCCTCCAAAGTTCCGCATGCCCCATGTGGAAAACTACGACGGATCCAAAGACCCGTTGGATCACCTAGAGTCTTTCAGAACCCTAATGCATCTTCAGGGCGTACCGGATGAAATCATGTGCAGGGCTTTTCTCACCACCTTGAAAGGGCCTGCGAGGGATTGGTACAATAGGCTGACGCCTAATTCCATCGGCACTTTTAAGGAACTAGGCGCACAGTTCGTGTCACACTTTATTGGAAGTCATCGACACAAGAGGTCTATTGCATGTATACTGGGTATTAAGCAACGAGAAGGCGAGACATTAAGGTCTTATATAGCCCGCTTTAACAAGGAATCCCTCTCGATAGACGAGGCGGATGACAAGATACTTGTGGCAGCATTCACGAACGGGTTACGAGAGGGTAAGTTCTTGTTTTCTCTATGCAAGAATGACCCAAAGACTATGTCCGATGTATATTACAGGGCGACGAAGTATATGAACGCGGAAGATGCCTTGCTGGCCAGAGACGACTATAAGCCAAGAAAAAGGGAAAGACAGGAAGATATGAAACCAAATAATGGACGAAAAATGGCAAGAACCAGAGATCGACGAGAAGACCGGAGATCCAAACCACCTTCGGGGAGGTATACAAGTTCACCCCCTTCACAGCCCCAATTGACCAAGTGTTAATGCAAATCAAAGATGAAGGAAGCTTGACGTTCCCGGGTAAGTTGAAGGGAGATCCGACCAAGAGGCCAAGAGATAGATACTGCCATTTTCATCGTGACCACGGCCATGATACGATGGACTGTTATGACCTGAAGCAACAGATCGAAGCTCTTATCAGGCAAGGAAGGTTACAGAGGTTCGTGAGGAAGGAGAGAACGGATCAACCCTAGGAGCAGAATCCAAGACGGGAAAACGAACATCTCAGACCACCGGTAGCAGACATACGGATGATAATAGGGGGCAATACTTCAACGGGATCGTCCAAAAAAGCCAGAAAGACCTATTTATGGACGGTACAAAGTGTCCAGTCGACGGGTCCTTCACTAGAAAGAACACGACGGAACGGCTCCCGTATCGAGTTTTCTGAAGAAGAGGCCCGACGCCTTCACCACCCCCATGACGACGCGCTTGTTGTTAGTATACAGGTAGGAGACTTCAACATCCACCGAGTCTTAGTGGATAACGGGAGCTCGGCGGATATCCTTTACTACCCCGCGTTCCAGCAGATGGGGATTGCCAAAGAGCGCCTGATTTCGACATGCACGCCTCTCATTGGCTTTGGTGGAACTCGGGTCTATCCTTTAGGGTCCGTCACGTTGGTGGTGACAGTAGGAGACTACCCGCAGCAAATAGTCAAGGATGTTTCTTTTCTCGTGGTCGATTGCTCCTCGGCGTATAATGCCATACTCGGGCGACCCACTCTCAATGCATGGAGGGCCGTCACTTCTACCTACCATCTGATGATCAAGTTTCCCACCGAATATGGAGTTGGAGAACTGCGCGAAAATCAGGTGGCTGCGCGGGAATGTTATGTTGCCATGATGGAGATGGATGACCATGTACATGCAATGAATATCGAAGAACAGAGAGCAGTAGCAGAACCCGTGGAGAAATTGGAAGAGGTACAACTGGATGATTCGAATCCCGACCGGACCACCAGAATAGGGACCTCGGTTGACCAAACGGTTCGACATGCGCTCCTACTGTTCCTTAAAGAGAACCAAGACGTGTTTGCATGGAGCCATGACGACATGCCGGGAATAGATCCAGCAGTCATAGTTCATAAACTGAACGTATCACCTTCCTTCCCTCCAGTTCGACAAAAGAAGCGCGTGTTTGCCCCCGAACGGGATCGAGCTGTAGCAGAGGAAGTGTAGAAGCTACGAGAAGCAAACTTCATACGAGAGGTGTACTACCCAGACTGGCTGGCAAATGTGGTAATGGTCAAAGAGTCAAATGGGAAGTGGAGAATGTGCGTTGACTTCACGGATCTGAATAAAGCGTGCCCTAAAGACAGCTACCCGCTCCCACGCATTGACGCCTTAGTGGATTCCACCGCAAGACATGAGTTGTTGAGCTTCATGGACGCCTTCTCGGGATATAATCAGATTAAGTTGGAGAAAACAGATCAAGAGAAAACATCATTTGTGACAAGCCAAGGGCTTTTTTGCTACCAGGTGATGCCATTTGGGCTCAAGAATGCAGGAGCCACATATCAACGATTAATGAACAAAATGTTCGCGCACCAGATTGGCCGGAACGTCCAGGTCTACGTAGATGACATGTTGGTGAAAAGCGTAAAGGTGTCGGATCATCTAAGGGACCTCCAGGAGACTTTCAACACTCTTCGAACGTACAAAATGAAGCTGAATCCAAGCAAATGCGCGTTCGGAGTAACCGCTGGAAAATTCCTAGGATTCATGGTGTCCCAGCGGGGCATCGAGGTCAACCCCGAGAAAGTGAAAGCAATTATGGAGCTATCTCCTCCGAGGACGGTGAAATAAGTGCAAAGCTTGACAGGGAAGATAGCAGCCCTAAACAGGTTCGTATCAAGAGCAACGGACAAGTGTCTACCTTTCTTCAGAACATTAAGAAGATCTTTCGAGTGGACGGACGAATGCCAAAGGGCATTTGAGGAGTTAAAAGCATATCTCTCTGCCCCGCCATTGCTTAGTCCATCCACGCCGGGGGAGGAATTGTTCCTATACCTTGCCGTCTCATCAGTAGCGGTAAGTGTAGCTCTCATCAGAGAAGAAGGGAAGATACAAAAACCCGTGTACTTTGTTAGCCGGGCGCTAAGAGGCGCAGAGGAGAGATACCCACGGATGGAGAAACTCGCCTTCGCTCTTGTAACTGCAGCTCGAAAACTGAAGCCCTATTTCCAAGCACATGCCATAATAGTCCTGACGGATCAGCCCTTGCGGAGAGCAATGAACAATCCTGAAACAGCCGGACGGATGGCTTTATGGGCTATCGAGTTGAGTGAGTACGATATCCAATACCAGCCACGAATAGTTGTGAAAGGACAAATATAGGCAGACTTCATCGCGGAATTTACTACGCCTGAGGAGGAGGGGGCAGAAGAGACGCCTACATGGAGAATTCACATAGACGGATCCTCCAATAAGCATGCAGGAGGAGTTGGGGTTGTACTCCACACCCCGGAAGGAGATAAGGTTGAATGCATGATCCGTCTGGAGTTCCCCACTACAAATAACGAAGCGGAGTATGAGGCCTTGGTGGCAGGATTGGAAATTGCAATAGCAGCGGGGGCCAGGAAGGCAGTAGTCTACTCCGATTCTCAGATCGTAGCCAGCCAAGTTAATGGGAGCTATGATTGCAGGAATGAATGAATGAGAAGGTACCTTGGAGAAGTGAAGGGTCTAACGAGCGACCTCCAATTCACGATAGCTCAGATCCCAAGAGAAGAGAATCAGAAGGCGGACCGACTTGCAAAGGCTGCTTCGGCCGAACCCATGATCGCTACAGAACAGGTATTGTCCTTCGTCCAACATTCATCGCTACTAGATAACGTTCGAATGCAGGAATTAAGCACTAAAGACGATTGGACGGTTCCAATTGTGGCGTACCTCAAGGACGGCAAGCTGCCAGACAGCAAGGTAGACGCAAGGAAATTGAAGGTTAGGGCTGCCCGATTCATACTGATTAAAGGCATCCTCTACAAAAGAGGATTCTCCCGACCATATCTAAGATGCCTTGGCCATGACGAAGCAGACTACGTGATGAGGGAAGTTCATGAAGGAATTTGTGGAAACCACTCGGGATCAAGATCTCTGGTGCACAAGCTACTCCGAGCAGGGTACTACTGGCCGACAATACAGAAGGATGCCCATATGTACGTTAGAGCCTGAGATAAGTGTCAATGGTTTGGCAATCTTATTAGACAGCCAACGGAGGAACTCACACCCATGACGGCCCCATGGCCGTTCGCGCAATGGGGGTTAGACATCATGGGTCCATTTCCAATAGCGGCAAGACAACTGAAGTTCTTGGTGGTTGGTATCGACTACTTCACCAAGTGGGTGGAAGCAGAAGCTCTCGCTACTATCACAGAGAAAAACATTCGCAACTTTGTATGGAGAAGTATTATTTGCCGATATGGGATCCCGAGAGTACTTGTTTCAGACAATGGGAAGCAATTCGATAACGATGCATTCTGAGACTTTTGTTCTCAGTTGGGAATCAAGAATCACTACTCATCACCCACCCACCCACAGGCCAACGGACAAGTTGAAGTCACGAACCGGTCCTTGCTAAAGATTATCAAGACCCGGCTCGAGGGGGTAAAGGGCATATGGCTAGACGAACTACCAAGTGTACTATGGGCGTACAGAACAACGGCAAGAACACCAACGGGAGAGACACCATTTCGATTGGCGTTTGGCGCTGAGGCCCTCATACCGGCAGAAGTGGGATTGACGAGATGTACTATGGGCGTACAGAACAACGGCAAGAACGCCAATGGGAGAGACACCATTTCGATTGGCGTTTGGTGCTGAGGCCCTCATACCGGCAGAAGTGGGATTGACGAGCTACCGCGTGGAAAGCTATGACGAGAGCAAGAATATTGAAGCATTACGTCTAGAGCTTGACCTTGTCGATGAAGTCAAGGCAACAGCAGCCCAGAGACTGGCAAGGTACCAAGACATGATGGCAAAACACTACAACTCCAAGGTCCGGCACCGAGACTTCAAGGTTGGAGATCTAGTGTTACGAAAAGTGCTTGGAGCTACGAAGGATGCATCCCTAGGAAAGCTGGGTCCTAACTGGGAAGGCCCGTACAGAATCATCTCATGGCACAGGAAAGGAACGTACCACTTGGAGACATTAGACGGAAGGAAATTGGGACATCCCTGGAACACGGAGCACCTGAAGAAGTACTACCAGTAGTGTGCAGCAGTCATAAGACGATACCTACTGCCTTATTTCCATTTTAATTTTAGACAGTTATAGCTTTCACTTTTTAGAACTCAGTTTTTCTTTTCCATTGACAATTTGGTTTGTTGAACTTATGAGAGGAATTTTTATTTAGAGAATACGAAATGCATGCTGTTGGAAATTCTACACCTACAAATCCACAAAGTGGACGGATCATCCAAAGGATGAAAACACCTACAAGTCCACAAAATGGACGGATCATCCAAAGGATGAAAACACCTACAAATCCACAAAGTGGACGGATCATCCAAAGGATGAAAAACCTAAGTCCATAAAGTGGACGGATCATCCAAAGGATGAAGCACCTACAAATCCACAAAGTGGACGGATCATCCAAAGGATGAAAACACCTACTAGTCCACAAAGTGGACGGATCATCCAAAGGATGAAAACACCTACAAGTCCACAAAGTGGACGGATCATCCAAAGGATGAAAACCCTAAGTCCGCAAAGTGGACGGATCATCCAAAGGATGAAAAATCTAAGTCCACAAAGTGGACGGATCATCCAAAGGATGAAAGCACCTACAAGTCCACAAAGTAGACGGGTCATCCCAAAAGGATGAGAACCTATAAGTCCACAAAATGGACGGATCACCCCAAAGGGATGAAAAATCTAGTTCACTAAGTGGACGAGTCTTAAAAATACATTTGAAAGTCCAGTCCGAATAAAGGACGGACACCTAAAATTTTCTTTGGAGACGAGTTATCTGAATGAACTTTTTAGAACTCAGTTTTTCTTTTCCATTGACAATTTGGTTTGTTGAACTTATGAGAGGAATTTTTATTGAGAGAATACGAAATGCATGTTGTTGGAAATTCTACACCTACAAATCCACAAAGTGGACGGATCATCCAAAGGATGAAAACACCTACAAGTCACAAAGTGGACGGATCATCCAAAGGATGAAAACACCTACAAATCCACAAAGTGGACGGATCATCCAAAGGATGAAAACACCCAAGTCCACAAAGTGGACGGATCATCCAAAGGATGAAAAACCTAAGTCCATAAAGTGGACGGACCATCCAAAGGATGAAGCACCTACAAATCCACAAAGTGGACGGATCATCCAAAGGATGAAAACACCTACTAGTCCACAAAGTGGACGGATCATCCAAAGGATGAAAACACCTACAAGTCCACAAAGTGGACGGATCATCCAAAGGATGAAAACACCTACTAGTCCACAAAGTGGACGGATCATCCAAAGGATGAAAACACCTACAAGTCCACAAAGTGGACGGATCATCCAGAGGATGAAAACCCTAAGTTCGCAAAGTGGATGGATCATCCAAAGGATGAAAAATCTAAGTCCACAAAGTGGACGGATCATCCAAAGGATGAAAGCACCTACAAGTCCACAAAGTAGATGGGTCATCCCAAAAGGATGAGAACCTATAAGTCCACAAAATGGACGGATCACCCCAAAGGGATGAAAAATCTAGTTCACTAAGTGGACGGGTCTTAAAAATACATTTGAAAGTCCAGTCTGAATAAAGGACGGACACCTAAAATTTTCTTTGGAGACGAGTTATCTGAATGAGATAAACGAGCATACAATATACAACGGATAAAAAGCAAGCAACAGGCAATAAAAGATTTGATAAGTTAAATTTAATAATTACAAACGACGGTTCAACAGAGTTCTCTTACAACGGTAAGAATTTTTTACAAAAAAGAAAAGTATCCTACTCATTCTTTGGAGAAGAGTTCCCGACCAATGGACCGTCATTTGGCTGATTAGGAGGAAGAGCTTCACCTTCGTCAGCTGGAGCAGTGACGGCAAACACTTCGTCTGTACTTTCTGAACGGACGGACTGTGCAAGTGTTTGCCCTTGAGCTTCGATGGATATGTGGGATACGTCCAGATCAGGATACGATGACTTCACCTGACGGATGGCGTCATCGAATCCGTCAGCAAAGGAGCTCCCAAGCTCCGTCAGAAGGAGTTCAGAATCGCGGTATTCCTGGACGGCTATCTCTTTTGCGTTGTCGAGTTTGGACATTGTCTCCGTCAACTGCTTCTCCTTGTCCTTCAAAATCTCTCGCAAATGCCCATTCTCCTTTTCCACCTCACTTCTGACCTGCTCCGAGCACTTGAGCTTTCTGTCCACGTTGATTTTGTAAGTTTTCAGCTCGTAAAGCTCATCCTCCATCGTCTTGTTTTTCTTTCTCAGACGGTCCATGGTTGTCTCGTGATTGAGACAACGACCAAAGAGCCCTTTCATCATCACCATGGCCTGGAAGCAAAATACAACGTCACGATAATGAGGGGTGTGAAAGAACTTAGCAACACTAGTAGACGGATTCAAAATTACCTGTGCAAGGGTGAAAAGGCCAGTCTCACCCATCGCCTCCGTTGAATGGTTGCCAAGGTCTGTGTAGTCGTCAGCTGTCAGGATAGACAACAGCTTCTCGAGGGCATAGCTTGAATCCTCCCGGAAGAGAACGGGTGGTTTCTCCCCGGAGGGTACTGGACCCTTCATCAAGCCTTTGCCCTTTCCATGCTTGACGGGCGTTTTCTCTGCCTCCAAGGCCACGACGGGTTCAGTGGTGGTCTTTTGCTTCTTTGGAGGACGGTCCGTTTTTTCATGTTGAGTTCGTTTTGACGGTACAGGTGGGACCGTCCCCTTTGTTTGACCCCCCTCCTGTTTTTTCTTCGCTGCCTGTTGTTTAATGAAGGCTCTCCTCTTGACGGCGTCCATCTCTGCAAATCAAAGACGGATGTAAAAGGAAAGGTAAGGTAAAACAAAAAAAAAGAAGAAAGACGGGTAGAGTTTCAACGAACTTACGTTTTCGAATTCTGTTATCGTATCGACGGGCAGCGGATGAAGGTTCGGGTCCGTCACAATACCAGTGTAGAGTATCAAGTGTGACGAGTTGAGCCCAAGTCCTCTCTTACAGTTTTGTCTTGTTAAAAATTTTCTCCAGAAAACTCCACTGCTCCAAGTTAACTTGTGGGACGGTCCGAGCAAAAGACGGTTAGACCCTAAAAAATAAATCAACTTCGAAGATTGACTGGACGGAAACAAAAGGGATACATACCCGACGGAGGCATTATGCCCCATGTTGTGTCGACGGGCATGTAAGTTATATCTCCTGGACGACACATCCATTCGTCCCCTTCCAAAAAGAAATAACGGCTCTTCCAGTCTCTGTTTGAGTCTGGAGTATCACTGACGAGCCTCAATAATGGGCTTCTAGCCGCAAAACTATACATCCCCTTGGACTTAACAATCTCTGTTGGACGATAGCAATGGAAGAATTCTTCCACCGTCAACCTTCGAGCACCGTCAGACATCGCCCCATATAAAACTTCAACCCCAATGAACACCCTCCAAGCGTTTGGGGAGATTTGGGTGACGGACAGGTCAAGGTACTGAAGAAGGTGACGGTGAAGAGAACTTAATGGAAATCTGAGCCCCGCCTTTAAAGCTTGCTCGTAGATCCCAACACCGTCTACCCCTCTATAGTAACATTTTTCAGATTTTTCGGGAAGACGTAGACGGATGTTGTCTGGTATTTGGTACTTGGTCCTAAGTGTGTTAAGTTGAGATTCAGTCATAGATGACCTAAAATCATTTACCGTCCAAAGAGGCAGCATGACGAACTCTCTAAGGCCATCTGGGCCGATTACTGACTGGACGGGAGGATCCACACCGTCCAAGCTACTACTGGACGACTCTGAACTCTCCGTCTCCAGACCACCATCAAGGGAAGAAGAGGTACTGGACGGATTCCTCTCTTCACTTGAAGTGTCAGGATCTTTTGGACCTGACGGAAACTTTTCATCGTAGCCCGCCCCCTCGCGGACAAACGACTAGTTACTTGACGCACTAGACATTACCTACATTTATGACGGTATAACCTAAGACACCGACGGGTCTAAAGAAAGCGCATATATGTGAAACAATGAAATTAAAAGAAAGACGGAGAAAGGTTTGGAATACATACCGGATGGAGATGGTTTCTAACGAGGAACGACGAATGGATTTGCTGAACAACAGGAAGGCACGATAGCTGTGACGGTTGCGCTCTGCTCACAAATTTTTGATAAGAAGAGAAAATGAAGGGAGAAACGTCTGGCTTTTTATAGAACAAAGGGCGCGGGATACGAAGCGACGCCTCGTTTTGGGGAAATAGCCAATCCACAAGGACCACGTGTTCTTCGTCAGAATTTCAGGCCACGTGTCATCCGTTATGGTATACTAAGACCGTCCCCTCTTAATACATTGCTTTTAGTCATTCCATGAATCCGTCAGGTTTTAAAGACGGATCCAAGGACTGAAGGGGGCAACTGAAGGGGATAAAAATAGGAGATGGGTATTCCCATAGAACTCGAAGGGACGGAGAGCATGTAGACGGATCGACACCGTAGGTGACGCGACTATGACGGTTAAATTTAACTGAGTACCCGTCATGTACGAATTATTTGAAGATTCCAGGTTGTGTCATTTGATATGTTTTAAATCAATTTTTGCTTTATCCCCACGCAAGCGTACATACTTGGACTTCTTGCGACACACGTTTGAGAAAACTCCTATATGGAAAGGAACTTGAGAAGGAAGTTGTATCCTAAAAGAAAGGCAATTCTACCCAATATAAATACCCCAGAAACCCTAGATATGAAGGTACGCACAATATTCTTAACTCTGGCATTCTAGGGTTAAAAGAAACAAGATTCTAACTTGACCTTCGGAGGGTTTTTGGCCGGCACCACACCGGTGCTCTCCTTTAGGTCCTTTATTTCTTTTTGCAGTTATGGCCTTGGTTTGAGGAGTGCTTGCAACTCACTAGTGATTTTTTCGGCATCATCACAAACCAACCTCAAGAATATCTCATCATCTCCCAATCTAAATAAAACTTGCTTAATTTAATGTGCATGACAGTGGATGACAAGCCTTGTTTGGATTTTGTTAACTCAGTTAACAAAACTGAGTTTTGTTAACTCATAATCCAAAATCACTAGGCTCCATAGGTAGGGATGCTTGTTTGGCTTATTATTGTGTTGTTAACTCAGTTAACAAAACTGAGTTTTTTGAGAGTTGAGTTACCAACTTCGGAAACAAGGGAAGCTTGTTTTCAAGTTATGAGTTATGGGATATCAGTGGCAATTTCATAATTCTTCGGCACAAACGGGTCCCACTACCAGTGTCTCGTCCCATCCCTGCGTAGCTCCAACGAGTCTTTTTGCCTTTACTCTCTATTTCACTCTTCTCCATTTCCTCACTCTTCTCTCTATTCTCATTGTTTTTCTCTAATCTATCTCTTCTCATCTGTGGTGGCGTTTCAATGGTGGAGTTAGGTATTGATGTGTGGCGTTTCGGTGGTGGAGTTGAATTGATGGCTGGAGTTGAATCAGTGGCTGGCGTTTCGGTGGTGGGTCTCGTCTATGGGTCTGTTTCAACGGGGGTGGGTCTCGTCTATGGGTTTGGGTCGTGGCCGTGGGTTTCAGATTGGGTTTCAAGTTGTGGGTTTTCGGTGGGCGTGGGCCGTGGGTTTGATTGTGGTCATATCTGGTTTGCGATTTGAGAAGTGGGTATGATTGTGGTGGCATGACAGTGTCTACAAATTTTGGTTTGGTCGTGGGTTTGGGGTTTGGTGTGTTGGGTTGATTCAGTGATTGTTTAGGGGGTTTGTACTGGCTGTGGGTTTCCGATGGGTTTGTGATGAAATCTGTCATCAACAAAATTGTTTGTTTTTGTTTCAAAGAAAAGAAAGAAATTATTTTGATGTATTTTGTGTGATGTTTTTTTTTTTTGTAAGAACAGAGTAGTAGTGAGGAGAAATTATTTTGAACTTCTCCTTTATTATTTTCTCACCAACCAAACAACAGGGAAAAACAAGGGCAAAAAGGGAACGGTAAATGAGAAAAGAGAAAAAATGGGGGTGAAACCTTCCGCGGGTAGGCTAACAGCTTTGCTCTGACCAAGTTACAGGTATGGGGCCCACAAAAAGTTGAAAATTTTGAGTGATGACAAGTTGAGTAATGTGTGTCAAACGGTTGGGTATAAGAAATGGGAGTATTTTGAGTGATGAGTGATGAGTAATAAGTGATAAGTGATAAGTGATGAGTGACGAAAATTGAGTGAGGAGTGATAAGAGATGAAAAAAAAAAAAAAACCAAACAGGGCCAAAATCTTTGGTTTACGCAATGGTGAAAGATTAATGATTCCATAATGACATAAGACTTGATATGTCATATTAAACTTTACCTTGAAACTACCCAACTACTCATCTAAGCCCTTTTTTTCCCTAACAAAATAAACATTTCCAAGATGCATGATACTAAGAAAAAGTATGCAATCCTTTCCTTACCTTGCATAGACTATAGAAGTACCTTTAAAATTCAAATGTAAATATAATGTAAAGTGAAAAGTTCATCCTAACAGTATATTTTTTTTCCTTCTAAAATCAATTTCACACCATCCTCATGATCATCATCAAATCAACATTGTAATTCAAGATAAATAATGAAATAACTTATCTTTGCTTCCCCCCCCCCCCCCCAAAAAGGGAAAACATATATTGTATTGCAAATAATATTAAATAATTACATCAACGACAGGTTATTGTTAGACAAAAAATGTAGCTTTTTCCATCCTGTAGCTCGGTGTTCTGCACGATTCTACTTGAAAACAATGAAAATCAAATAATTAATTCAATTTCTCAATGAATTTGTTTGTCTACCAAATGTATATTCAGCTATATATAATAAAAGCTTGAACTAAAACTGAACAACATAAATTTACATTTCAAAAAGGTAGATTTCTGAATCTAAATCTCCTCAATTACCTTACCACTTACGAATCATTTCACCACTCCCTCCCAAATTATGAAGCATTTAAAACTTCTCCTAGAGTCCTAATATTCATAGTTAGGAATCCCAAATAGAAAAACATATGCAAAATTGGGCCTAACACAACTATTTAGCCTACTTAACTGAGACATTCATCCAATTTTGATAATCCCTAGAATAGGTTATTAAAAAACCAAATACCAAACCCACGAATTTTCATATTTTTTCTGCCCTTCTCACCATACACACATCATTCACAGCACAGGCTTCAGAACATTCACCCTATCCTTAGAAATAGTAAACAAGATAAATATGTGTAGGGTTATATTGCCACTTATTCTATCTTGCTTGACAAAATGGACTTGTTCTCGCTCTTTATAGGAAAATGGTGTAAAGATATTTGACTCATTCTCAAAACCAAGAACCCTCCAAGAACCATAAAAGGATAGGACAGTAGTGTCTCTGTTTGATCACTACTATTAATTATGGGAGTAGACCCTGTGCAAATCAATCAAACACATATTAGCATTTTCCTTAGAAATAGTAAACAAGATAAATATCTACAGGGTTACATTGCCACTTATCCTATCCTACTTGACAAAAATTGACTCACTTCTCACTCTATATAGGAAAATGACATGAAGATATTTGGCCCGTTCTTACCAAGAACCCTCTTTGCCAATAGCAATCAACTTCATAAACATCCCCCATATTGTTGACTTTTTTGCATTTTTACAACACAAAACTCTGGGAGTAACACAATCTAATGATTGTGAAGGCAATTTATTATATGCTTATTGATTGGATTAGTATTTAATGAGCTTTGAATTTGGCTAGCAGGCTCAAATCACATAACTAATAACTAATAACTAACAACTACTTCGTAAACCCACCCAATAACTACTCGTGACTGTGGAGGCAATTTATTGTATGCTTATTGATTGGATTAGTATTTAATGAGCTTTGAACCTGACTGCGATAATCACATAACCAATTACTAACAACTACTTCGCAGACCCACCCTAGAACTGCTCGATCCCTAATGTCTCTTTTTATTGGTACCAAATAAATTGCACGGACAAGAACAATATGCTCCTATATTTTATTTCCATGATCAAGATTCATATATAAATTTTTTTATAAAAAAAACCATGTTAACACTTATTAATACCCATTTTTGCTAATATGGACCCGAGGCCCAAGGCTGGAAAAGTCCAAACCAGCCCAAAATAGAGACTAATAAGTGAAAAAGAAAGGCAATTGGGCTATGCCCCACAAGCCCATGAAGTAAGCAAGCTTGGCCCAAACAAAAGCCCCAAGAAAGAAAATACCCATAAGGAACAAGAGATATAGCGCCCGCTTTACGATATGGGTAATGTATAGGAGAATGCCACAGTGGGATGGCCCTCCTTAAAGAATAAGAAAGGGCCTTCAAAATGCCCAACAAAGAAAGAATAGGGTAAAGGTCAAATTGGCCAACCTAGCAGAAACTTATGGGAAGCAAGAAAAGAGGACATCAAGAGCCAATGGGCTCAACCTAGATGAAAAGTAGAAACACGGGTGAGAAAACTCTAGACTCAATAAAAGTAAAAAGAAATGTCACGTCCCAAACCGATGGCCAGATTTGTGGCCATGACCGGATTTGTGACCTGACCGACATGTTAATATCAAGCTTAAACTATGGTTTTGAAACTCAGACTGGACCTTACAATCGGACCGAATTAACCAGAAACTAGCCATCAATCCGTATTTTTAAACATAAAAAACCAGAACTCTCTGTTTTGCAGCAAACCATTCAAACCCCGATCAAACCGTCCAGTTTGTGGAACCAGGCATGGGTTTTCCGGTTTTCTTCCCCCACATAATTTTGCTAAAAATCTCCGACTTTCATCTCATTTGTCAACTACATCACTGGATTTCACCATTTAATGAGAGACCAAGAGAGGGGAGGGAGAGAGAAAAAGGCGAGAGTAATAGAGATTAGAGAGAATGAAGTAATATAGTAATGGAAAATGGAGAGCAAACTTACGCTGGCATTAGATTTTCTGGAATAGAAGTTGAATCATGCATTTTCGAAGAGATGTTTTGTAGGCATTTCTTGGAGCTAACCAAAACGAAGAAAGGGAAGAAGAAGGAACAAAGTATCAGACTATTAGGAAGGCTAGAAGAGAGAAGATAGAAAGCTAAAGATATCACTTTGAATTGACGGTAAGGATGAAGTTTTGAATGTAAGAATATTGGGATTTGTTAATTGATAAGACAAGAGAGAACAGTTTATAAAATATAAAAAACTAGAGAGAATAAGGCAAGACAGGGGAACACGTAAATGAGATAAGAATGAGAAGAAAAAGTATTGGGGAGTGGGGCCGAGTAGAGAAAATGAATGAAAACTGAAAACAAGTAAAAGCAAGTTAAAAAATTCATTATGTTGTCCAAATTTTTTGAAAAATTTTAAATAATATAAGAGATATTTTATCATATTTGTAATAAACAAAGAAAATCATCTTTTCTTTAATTAAAATATATTTTAACCTCTTTATTTGTTATTTTAATTAAAATTGTTAAATTTTGTATATGTATTTTATATATTAATAAATTATTAAAATAATTATGACGACATCACGGTTGAACTTCGGTTCGACTTTAAAAATCTTGAACCTCTCCCTTTTAGGTTCATTGAACGATCTAGGTTTGAAAATCATGGCTTAAGCCTGATATTAACATGAACCAACTAAACTTTTTACAAAAGCTTCCCTTTCTTTTCATTCTTATTTTTTTATTTCTTGATATAACTTTTCACTTGATATTCAGAGCGTCTACAATGTACTTCAAGAGATAACACAAGGCACTAGTTATTCAAATTCTGAATTTCACATAATACATCTCTTAATACTTTAAGAGTTTAAGGTACAAAACTTCCATTAGATCCTAAAATACACAATATTACAAAGCTAATCATCAAATTGCCAAATTAGGGTCTATACTTTCAAAACTAAACTATCTTCTCCCAAAACTCAACTAAGGCTCCCTCTGCTCTACAATAAATCTTGTTGACTGAAAAAGTGAAAGGAGTGAGCTACACCCTCACAGCTCAGTAAGAGTAAATTACACGAGAATTTAATAAGATTGCATGTAAATCAAATCATTTCAATTATGATTATTTTCATTTTATGATTATTCAAATAGGAGAACATATTTCATGCACAATATTTTATACTCTTTATAATTATAACTTATACATTTTTCATAAGAAATTAATTATTCTCCTTTTTCTTATCAGAATAATATTACAAAATCTTTCAAACTAAATTTCTTTCATTTCTTACAAAGTCACCAAATATAATATTGACTGTTTAAAATCATAAAATATATATATATATATATATATATTCTTATTACAAAATAATCATTTTGACTTAAATCAGATAATTGGTAACTTTGACATAAATCAGAAACTTTTTATAAAATATTATACCTTTCATAGTCACAAAACTTAACATTTCGTAAAAACAAATATCTGATAACTTTTTAATATAAGCGTTCATCGGAAGCTTTATCTTTAAAGAACACTAAAACTTTTTCATCAGATACTTCATCTTTAAAGCATAAAGAACTTCAAAAGCTTTTATCTTTACAGAACAACTTTTCTTTTCATCAAAAACTTCTTCTTTTTATGAGAGCTTTTAACTTTTCATAATGCATTCCAATAAAAATCACTCTCATGATCATAATATAACATAGCTAACATAGTTTTTCATAAATAATATATTAGTTAGTCCATATCTGATAAGTCTGTATAGAATTGGGAGGCTTCCAGCACCACTGTGCCAGGCATCCAACATCCCCCACAATGCTAGGGATTCCCGGGATCATATCATAACATAGATCATCAAGACATCAACCATCAGGGTTGGTTGGCATCCTCCACAAGTTGGCCATTCCCAACAAGGGCGGGTAGAACAGAATCCTCACCACTTTTAATGGCCAATTAGAGAACATTTTTCATGGAAAACCTATAATTTAACCCCCACTGGCCAAGTTCAAATCACCAAAGAACATAACCAAAAAACATTTCATACTAATACATCATACTGAAATTCATAGTTTGCATAACATTTCATGATAATAGCATTTCCATTATTTTCTTTAAACATCATGTTCATGGAATTAATAATAGCATCAATATGCTTACATCATATATGTACACACACACACACACACATAAGGTTTAAAAAGCTCACGAACATATTTTTGTCTGAAACATGATTATATGTCATATCTCTAATCAAAAACCTTTTAATGCATAATACACTTTAAAATAACCTTACGACTTACCAAATGCCCATATAACTTATCCCTCACCTTAAAGCAAAGGAATCGAGAGCCTACAGTCAAGGGAGCTCAGACTTGGGTGCTGGTAACACCTAAACCAAATATCAAAACTTATTACTATCAATTATACCTTAGCATAAACTTACACATTCATCTCAAAGCCTCTCTCTTAAAATCAAGAAAATCTTAATCCCGTTGAGGTTCCCCGAACACAAGATACATTCATCAAACAACATGATGTAGCAAACCATAGAGAAACCATCATTCTCTTATTTATATCATATCTCCAGAGGAGCAAACTTCATTTCAAAATGTACTTAAGATTAGGGCAATAATGCATGCATAAACATAAAATCCTTTAAGCATAATCATATAACCATATACACCCATGTAGCAACATACAACACATTGAACAAAGCAGCAACATGAAAAAGCAGTAGAATGGTTTAGAACCCCTTCTTTGTGTACTAAACCTTGAACTAAGTAATACCAAATTTATCTATGATCTAGACATACCAAATGATGAGCATATTAATTTACAACTCAAATCATTCACCCTAACTTTAGAATTAAGTCCTCAAAGTTAGGTATGTCACTGTTCACTGTTTATTCCAGCAACATATACTTCACTTATAAAATACAAATGGACTATCAAATTATATCCAATTTTCATGCCAATTTACATAATTTCTCCTTTTGATATCTAGTACTTTCCCTAACAGTTTCATAGGTAAAGACTACAGTCATGATTTAATAAAAATCATACAATCCATCATACTCAAATCTGTTTTAACAGAAATTCAGTCAATTTATAAATTACACCATTATTTCTATACTCATCCAAATGTTGTGAGATCAATTCAATAAAAACCACAAGTGTCTTAGCTTTCATGGGAAACATCCCTAGCATCCAAATTCACTTTATAAAATTTATTGTGTAATTTATTATGTTTGAACACAGAATCTGTCACAGTGACAGCCTTGCAACATTTCTTGTAAACTCACAAACAATTATCAAACGATGGTATTTTCATATGAAATTTAATACACACATACTAGACATATTATATAATAATATCCAACAAACCTTTTACCCATAGCTGTCCTAGAAAAATACAGGATTCATAAGGACCAAACAAGTTAACGAATGAGTGCAACTCTTAACAAGTTCATGAAGTGCTTATTAACTAACTCTCAACAAGCTTCAATTACTGAATCAACTACACATTTAGCACCTCAATTAGCAATTCCATAAGTTTATCTAGCTATTTTACTCATTTTAACACTTACCCATAATAGATTTTATCTTAGTCTATCATCTAGGAGCACATGCAAGCATAAACAATAACTCAATTCATATTCGAGCAATCAACGGTCTCTAGAATCCAACACACCCACATACAAATTCATATAACCATCACTTAAGTTTAAATGGACAGTAAATTAAAAGAATTAGATTTTTCCCTTACCCTAGGCACGGGTTTTTGGAGTGATAGAGCTAGAATCACTCTAGCTTTAAGTTGGGAACAAGAGCTTGAGAAGAATTGAAAAAAACTTCCTTGTTGCTACTTGACTAGTAGGTGTGAGAGGGAGAGGAGGGTTGAGAGTTTTTCTTTCTTTTGATGGGGGACCCGTGGGTATGAGAGGGAGAGAGGTTCTTGATTGTTCTAGTTGCTTTGAGAGAGAGTAGAAAGAAGAATGAGGTGGAGCTTGTTTGTTGCATGGTCGGCCAAGTGTGGGTCTTTGGGTCAAAAGAAGATTAACATATGTCACCATGACACTTTGGCATTACATATGTTGAATTTCAATTGATTGCAATTGTAGGTGGAATTTCCACTATAGGTCATATGACTAAGAATTTGAATTCACTTACCGTTATGCTCGGCTAGAGCAGCCAACCAATTTTGATTAAATTATGTTTGATCTTTTATATATATATATAATTTAATTAAACCATGTTCGATGATAAGAAACTGTTAAAAAAAATCGAAATTATAAGTACTAAGTACTATTCAAGTAAGGCGTTTTATTTTACAATTGGTTTGTGGGTTCCAATTAGTTCAACTGATAAAGTCTCTGATGGTTAAATAAGAGATCTAGAATTCAATCCCTGCCTACACCAAAAACGGATTGATGTACATCTTGGTTTGATGATAAAGAGCTATATAAAAAGCTATCATCAATAGCGGACGCCATAGGTTAAAACTCTCTCTAGAAAAAGTTTACAATTGGTTTAATTATGTCTTTCAATTAAACTAATTTTTTTGTTTTGGTCGTTAGCCACGTCAACAATTTCCGTCCAAGAGATAGCGGTAAAGACTAAATTAACGTGACATTGAAAGGTTAAGGACCAAAGTGACACAATTGAAATGATATGGACCAAATTGAAATATAGTGTAAGGTATATAGAGCAAACACGTAGTTTACCCTAATAGTTTTTTTTTTTTTTTATACAAGATAGAATTTCTACTCTAGTCTAATCTAAGTGTATACGTGTGTGAATCTCCCTCTTGGAGACTTGAACCCCGGCCCTTACCCCCCACACTCCACAAGTATTTATATCTGTGGAGTGACCATCGCACCAATGGTGTGCGGTGGTGTTTACCCTAATAGTTAATAGTAGGCATTGGTTATGATTATGCTTGTATGTGAAATTATACATTCTAATACGTGTTTGATGTTTCTCTTCTCTTTTTTGGTGAGTACAATTGTCTCCCTTTTGTGTCTTTGGGTCTGTTTGGTTGGAATGGTAGAAAAGTAGGAGGATAGAAAATAGGAAGAAGATAGAAAAATTTTTAGTTTTCCTTCATAGTGTTTGGTTTGAGAGTAGAAAAGTAGAGGGATAGAAAACTTAGTTTGTATAAATTTACTTTCATACCCCTAATAGATAAAAAAAGTAACAAATTAGAAAAAAATATACACACACACACACACACAATGAACAAAAAAAAACACCAACTAAGTGAAAAAGCATAAAAAATGACAAAAAAAACTAAAGAAGAAAAAAAAGGACAAAAAACTAAAGAAGGAAATAAAAATAAAAAATAAAAAAAAGGAAACAGTCGACATGTAACTAAAAGTGATAAAATAGAAAAGAAGCAAACGAAAGGAAAGAAAAAAAAATAGAAACCATGAAAAGTAGAAAACCTAGCACATTGTAGTACATGGGAGCTTTAGTCCAAACATTTTGGTGGGCTCGGGAAGAAAACATTCGGGCCTCACCAATTTTTTTTACTCTTCTCCTTCCAACCAAACACCCACTAAAAACATTTTCTTCCCATTTTTCTCTCCTTTTTTTTTTCTATTCTCCTTCTTCCACCTCCAACCAAACGAACCCTTAGTACAAGAAGAGGAAATTGTGCTAGTTCTTTGAGTGAAGGAGAAGAGGGTGAATGTAGTTCATCTCAAATCTTCAGGTGAAGTTCTCCTTATCTGAAAAAGTGGGTGTTAAGGTGGATGTGAGTAATAAACATTAGAGGCAAATGCATCTTCACTCGGCATGTCCTTATATATAGAGGCAGGGACTAGAACTTTTAAGCCACTGTGGAGAACTCATAGAGGGTTCCATGTTCGAAATCCACAATTTTTGTCACAACTTGTTCACATGGCGAGTTGTGGTGCTTGAAGTTGTGGTACTAGCATTATTTATATGCTATTGGTGTGGTAATAACCAACCCACCATTTTTATTTCATCACTCACAACTCGCCACGTGGACAAGTTATGACAAAATTGTGGTACTAGCATTATTCATATGCTATTGGCGTGGTAACCCACCCATGAAAAGAAAAAAAAAAGTGAATTATGGGTTAAGAGTAAAGGTTCTTTGAAAAAAAAGAATCAACAATCTACAATTTGGTAGAGGAAGGGGATAGCAGGAGAAGGACAATGCAATATGTTTGCAAGAATATAGAAGCTACATCGGTGGAGGCCGGTTACTAGCTCCGTCGAGAACAATGAGTTGTCTAGCTTGGGATTATTATGAGCTTGGGAACCCATGCAGATAGTTCAAGAGCTCATTACTTTTTTACTAGAAAAAAATCCCATGATCGTGTTCTTATCTGAGACTTGGCCAAATGAAGCATGGTTGAAAAGAATAAGGTGCAGGTTGTGTTTTGATGGAAAGTTTGTAGTTAAGGGTGAGACTCAAGGGGGAGGTACGGTTCTCTTGAAATGAAATCTGCCTTCTCTATCTCTGTTGATTCCTACTCATTTGAATCAAATAGATGTTATTCTAGATAAAGGCTCTGAGAATGCTTGGAGGCTCACTGGCATGGGGTCGATACAAGTATAAACTTGATAACTTCTATTACTCTGATCAATAAAAAATCAACCGTGGGCTAAAGTAGAATTTCTATCCCAGATATAAAAAATATATATTCTTAATAATTGATTTGTCCACAATTTTTTGGTTTCCCTCCTTAATGAGGTAACACCCCAATCAATTCTACTCCCCCCATTAAGTTATTCCACTCTCCATCAAACCGCTTCATTTACCTCTTTAATAATAAAAAATTACACTCTTTTCAATGTTCTTCAAAAAAATTATTTTGGTGAAATTGAGCTTAAATTAAATAGAAATGACGATTGCAAAGTCTAAAATAAGAAACACCCCAAGCATCAACTGATAACTGGTACAAAATACCAGGAGGAGGATGCTAATACAAAACAAAACTATCACTTGGAGAATATCCTTCCTTGGCCAAAGGGTTCGTAAATTGATTCCCTTCGCTATATATAGGTGTGGTGGATCCATGGATGTGAGTTTTTTAAAGTATTCTTATATATTTAATGCCTCCACGATTTTAGACTTCCCTCTTTAACACCTCACCATCAATGCAATTTATTCGCCTCATGACATTAAATTTTTTTTCCTTATCTTTCAGTCTTCTTCATTACTATAGCATTATTTCTTTTAAGTTTTCATACTTTTTCATTAATTTCTTTTTCTTTTTCCTTCTTCGTTCTCTTTTATTGTTTCCTATCCCCCCCCCCCCCCCAAATCTCTCATCTCTCTTTTATTTTCCTCTTACCAACCATTTATTAGTTTTCCTACTCGATGGTGATTAATTGATGCTTCAACCTCCTCCCCTTCCCCCAATTCGGCTATTATTTTCTCCATCAAATTTTTATTTCCTTATCTTCTTTCCTTTACTCCTTCGAATGATTCCTCATGTTCCCTACTTCCTTATTTCCAATACCTCTCCTTAAATGCCTCAAAAACACAAATGATTCTCGTAAATAAACGAAAAAGGTTTGGCTCCAAGCATAAATAGAAAAATGACATTGTATGCACATGACTTACTTGATTAGTTGGACTAAGTAAGTCATGCATAAATGTCATCTTCCTATCGATGATTGGAGCCCCCAAACAAAAACTGATATAAATATAAGGTAAACGAAAAAAGCACTAGGAGTTTTAGTGTTTTACATACTATAAACTGATGTAGTAAAACTTGTAGCACTATAGCATTACTCTAAATACACTCAAGTTTGTTTTGTTAAATCCAGCTAAAATGAAATATTCTTTTAGCATAAATAATTTATTAAAGATGGTTAATTCTGATATATTAACTTGCATAAATTGTAAAGAAAATATTTGATAAAGAAAGTATTTAGCTTAGTTGAGGTGGTTCGAAGAGGGTGTTGCATTCAATGGAATTATTTCATAACATAATTCTATATTCTTATTTTTCTCCTTAGTTTGATTGGAAAACAAACAGATGGATAGGTTATTTTCTTTCATTGGGGAGATCTCTAATTATACTTTTGCATCTCTTATGCAAGTTGCTTTGGCATTAGAAATTAATGCCTTGTTGTAAAAGTATCTTTTTATATGCTTTGCTTTCATTCGTATATTTTTTATTGATGTATCACACACACACACACACACACACATATATATATATATATATGCGCTGCAAGTTAGGATTGTTTTGTGAAGAAATCTACCAAAAAACTGTTTATTGATCTGTTTGTTTTTGAGAAAATGGAGTATCTTGACTTGCTTAAGAAGGGCCTCGTTGTTTTATGTTCTATGGCTTTATTTTGAAAGCTTATTCCATACATAGCACCGTTGCTTTGGCATCAGAAATTAATGCCTTGTTGTAAAAGTATCTTTTTATATGCTTTGCTTTCATTCGTATATTTTTTATTGATGTATCACACACACACACATATATATATGCGCTGCAAGTTAGGATTGTTTTGTGAAGAAATCTACCAAAAAACTGTTTATTGATCTGTTTGTTTTTGAGAAAATGGAGTATCTTGACTTGCTTAAGAAGGGCCTCGTTGTTTTATTTTCTATGGCTTTATTTTGAAAGCTTATTCCATACATAGAACCGTTTTAGGATCTGTTTGTTTTCATGGAGTATCTTGAATTGCTTCTGAAAGGTCTTGTTGTTTTGTTTCCTTTTGCTTTCTGTTGGATGCTTATTACATACAAGTGGAGCTTCCGGAAGACAGAGAAGGAGCCGATCAAAGTATTGGTCACTGGTGCTGCAGGCATGCTAGCTCAATATGATATTCTATTGGCTTTTCTTGGTCCTTGCTAGAAATATTATTATATCTCCAACTTAGATAGTTGAACCTAGAACTTTATTTATTTTCTCTGAATTTCTGAACCATATTTATCTAGATTTTATTCTAATTGACAAAAATGAATGTTCTCCTAATGTGAAACCTCAAAAGTTCCTTTTTTGCATGATTGCTTAATCCAAATCTGCTTGTATGCTTGTGGATACTTAATTTCTTTTTTCCTTCTTTTGGTATATTTAGCTCATATATTCATATTTCATTCATTTCTTTTGTTAGAATAATGGTTAAATAATTACTATTTGTTTTGAAAAGGTAATGCTTAAATAATGCCACTATTTTATTTGAAAATGAGTTTAAATTACTTTTCTGTAGATAATCTAAAGAAATCTTTCAAATTTTAACTGTTTTGCTGTTGTTATAGTCATTATTATCTTATACATTGAAGTCTTTTCCAGATTCTCCAAAAAAAAAAAAATCTTTTCCAAATAGTTGGAAAGAATGAGAATTGAAAGAAAAGAGTGTCTTATTATTATATCAAGATGACTGTTGTTACATGTCACTATATCAAGGACCAAGTGTATTTGATTTTCAATTGTGTAGTGAGTATCTTAAAAGTTTGATTTTGTTCAACAGGGCAAATAGGTTATGCCATCCTTCCAATGATTGCAAGGGGAGTCATGTTGGGTCCTGATCAGCCTGTGACTCTGCACTTGTTTGATAATATCAAGCAAGCAAATGAAGCCTTGAATGGGATAAAAATGGAATTGATTGATGCTGCCTTTCCTCTTCTGAAAGGTATGTCTCTTATCTTGAGAGATAATTCTAGGTAGATAGAATTATTCTCTCCCTTGAGGTTTCTTAAATTGTCATGAATATGTTTGGATAGGTGTGATTGCTACCACGGACATTGTTGAAGCTTGTAAAAATGTCAATATTGCTGTTATGCTTGGTGGATTCCTACGGAAGGAAGGTATGGAAAGGATGGATATGATGTCTAAAAATGTGTCTATGTACATGACTCAAGCTTCGGCCTTGGGCAAGCATGCTGCTGCGGATTGCAAGGTGACCTCATAAATGCACTTGAGTGTGTAGATATGATATAACTGATATAAGATTTTAGAGACACCCACACTAGTTTACAATATCATAAGTTCACCTATATAGATTTGTATTGTTTGTATATGTATCCTACTATCCTACTTTAAAAGTCATGAAATTGGATGCTCTAAGATGTTTTGAAGTTTTAAAAGCGGAGACCTTTTGGTGCGGACACCATATTGGACTTATTGGTGCTGATTAATGATGTAGAACATACAACATAGGCTTTCCTTAAGTAGAGAGACAACCAGAAGTTAGTGCGCAAAAAAATCTAGGAAGTAGAAAAGTACTAGTAGAAATCATTGGTGATGACCACTATGCACCCTTGATTTAATAGTCACTCCACAAGTTTTTGTGAGCGTGAGCGGGAGGGGGGGGGCAAGGGCCGGGTTCAATTTTCCAGGAGAGAGTTTTACACGCATATTTACTTAGATTATGTTAGTAGAATTTCTATCTTGTATAAAAAAAAAATTAAAATCATTGGTGATGGCGATAGAATTCCCTAAAAATTATAAGGGAAACAATGCTAGGAGCTAAACTCGTCACCTCCGAGTCTCTGACCACAATCAAAGCCACTTTTCGAGAAAACTCTTTCATTTAGTCCCTGAAATTTTCATTTTTGCCATTTTTAGTAATTTTATTTGGTTACAACTTTTCATTTAAAAGTCAAAATAATGTCCCATCTATTTTGGGATGTCTCCTAGAGATAGTAGAGTTTGATTTTGCAATTATCTTAGTTTTGAAATTTTTGGGTATTTGTTTTCTTATTTTGTCACCTAATTTTGTACTTAATGCGAATTAGGGTTTTAGGGTGTTTTCCTAGCCGTCTTAGGAGTGCTTTAAGGTTTCTAAGGGTCACCTAGCAGCCCTAGGACTGCTTCACTATTTAAACACAATTAATAAATATTCAGACTTTTGTCTCCCAAATTTATGGTAGATTCCAATAACCATTCTTGTAAATTCAAGGAACCTAGTTTATTTTTCCTAAACAAACACGTTTTGTTCCTTATTATGAACAAAACTTGTTATGAGTTAATTTTTTCAGCATTTAATTTTTTTTTTCAGTATTTAATGTATTTGTTATGAAGTTATTTCCTTTAATATCATTATAGAAGACAAGATGATTATGAATAAATAGAATTTTATTGGATGTTTTTCTTCCAACGCTTGATGTTTAGTACAAGCAATCCTAGGCAGTGAACCTAGGTTCTTATCTCTGTTACTTTGCTTGGTACTAATTCCAGGCAGCTGTAAGTGTTGATTCCTGGGTTCTATCCCTCTTTCCATTGCTGACTCCAGGTTCTATCCTGTTTGTTTTTATTTTACTTCACAAATACACATTCCCATTGAAAATTTGGTTGTCCTGCATCACCTTTCTATTGAGATGCCCTCTTTAGGTCATAATAATTGTGCATTTTCAAGTCTAGTTTCCAACTTATTTATGAACATATTTAGTGAAAACCAGATTTCTAACTATTTCAAATGTTGGAATTTTTTAGAGTGCTTTCTTCCCTTAATCTTCACTTCCATGCAGTTAATTTTTGGACTTGATATTGTTTCATAAGTTGATGCCTTTTCATTGCTTTTATTATGCAGGTGCTAGTTTTTGCCAAACCATCAAACACCAATGCACTCATCTTGAAAGAATTTGCTTCTTCAATCCCAGAGAAAAACATCACATGCCTAACACGACTTGATCATAATAGAGCATTGAACCAAATAGCTAAGAGGCTAAAGGTTCATGCTAGTGATGTCAAGAACATAATCATCTGGGGCAATCACTCTTCAACTCATTATCCAGACGTCAATCATGCGACTTTCACCACTAAAAATGGAGAGAGACTAGTCCGAGAACATGTTGCAGATGATCATTGGTATCTCAAAATATCCAACATGTTTATTCATTTCCACTTTCACATGTTTAAATTATTAGGAGACATAGGTTGATAAACTGCATCAAACTTCCTCTGATACCATGATAATTAGGGTCCATTTGGATACAGCTTATTTTGCTGAAAACTAAAAACACTGTAACAAAATAATTTTTAAATGTGTGAATAGTGTCGTGAGACCCATTGTTAATATTTTTTTCTGAATAAAGTGGCTGTGGGTCCCATGAATAGTGTGTGAACAGTAACTTTGTCTCCTACCCACTGGCGTGCATAAAAAAAAAAAAAAAGGAAAACGCCAGACGCAAACGCGCTGCCTTTTTCATCTGAATCCAATCAATCACTTAAACCACTACTTCTCCTAAAAGCTTAAACTATTAAGAAATGGTAAATTTAATAATTATTTAACCGTTATTATAGCATTACTTGTTGCTGAGTCAAATGCATAATGTTATTAACATTCGGGATTCTGGTAGTTGCCCCCCCCCCCCCCCCCCTCCTTTTCAAGATATTAGTGATTTATCATCTATGAAAACAAAAATGCCCCAGTGAAATTATGCTCTCACTAGATTATCATGCTTCTTTTAGGTAATAGCTTGGGGTGTACTGTCAAGTAGTATCTACATCCCAATTACCTAACCCAGGGATTCAAATCTTCAGGGTGTAGGTATATATACACACACGCACTTGAATTTTTCTTGAGTCCTGTTAGGACCTGGCTTTGATATTGAAAAATTATTAAACTCCAAAGTTTTAGGTTGGCGTGGGGTACAGCAGTGTGTATGTTTTAATTTTAGGTTGCAACCCTTTGTAGGGTCTTCAACAACTGTCCTCTTTTTTCAAAAAAAAAAATTGTTTGTCATAGGTTAAAAACCGAGTTCATCAACACCGTACAGCATCGTGGTTTAGCCATTATCAAAGCTCGGAAAGCATCAAGTGCATTGTCTGCTGCAAGTGCTGCTTGTGATCATGTACATGATTGGGTTTTCGGGACTCCCAAGGTTGATTATCTTTCATCTCAAATAGCATTTGATCATGTAGAACTTATTTGCTTTTATATTCTTTTGTAAATTTTCCTTTGGCTTTGTAATTCAGGGAACGTGGGTTTCCATGGGAGTTTGTTCTGATGGTTCTTATGGGATCGAACCTGGCCTTATTTACTCTTTTCCTGTTAAATGTGAGAATGGAAAATGGTCAATTGTGCAGGGTAAGTTTTGTGGGGGCTTCTAAATGTTGTAAATGTTACATCTTCCTTCCTTAAGAGTTGAATTTCTAATATTTCTGAAGCTACAAATCACTATAATCTGCTTAAGAGGAATATATGCTGTTTGTCAATTATGTCTTAGATCTAAATAATGGTTTAGAGCAAAGGTTATTTGGAGTAGTGTGGACTACAACAATGAAATGCACAAAGCTCAGAACTCCCATTTGCTGATGAGCAATGATGATTAAAATGAGCGCTGAGAGTTATATAATTGAAGATTCATGAATGAATAATTATAATTATGAGAGCTTACTATACTTTTGTGTCTGAATTTTATATTCCAAAATGTTGTGAAATGGTTCAATTTCTTATTTATTTATATTATTACTTGCATAAGACTATTTCAGTGCACTCAGTGTTTGGAAGTTGTTTATGCATTGGCAGGGCTCAAGATCGATGAGTTCTCAAGGGCAAAGATGGATGCAACGGCAAAAGAACTCATCGAGGAAGCATCATTCGCCAAGTCATGCCTCAACGAACAATGAACCCATCTTCCCTTGGAGAATGAAGAAGACTTGATAAATATATGAAAATAAAAAAGGATTTCTAATTTCTTTTCTAACTTTATGTACAAATTTTATCCATCACTTGTAAGCTTTGGAACAATAACAGAACAAGTTGTGCCCTTCTGATTTATCTTTTTTTCATTTGTTGACAAAAGTGTAGACGACTTCACCAAGCCCCTCCCCCAATTCAGTAATCAGTTCTATGTCACTAATCATATGTTTTCATTCACTTTCTAATTAGTCATTTTAAGTTTCTATTAATTATCTCAAAAATCTTATAAAATATGAAATTTTGAAGTCATAAAAAATGCTAAATTATTATAGGTCATGTGACTAACAATTTAATTACTATGTTGCTTTGAGTTTAACAAACAAGACACGGCTTGTGTTTTGTGCATCAGTGCATTGGACACGTGTCCACATCATAACGTGTGTAGTGCACTGATGCACTAGACACAAGCTTAACCTTAACTGTCATTCAACGGAAAGTCCATCAACCTATAGGATGGAAGGGTTTAAATCCAAACGCCATATAACATTAGGATAATGAACTCAAATTTTAAAACTTTTAGGAGGCAAAATCAAAATTACATTAATTTTTACTGTGTAAATTACAATTTAATCTAATTTATATTATCAAGGTATAACGGTCATACTTTTTATCAAAAAAAAAAAAAAAAACATATATGGGTTACACTTATTCAATGGCACCTCTATGTTTTTTTTTTTTAAGAGTACCATACCCACTAAAATCTTAAACACTCGCAATTTAATTGTTTTAATCATCATCATTAATATTAGTCATCACTCTTTAATTTCCATCCTCGATTACCGTCACTCTTCCATTCTGCTTTCTCATCCCAATTCTCTTTCTCTCTGTATATACAACCATATTTCAACTTCTCCTTTTCTCTCTATCTCTTTCTCTAGCTAAAAGAACCACACTTTGAAACAGTGGCCTAAAACCCAGTTACAGTTCTAGTCACTGCATGGTGGGCCCGTTAGGCTAATTTCCCAAACATATTAGTTTTTTTTTTTTTTTGGAAAGGTTTTTTTTTTTTTGAGAAATAATCACAATATGCTTTTAACCCCACAACTTAATATCTTTCCCCCCTAAACCTCCAAACACTTTGTACATAGAGTACGTGGTGCCAATTCAACTATAAGACTTTTGGCAAAGGTTGATTTTGAAACATTTTTGTTATGTGATGACTTTTGGAACTCAAGTCTCTAGAAACTTTAAAAATATATATCATTTTATGATTTTCTTTGTGAAACTTGAGTACTCGAGTTTAAAAAGTGGTCACATTAGAAAAATATTTCAAAATTGGGCACATAACTAATATGTTTGGGAAATTTGCCTAACAGGCACCAAAAAAAAACCCTGCATGGCACAACTTATCATTCTTTTCTTATTACGTGACTTTATTCTCAGTATTTTCTCTCTTTTTTTCTTTTCTTTTTTGGAAGCTTAGAAAGTGCAGGAAAATGACACAACGTGATTGTCAATAATGAGGAAAGGAAAGTAAAAGCCTCCTCTAAACTAAGTGTAGCACAACCATTTAGCTTAATCGAGGTGCTTTGATGAAAGTGAATTTTGCATTCATGGGAACTTTTATATCTTAATTCTATATTCTTATCTTTTTCCTTAGTTCGATTGTAAACAAAAAGAAGGATATGTTCTTTTCTTTGGATTGGGGAGAACTCTTTTACTTTTGCATCTCTTATGCTGGTATGCAATTTTCTTTAGCATCTGAAAAGCTTTGTTGTACGGACCTTTAATATCATTCATATACATATGCATGATGCAAGTTAGGCTTGCTTTGTGAAGAAATCCAGATGGAACTGATTATTGATCTGTCTGTGTTTAGGAAAATTAAGTATCTTGAATTGCTTCACAAGGGTCACATTGTTTTGGTTTATATTGCTTTGTTTTGGAGGATTATTAGATACATTTGCAGCTTCCTTAAGAAAGAGAAGGAACCAATGAAAGTGTTGGTCAAGGGTGCTACAGGCATGCATGCTAGCTCAATCTGATATCCTATTTGGTTTATCTTGGTCCTTGCTAGAAATATTTGATTGGCCTGTTATATTATTATATCCCCAACATCAATATAGCTGAATCTCGAAATTTTCAGTTTTCTGATTTTTTTTTTTTTTTTTGGCTGAATTTCTGAACCAGTCATCTAAATTTTCATTCAAATTAACAAAAATGATTGTTCCAAATGTCAAACATCAAAATTTCCAATTTTGCATAATTGCTTAATTTAAATTTTCTTGTATGCTTGTGGATACTAGTCGTTTTCTGGTTTCTTCTTTTGGCATCTTTAGCTCATACAAATTCCATTTCCTATTTCCTAACAATTTAAGTTTTTAGGAAAAGTGGCAATTTATCAAGTTTTCTTTCATGGGAGTGAAGGTCAAATCGATCCCAATTGCTGCGAAGTTCAATTTTCATTCAAATTTGTCCAAGTTTTCATGATTTTTGTCTCAATTGTTGTTAAAAGTTATCTGAACAGAGTATTTTAATTGTTTCATCTTCAAATTTATCCTTTACTTCACTTGAAAACCATATATGTTTTCTATTTGGTTCATGACTTCCTGCAATCCTGTTCTGTTATATAATTCTTCAATGAAACTGTTCAAATCTGTGGCTTTCTTTGAAAATGAGTATAAATGCCATTTCTGTAAATTATCCAAAGAAATCCTAAAAACTGTGGTAAATCATTATTATCTTATACATTGTGCTCTTCCAAATAGTTGGAAAAGAATGATAATTGAAAGAAAAGCTTGATTAATATCTGTTAGATAAAAAACATAATATCAATACGACTGTTGTTACATGTCAAGGAGCAAGCTAATTTTATTTTCAATTATATAAGTTGGTGATTTCTTTCTTCTAGACATGATAAAAGTTTGTGTATCTGTAGCTCAAAATTTTGTTTTTGCTCAACAGGGCAAATAGGTTATGCCATTGTTCCAATGATTGCAAGGGGAATCATGCTGGGCCCTGATCAGCCTGTGATTCTGCACTTGCTTGATATTGAACAGAAAATTGATGACTTGAATTTGCTAAGAATGGAATTGCTTGGTTCTGCCTTTCCTCTTTTAAAACGTATGTCTCTTATCTGTGAGAGCTAAACTGAGGTAGATAGAATTATTCTTTCCCTTGAGGTTTCTTAAATCTTGTCATGAATATGTTTCAACAGAAGTTGTTGCTACCATCGACAACGTTGAAGCTTGTAAAGATGTCAATATTGCTATTATGATTGCTGGATACTCACGAAAGGATGGTTTAGACACCAAGGATTTGATGTCAAAAAATGTATCTATTTACAAGGATGTAGCTTCGGTCTTGGAGCAGCATGCTGCTGCGGATTGCAAGGTAAGAAACCCCATAAATGTGCTTCAATGTTTAGGTATAAGATTCTTGGGACACCCATCTCTGACAATGGTTTGATTTATATTTTTTGCTGAATGACACTGGTTTAGAATCTTATTTGTTCACATTACATAGATTTGAATTATTTGCATCTGTAGCTCCATTTACTTTAAAAGTCATGAAATCGGATGTTCAAGATGTTTTGAAGTAAAAATACTTTCTATTCCTTGTAGGTGGGATGGCACTTATCCATGCACAAAGTGCTTGAGAGTTTAGGGAAGGGGTTTGAGTTGCAAGATCAGCATCATATTAATGCATATATTTTTTACCATCTAAAAAAAAAACTTACTTCTTTTTCCAAAAAAAAAATAAGAGATTGGTTTCAAAATGAGTCTGTTAGATCATTGTGTTTATATATGAAGGTGCAAGAAAAAATTAGCAATATTATCATTATATGTGGACACATATTGTTAGCAGGAAACTTTCCAGTTATGATGATGAAAATAAAGTCCTTGGCATCAACGTTTGAAAAGAAGGGCATGGGTCCAACAACCAATGTGTTGGGAATAAAAGTTATAATGAATAAAGATGAAAAACTCTTATATCAAGATTAGGAAAATTACTTGGAGAAAGGTGCTCAAATGATTTAACATGGATGATTCCAAATTGCATCTGTCAATAAAAGAACTATCCAACTAAATGACAATCCAATTGTGCCTTTTTGAGTTTGTTTCCAACTTATTTATAATTAAATCAAGTGAAACCAAATTTCTAAATGTTGATGCCTTTTCATTGCTTTTATTATGCAGGTGCTAGTTGTTACCAACCCAGCAAACACCAATGCACTCATCTTGAAAGATTTTGCTCCTTCAATTCCAGAGAAAAACATCACGTGTCTAACACGACTTGATCATAACATAGCATTAAGCCTAATAGCTGAGAAGGTAAAGGTTCCTGTTAGCGATGTCAAGAACGTAATCATATGGGGCAATCACGATGCAAAACAATATCCAGACATCAATCATGCAACTGTCACCATAAAAAATGAAGAGAAACCTGTTAAAGAATGCATTTCTGACGATCATTGGTAGGTTAAGATATCCAACATGTTTACTTATTGCCACTTCACATGTTTAAATTATTAGCAGACATAGGTTGATAAACTACCTTTTTGACTTTCTAAGTGGGAGGTACAGCAGACATAGGGGTCAGAACTCAGGCCATTTACTCTAATGCTATAATAAACTAGCACTTTATCCCAAAAATTTAAAATATTAGAAAATGATGAATTTAATTATTTAACCATTATTCTAACACAGCTGATTGCTAATTCTTATTAACATTCATAATTTTGGTAATTGTAGGAATCCTTCTCCTGTTTAAAGTCTTTGGTTGTATTTGATATGCATTTGCGCCTATTCATCTCTGCAGTATGTTCAAAAAATAAACTGTTGCATCTTCGTGGGCTACGATAGCCAAAGAAAATGTTAAAGATGCTGTGACCTTACAATCGTTGTTACACCTTGAAGAATGTGAAATTTGGTGAAGCATCTTCGTGGTGGTAAAAAGAGATTGCATCATTGCCAATCTTAAGGGAGACGAAAGATAAAATGATTCAGAGGATGGGGGGAGCAATCAGAGAAAGATCAGTTTACAGAAACTGATACGAAAACTTTTTGAAGATGAAGGTGAGCCACAGTCTAGAGAAGTTACTCAAAGTCCTTGGCAAACAAGCGTACAACCACAGGATACTAGAGGAGGATTGATCTAGAATAGAAAAGGAAGAAATCCCATAAATACGAAGGTTGACAATGTAACAAAAACTTTATTCCAAGCGTGCAAATGCAGCAATTGCAGAGGATAACAACATAAAAGAGCTGTCAACATATGAAGAAGCATCTCAAAGTGAAGAATGTATAAAAGCAATGGAAGAAAAAATTCACATACTAAAGAAGGATCAAACTTGAGACATTGTGGTAAAGCCCAAGGATGTGAAACTCATTCTTGCAAATGGGCGTTAAAGGTAAAGACTCATGCATATGGATTGGTAGGGGGATACAAGGCTCAACTCATAGTTTGAGGATTCTCTCGATAATATGGGCTAGACTATAATGAAATGTTTAGCCCAGTTGCAAAGACAACCATTGTACGTGTCGTGTTAGCACTTAACAAGTAAATCTTGGAAGCTATGGCAGACGGATGTAAAGAATGCTTGCCTGCATGGAATATTGGATTGAGAAATAAAATTAAGTAACCAAAAGGATTTGAGAGCAAAGTCCAACCAAACTATGTACGTAAGTTAAGAAAAGCTCTTTACGGATTTAACGAGTGCTAAAGGCATGGTATGGTAAGATTGCAGAAGTCTAATTTAGAAGTTTATCTTTGGGTACTTCTATCACTTGTTGCTCCCTTTTACTCCGTACCCTCTTCAAGAGAAGTAGAGATTGATCATCTATGAAGACAAAAAGTGCCCCAGGGAAATTATGGTTCTCCTTAAGTTATCATTCATATTTTAGGCAATAATCTATCAACTAGTTTGTACATGTTAGAATTATGGTTAAACAATTAAACTCAGCATTTCTTAATAGCTTAAACTTTTAATAAAATTGGTAATTTATCCAAGTATCAAAACAAATGGTTAGGAGTTCGGACACTATCACCACTTTACATTCTGTTTAAACAGTCAAAACTTGTGCCCAAGGATCCCAATCTTTTTTTATACTTGACCTGGTCTTGAACCCTGTTAGGACCTAGATTTAACATTGAAGAGTTATTAAACTCCAATGTTTTAGGTTGAAGTAGGGTACAGTAGTTTCCATGTTGAAATTTTAGGTTGCAACCCTTTGCAGGGTGATGTTGACAAGCTTCACATCTCTATGCATCCTTGTCTTCTCTTTACTTCGCTTCACTCCCAATAAGTCTCCATTTTTTTTCGTTTGTCATAGGTTAAAAACCGAGTTCATCACCAATGTGCAGCAGCGTGGCGCAGCCTTTAACAGATCTCAGAAAGCAAAAAAATGTGCACTGTCTTGTGCAAGTGCAGCTTGTGATCATATACATGATTGGGTTTATGGTACTCCCAAGGTTGATTCTCCTTCATCTCAAATAGCATTTGATCATGCAGAATTTATTTGCTTTTATATTCTGTTTTTTATTTTTTTATTTTATTAGTTATTAACTTTTGAAATTTTCCCTTTGTCTTTGGAATTCAGGGAAAATGGGTTTCCATGGGAGTGTATTCTGATGGTTCTTATGGGATCCCAAAGGATATTATTTACTCTTTTCCTGTTAAATGTGAGAAAGGGAAATGGTCAATTGTGCAGGGTAAGTTCTGTGGCTTCTATATGTTGTAAATGTTGCATCTTCTTTCCTTGAGAGTAGAACTTTCACTTCCAATGTTTCAGAAGCTAGAAATCACTATAACCTGCGGAGGAATATATGTTGTTTGTCAATTATTTCTTAGATCTAAGTAATGGTTTAATTTTAGCAAACGTACGTAGTTGTTGAAGAGAGAAGGATATATTTTTTGAATACTATGGACTAAAACAATGAATGCACAGAGCTCAGCGCTCCCAATCACCAATGAGCAATCGATGATGACTAAAACGAGGCTAAGTATTATAATTGAAGATTCATGAACGAGTATTTATAACTATGAGAACCTACTGCACTTTTGTGTCAACATTTTTTATTCCAAAATGTTTGTGAAATGGTCCAGATTTTATGTTATTACTTGCTTCAGTGCCTCAATGTTGTCAAGGAGCCTTATAGCTCAACTAGCATTTTTTGGTGTTTTCAATTGAAACATTCAGGGTTCAAATTCCTTCTCCCCTATTATAACTATCAAATCATTAAAAAGAAAAAAAAGTGCATTCAATGTTTGGAACTTATTTATGCAATGGCAGGGCTCACAATCGATGCACTTACAAGGGAAAAGATGGATGTAGCAGCAAAAGATCTCAAGGAAGAAATATCAATGGCCAAGTCATGCCTGGACTAAGAATGAACCCATCTTTTCTTGGAGAATAATGAAGAAGACTCAATAAATACATGAAAAAAAAAAAAAAAGGAGTTCCAATTTCCATTCTTAATTTTTGTACAGCTTTTATCTGTCAGTTACTAGCTTTGAAAAAATGGCATAACAGGATGTGTCGTCGTGATTTTATTTATTTAAAAGTCGCAGACTCACGCAATGTGTAGAAATATATAATTACTAGCCGCGAACCCGCGCTTTGCAGGTGATAATTATTTTATAGTGGTTTTATTATTTTTTTTTTTACAATTTAAACTAATTTAATAAAGAGTAAAGTATTTCGTAATCATATTTTTATTTATTATAAGAACAATCATAAATATAAATTTTGTCGTACCAAAATGAAAACAATACAATTTTTCTCAAAAATTCAAAAGGCAAGTTAACGAAAATATTCATTTTTTAATTAAAGTTATTTATAACATTTTGTGAATCATTAAAAAGAATATAAAATTTGAAAATTATTCTTTTAGTTTTAAACAAACTTTCTCAAACCTTATTTTTTTTGCCTACAATCTAAAACACTGAAAAATGTAACTAAGAAAATTAATAAAACTTAACAATGATTAATTGGGCCAATTAGGGAAAAAATTTGTTATAATTTCATCCACCCAAAACATATTATCAAATAAACAATTATTAGCAAGATCTAAGAATTAAATTTCTATATATGCATTGTTATAAAATAATAGTAATGATTAAAATAAAATTGCAAAAGCTAAAATTTGCTATCCATCCGATTATTTTGTTTGGTTAACCTTTACTTTTCTCTAAATAAATGGCATTATAGTGTACTTCTAATACAACTATTAAGAGTACTTTCTCCACACCACCGCGCACCCTTAGTGTAGTAGTCACTCTACAAGTATAAATACTTGTGGGGTGTGGGGGCAAGGGTCAGGGTTCAAGTCTCTAGAAGGGAGCTTCACACATATATACACTTAGACTAGGCTAGAGTAGAAATTTTATCTTGTGTCCCAAAAAAAAAGTACTTTCTCCACCACAAAGGACTAAAGAATAAACAAAAATTTGTAAAGTCTCATAGTTTAACATCTAAATTGAGCACTATAAAAAATCATGCTATGTAATAGAAGAAATATCAATTTACAACAAATAACAAATTATCCAAATTATGTTATGTAATAGAATAATATTGTATTTTTATATGCTATATTTAATTATTTATAACGCAATAGAATAACATTTAACAATCAAAGAGAACAAAAAAAAATTTAAAAACAAAACTAAATCGTATTAACCCAAAGTAGAGTTTTAAAGAATATAAAAAAATTATCAACCTAGAGCAAATATGCAAGAAAAATAAAAAAATCCACCAAAATTTTGAGAGAGAGAGAGAGAGAGAAACAACCTTTTTGTTGTGAGGGAAAATTATGTATAGATTGGAAGAGGTAGCGACAAATTTATAGTAAAAGAGTGTGAATAAGAAAAGACAAAAATAAAGGAAGATGAGGAGAAAGAGAAAAAATGATATTAATTTAAAAAGTAGTGGGGAGATGAAAAGGTAAGGGAGAGAGAAAGGTTGGAGAAGTATAAATATTTAAAAAATAAATAAATGTTAAAAACAATTATAGGAAAATTGGAAAAACGAAAAAGAAAAAAAAAGGATAATGACGTGGAAGTTGATGTAGCTCAATTGGAGCATAGTAACAATAAATGCTACACCTCAGTTTTTAGAAATATATAGATTTTGAAATGTGGTATAGTGTATAATTTATTCTCTAAATTTTATTGTAAATAATTTGTTCTCCCTAAAAATTAAACAATTTCTAAAAGTAATTTCTATCTCTCTATTTTTACAAATATATGGTTTTATTATTTTTTGTGTTTTTTATTGATATTGTTCATTTTTGAAGTGGTCTATATTTTTCTAATTATTATTATTATACATTATATTTTTCTAATTTATTTTGGTACAATCAAAATTTTGAAGTTTTAAATTTATCATTCTCTTAAAGAGATTATCATGATAATCAAAACTTATCACATAATTACAACTAAGATTACTTAAATAATTTATAGGCACAATTAAATATATAGACAAGAAGATTGTGTTTTGATATAAACTAAAATTCTCACTTCCAAACTAATAATTAACTCAAACAAAAATCAATCCAAAACTATAGAGGTAGAAAGAGGACTTGTGATGAGGAACTCAAAAAATATAATACCAAAATGTATCAACCTAAAGTAGAGATGTTAACTAACATAAAAAAAATCATCAACCTAAAGTAGAGAGAGAGAGAGAGAGAGAGAGAGAGAGAGAGAGAGAGAGAGCATAATGGGCCGAATGGACCAAATTGGACAGAATGGACAGAATTGAACTAAATTGGACCAAATGGACAAAAGCAGACCAAATGGATCGAGTGGATTGAATTAGACCGAATGGACTGAAGTGGACTAAAATGGACCCAATGGACTGAAATACTACACTACAATGATGTGGCTCAATAGGAACGTATAAATACTATACTTCAACTTTTAAATACTATACATAGGTCCAGTTAACAGATGTCATTAAGCCATTTGTTAATATATCATTTTAGGAGTTTTGATACCAAAGAGAGAGAGAGATTTATTTTTCATGTATTTGCAAACTTGAAGACAACTTCACCAAACACCTTCCCAATAATTAAAATTGTCACCAATCATATGTTTTCATTCACTTCAATATTGTAGGACCCTTTTTTTTAAAAAAGGTTCCTTAAGCCTAAGCCCAATACAATCCTGTGGGTTTGTTAAAGGGTTGGAGGAGTTGTGAGATACTAAGGGAGGGAATTGAGCTCGGTCCCACTATGGCCAATTAGGTAGTTCTAACAAACCAATATGTGCACAAGTAGGTCCAAGAAATGCAACAATATAGATATACCCTAGATTGAAGTACAGCCCCCAAGTAATACTACAAATAAGGGGCACTATTTTTCTGGGAACTTGACCTAAGTTCTATACTCTCTCTATTATTGCCAATTTTCTCCCTTGCTCTTTGCTTTTCTTTCTTTTACTATTTCTCTTTTTCGTACTCTGCTTTTTTCTTGTTCCTCTTCTACGGTCAATTCCTCCCCTTTTATGCTAATCTTGGTTGGCCTAAAATTACTATTTTCTCCCTTCTTCTTAATCTTATCGTTTTCCCTTGGACCAAGGCCCTGTGTGCTTTTTTTCTCATCTTTGTTCTTGTTTCGTTTTCCTAGGAACCCATGTCTAAAAGTATTTTGATTGCTTTCCTTTCATGGAAGTTAACTTTCCTGGGCAATCCAAGTGTCAACCAAGGTCAACAAAAGGGGTTTCTGCTAAAGACTGAGAGAGGGGCATTTCAAAGGTTCCTTTGGGTTGATGGTGACTTCTCATATTGAGTTTCTTTCCTGGAAGTGGTGAAGATGCCCCTTTGAGATGGGTGAGCTTATAAAGCACCCAAGCATCTTTCTTTCTCCATCATTCTCCCTTTGGCCAAGGTCCTTCAAATTTCTCCCTTATGGCCTACTTGGTTTTTTATAGGCCAAAAACGTATTTAACCCCTTGTGATAGATTAAGTTGATTAATTAGCTAAGTTATTAATTAATCAAATTAACATGCAAAGCGCGTGGTAGCACAAACAAATCACCAATTAAACTAAGTATGCAGCAGAAATTAAATGACACGGTGATTTGTTTACGAATGGGGAAAACCTACATGGCAAAAATCCCACTGGGTGATTTTAAGGTCACCACTCCCGAAATTCCCCTATTATCACAACAAGCGGTTACAAGTAAAGGAATCTCAAGTACCTTACCAACCTACAGTTGAACCCTTACCCCAATACCTAATTAGACTTGTTCTATAGTGACAATTTCTCCTTTCAATGCACGACTCCCAAGTACGTGACTAACCAATTGCGCGGATCCCAGTACGCGACTTCAATCACCAACTAGAGAAGATTGTTGGCTACAAAGTTCTTTAATTCATCCACACGATGAAGATCAAGAAGATGCTTGGTTACAAAACCCTATTGTGCACATTACACAGCAACTTCTTCACAAGAGAGATGAACTAGGGCAAGAACTTTGTCTCTAGTCACAACTTGCTTGAACAAGGATTTTTCAATACTTGTGCAACTTATGAATACTTTGACGGCCCTTAAAATAATTATTTTATATGTCTAGGGTTAGGAGAAAAGAATGCCAAAAGACACATCCATGGATTCCAAGAAAATCATATCAGAATTCTAAAATTCATAATTCTCGATAGATAGAAGCTGTTGAGCACTTGTCGAGAAGCTGTCGAGTCTCGGGACTGGAACAGCTCTTTAAACCTTGACACATGCTAATTGTCGAGATAGCTGTCGAGTTTTAATGAACTTGTACTTTTCAGCTTGTTTCTTGGATAGACTTGATGACTTCAACACTTGATCTTGAAACACAGTTTCTTAAAGCATAAAACTCATCCTAAATCTACCCAATTACAAGTAAAGTGCGTTTTGTCAAACGATTAGCCAATTACATAAAAGAATGACATATGTTCTAAACAAGTGAAACACATATGTCCTAACAGTTTTCACCCCAAGCCCCAAGGTTTGTTGGGATCATTTGTCATTTTCAATCATTTTCTTTTTGGGGACTTGGTCTTTCATGGCCCTTTCCCTAGTGAACCCCTTTTGGGCTCCCTTATTTACTAGGTAGGTCTCATTTCAAGGACCTCTTCACTTGCACCCCTTTATAGGGTCATTTGCACCTTATTTTCAAGGTCATTTCTCTTCTTTCTTTCATTATTGGACTTTGGCCCCATTTTACTTAACTCTCCTGCCTATTTTGTAAAAGCATTTCCATGAGTCATGGGTCTTTCATATCCATGCAAGGCCCATGGTCTATTTCCTTGGGCTGGATGAGAGGCGGAGCTAGGGAGGGGCCATGGCCCCCTGACTTTTGAAAATTTCCAATAGTGGCAAAAAAATTATAAATAATCCAAAAATATACAAAAAGAAATTGACTTCCTAGCCCCCCTCCCCCCCGAGAATAAGATTTTGTGGGAAATAAATACTAGATTATTACTCCTAAATTTCAACTTTTAAAACTGATTTAGAAAAAACTCAAGAAAATTTTGAAAAAAATTTTCCAAAAAAAATGCAATTTGACCAACGTTTTTAGCCCATAACCTCTCTAAATACAAATAAAGAGATAACTTTAAAAAATTTCATATAAAAAATCCCTTCAAAATCCAAATACTCATAAGAAAATCCTTACATACCTCTCATAGCTACTGTTTACTAGAGAGAGAGAGAGAGAGAGAAAAAAAAAAAAAAAAAAAACCCTACACCTACACCTCATGTCGTTAGTTCAATTCTGCCAATGTTCCTTGCAGCCCGATGAGCTCCAATCAATGACCGGCAATCTGCAAATGAGGATGCGAATCTAGCCTCCGCTAGGCTCCTTTGGTATCTCTTCTATGTGTTTGTGTTATATGTTTTACTTTAAAACTATAGTAGTTTCCAACATCTTCTTTTCTTTGATTAAAAGCATCTGATTGTCTACAACTTGCTTGCACTAGTAACTTAGATTATTTTATTTTATTTTATATTAAATTATTCTATTTTATTTTATATCCTGATATGATAACAGTGGTTTTTCATATATATAATAATATTAAAAGTCTTGGGATACAATTTTTGTGTTATAGTTTTTGTTACGTCTCTAAATTTATCAATTGTGAATACTATAGAAAATGTAGTTAATTCATGTAAAAGTGACGATCCATCACTTATTGTCAACTACTTCATCAAGTTGTGGCAAATGTTTTAGTAGTACAAAATCTTTATTTATATATCACAATAGTTTAATGTGTAAACAATAAAGATATTGAGATAAATTGTTTGATAATATACACTGTACTCTTTAATAAAAAAAAATTAAAAAGATATATAGAATGCGTTTGGATCCAACTTATTATGGCTGCGTTTTGCTTATTTACGTTTTCTCCTCTTTTTTTTTCGTTTCTGCTACTGGGGGGACAAAACGCGTAGTGCGCGTACTATTCATATATTTTTTCAGCAATTTTTTATTAAAAATAGGTCCCGCAGTACTATTCACACATTTTTGCTACACTATTTTCAGTTTTCAACAATAAATTCTATTCAAACGGACCCATACTCAGATTAAAATTTAATATTTATGTTTTCAAAGTATTAATAATAATTTATAAGAAAATTTTAATAACATGAAAGATCGCTAAGAAATTAATTTAAAATTAATTATTACTAATTTGGAACTATGAAAGAATGTAGGATACAACTTTATATAGTTAAGGGTTAGACAAGTGAGCTTTATTATAATTAGCTTGGCCCCCCTAGCAAAAATTCCTAACTCCACCACTGGCTAGATTTGTTCCCTTAATTTTTTGGGTATCAACAAAGTTTATATCAATTGCTTCCAAGGTCCTTAATATAAAAATAGTAACTTGAAGATGGCTTCACCAAGCACCTTCCCAATAATTAATTTTGTCACTAATCCTATGTTTTCATTCATTTTTTAATCAGTCATTTAAAGTTTATATTAATTGCTTCCAAAGTCCTTAGTATAAAAACAGTACATCATATTAGGACGTACTTCATTGCCATTGGTAGTTGATCATTAATGTCATGCCCCGAACTCCTAGGGGTCCAAAGCATGAGAAAGACGTCTCCAAGTACCTGTAGATTTTTTTCCTTTTTTTGACAATTCAATCCACATAAATCATATCAAGTATCAACATCAAGAATTATCATGATAATTTCATTAAATATACTTTCAAAGTAAGTCAGAGCTCTAAACATTAATTACAAAACCATTGGTCACAAAAGAATAGAGGTCTAAATAAATAATTACATATCAACAGATTGTCCCATCAGTGGGAATAAAGTCACAACCACTATAACATACAAAAGAATGAGTCAAGCCTATTCAAATATGTACATCATCTAATGTCTCAATTACAAAAGTTCAGCCTCCATCAGTAATTAGTCTAACTACTGTTAGCCACTAAAAAAACAAAAGCTGTCTCAAAAAATTGTTGTCTACTCTGAAAAGTTTATAAAAATAATTGAATGAGACAGAGCCCAGTAAGCAGCATAATTAATGGAGATGGAGGAAATGCAAGTTTCATGATAATGAACAAATTACAGGCATGCTAATATTTGGGAATTTCCATTTGAATTTTGCAAAATAAATTTCCTTAACATCATGACAAGAATGATAGACATATTGTAGCACCAAGCTTCCCAAGTAACTATGAAACCACATATTATTCATTGTGAGCCATAAAATATCCAATACCATTTCAAAACTAGAAAACCTCACCCAAGATGCAACAAGGACCAACAAGGACGGAGTTATCACCCAGACATCATACCGCCACAAACAAGTTAGAGCCCAAACACACTAACATGATATGTACCTCTTTTGGCGTGTGGTCTATTGGCCTTGCCAAGCCTCACCCACACCCTCAAGGATTTACCTATCCCCTCCATGGGTAGCAGGAGATAACACGTCATGTAGTACCTCTTTTGCATGTGGTCTCTTGGCCCTGCCTAGCCTCACGCACACACTCAAGAATTTATCTCTTCCCCCATAGGCTACAGGGAATGACGTGTCACACAGTACCCTTTCGCATGTGATCTTTTGGCCCTATAGGCAGCAGCCTCACCCACAGTGTGAGTCTCCAACTTAGCTTGTTGTCACCAAGACGGGGTAATCACTAACATCATAGCACAAGAGCAAAGCCACATCAAAAGCTCGTAAGTTCAATGTATTCAAAATACATAGTTTACTTCCAAATAGTTTCATAAGGTATTACAACAACCAAATATCCACAATATTCTCAAAAGTATTTCTTGTCAAAAATGTTTTGCATCAATATTTCTCAAATAATACAAGACAAGATAAATAAGCACCTTTAAGTTTCCAATATACCATAAAGTCCATGAATTCCTTATCATAGAAGATGCTCATATTTTCCATTTCAACAATCCATGCATTTCCTCAAATGCAATACCAAATATGATGCATTTTTATATATAATAATAATATATAATAGGGTCACAACACAACACTTTTAAGAAGACATAGATCTGTGGGTTTCAGCTAGCTCAGCTGGTAAAATCTCTGATGATTGTATAAGAGATTTGGGGTTCAATCCCCGCCTACACCAAAAACTGATTGGTGTTTTGGTCTGATAATAAAGAGCTATTATTAGAAGCAGACACCATAGGTTGAAACTCTCTCTCAAAAAAAAAAAAAAAACATAGATCCATATATAATTTCCCAAAATATGTTTGACCCAAAAACGACATTTATGCAACATGATTATTTTCCAAAAACAAATCTCATTAAAAAGCTACTTACCTCGCAACCCGCAAATCCTAATTTTCCAAGCTTCAAATGAAATTAGCTAGAACCTCAAATAGTAGAGATGAGAGAGCCTAAGCTTTTCCTATGAAGTTTTCGGGTGATCCTTGCCGGAAAAATGAAGCATGTGGTGGTGTGGAGTGTAACGGTGGGAGAGTGAGGGTGAGGAGTGTGTGTGTGTTGCGTTGAGAGAAAATTAAAAGAAAAGAAGAACCAAGAATTAATGTGTGACCAGCCAAAGTGAGAAAAGAGATATTTGGAATTGAGTGGTACGGAGCAAATGGGATAGGGGGGGGGGGTCACGTGGTCTTAAACATCTGACCACCTTTTTTTTTTTTTTTTTTGGTATTGAGCTGGGCTATTACAATTACATAGTTAAATATTGAACAAAATTTGGCTCCAATCTGTCATAATGCACATGAGCAACATATCATATTTCTAGTGGGAGTTGAAGTCTAGTGAAGGTTGACACTTAAGACTCCAAACATGTATGAAGCTAAATATTTTTTCTTAAATATTATATTAAATGTTAATTAGTTTCTATTTTTTTTTTTTTTTAGAAGAGTCACATTTTTTTAATATATATAGATATATATATATATATATATATATATATATATATATATATTTGGTGTTAAATTTATGATGTTTAATGCATGATATGCACTTTATTATCGAGTCCAAATCTTCTATCTCACTTTTCCTGCTCCACTCTATTTTTACAAATAAAAACTTGACACATATACATATATTTAATTAAATTCTCTTTTTTTTTTTTCTTATTTTAGATACCTAAAATAAATAAAAACCAACACATCCCTAGACCGCCGTTAACTCCTTCTATTCTGTGTGAACACTATCGTTGGCCTACCTTAAAAAGAAGCCCACCTCACAGTTTCCTCAAGATCTACGACTTTGTCTATCAAACCAAGCCAAATTGCTTTTTTTTATTTGAATTGAAAATTAGAAAGCATAAACTTCTAGGCTTGCAATATGTTGTGATTCAAAATATAAGAAGGAAAAAGGAAAATTTTCGGTGCCTTGATAATTGAAGAGGAAAGCTACGGAATACTTACAAATAATTTATTTATTTTTTCAATAACATGATGTAATTAACCCACTTTCTCTGAGTCTTTTGGGTAAATATTGCTAAAAGTGAAGTTTTTTGGGGTTATAGTCACTGTTCCAAGTTATTTGGGAAAATGAGGAGAGAGAGTGAATTTCAGCAACAGTGTTGCCGAAATTCTCAAAAAAGTATGAGAGAGAAAATGAAAAATGAGGAGAGAGAAATTTAGGAATTTCAGCAACAGTGTTGCCGAAATTCCTTCTGCCCAACGCTGCCCGTTCAGTGAGTGCCCATGTGCAAGTGCCCAAAAGGAAAAAAAAAAAAAAAAAAAAAAAAGGTTTGTGGCAATCCCATTGCCGAAAATGGAGGGAAAAGGAAAAAAAATGAATTATGGCAATGAGATTGCCGAAATAGGGGGGAAAGGAAAAAAAAAAAGGAATTGTGGCAATGGTATTGCCGAAATAGAGGGAAAGAAAAAAAAAAAAAAGAATTATGGCAATGGGATTCCCGAAATAGGGGGGAAAGGAAAAAAAAAAAAAAAGAATAGTGGTCATGTAGTGCCAAAATAGGGAAAAAAAATGGTGGCCATGTAGTGCCGAAATAGGGAAGGAAAAAAAAAAAAAAAGGAATTGTGGCAATGGTATTGCCGAAATAGGGGGGAAAAGAAAAAGAAAAAAAAAGGGAGAATTGTGGCCATGGTGTTGCCGAAATAGGGGAAAGAAAAAAAATTGTGGCAATGCCATTGCCAAAAATGGGAAAAAAATTTAAAAAAAGGAAAATCAATTGTGGCAATGGCATTGCCGGGGGAAAACAACAAACTCAAGTACGCTGAGTGTTTGATTCTTGTCCGTCTGTCTAAAATAAATTCAAGTACCGTTTGATTCTTATTCAAAGTACATAAATTCTAAAACGTACATGAAAGAAAGTTATAGAAGAGAAAAAATGATTGATGTGTACTGTAAATAAAAAATAAAACTGAGATTTTTGTAGAGATTCTTTGCAGTGGCATTGCCGAAATAAAAGAAAAAAAAAACGTTCACAACATTTTTTTTTTTACAATATTTTTACAATAAATTATAGGTAGTTAGTTGTTATTGGTTCAAATTTGAACCCAACGCTAAGATACTTTTTGCCCTAACAATAACAACTAGTAACAACCTGACACTTATAATTTGTTGTGAAAATATTCACCTCTTCCTCTCATTCTTATTTTCTGCCTGAAATGATTCCATTCATCCTTCCCAATAAAACCATATCACGCCTAAAATTTGGTTTCAGAGATTCTTTTTACTTTTTATCTCTCCTCCCTGTGACAAGTCTCCTCACAAAGTTGATCTTTTTGGCTTTTTGTTTTTTTATGAACTGTGTTGTATTTGGTAAATATTTATTAATACAATTTAAAGTACATAGATATTCTTATTCAGATTCTTATCCATGCATGGGAGAAATTTATGGAAGAAAAAATGATTGATGTGCACGGTGTAAACAACAACAAAAAAAACTGAGGATTTTGCAGAGATTCTTTGTAGGATTTGCAGAGATTTATAAATGATTGATGTGCACTGTAAACAAAAAAAAACAAAGACACTTTGAGATTTTTTGCAGAGATGGTCCTTGCTGTATTTGGTCAATTTCTATTAGTACAGTTTAAAATCTAAGAATTTAACTTATACGAAACTTGCACCTTATTTAAACAACACTAATATTACTTTAGTTTTCACGTTTCTTATTTTCCACTCTTTTCCCCCTTAAAATTATATCAGCCTTCTTCTTCACTCTTATTCCCCTCATAATTCTATCAACCATTTTCAATCCATGCGTGCCATACATTCTACAAACAACTATAAGGAACAACACTTGCAAATACCTATCCGTGGTTATCATTTTACAAGGTGAGTTACATCTCTTTAAGTAGTTACTTTTCTTTTTATAATATTCATGTTGATATGTTTTAGGGGCATAGCTAAGCATGAAAATTTTGTTTTTGTTAAATTATTTGTTCATGAAAATCTTGTTTTTGTATTATGTGTTTTGCAACAATAATTGATTTGTATGATATGTTTTAAATTATGGGTCTTGCCTAAAATTTCATATAGCAAAAATAAATTTCAAACTTGACATAAATTTTTCTTAAAAAAATTCTTACTTTGTTAGCCTAAAATATACATGTATGCTATAAGAAAACCCCCAAAAAAATAAGGTTAGTATATGCCCCTAAATCAAAAATCTAAGTTTTAGTTATAATAATAATAACAAAAATTATACGATATTATAAATATTTATCTATTATCGTAATGATGCATGAGAAATATAATCTGTCTTATTTTAGAAGAAGCAAAATGAAGAGAAACATAAAATAATTTACGTAACCATAACAGATCATTCTAAATAATTTTAACTACTATGATAGACAATAATAAATTATCAGTGAATCAATCCTCTTTAATAGAATTCTCTTAACTCTAGCTATTTAAACATTGAATATTTTTAATAGATTACCTTCTTGTATTGCATTTTAATGGTTGTGTAGTGTTAATATATTAATACTACTTTTATATTTTAGTGTGAATGACAGAAAAGTTGTTCATTTTTTTCATCCATTCTGGTGGAATAATTAAACATGGCGAAAATGGGGTTTATTTCCAAGGGCCACCTCCTTCTATGCTTTCATTAAGCAGAGGTGTGACATTTGAAGATCTATGTGATAGAGTAGCATCCACGCTTCATATAAACAGAAAAGATTCAAAACTTACTATTTGGTATAAATTTCATTTTCAATGTCATCCACATCCTGTGAATTACCAACAAGTTTTGGTAGAAGATGATAATGGTGTCAATGCAATATTTGATATGTTAGACTGCCAATATGGCTTTGCAGGTGCAGAGTTGTACGTGGGTGTGGAGCCCATAAGAAGCCACCAAGATGTTTTTCCCATTCGATAGGGCAACGAAGGACTGAGTGCACCATTCAGTTATTCACATGGAGGGCACTTTCATGATCCATATGCCACTCATACTGGTCATTATTCTGAAGATGTGGCTCGTTCCCCAATCAACATTGGTGGTGCTGACTATCATGCTCCATATACCCATGTTGCAACTGAGGACCAACATGCTCCTTATCGGCCAATGAACACCAATGATGTTAACTATGATAACCTAACTGAGCATGTTGCACCAGAGTTTGAAGCTCAGTATGACCAAACCGCCACTCAGAGAGCTGCTAATGATCCCAATGATACACACCGCATAGCTGCTACTACTGAAAATGCAGTCCATACATTATCAGAAAGGATGTGGGCCATGGATAGTAATAACCAACTTGATAACGACGAGGTCCTTGATGATGTTGGAGATGAACAGGAGCTTCCCAATGAACCTAATCATGAAAGCAGTCCAACAATGGCGTTCCATCAACCTTCATCGCTGAGCTTTTCACAGAACACGTGGGATAATATGATTGATTCAACCCCACCATTTGAAAAGCCCATTCAGAGTACTTGGGACCCTACCCAAGAGTTTTATGTGGGATTTCCTTTTGCTGATAAGGATGAACTACAAGCTGCTGTTAAACAATATCACATCAAGAGAAACCAAACATTTAGTGTAAAAGAGTCAGATCCAGCATGTTGGTCTGTACGTTGCAAAAATTGTTCTTGGCATCTTTGAGCATGCTTCCGGGCTATGCATGGGTTCTTTGAGGTTAGGAAATACAATGGTCCACACACATGTACGGAGTCCACGCTCACACAAGATCACGAGCAATTAGACATTCATATTATTGAGAAAGATTTGAGGGATATTGTCAAAGATGATCCAAACATAAGGATTTCTTCGCTTCAACAGAGTCTTTACAATAAGTACGAATACTGGCCTTCTTATTTTAAGGTGTGGGAGGCGAAACAGAAGGCAATTGGTAGAGCATTTGGTGATTGGGACAAATCTTACCAATTATTGCCAAAACGGTTGAAAGCTTTGACTGATTCAAACCCGGGCAGCAGGGTTATTTGGAGAACGGTACCTGCTACTGTGCCATATTCGAAAGAGTATTCTGGGCTTTTAGTCCATCAATTGAAGGTTTTCAACATTGTAGGCCAGTGATTAGTATAGATGGAACTTTCCTATATGGTAAGTATAGAGGTAAGTTATTGATTGCATCAACTTGGGATGGTGACAATAGACTTTTTCCACTTGCCTTTGCCATTGTGGATGAGGAATCTGATGATAGCTGGTATTGGTTTTTGCGTTGTATTCAGAATAATGTCACTAATCGAGATGAGTTATGTGTCATATATGATCGCCACCCTGGTATAATGTCAGCGATACGGGTTATATGTGAATCGACACGTTCGCATCATCGTTTTTGCCTTCGCCATGTAGCTAGCAATTTCAATCAAAAAATTGGGAATAAAAACTTGAAGGCTATGGTAATGTGGGCAGGCATGGAGAATCAGCTACGAAAGTATCAAATAACAAGGGATAGAATTACTCAATTAAATGCAGATGGTGATAAGTATTTAAGGAAATTACCAGTGCATAAATGGACATTATCACACGATGGTGGACATCGTTATGGGGCAATGACCACAACTTTGTCTGAAAGCTTCAATGGTGTTCTAAAGAGTGCTAGAAATCTGCCCATAACTGCGTTAGTCAAGCTTACATACCATTGATGTATAGCCTACTTTGCCGATCAGTATACTAAGGCACGCACAGAGATTGCAGCCAGTGAATGCATTACAGCCTATGCAAAGAATAAATTCAATAAATGGGAAAAAAAGGCACCAAAGCATTCAGTTACTGTGTTTAGTCATGAAGATGGTCTATTTGAAGTCAGAACACCAATAAACCCTTACTCTGCTTATAGGGGTAATTATCGTCATGAGGTAAATTTGAGGGAGAGCACTTGTACTTGTCAAAAATGGCAAGTTTATAAGATTCCATGCTCACATGTCATTACCGTGTGTAAATATCAAGGCATCTCTGCAATGCGATATATCGACCGCTACTACTGTTTGGAAGAACAAGTTGCTTGTTATGCACCTAGATTTTGGCATGGTTCCAGACAGTGTACATTGGAATGAGCCTGATTTCCCGGTCTTGTATCCTAATGTGAACTTGCGGCATGCAAATGGTCGACCAAGATCAACTCGGCTTCTAAATGAAATGGATTTAGGGACAGAGCATCAACCAAGGCCACTGTGCAGCCTCTGTATGCAAGAATACCATAACAGAAGAACATGCCCCACTCGAACTGTGGCTGACTCCACTAGTGGCCAAACTGAATGACCCAACATAAGTATTCAATCTACTTCAGTAGATTGGTTGGACTGTTTTTTTTTTTTTTTTAGGAGTTAGACCATATTGTTAGTTTGTATTATTTGATAGAACAAGTTGGTACTAATTCCATATGCTACAATGTTTTCTATCACTGCAAGTTTGATTGGGGCGTATGTTTATTTTTATTTTTATTTTTGTGTGTGCATGTGTGTGTGTGTGTATATATATTGCGTATTATAGTTTAGGGGTTCGATAACACCTTCAAATATATACTTTAATGGAGTGCTTGGGTCCTTTACCATGTCTGAAAACTTCAAATAAGGAAATAAATCAAAGGGCCACAATCTAAAGAGGAAAAATCATATTTGAGCACTAATCAGTATTTTAGACGTATCTCTCTCCTCAAAATTCCAATTGACTTAAGACTAGATGAGCTGGAACCGTGACTTAAATATCTACAACTTTTATGTTTTGAGTTTTTTGAAATTCACATTTTTTGAAGGCCGAAATTAACTCACAAATTACTGCTATAAATTTGGACGAAAATTAGACGGTGAAAGTTTTATTTTTCTTTGACACTTTTACAAGGGTTTGGAAGAGAGGTTGTGGATTGGAAAATTATATTAAATAGATGTATGATTAAATTAATTGGGCACTAATTTCAAATACCAAATATGTGTACACATTTCTTATTTTTGCAAAGATCTTACAGTTAGTAGTAAAACGTGATATATATACTATCTAGGCATAATATTTTTTGCTACAATGATGCATAAACAACGATAATACTTTAATATATTTTTAATAATTGATCAGTGATTTCCACGATGGGGTACATGAAGTTTTTGTTGTGTTCCACAACGTGGAGGATGCCTATTTACTCGTTGAGGGTACCTTCGTGCTTGCACAGGACTATTCCCCATGCGCCTTGGCTGTGTTTTAATATCAAAATCTGTTTGATAATTACCACCCTCATCACTTTCATTATCTGATGACACCTCCATATCTTCTGCATCTTTTGCATCTTCCCCACTATTCTCATCTGAGGCATCTTTCTCAGAGTCTATTACAGATGCCTCTTCCTCAGAGTTCGGAGCACATGTCCATGTATTTGGTGGTGTGCAGAAATCACCAACATGAGGGGATGGTTGGGAAGGTTGTTCATAACTAAACTGGCTATCTTGGCCATAATTGTATTGCCCAGAATAGTATGGAGGTGGCGATGGATGATAAGAGGGAGGTATTGAACTAGACTGGGGATAGTGGTCATAACTAAACAAACCCTCTAATCCTTGTCCTATGGAAGTGGATAATCCAATTTGTTGATATAAAGACATACAATACTCGTTGACATTAATTGGATTATACTCATTGAAGGTGGTAGGCTCATTATGGGCAGATGTGGATGGCCCAGCTTGGGTAGAGGTGGATGGTCCAGCTTGGGTAGACGTGGATGGTCCAGCTTCATCATTTCTACGTTGTCTACCCTATCTTCCTTGGTGCCTCTGTCGTCGCCCAAAGTGTGTCACCCTTTCAGTAGGGACGGAGGAAATATCTGCTTTCATCGATAACTTCACTCAAGTAAGGCCCTCTACTATTGCCGGAAGGACTTGTTGTGCAGTCAGGTCAGCCCTCCCTTGGTTTGCAACAGCCGAAGTTAACATATTATTAATTTCCGTTTGCTGCCACATAAAAAGAAAAAAAAATTATTAGTGCAGTATTATTGAAAATGCTAAAATAATAACCTGGTACATATGGGCAGCCGCTTCTGGTGTCATAAATAAGTGGCCATGTTGGTGGTACCATGTTGTGTAGTCCACATCTAGATGGAAATTTTCATCCCCAACTATATTTTGAGCTTGCTCGTTCCAAAGTCGGTAGTAATGTGCATGATGCCTACACCAATCAACATCAGCCTTTCCTGTCAACTTTACACAATGCACAGATTTATCAAAATTGTTAATAGGCCAATTTGGACATCTTTGCAACAATCCAAATTGTCTCATGACTCTCTCTGGATGGTAATACTCAACAATGTGGAAACATAATAATGGCGCTGTTGTAAGCCATATATGTTTTCCTACAAAACACCATGGATGCAAATAATTATCATATGGTGTCCAAATAACCTGCGATTTCAATTACAATAACTATGTTATAATCGATCAAGACAATAATATAACTAGTAAATTAACCATTGATGCATTGTGACAACATATATTACATGATCCTTATTATATGTGTTGTGATTAGAACGGTACACATATAGAACATGCGTTGGTGTGTGAGTAAAAGTTCTCCTGGTATCCCTCCTATACACAATTAATGATTGCCACTGATTTTAGGGTTTGGAAGTATCAAGGATAAACGCTACAGTATACAATATTGTATAGAAATAGAAAGTAAATATTATACCTGCAACCGTATGGGTCGTCACCATTTAAATTTATTGGAATTATTGGAATTGGGGTCAGATATGGAAGATGCTCCCATGCCCATAATTGTAATATGAAAACAGGATCTGCAACCTCCGTGGTTTTTTTAATAGAAGCAGTACACAACTCTTTATAAAGGAAAGTAAGTGTGGCACTACCCCAGCTATATTGCCCAGCTACACCAAAGTCTACGAATAGCTTGAGAAAGCAGCAATGCAATTTATTTTGGCTCTTATTTCCAAATTATAAAGCCAAGACCTGGAACATGTATGCCCTAGCATACTGTTGGGTTGTTACAACATTGGCACCCTCTAGTAGGTTTAAGAATGTATTCCTAACCCATGTTATTTTAAGGCTACCATATGTCAATGCAGTTTCAGGTGATGTCACTCCAAGTAAATTCTGACAAACTAGTCCCCATTCCATATTAGTGGGCCCGCACACTGCATTGCCATCAATAGGCAATCCTGTAATGATTGCTATATCTTGCAGAGTGATTGACATTTTACAATTTGGTAGGTGAAATGTATGGGTTTCAGATTGACACCGCTCCACCAAAGAAGTGATAAGACTCCAGTCAATATCTATATGTGGTAGGCGGGTAACATGGTATAGTCTACATTGATGCAAATATGGGGTGATACGCTCGCCTAACTGCCGGGGGGGTGCAAACCGTTGGGGTCGCACTCGTAACGTAGAAACCTGAATTTTTTTTAAAAATGTATAATGTTATATTGCTAATGTTGAAATTATTTTCATGTAAATTGAATAATTATAGATATTATTAGGATATTAATAAATTTGGATCTCGCAACGTACATTTCCTTCCATTGCATCATTAGAAATGTGATATTGTTGTTGGGTTGGCAGAGAATGATCGAATGACCCAGGTTCAAATATATCATACATTAAATGCTACAATGAGTTAAACCATATCTGAAGATGCGTTTTCACAGTATCTTTAATATATAAATACTGAGATTAAAAAATTACAATATCTGAAAGTATATTTTTTACAAATCATCTAGATAAAAAATTACAAACTAAGCAAATAATTTCCAATTAAATTAGAGGCTGAGAAGCTTACTACAATTGTGATACGAAGTGAAGGAATGTAAGAATTATAGAGTGATGCTTGCAAGAAAAGAAAGAAAGAAAAAAAAAAACATAATCAGATAATCATAAATATCTTCTAAGAACAAAAGAACAACAATAAAATATAATAACATTAATATAACCATACATAAAGCATATAATTAATTTTTATGTCAACTAAACTTTAAAGAAAATGAAACACAAATGAACAATTTATTGTACTAAATAAAAAAAATACACATAAATATCTTTATTATAAATCAACAAACATATTATGCAATATATTTTTTTTCCAAGTAATGATGTAATAACTGATAATAACAAAGTAAAATTGACTATAAAAAGATCACAATAATACAATTTATTACAATTTTTATGGTCATATACTACTAATAATAATAACAATAAATAATATTAAATAATTTCAAAATTAACAAAACATATACATAAATTTAATTAGATAGAGAGTTGAGATGGTTACGATAATTGTGATACCAACTGAAAGAGTAAGAATTATAGAGTGATACTTGCAAAAAAGAAAAACACAATTAGATAATAATAAATAAACACAAAATAACAACAATACTAAAAATATTTGTAGTCCTAACCATAAAAAATTTATTAATCTAAAATTTGAATAAAAACAACAACAACAATAATCATAATCGCTGAAGCAAAAAGCAAAAAAACTTACATTAACCCAAAACTTACAATTGTGTACACTGAAGCAAAACTGAAGAAAAACTGAACAATCAGATAGAAGTGTTTTGTAAGAAAACTTCAAGCAGAGATGAAAAATAGAAGTGTTTTATGAGAAGGAAGGGCTTGCCTTTTATTACAAAGATGTGAAATAAAAAACAAAAAAAATTCATTTGTCACGGAGGCTAACTGAGCCCCGGTCTTTTTGTTACATCAATTATATTTTTTGCAGAGATTCTTCTTCAAGTCTATTTTGATTCTTAGCAAAGTTTGATTCTTAGCAAAGAATCTCAGCAAAGAATCTTAGCAAAATTTTATTCAAGTATCGTTTGAGTCACATCAATATAAATTTTTTTCTATAACTTTCAAGTGGTAGAATTTATGTACTACTTGAATTTGTCTAAGCAGATAAGAATCCTTCTATTTCGGCAATGTCATTGCCACAATTGGTTTTCTTTTTTTTTTATATAATTTTTTTCACATTTTCGGCAATACCATTGCCACAATTCCTTTTTTTTTCCTCTTTTTCCCCCCTATTTCAGCAATACCATTGCCACCATTCCTTTTTTTTTTCCTACCTATTTCGGCAATCCCATTGCCATAATTCTTTTTTTTTTTCCCTTTCCCCCTATTTTGGCAATACCATTACCACAATTCCTTTTTTTTTTCTTTCCCCCCTATTTCGGCAATCCCATTGCCATAATTTTTTTTTTCTTCCCTATTTCGGCACTACATGGCCACCATTCTTTTTTTTTCTTTCCCCCCTATTTCGGCAATCCTATTGCCATAATTCTTTTTTTTTTTCTTTCCCCCCTATTTCAGCAATCGCATTGCCATAATTCTTTTTTTTTCTCTCTCTCTCTTTTCCCCTATTTCAGCAATCCTATTGCCATAATTCTTTTTCTTTTTTTTTCTTTCCCCCTATTTCGGCAATACCTTTGCCACAATTCCTTTCTTTTCTTTTTTTTTCCTTCCCTATTTCGGTACTACATGGCCACCATTCTTTTTTTTTTTTTTCCTTTCTCCCCTATTTCGGCAATTCCATTGCCATAATTTTTTTTTTTTTTTCCTTTTCCCTCCATTTTCGACAATGGGATTGCCACAAACCTTTTTTTTTTTCCCTTTTGGGCACTCGCGCATGGGCACTCACTGAACGGGCAGGGCTGGGCAGAAGGAATTTCGGCAATAGTGTTGCTGAAATTTCAAAATTTCTCTCTCCTCATTTTCCATTTTCTCTCTCATACTTTTCTTAGAATTTCGGCAACACTGTTGCCGAAATTCACTCTCTCCTCATTTTCCCAAATAACTTGGAACAATGACTATAACCCCAAAAAACTTCACTTTTAGCAATATTTACCCAAAAGACTCCACTTTCTCTTACAAATGTTTTTTTAATATTTTTAACTTTTTAGCACTCCTTTAAGGAGAAAATGGCCCATTAGCCCTAACGGTTGAAGAATATAGTTAGTAAGCACTTGTTTGGAAGAATTTGTAATACTAACATCTCGACTCTTATAGAGTCGATTTTCAGCCTATAAATCGACTCTTACATACCCGATTTACATGTTTTGATCAGATCTGATGTGGCGCTTTTCCACGTGGCGGCCACCTGGAAATCGACTCTTAGAGAGTCGATTTATATGCGAAGAATTAAATACTATTATATGCTGCCAGTTGGATGAACGGGAACTCCAAGTAGAAATCGAGTCTCATAGACTCGGTTTTTATAAAGGAAAATCGAGTCTCAGAGACTCGATTTTCAATGGTTGGTCTCCTTTCTGCCACGTGGTTAGGGCAGCTTCTTTTTATCATACCATACCTATTTTCTGGGTTCTGCCGTTTGCCACACCTAAAAACCCAGCAGCTCTCTCTTCCTCTGTCACTCTCTCTCTCTCTCACTCTCATAGAAAACTTCAAATCAAACTCACCCTCCATTTACACATTCTCATGTCAAGTAAGGTTTTTATACACTCTCTCTAGTTGTTAGTTTTTTTTTTTTTTTTGAATAGTTGTTAGTTACATAGATGTAATGTTAGGGTTTTTTTATGGGTAATTGTTAGTTACATATATGTAATGTTAGGTTTTTTATGGGTACGTATCATTAGTTTTTTTGTTTGGTTTGTAATTTTTCTTTATATTTTTTATAGAATGATTTGAATATTTGTGCATTTAGTTTTTTTTTTTTTTTTAAATTTGCGTATGATTAATGAATTTTGTCTTTTGTTTAGAAACAAATGGTAATGATGGAGTATATATGTTAATGTGGGGTTTGTAGATGCATATGATGTAACAAGTTAGTGTATATATGCTAGGCTTTTTTTTTATTTTTTTTTTTATAAGAAGTAAGAAATATTTAAGATATATATTTGTATTGTTAGGCTTTTATCATGGCTATTTTTGTTGTTGTTTGGTTTAATATTTGTTATTATCTTTTTGTTAGAATGATTTGAAATTTTGTAGTGGGGGTAAGTGTTGTCTTTAGTTTTTTTATTTGTTTGAGTATGAAATAATAATGATTGAGTGTGTTTGTATGTGATGTGGAGTGAGTATATGCAAATGTGGGGTGTGTTGGATGTAAGAAGTTGTAATTTTCCTACTTTGAGTACATAAAAATGTTTTGTAATTGTGTTAAAATATGTCACTAACATATTACCCTTGACTAATAGGTTCACAATCTCTGAAGAATATTGACATAAATGTATACTACGGTGGTCCCCTTTTCAATCCTGAACAGATTGACGGATTCGCATTTCAAGGGCCGAGTATCGAATGCTATTACATGATGATACGTCGTAAGTTGAAGACATTGAATGATTTGAAGATGAAAATAATGAAAGAACTGAGTTTGAGCCCTACTTGTTATGACATAAATATTATTTATCGTTACCCACAAGAAGTCCTCCATGAGCGGATAAATTACAAGTACATGGCGATCAAAGAAGATAAACATGTAAAGGTCATGTTTAATAGAATCCATAAAATGCCCCAAGTAAATGCTGCTGAGTTGTACGTAAGTTCCGAGCCGCTCGCGGAAGTTGATGTCGAGGAGTTGCAGCAACAAACAACTACATCTTTGCAATTAGACGATGGATGCACTACAATGGGAGGTTACACATTCCCATCTCAAGATTATGCTGCCAATACTAGTGAAACACTTCAACCTCAAGAGACATATTTAGGGGTGGAGGACGAAGATCATTTTGTGAATAATGATGAAAATCTCGATGATATGGATGAGTACGAAGAGAGGATTGAGCGAGGCGACTTTGAGAAGGATGTGGATGACCATGAACTTGCTTCCAATTTTGAAGAGGAAAATATGGAGTGCCATGATGAAGGTGATGCGGACGATGATATTGGTGTCCAGCATGTTACAAATACGACCACTACCTACACACCTCCTGCCGAGTCATTCTCCGCAAATACTTGGAAAAATATGGTTGATCCTTCACGTCTTCAAATACCATTTGTTTCTACTTGGGAAGATGGGATGCATTTTAATAAAGGGTTGACTTTTGCAAATAAAGAGGCGGTGAAGCGTGCATTGATAATATACGCAGCAAAGGATAATAGAAATTTTATAATCCGGAGGTCGACCAAAACTAAATTGTGCGCCGCGTGCATTGACACCAACTGCAAGTGGTACGTTGGGGCATTCATGAAGGCTAAATTAAATGGTCTGTGGATTGTCACGTCTTATGTGGGTCCACACAGTTGTATACCCTTTGGCCTGCAAAGAGACGGTAAAATGATGGATTCTAATTTTGTTGCATCAGAAATTGTGGGGAAATTGCGAGAAAATCACACTGCTCGTATTGATGAGCTCTGGGGCCACATAGATACTAAGTATAATCATAAGCTCTCTTACTATAAGGTATGGGATGCAAAACAAAAGGCAATTGCTAAGATATTTGGAGATCGGGAGGAGTCTTACCAAAGGTTGCGAAAGTTGTTGTTGGCATACTTGGATCAGGATTCGGGTACCCAGTACAGCTATTGGACCATACCTAGCCCCATAGATGGTACTACGTTACTGCGCTATGTATTTTGGGCATTCGCTCCATGCATTGCTGCATTTAGATATTGCAGGTCAGTGATCAGTATTGATGGGACTCATTTGTATGGTAAATATTGAGGGGTGTTGATGATTGCAATGGTAATGGATGCTAACCAAAAGGTTTTGCCTCTCGCCTTTGCTGTTGTGGACAAGGAGTCAGGGGCTAGTTGGGGGTGGTTTTTAGAGTGTCTTAGGAATTCGATAGGGCATGTGATACCTAACGAGGGCATTTGCATTATTTCTGACCGACATAAAGGTATCAAATGCGCCATTGCAGAGTGGCCTTTAGGTGATGATGGAAAGTTACAGGTACATCACCGATATTGCCTTCGACATGTTGCTAGCAACTTCAACACACACTTTGATGACCCGACTCTAAAGGCATTGGCCTTGAAAGCTGGATATGTGACTCATGACGCTAAATTTAAGTCCATAATGCAAACTATTAAGGATGTCGAGATTAATGCACTGAGGAGGGTAGACCCTGATGATCCCCATCTTGAACGCTATATGCCATACACATATCTAATGAGTGAGGATGTGGAGAAATGGACCCAGTCACATGATGGTGGAAGACGTTACGGGGCAATGACAACCAATATCTCTGAGTGCTTTAATGGGGTACTTAAAGGTGCCCGCGGTTTGCCCATTGCTGCAATGGTTGAGTTCACTTGGTGCAAACTTATTGCATATTTCCATGATCGACATAAACAAATTACTTCTGATCGCTCTCAAGGTAAGGTGTGGAGTGATTATGCAATGGGGATCTATAACACAAATTTGCAGAAAACTTCAGGACACACTGTGCGGGAATTTAATCATGAAACTGGTGTATATCAAGTGGTTACCCCGTACAACGACCATAGAGGTGGAGGGGGAAACCACAATCATGAAGTGCGCGTATTTGCTAGAACATGTGGTTGTGGAAAGTGGCAAAACATTAAGATCCCTTGTTCACATGCAATTAAAGTTTTGCAACAATTGCATCTCAATGCGACCAGCTATATTGACCCATGTTACAGTTTGGAGAACGCCATTCACACATATTCACATCAATTTGTGGTGCCAACGTCAGAGTCATTGTGGAGGGACGTTCGCGGACCACGGTGGGTGCCTGACCCAAGTCTGTTGCGGGCCAAAGGTTGCCCTGTGAAGTCAAGAATAAGAAATGAAATGGATGGGGTACGGCGAAAACGGGGAAGCCGGAACCCAGATTCGGACTTGAGGGAGATTCAACCGAGGCAGCGATGCGGAGTGTGTCATGAAGAGGGGCATAACCGCAGAAGATGTCCCAATTCCCTTGGGGGTTCGACAAGCGGTTCCCGTGGGGCTTCGACAGGCGGTAGTGCTACAAACTAGGCAAGTGCCTTTGTTGTTTTGATATAATATGCTCAGAATCTTATTTGGTTTTTGTTCTTCGCATTTAGGAACTAACAACTGCATTTTAATGTTTTTCAGGCGAGCGGAGGCTCGATTTTGGAATGGCATTATACGTGGGAGTTGTAGTTATCTTCGGTATGGACAAGTGCTACGCGACCATGTTGTATCAGTATGGACAAGTGTTAGGCAACTATGTAACATGGGTTGTATCGATTTAGTTGTTATTTTGTTTATTACTGAATGTTGTTGTAATTGAAGTAGTAGCTATCCATTGTACTCGTTACATTAGTTGCGTTGTGCAGCTTTTGCCTATAATGCCAGCAACCGTACTACTTTGGCATTAGTAGCACTTACTTTAGCAAGTTCAACCACAGGGGCCTTGTTTGAAGCAACGATAGCTAGTTATCAAATTGTATGCCGGATGTACTCTGGTTAAATTTGTATGGTCTGTAGCTAAGAGGGCAACTATACTGCCCATGCCCAGTAACTATTTTAATCAAATTTCTTGCATTCAATGTACTCTTCAATTAATGTTTGTATACATTGCCCATGTGATGTGTTCTGGATTTGGTTTACAGTTGCAGGGGGGAAGGGAAAAAAATTTCTGGTATACTGCTGCAGGGCATGCCAAGGCCTTGGCTGCGTGCCTTGGCCTTAGCTGCTGCGTGCCCATGCCTTGGCCTTGGCAGCACGCCCATGGGGGCTGCCTTGGCCTTGGCTGCATGCCCTGCCTTGGCCTTGGCAGCACGCCCATGGGGGCTGCCTTGGCCTCGGCTGCACGCTATGCGCCTTGGCCTTGGCTGCTGCATGCACATGGGGGCTGCCTAGGGCCTGGCTGCCTTGGCCTTGTGCATGCCTTGGCCTTGGCAGCGTGCCCATGGGGGCTACCTTGGCCTTGGCAGCACGCCCATGGGGGCTGCCTTGGCCTTGGCTGCATGCCCTGGCCTTGGCCTTGGCAGCACGCCCATGGGGGCTGCCAAGGCAGAAAGGCCCTAGGCAGCCCCCATGTGCATGCAGCAGCCAAGGCCAAGGCGCATGGCAGGCGCAGCGTGCCCATGGGGGCTACCTTGGCCTTGGCAGCACGCCCATGGGGGCTACCTTGGCCTTGGCTGCATGCCCTACCTTGGCCTTGGCAGCACGCCCATAGGGGCTGCCTTGGCCTCGGCTGCACGCCATGCGCGTTAGCCTTGGCTGCTGCATGCACATGGGGGCTGCCTAGGGCCTGGCTGCCTTGGCCTTGTGCATGCCTTGGCCTTGGCAACGTACCCATGGGGGCTACCTTGGCCTTGGCGGCACGCCCGTAGGGCTGCCCCGAGGCCGGGCCCCAGGCGGCCCCGTGTACATGCAGCAGCCAAGGCCAAGGCGCATGGCGTGCGCAGCGTGCCCATGGGGGCTACCTTGGCCTTGGCAGCACGCCCATGGGGGCTGCCTTGGCCTTGGCTGCATGCCCTGCCTTGGCCTTGGCAGCACGCCCATAGGGGCTGCCTTGGCCTCGGCTGCACGCCATGCGCCTTGGCCTTGGCTGCTGCATGCACATGGGGGCTGCCTAGGGCCTGGCTGCCTTGGCCTTGTGCATGCCTTAGCCTTGGCAGCGTGCCCATGAGGGCTACCTTGGCCTTGGCAGCACGCCCATGGCTGCCTTGGCCTTGGCTACGTGGGCCTTGGCCTTGGCAGCTCGCCCGTGGGGGCTGCCTTGGCCTTGGCTGCTTGCCTAGGAAGACTAACAAAAAAAAAACAACCCAGTAGAAATCGAGTCTGTAAAACTCGATTTCTAGTGCAAATCGAGTTACAAAAACTCGATTTGTATACAACTTATTTACGAAAATACCACTGAGATTGAAATCGAGTGTCAGAGACTCGATTTCCACTGGGAATTTTTCCAGTGGCAATTGCCCGTAAATATTTTTCAACTCTCTGCCTGGCGTACTCGCTGGTAGGGAACTCGAGTTCCACTGATGGAAATCGAGTGTCTAATACTCGATTTGTATACGACTTATTTACGAAAATACCACTGAGATAGAAATCGAGTGTCAGAGACTCGATTTCCACTGGGAATTTTCCCCAGTGGCATTTAATCGTAAATATTTTTGAACTCTCTGCCTGGCGGACTCGCTGGTAGGGAGGTCGAGTACTGCATATAACTCGAGTTTCTAACACTCGATTTACAATGTAAATCGAGTGTTTAATACTCGATTTATGTAACTTATTTTTTTAATTTTTTTTTAATCGCAGAACTATAAAAAGATGATGTAACGAAATTCTGCGAAATTCTATGTAAAGAAATGGAGGTGATGTGGAATCTGGTGCATGTCAAAAGAGTGTTCAAAAATAAAAAGGTTTTCTCAACACCTTGAAAATTGTTTAAAAAAGAATTATAGGAAAAAAATAATTTATGCACCTTAAAAAAAATGGAATTTGTAGAATATATGGTTGTTCACACTTAAACTTTTATTGCCAAGACTCCAGATAACAATGAAGTATGACAATTACAAAATATCGAAGTATGAAATTCCCAAATAAAAATTTGTTAGCGAGTATTTTTTTTTATGCATTTCAGGTGATGTTCACCAACAGGAAGGAGATAGGTGAACTCCTAGAAGGCTTAGTCATTAGCAACAAGGATACCAAGGTTCCCAATTTTCCCCAGGTATTTTAGATCTAATGTTTATATGTACTTGCATTTTGTTAGTGTTTTTTTTTTTTTTCCCCAGAAATTATAGCCTTGTAGCACTTGCATATTTTTGCAGAAGATACATCTCTTATGGGGTGAGAATGATCAGATTTTCAACCTGAAGCTTGCCCAAAACATGAAAGCGTAGGTCTAATAACTCCCTATTGAGATCACAACACTAAATTTGGGCTATTTAGATACATGACATCCCCCCCACCCCTCTCTCCCACTTTTTTTACAAATAGAAGTTCTAATTTTGATTTGTAAATGTATTTTTAAAGGGGAAAAGAACAACTAGTAGATTAAATTAAAGGAGATTGACAGTAGTACTTCTACCTATCTACCTATAGATTGTATAGTGGATGGATCCAGCACAATGCAAAATACTACATTAATTGGAGGGATGATGTACAGTTATTGATTAGAATGAAGTTTTCTAATTTTATGCTCTCTCAATCTTTTCCCATGGAACAAATGGTAGTGTAATTAGTTATTTGTGTACACAAATAATCAATTCTGCAATGATTTTAGATGAGTTTTACTCTGCTATTGCTACCATGTAGACTAACAGGGTTGATGATTGATTATTCAAGAAATATAGATATATATTTTCACTGCAACATAGCTTGTAATTTAAATTGATGCTTTTGTGGTAACAACCCATATATTCTTTTTCATGATTTGGATATATATCTTTTATTGTGCAATGGAGGTTGTCTACATGGTAAAAATGTCTCACAAAAGTTAAATCTATTATCTTTTAATCTTATTATTAGATTTTCATATAACCTGACTTCACAATGTGTTATAACTTTTTGCTACGTAAGCAGTATTACAAACCCCACAGCCACTTGCGTGTGGCTTATTACTTGCATAATATCCTTGTTTAAGAAACAAGAATAATTTGTACTTGGTAAACATCCTCGTATTTCTGACAACATTAGTTCAACAAGAATATAGTACTTGGTAAATAATTTGTGAGGACTTGCTTATTTCCTGTACTCGGTTAATATTTTTCTGACTTTGTTTCACCCCTGCAGTACAGCTTTTGAGGCCTTCAGCTGGGATGATCAGACTAAAGCTCGGCATAGGAAAGGTGTTGACTTCCATTTTGTTGACTTGTGCTATCATGCTCTCTCATTTGCTGTTAGTCCTGCAATTTCTTTGAGTGGCTTCCACACAACCTTTCTCCTGCACATAGATTAGGAAGTTAACATAATATTCTCTGGTTAAGGTGTAGGAAGACTGTAGCAAATAACTATTGCAGAAAGTCCAGAACTCAAGTGTTGTTGAGGATAGGCTTTGGTTTAATTTGGCCAAAACACCACCTTTGTACATGCAAAACAAACGACTTATAGGTATGGATAGCCTACCAGTTTCCGCACTCGGCAATAACCCTGACTTTAGGCCTTAGGGTGGGAAGCAAAGCGAGAAACTGCAATTCTGACTTCGACAGAACCTGTGAATAAAGGTATGCAATGCAGGAAACTATAAGTTTTGATTGCATTCTTTGTTGAGCTTCTTGTTAATCATATTCTGACCTGCGAGAACCTGCTTCTTGTTGAGCTTCTTCCCACGCCTTCTAGAGTCTAAATCCACAAGCTTGCCCAATACATCTCTTATAAATTTATCTCACTACAAACCTCCCGAATAAGCAACGCAAATCTGCCCTCACATATTCTGACCCTTATGCAGTCGCTCTCTGTCAACTGCCCATTAGTGGGAATTCCAGGAATCCTCAAATATATGTCAATAAAATTCTGAACAGAACTGCAAAACTTTTCTGCATCAAGAATCTTCAAAATATCTTGATAAGCCACCTGTTGTTGATTGGAAACAACAGAAGCCTGTCAGGGGCAAACAATACTAAGGTCAAGCCACCCAAAAACAATACAAAAACAAACACTTACTTGCTTATTACTCTTCAATACAAACAATGAGCTCTCAGGGGAAAGCACAGGATCAAAGTCATTTCGAATTTTGAGCTGCAACATGGTGTAGCAGCAAATTCAGCTCTCAAAACTCACAAATTAGTACTAAAAAGTGAAGTGTGTTACTGTCAAAGATTGGTCCAGAGCTAACATGATTTTATTTCCCCCAAAAGTCAAAGTGATTTTCGGATATCAGGATGCAATGCATAAACCCCTTCAAAAATGATCTGTTCAAATTAAACAAATAAGATTTTCTTGTTGAAAGAGAAATCAAAACAAGATAAACTAGCATAACTCCATAATTTTTAAACTTCTACTTAAGGATTTCAATTTAAGCAATATCAAATATCCATACCAAAACTGAAAACTGTGACACGTATTAGACAATGATTCTCCTGCAGAAAAATTGTTTGACCAGCAATATTATGGCTAGAAAAGTACAAAGCAAAACTATCTTCCTCAAGGACATTTTATGCCTTCTTCACACCCTCAGATAGCTTCTTCATATACTAACGTGTACACAATTAATCAGAAGCACAGGAAATTGGAAGCAACTATATTGACAAGGAGAAACCACAAAATTCACAAATCCTTGAAAGCTATCTGATATGGGACCACAAGTGAATAAGAAAAAAAAATCATATTTTACATTTTGAATCATGTGGGGTGGGTGTTAATATGGTAATGTTGATTCCAGAACGGAAACTACTTGCCCCTTTAACTTCCCTATTTACTTCTGCACTCTTATCACTATCTCTTGCCTGCCTTTTCTTTCAGTCTTTCTGCTGTTCTCTGCTTCCTTTTTATATTTTTTTGTATCTTTCATGATCAAGAAGCAAGGAAGACCATTCGGTGCTCCAATACAGTCAATTTCTCTTCTCTCTTCTTTTAATGTCAAAAGGCTTTGAAGAAAAACTTGCACCCTTCCTTTCTTGTCATCTCTATCTTTACGCATTAGTAGTTTAAAATAAAAATAAAAGTTCTTATCTTTATCTGATGAACATAAACCTTCAAGTCAGATAAGGTAGCTTAGACAGGCAGCCTTAAGCTCCTGATAAACTGAATCCCTTATGATATTCATGCCAACTCACACAATGAACTGCACTAACAAACACACACACACACACACACACACACAGAGTAACATTAAGATACCACTACTGTGAACAATCTACAATGAGTTTGATAACATACCACTCCACAATCTTCAGAAACTTCAAGTTCCTTGAAGCCACTCCGAGCACCAGTCTCCAAGTCAAATATGGGTACTTTTGTTCTTCGACCATTTCTTATGTCACCAATATTCTGCCAGTGAACCATAAGAATGCTAACACAAATAATAATTGAAATGGGAATGAATTCCAAACCCAAAATAAACACACACACACTAGTAAAGGCTCAAAAAGAGAAGGAAACACCAGTTTTTGATCAACATACTGGTTCTTGAGCTTTAGATTCTTGCCGTTGCATTGCCAAAAGATTACTTTCAAGTTCAACAATTCTGGGATTTGTCTGACATTATTAAAGAGACCATTAATCAAATGATAAGTTATGTACACAGAAGATTAAAAGACATTCGTTTTATAAAAAAATACATAAGATAAAAAGACAATGAAATACAAAACATCCAGTCGGACCATGACATGAGTTCAAATCATTTAACTCACAGAAACAGAAACTTAACAAACTGAGATCAGTTCGAAGAAACTAATTTTTCGATTCATTATTTTAATCTTTAGTCTACTTACAAGGAAACATATCTAAAATCACAAACCTCAACATTTTCATCCCTTGTACATTATTACGGCAAATCAAAGCTAAATCCTCATATATGAAACCAGTTCCATCTGTATGTATACAAGGTTTCTCAGGTTTTTCATAGACAACTTTACCATCTCGATCCTGCAGTTAACCCATAGAGGAAAAAGGGAAAAAAATGCATATTGAAGAGAAATGGATAAGAAAAAAAATTTGAATTTAACCAGATTCATAGTAGACAAGAAATTTCATTGAAAAGATAATTCTAAGATCATACCATGCAAAGTACATCTTCAATTGTTTGGATATTAACAGATGCTAAATCAACTTCTACCTTTGTAGTCTTGGACAAGATCAGAGAAAACCTGACTTCACAGTAAAAGTAACTTTCAAATCATTATAAAAAATTCTTAGATATGGCTCTCAAAAGACTCATTGGATTGTCAACATACCTAGCCATATAATTGGCCACACTAGGCAATCGATGTGCATGCATGAATGAAGACCTTGCTTCATAAACCTTTTCAATTGACTCCATACGAATGAAAAAACACTTGACAAATGAAGAAGTTGGGTCTTTTTTCTTTCCTTCTTTGCCTCCATCCTTAAACACTAATCAATATAAAGAAAACATAAATTACACTAGATCTTTTAACAAGTCAAAATTGAAAAGACACATGTTCTATTGGTTAACATGTCACTGGCAACAAAACGATTAACTTGAATGATGTAAGAAGCATGAACTATATTGGATGATGAATGTAAAAGAACTTGAATGAAGGCAGCAAGAACTATCCATTTGAATCTTGCCTCAAGGGAAAAGAGCTTGTCAAACAAAACCACAGTAATTGTGGAAAAGTTATACATGTGTCAAAGTTGCTTACAAATCAATTGTACTTTCTAGAATTCTTTTCACACTAGCTGCACATCCTCCACACGTCATTCCCTGCCATACACACACAACACAGAAACACAACCAATAATAAACATAAGACAAATATATGAAGTATGTGCCTATATAACATAGAAATCTGTGTCTCAGTTCAGTGTCTAATTACCTTTTTGGAACCTTACGCCGTCGCGTATAATGAGGAGGAGGTCTTGCATGTCTTTCGTCAGATGCCTCAGGCCCAGCATTGTGTCCATGTTTGTGCCCTCCTGTCCCACAAGGAGGTGCCTTTGCTATGCGTTTCGGCCGACCTCCTGCCTCTGCAGGTAACCCAACAGGCTGCTCAACGTGAACATGGGGTGGGTCAATGCCCGAAGAAGGGCCAGTGGATGTACTGTGGGAGGGTGGCTGCGGGTGCATGTCAGGAGGGGTTAGATCAAGACCCAGGTCGAAGGAAGGAATGGGTGACAGCTCAGGAAATGACCGTGGGGTGGGTGGACGGATGTCAGACCCAGGACATGGATGTGGAGTGGGTGAAGGGATGGTGGTGGGGCTAGAGGATGGATGTGGGATGGGTGAGGGGATGGTGGGGCTAGGGGATGGATGTGGGATGGGTGAGGGGATGGATTTGGGGTGGATGGGTGGGGATCGGGGGTAGGGACAACTCTCGGGGTAGCAACAGACGAACGAGACCCACGTCCGACAAGAGCTCTGCTTGTGCTTGGGCTTTGAGTAGGCGCTGCCGCAGGAGTAGCTGCCTCCTCATTCGGGGCCTCAGGGATAGGAGGTTGTACACAGCCAATCTCCTGCACTGCATTTAGCACATCAGTAATGTCCTTGTGGTCCTCGGTGCCCACTGGGTGACGCCTCAACAAACGGGCATATCCTTCAATCTGACATGAAAAAACCAGGTATATTAGTAATGCAATACCAGGTATATTAGTAATTCAATCGATAATAAAATAAACATTGGTTTCGAATTGGTTCTGGTAGTAATAATTGCAAGTTATAGAGTAGACAAAATGCTAATTAAAAATTCAACAGATAGAAAAGTTACCATTATAATCAATCTAGCACCGAGGACATTAATGAACCTCCGAGTTACCCTTTTGTACCAACCGAAGTACTCGTGTTGTGGAGGCATATCACCAAGCACTGCCTCACAACGCTGTTGAAGGCGATTACCCCACTCTGTAATATGCGCAGCACGTTTCCGCATCCAATCAACGCCAACCTTCCCCCTCAAATCAATGGCATGAAGCGCTGTATCGGTGTCAACATTACGGGGAATTCTTGGATCATCCCGAATTGACGAACGACACGATCCGGTGTATGTTTCTCTACTAGGTGGAAACATACAAGTGGCACCGTTGCCGTCCACACGGCCCTCCCTGCAACGCACCACGGCGGAAGGTCCTCGAATTCAGCTTCATACGGCTGCCACACCACCTACGACAGCCAAAAAACAAGCAACACATTAGGCGACAATGTTTATATGTCAAAGTTCACCAAACCTATATCTTGTTCCTAAACATATTAAATAAGGCATTTTCATACCTGGCCTGGCAACATTGAAGCTATTTGCTAGCGGTACCTGTCCAGAAAGATGTGGGCGGGCCTGTTTTTCTTGTTTGGGACACAACCACCTACAACCCAGAACAAGGGAGCATATTAACCGATATAATTTAGGAAATTTGACACAAAATTATAGTGTATAACCTCTATTTCAAATTGTTTAATATAGACTTAAATAATTCCTAGAAGCTTTTAAAATAAATAAATTGAAGTTACATGACGTGTATGAGGTAGAAACTTACTTCAGGGACAGTGAACCACGAACTGGAGGACCATAAGCATCCACTGGCATGCCATTAGTGACTGTCGGGCACAAATATGGGAACCTGGCCCATGCCCAATACTGGACTAACAGCAAACACCCACCAATCTGATTAGCTTTCTTATCGCTTGCCCTGCATAACTCTTGGTACAACCATGCAAGGCAAGCACTTCCCCAGCTATACCTTCGTGGGTTGCGAAGGTCTTCCAACTGCTGCACCCACATTAGATGCACCCTATCGCCGGATTTGTCCATGAAGATTGTGTCCCCTAGTAGCACTAGGATGTAGCATCGTGCGTACTTATGCAACTGATCCTCTGTGGCATTAGGCGGCAATGGATTGGCAACAGCTTCCAAAAGCCGTTGGATGAGAATCCTCTGGCCATGAAGTTCCTTTCTCTGATTATTTACAGGTTGGAAGCCAAGGAATTCGTCACACACATTCTCCCATTCTTTTTGCGTGCTCCCTGTAATGACCTCGCCGTCAACAGGAAGCCCGAGAAGAACCTCCACATCTTGCAATGTGATGGTGACCTCACCATGTGGCATGTGGAAGGTGTGAGTCTCCTGCCGCCATCGCTCCACTAAGGCCGTTATCAGGCCGTGGTCAATCTCTCTACCCGAGGTCCTGAGGAGTCCCTCCAAACCAAGTGCCTTAATGATGTCAACGACTCGGTCGTCCACCATTGGCTCTCGGTCGGAGAACTCTTCAGTGCGGACACGGCATTTAAGGGACCCTGGATCCTGCACAGAACAAAACCATGGATTAATATATGACAGCAAGTGCGTGTACATTGTATGAATCAAATACATGCAATTCGTTAAATATTTAGTGTTGTGCTTTACCTGCCCATTCCAAATAGCTTCTGACCGATGGTTGGCCTGCAACGTCAACACCGACTGGTCAATGGGGCCAGGCTGTGCGTGGTCAATCTGTCCAGCATTTGCAGCAGCCCTACTGCACAATAATGATAAGCAATTAGCACGTAATAGACATTGAAAACAAAAAGAAAAACAAATGAATATTAATTGGTGCTGCACTTGGAATTGATTTTAATTTTTACAATGAATCAATCATTCTTAATTAAATGGAAGTTGTTCCTATATTTTATTGAAAAAATCTAAGTACCATATAATTATTCATTGTCTTCTTACTATTTTTTTTTTCAATTAATTATGAAATTTTATTTTCTTGCTGTCTAAGTTGCTACTTATACTGTGGATTTCTGAAAGGGTATAGATTTGAGGCAATGTTGTTTTTGAGGATTTTTGTGTTTAAATCATAGTTACTTAAATTCAGAATGTTGTTGGGAAAAATGGGGCACACTATGGGTTCTTAGCCATAACAATTACTAGTCTTCCTTCATTCTGTCATTGTCTAGAATAGAGAAACATAGCAAATAGTTGACTTTGTTTTTCTAGTGCTCCATCACAAACTAATTCTGATAACACCAGTTCTTGTCTATTCAACATACAGGGCCTCAGGCTTATAGGGCTATCAGATTTTCTTTATAAGATATAAACCCTTAAGTTTGTTTAAATTTACTATTGCAATGTTAGTTGGCTATGTCCATGACATTATTAAAGAGAGAGAACTAGTCAAGTAGTCTATACTTGTACTATCCAAATGAGTTAACAAATTTATGGATTCATGCAACCCGAAGCATGATTATGAACTTTAGTAGTTACGTCTATCAATATATATGTACTTCAATTTATAAATTAACCCTCCCTCCATAATTTAGTAGGAAGTTTCCTTTGTAGTGTATTGTAAGAGTGAAATACAGTCTGTAGCATTTCATTAATTGTGGAGATGATACTAGTTAAGATAAGATCTGAGTTGGCAACAGGTCAGAACAAGATCTGAGTTGGATAAAAGCTTATCCAGTAATATTTGTTTATTAAATTGAGTCAAATTGGTTGGTTCTATTTCAATTCCAGTCCATGAAATTCAATTATTTAATTAACCAAAAGAAATGTGAATAAATTACTCATTCCTTAGTGAACCCCTCCATGCCTTGATTGGCCCTTCTTTACCTAAATTTCGAAGATGTTAACAAATAAAATTACTCTCAGGCCGTCAGAAGTAATGAAGTATGACACTAGTTCTACTTGGTGGGTCCTAGATGTTCTGTGTATAGATTATTTATAATTTAAATTGTCTTGCTGTACCTAAGTAAACTTGCCAAATTTTGATGTGTTACATTGAATGATATATTTTGTGTTTTGAATTCTTTAGTAACCTAATACACCTAGTAGGTGTCAATTGTTATAAACATAACCAGTAGTTTGATTCTGACTGACATTTCGAGATTTTGCCTTCTCACTTATAGATGGGCTCGGGATCATCGGGATGATGCAACCAATGGTGCCCACTCCACTGCAGAACAACACAATGAGAGAGAAACTTTATCTGCCACAGAGATGCAAGATCAGATGGATCAATTCACTTACATCATGCAGCAGAGGTTTCTGTTAGGGGAAGATCATGAACATTTAGATTATTCAAAAATAGATAATGATGAGACCCTGGATGATCACTGGCAAAGAGAAGCCAGCCATGATGCTGAAAGGGATAAGCTCAATAAGGAGGTTGATGATTTGAGAAAGGAAACTCCAAAGTCCTTTTGGAGGAAAGATCTTGCTGCTTTGGATGGGCAACTCGATGTATGACTGAAAAATTAACAATTCCTTGTGATGATTTATTTATTTTTGTGTCTTTCTGTTTCTTGACTGTTTAGTTTTATGTTATTTAGGAGCTTGAGAAAAGTGATGCTTAGTCAGAGGAGTTAAGAAAGAAAATGAGAGGCAAAGCAAGGGGTGAAGCTGCTATGAAGTCTACTAGACAAGCACCCAAGAACCCACAGAAGAACAATAATAAGAAGGCAAATAATGCAGAATCTACCCGAGGCTGAAGCTATATCCTTTTCACTAGTGCTATAATTCAACCTTTTAAATTTTCGATTGACTGAATCAACTTTCATGGAAAATCAACCCTGTAATTGTGACCGTCTGGTCATGAGAGAGAAAAGTGGAATCCCAGAAGATCAATTAAAAACGGACATCATGATAAGTTATCCTAAAATCAGGAATTCTGTGTCTTCCATATCAACAGTTAAAAACTACTTTTCAGTGCCCGACAAGTTTGTCTTAACAGAAGCACGTATTTCAGATAACACCAGGGGGCATTGCAGATGCGAAGGACTAAGCTTACGGCCCTTCTGCAGCTCCAAAGTAGCAATATAGTGGAATATACATTTTCCTAATATCTACTTACTGTAGTTTACTTTAAAGTTGTAAATCATGAATGCTATAACCTGTTGGTCTGATTCATGAAAGCATTGATGAGCTTTAGCTGCCCTGGACTATGCTTTAGATACATCTTAACTTCTTTGGTGAATATAGTAGCCATATTAAAAATCAATGGACTTCATTATTTCTTTTCAATGGTAATTGTGTGAACAGGAAACTGACCCCATGTTCAGAAATGGATATTATTGTCATAACGAATGTGACCGTAATAATTATCATCATCACAGCCTGATTCAAGAAGCGATAAAAATAGAGAAATAAATTGAATAGAAATCTACCACAATATCAGTCTTGAAGAGCAATCATATTATTTCATGTATCAAACATGTGAACAGAAATTTGTGAAGATCATATTACTCTCTATTCGACAATCAGTTCAATCATAATTTTCGAACAAAAACCACTAAGAAAAAATCACACAATTAAGAAAAACATACCTGAGAACTGAGTGAGAGTGGAGAGAGTGCTTGAAAGTGGAGAGAGTGCTTGAGAGTGGAGACTGAGTGAGTGACAGCTCAGGGGGCGAGTGAGAGAGGCGCGAGCGTGAGACGGTGAAGAGCTGTGAGACGGAGGAGAGCCGTGAGAGGGTGGAGAGCCGTGAGAGGGTGGAGCTGCGAGCGTGAGAAGGTGGAGAGAGGCGCAAGAGGGAGAGTGAGAGGGTGAGTGACAGAGAGTGAAGAGCCACGAGAGTGAGAGGGTGAGTGACAGAGAGTGGAGAGAGGCGCGAGAGAGAGGTCTGTGAGAGGCTAGACTTGGGTTAATTTTGAAAAACCCTATTAGAAATCGAGTCTCAAAGACTCGATTTCCAGGTGGATCAACTCACTTCAGTAGCTTCTTCCACGTGTTGTCCACGTCACCTGGGAACCGAGTATTTAAGAGTCGATATATAAATTGACTCTTATAAACTCGATTTCCAGGTGGCCGCCACGTGGAAAATCGCCACATCAGCTGTGATCAGACCATAGAAATCGAGCATATAAAAGTCGATTTATAGTCTCAAAACCGACTCTCTAAGAGTCGAGATGTTAGTATTGTATATACTTCTCAAACAGTGCCTACTAACTATATTCTTCCATAAATATGATTAATTGCCCATTTTCTCCCTCCTTTAATATATTTTATTTAATAACTGAGTCCATCTCAGCGAGTACAATTGCGGGTATTGCACCTGGGTATTGCACTTATATCTGAATCCGTATATCTTAGACATTAATGTCTAGACGTTTATTGCGAATTTCAGTCTGTAACGAAAACCCAAACCTTCACCCCCCCCCCCCCCCTCCCCCTCCCCCTCTCTCTCTCTCTCTCTCTCTTTCTCGCTCTCTCTGTTTGTGGCTTGAACTGCAACTGTGTTGCTGTGGGAATCAGACGCTGGCTTATGCTGCTTCGACATCTCTCGCTCTCTCTGTTCGTAGTCTCTGCCACCTCAAGTCTCTCCCTCTAAAGCTTGGTACTTTTTTTTATTTTTTTTATCTGGGTTTTTGTAATTCGTTTGTCCAATATGCATGTTTACTTCTTCTTTTTTTCTTGATTAGTGATACTATGCATTATAAATTTGGTTTGCAATTGTGGATTACTTTGTGGGTTTTGTTTTTTAGAGAGAGATTTAACAAAGCAATGTACTACATAGCTTTGCTATATTAATTCTTGGGTTTGATACTATGATCTTCCTCACTGTTGTGCCATTAGCTGAGAAGATAATTTATGTTCTGGGTGTTATTTATCTGTTCTTTAAAGTGCACTCCACATGCTTGATGAAATGTCTGAGTTGAGTTGAATTTTATGGGTAATTTAAATAGGTTGGATAAAGTTCTTGCATTGGGTTCAGCTTCTATCTGCAGACTGCAGATAGCCATTTGAATGATGGGAATATGAGGTGTTTCTCTTTTGAAATCCCATTTAGTAGGCTAGGAGCAATTTTGCCTAGGAAGGACTATTGTAACAGTAGATGGTTAACAGGTTGTGGGATGTAATGATAGTGTTGGGCTATTGGGGAAACACCACTTTTGCAACTTAAAAAGCTTTAAGAAATGTTTTTTTTTTTCTTTTTAGCCCAAGCAAGCTAGAATTCATAGACACGGACACGAACATGGGTAGGGGTACGATATGACAACACGAGCAATTTTTGAAAAATTATAACATGATATGGTAGATAGGACATAGGTACAACACCCCAAACTAAGTATCCGTGCATCCTAGAAGTAGTGGCTATTATATCATCTTCCCTATAAATAGGTTTAAGCTTCAACTTGGATTGGTGATTTATATGAAAGTGTAGGCGTAATAACACGTTCTTCTTCCATTTATCTCATGTTCACTTTGTTTTTTCATTTACCTTTTTTAAACTTACAATTTTCTATCTTAAATGGGGTACAAGTTTTCTTCTCTAGAATCAAACTAACAGTGTTGGGTAAGAAATTAAAGTTTTGAGAATAAGGTCCAACAGATTCAAGAACCCAAAATAAGGTTTGCTCTAAAATTTCTTGTGCAATTTTCAAATTAAATATGGCCTCTTAGTTGAAGATGAGAGTTGAAACTTTCAACCTATAAATTAGTTTCCCGAGTTCCACCACATTCATTTGCCATTCACCAATTATCATAATCTTAGTTTGCTTATTGCAATATGAGGACATAATGTCGTCTAGATTTACACTATTGGGCCTACATTCATTAACTATTCTGAAGAATTTTTCATCTGTCTTCCATATCATTACCACTGTATCCTTGCACATAATGATGATGATTTGAACCTTTTTCACTAATCTCATATAAAAAGGATTGTTCAAAGTGCCTACATATAAGAACTTTTGGAGTCACATTTACTTAGGTAGATGTCATAGGCTTAATTTTAAGAAGACACTATATTAAGAGCAGTTATATGTTTATATTGCGTAGTAATTCTTTTGCATTCTAAAATTATTAGTACTTATCAAAGCAAATGTAAGAGCACTTTTATATTAATGGATTTAATTATAAATTGCATTCATGTAGCTAAAGTTTTTTGTTATCATTTTCAAGTCATAGTACCTTCAAATAAACTAGATAGTTTTAATATTCATTTAAATATACCATGCATCACACAAGTTAGCGACTGGTACATTATATATAATCGTTACCAGTGACTGAAATGTTAGGGAATATAATTGTTCATAAATTATCCTTAGCAAGAGAACAAATCTGAGATATTATACATGTATCCATACAAGTTTCATCCTTTTTAAGCTTTGTTTATTTTAATATAAAGCATTTTCATCAAAGAATGGATTTGTAAACAAGTTCAAGCCTATCTTTAGGTTTGATTTAGAAACAGGCCAAGCTTAAATAATAACGTATTTATAAACAAGCTCTTAAATATAAAGGTCGATTGAAGTATATATAATATATTATTAGGCAGAAATACCTTTTAAGCTCCTATATTTTTTTTTTTGGAAGGGGGGGGGGGGTTGTAATTTTTCATTCTGGTCTTTATGTTTTTAATGCATTCAATTTGGTACTTGTTTTTCAAAAAATTTCATTTTGATCTTACTAATGAAAAGGTCCATTTTAGAATAAAAATTTTTAAAAATACAAAATAATGAATTTAAAAGGAAAAAAATGAATAAAAGAAATCGCCATCTTTTCTTGCACTTTCTTGGCGGCAACCAAACACAATATTAGAGAGAAAAATATACCTTGCTGTCATTGATACGAAGGAACAAAAGCGAAAGGTCTCATCTCCTCTCTTCTCCTCTGTTCTCGGCATTGCAAGGTAAAGCCCTATAAGAAATTGTATTGTAGAATAGTCTTTGTATTTTTTGTACATTTATTGTGGAATCTCCTTCATTTGAGTCTCTACTAGACCATTATCATATTCTCCATCCTCAACCAATGGTCAATATTCGATCTAGGGCTTGGAGGAGTTCTTCAATTGTTGGACTGATTGTGGAAGATTTATGGTCTGTGAGTTTTCTGACTATTCAAGGAACATGTTTTGCTTCGTCTTCCACCCCTTCCCTCTTATTTTTCTTAAACCTTGCTGACCTATATACACATTCAAGGTATCATTTTTGTGAGCTTTTGTGGCTACATTGTTAAGCATAATAGTTTTGGTGCAAACAGAGGATTTCATATTCCATTATGGAACTTAGGATTTTATTTGCAAAAGAAAAGCCTTTTCTTTCAATCTTTTGATCTGATTGTTTACCCAAAATCCTTGTTTTTGATTCTTACTTTCTTTCATTTACAATTCTCTTTCATATCCACTTCCTTCCTAGTGGGTTCTGTTAATTCTTGCGAAATTCACCTGGAGATTGGATGTTAGCCATTTTGAAGATCATTCTTTTGATAAATTGCCAAAGAGAATACTTGGTGCTGTTTCTCCACTCAGCAAACTATGACCTGAACATATGTGATTTTGGGCCAGCATGTTATTGATGCTTGAAGGTCCTAGTGTGGAGATAAGCATGTGAGTTTGTTTTTCTTGAGATTTGAAGCATGCCCCTTTGGTTTTTATCTCATTTCTATAATGGGTCTTGATCACAACATGGTTCTGAGCTTCAATTCTTTTGGCTTGGCTCTTGTGGTCAGTTTTATGAGATTGTGACATCAAGCTGTCCTCCACAATCGTATGGTGCTACAGATTTGGAAAGAGATTCTCATCTTTTCGCTGTGCATTTTCCTGCACTTACTGCATCTGTTGTGAGGTTCACAGGGGCTGGTGGTTGCTTGGTTGTTGGGACACTTACTTCTCTTTCTGCAGCCGTGGATGTTGCACTTTTTTTTTTGCTATGGTGATTTACTCAGTTTGCAGCTGGGTTTCATTGGTTTCTGTTGCCATTGGTATTGGCATGTCTTCTAAGAATTTGATGCCAGATTTTAGACTTATGGTTTGCTACCTCACTGCATTTGAAAGGTTCTGTCAATCCATGTCTAGTACTCTAGGCACTCTAGTATGTTTTGGAGCTATGGTGCTTGTCTATTTTAGAGCCCTGTTGCTCATCATATTTTTGGAGCCGTGGGGCTCACCTTTATGCAGAAAGTTCTGCATCATTTCTGGTTTTAGTAGAAAGTTCTGCATTGTATCAGGTTTCTGCAGCAAGTTCTGCATTGCTTCCGGATTTGTTTCTGGTTTTGTTGTTCTCCATCGATGTGTTGGTGTTTGTGGCAATACTTTGTTGGGTCTATTGTTCTCCAGCCAGTGTTGGTGTCTTTGCGGCTGTCATTCCAGTTTCCGTCATTGCCCTTTTTGGCATCTTTTGTCTGCGATCAGTGGCACCTCTCACTGGCACCTTCACGTTGCACTTGATCATGGCATCTTGGAGCTCACATTGAGCCTTTTACTTCTGCTATGCAGGATTTCGTCTTCTTCATCCAGATTCATGTGTGTACACTCCATCTTGACTCTTGAGGAGGCCTATTAGAAATTTATTGTGGATTTGTCTTTGTATTTTGTACATTTTATTTTAGTCTACACATTTTCCATATTTTCCACATGTGATTTTTTTAATTAGTTAGGAATTACCAAATTAGTTATTTTGTTAGTGATATTTTCTTAGGCTACCACTTGTATATATACTAGTGCTTTGATGTAATTTACACACGTTGATATACAAGCTAGGTTGCACGGACACCGACACGGATACGGTGCGGGGAAATTGTTGAAAAACAGGGGTACGACACGTCTAGGGTACGACGATTACTTAATTAATTAATATTTATATTTAGGTATTTTATAAAAAAAAATCTAGATATAATTTATATTTATTTTAGAATTTAAATTAACTAAGAACAGCAAAGAAGTACAATATCACTCATAAAATAGCAAATACTAAACAACAAAACAATTAGTCACTTACTAAACCCATATAGAAAAACCCATAAAATTAGAAATAGTCAATTACTAAACAACAATGTCAACAAAACAAATAGTTAAATTACTAAACCTATAATAGAAAACGTAGAAGGCTAAAACAGTAAAACCAATAAAAGAAAACGTGTAAGGCGTTGTACTTGATTTGTTGACCCCTTGTACACTCCCTGGGTGTCCCTTTTTGATATCAAAAGCTTATTACTTATCCAAAAAAAAAAAAGTGTAAGGCTAAATTGCAAAAACAATAAAACCCAACCAAAAAAGGAGAGAAAAGAACTGAGAAAGAAAGACCGGAAGAGTGACTTGCTCAACATCGACGGAGTTGTCAAAATCTTGCTTCTTTTTTTCTTTTTTTAAGATCTGCCGTGTCTAGGACATACCGGCATGTCGCGACCGTGTCTGGGCTGTACCCAGATTTTTAAAATAAAATAAAATAATTCTGGTTCGCATTGGGTACGGATTTGGGAAGTGTCTTACTATACCCGTGTCCGACATGTGTCGGACGCGGGTACTTGGCCAAAATAGGCGTATCCGTGCAACATAGAATACAAGAAGTTATTTATTTTACTCTATATTTTGACAAGCCCTAAGCTCAATTTTTAGCTTCACCAAACCAAAGCATGTATTAATTATTATGGTTGATGATCAGGCATTCAAGGTTCTAATTACATCTAATTGCAATTTTTTTTTTCTTTTCTTTTTTGTGTAAAACTGAAAAACCCTAATAAAAATTATGTCTTTTTGTTTCTCTTTTTTCTTTTTCTTTTCTAATTTTTTGTTGTCTATTCTTTGTATGTGTGTGTTTCTCTTTTTAGAATTTAAAAATGGATGAGACTATGAAGCAATTCCAAGAGGGCTTAATTGAGCTTGAAACTGAAGCTGAGCATCTTCTTTTAGCTCGCCATCAGGTATTTTTCTCAAACTCACTGCTTTGTTTTGGAACATTTTGTTTGGTTGCTAAGAAAGTGTGGGAAAATACAAAGACATTTGACATTTGAAGCTTGAGGGCAATTTCTATTCACTATTTTAAGAAAAGTCTGTTAATTTAGAACTCAAAATTGAAACATTAATGCTTAAGAACACAAAATTATAAATTTTTGCTGTTATTGGGGATCTGAGAAACAAAATTGCAAAGCTCAACTAAGTCCAATACAAGTTGTTTGGCTTGGTTGAGTTAATAACCCTATTTTTTATTTACTTGAAGAAAAAATTTTAATTTGTTGTTGTTGTTGTTTGGTTGTTTTTTCCCTCTTTGATTAAAGTTATGTTTACCTAAAGAAAGGGGAAGGGAAGGGAAAGGAAAGGAAAGGAATTAGAGAAGAAAATAATTCAAAATTCTTCCTTGGAAGTAAACAAAAATTTTCTCTTTAAAATAGGTGAGATTTGGAGAGAAAAATTGGTTGTAAGGTGGGCTATGACTTGTGGAGTTTTGTTTTCCAATCTTTTGGGATGCATAGGGTTTAGCAGAGAAAGTGATTGATTTATTGCTTGGTTGGAGAAAATGGGTGGTAAACATTCATCGGACATATGGAAAATGTTTCCTTCGAGTTTGATGTGAACTATATGGAGAGAACACAATAGGCATACATCCAAGGATGAGAAGAACACAGGAAATAAATTGCTTGTATTTTTTCTAGTTCCTTATTTGGTTGGTCTCTAGGCATGGGGTTTTACGAATAGGGATTCTATTGTTGCGTTTTTAGATACACTGCCTTTTGTATGTTATGGTATCCCACATTTTGTGTTATGGTGTCTTAGGTGGGAAAGGAACAGTAGATGCTTTGAGGGGATGGAACGGTTGATTCTTGAGATTAAATCTCTCCTCCTCCACTCCTTATTTGCTTGGTGTTCTGTTTTCACTTATTTTTCTTACTCGAATTTTTTTGTTATGCTTGATCATTCTAATTTCCGATCTTGATGTAATCCTTTCCATGTACAATCCTGGTGTACTTGGGGCTTTTGATTTATGAAATATCATTATTTATCAAAAAAAAAAAGATACACTGCCTTTTGTAGATAATTTTTTCATTTCTTGTAATTCTTTAGGCTCTTCGTGTTCATTTTACATGAAGTAGCCTCTTTTTAATAAATTATTACTACCAATTGTTAAAGATGAGAATAAAATAATATAGAGAAGTGGTGGCAAAACAAAGAGAAAACACAAGGGATTATGTGGTTTGGCCAACGGCCTACATCCACAAGATAAAGCTATGGTGGCTACATCTTTACTGTATTCTCAAGTGTTGATTACAATGAACCATAGTAGGGCTTATATAAGAGCTAGGGTTACTAGAATTGCATTAAAATTAAGAATTAAAGCTGGAATTACAGAGAATCTGGGGAAACAAAGTTTCTGTCCAGGTCTGAAACGAAATTAAATTCACATCAAAAACTGATTGTACTCTTACATAGCAAGCCTATTTATAATTTTTAACTATTAGGAAATAAAGTAGCTAATAGTTACATAAGTCAAAGCTGTAATTAAAGAGGATACATGGCAAATATGAGAAGTCAAAATAAGGGGCTGCTGGCTGCCCCAAGAGGTCAGAAAGGTAGGCTGGCTGTTTGGCTTGTAGAGGGTGGCTAGTTGTCAGTCCTAATGGTAGAGGGGGGGTTGGTTGGCTGGCCTAAGGATAGAGGGTGGCTGCATCAACAATATATTGGGCCTCTTGACCATTTTACATTAACATAAACTCAATGTCTTCAACACCTATAAAAAAAAAATTATTTCTTCTCTTTACTTTAAAGGAGGTAATAAAGCTTTTTATTTTTTTTCTTTCATTCTTTATTGTGCGTGTGTATGTGTGATGGATAAATCTTACTTTCTTTGTGAGGACATGAAGGGTTACTGATTCCTTTGATGAAAATGTAGCTAGTTGAAAATGATAGAGTGAGGAATGGGAATAGGGAGGCGCTTACTGCATTGAGGAAGAGGGCTCGGACGACAAAAACTAGCGTTCCATCTCCTTTTGAGTCAATAATGAGAGATATTGGGGGTCCCGAACCCAGGCCCTTGGTGAAGGAGGTATGTACCACCTGTGGCAACCATGACTCTAACGAGCGGACATGGATGATGTTCCCCGGGACTGATCTCATTGGTAGGATTCCATTTCATGCTTCTCATACCATCTTGGAGACAGGTTTTTCTCAAACCTTTCTTATTTATTGCAATTATGTGTTTAAGCTGCTTTTTAATATGGTAGTATAGATATACACACACTCATCACATACCAAATGAGGTGATTTAGTGAGGAGTTCCTAGGCTTACTAAGTTTTTGAGTATGTTGAAGAAATACAAAATTAACATACATCAGAAATGAAACTTTTGTTCTTTCTAGAATTTGTGCTCTTTTCTCATGAGGATGATTTTATAATATATATGTGTGTGCACGCGCGCACGCGTGTGTGTCCATATGAAAATTGTCTCTGTTACTCAAATATTACTCGCATACTACTGTAAGTAAGCCTCTTTCTATAAATATTAACTCAAGTCAAACAATAGCTCTATTCCAACTCTCTGGTAATCTAACCAAATTAAATTTTGAATTCCTCCATCTAGGACAAATAAATTAAAGTTTTTAAATTTAATTTCTCTGCGTTGTTTGTTCCCCTAGTAAACAATAACATTTGGATTCATTTGAGAAATGCAATAGAGAAGGCTTAAAATTTTAATTTGTTAGAGATACTTGTAAATATATAGAATAAGACCAATTAAGAAGCAATGACAGGCCTGATACTAATAGGTATTAGATTGACTGTTTTGGATTCTTGAACCCATATCTTGGAACTCAGAACCCTGTTTTGATAATCCACATGGTCAACTAAATTTGTCTAATGATAAGTTGATATCTGAAGTTAGTTACAAATATATATATATATATATATATATATATATATATATATATATATATATATATTGGGTGCATGTGTAGCTTACCAATAAAAAACTAGTTACAAATAAAGGAATAGCTAGATGTTTTATATGTTCAAGTATCAAACATTCCATGATAATGTCATTGTATTATTGGCTTGATATATTGGTTTTTATCCCTGATTTCAATCATGGGGATTGTTGTCAATTACATATCCAATAAAAATGGTGACTGTTGTCAAGGCTATTGTTTTGTTGGTCTTATAACAGTTCTTAACAGCTTACAATGCCCGGTTTGCAATTTGTGCTAGAAAAAGCATTGTGGCTCTTCCTATATGCATGCCATATGATCTTGGATGCAAGGTCGGATTGAGTTTATAACAGTTGGGTCACAAAATCAAGATTTTGTTCTGTCCTATTACAAACTGATATCTAGATGAATCTCCTTCTTGTGTTGTTGTAACATCTAATATTTATGATGTGGTGATGGAAAATTAATTTGTCACTACTTCGCAATTTTTTTATCCAAGATTTATTTTATTTTTTAGGGAAAATGTGTGAAGTTCGTTAGAATAATGGTTAAGTGATTTAATTCACCTCTTTCCTATAAGTTAATTTTTGGGGACTGGTGATAGTTTATCATTTATTAAGGCTCCACCTCCCCTTTAAAAATTAAAAATTCCATGTGTACTCACTTATTGAGGGAGAAATTGGGTCCGTACATTAGGGATTGTATTAGAATAATGATTATGTGACTAAATTCACTTATTTCTTATATGGTTAAACTTTTTGGGACTAGCAGTAGTTTATCGAAGTCCGATTGAAGCAAGATTCGTATGATTTTAAAGATAATAGTTATAAGAATTCTAGGCTTAAAACAATTTTTAACTTGGGTTTCTATTTTACAAGTTATGGTTAGTTTTATGAGGCAAGATCTTTCCCCCAAATTACTAGCTGGCATATTTTAAAATAAGCCACTTGCCATTGGGTCTTATGAGAATCACATGATTTTTTATTTGATAGGCTAGAATCACATGATTTTTTTAAAGACTTACAATGATTGCCTGTTAAGCCTATAATGTTTTTTTTTTTCCCAGTTCTCTCTCCAATCTCACTTTCCCTAAGTTGCAACTAATCTTTATCATTGTCAATCCCCATTTGCTAAGAATTCATCTAGTTAAAAATGCTGCACCTTTTCCAAATAAGATAACCGGTCTCTTCACGTTTCTAAGCAATGATATTGTTTTCTCGACATCGGAAACCAAAGGGATTGGATTTGAATTGTAAATGTGTATGAAGTTTTGACAATGGATAAGGCAGTCCAGCTAAGGAGGAGTTGGGGATGGGCTTGGGCCACGGAATAGGGAATTCAAGAGACTTGTGTGGCTTGGATTGAGAAGTTGGAGAAGGGCTTGATGGATTCAATGTGATTTAGCTATCACTATGATGACGGCTATTTAATTAAGGCCAACAAGCTCTGTATTTTGTGCACATAGATGAGAGATTTCCTAGTGAGGGAAGTGCACATGGGTGGGCTTGCAGGGAATTTTGGGTGCAATAAGACCATTGAGGAGCTAGAGCACAATTCTACTAGCCAAGCCTTAAGTGAGATGTTACCAAGATAATTGGCCAGAGTTGCTAATGTCAACTGGCCAAACACTAAGAAAAATGTTGGCCTTAACACCCCTTTACTGGTGCTAGATCGCCCTAGGTAGGATGTAAGCATGGATTTTGTGCTAGGTCTCTCTTGCACCCTTAGGAAGCATGACTTTGCTCTTGTGACTATGGATAAGTTATCCAAAATGGCCCAATCATTCCATATTCTGAGACCTCTAATGCCTCCAAGGTTGGCAAACTTTATTTCAACGAAATTGTCAAACTATATGGCCTCCCCAAAAACATAGTGTCTGATAGAGACATTGGGTTAATGAATTATTTTTAGAAAACTGTTTGGCCCATAGAAAGAAAAAAGTTGAAATTCTCTACGGCTTACCATCTTGCAACATATGGCCAGACTGAGGTTGTTAATAAGAACCTTGGGAACATTTTAAGGTGTCTTGCAGGTGAACATGCTAGGAACTTGTATTCTATTCTCCCTACGGCCTGATTTGCATGCAATGCTCTATCAATAGAATCATAGGCATGAGTTTGTTTGAGGTTGTGCATGGTTAGAAGGCTAGGAAACCTTTAGGTCTCCTCCCCATGTCCCCTCATGTTTGAGTGTCTGAGTCAACAAAGGCATGTCCATGACTTGCATCATGACATCAACAAATGTATTCAAGCAAGTAATAAACAATATAAAATTTAGGTTGATTCTCATCATCGACATTTAGAATTTAACAGATCAGATTATGTCATGGTTCATAATTTAGGCCTGAGCAGTTTCCTTTAGGAATAGTTAGGACATTGCAAGCTCGCAATGCTGGACCATTTAAGGTGCTAAAGCTAATTGGACCAAATGTGTATGTCATTGATATTAACACCACTCTTAGCATTATTATTATTATTATTATTTTTTAATAAGTAACAAAAGTTCATCAATCAAAAAAGAGAATACCCAGGTACACTAGAGGTGTTCTTGAGTAGCAGTACATCAAACTCGCAAATTACAAAAATTAAATCAAATAAATTAGAATAGGGAGGAGAAATTTAAGCAGTACTCCAATCCAGCAAAGAATGAAGGTGGGATTTAATCTCAAATATAGACCGTTCATTTCCCTCAAAGCATCTCACATTCCGTTCTTGCCAAAGGCACCACCTAACACAGTGAGGCACAACCCTCCGGAAGACGATATTTCTATGTGGGGAAAGAGAGGCGAGAGAAGAAAGCAAGAGCGAGAGTAACCCCTTACTTCAATTATTCCAAGAATAGGACTAACATTTTTTGCCAAATTACAAAACCGCATTTTTTTTTTCTGATGAATTTTCGTGAGGCTCTCACCTCAAGCACCTTACAGCCTTATTTAAGGTGCTCAACTTGGCTCTAAAGGCAAGCACTTTACTAAAGGCACCTCGCCTCACCTGATCGTCTAGGTGAGTGCCCAGCTCGTGTGTGACTGCACTGCTTTGAGGTTCAAGATGTGTTGATACATGTCTACAAGTATCTGGGGACTATCAAATATAACTTATTTCTTCAAAATTATTTTCCTGCCCAAATATATGATATTTTAAGAATTATTGGATGGGTATCATGGGTGACCAAATAGTATCAGTATCTTGGATATGCTGCTAATATAGCTCCGCATAGGAAAAGAATTCCACCTGAAAGGAGTGGATTCAAGGTAGTGGAACAATGTTGTGAAGTTGCACAGGAAAGGATTCTTAGGATTCCTCGATAACATTTAGCTGCATTTGCTTACAAACTGGGCAGCTAAAAACTGTTTTCAGTTTGGCAGTAAACCAGTCATCCAGGTGGCCCATGAGAAGGGATCAAGGACAGACTCTTCAAGAATCAAGAGTTGTTGAGATAATTAATTCTCCTTATTCTCAAATGGAACCTCCTTCCTTGTAAGAGCAAGGCTGAAGGTGAGGTAATGGGTTCAAGACGCAACTTTCTAATTAAAAAAATTATGAATTATCCACATACTTTTTTTTCTTCATTTATAATCTTACAAGTGGTTGTTTTGTAGAAAATAAAATTAGTTTTTCTATCCAATGGTTTATGTTATTGCTTAAGTTACTCAATGCTGCTGATAGTGTTTTGACCTTGATAGTCATTATTGTCAAGAAAAATGTTTCTTCACTTTATATATATATATATATATATATATATATATATATATATATATATATATATAAGTTAATTAATATATATATAAGTTAATTAATATTGTTGATAATCTGGGCCTTGTCCTTGTAATGTAGATCAAGCACAACTTGACTTTGATGCAAAAAGACTACAGAGCTATATGAAAGAGAAGTCCCTTTTGATATCAGAAAGAGGTGCCATTGCTGACAGGATCAGTCCAGGTGTACTCAAATCTCTCATAACCCTGTCAGACAAACCAAAGTAAGTGGTGATTTTGGAAATATAGCCTACGTCATGGCAATAACCTCACCTCTAGTCCCCCTGTGGAAATTACACTCATTTCTTCTCCATCTTACAATTGTAACATTCACATTTACCTGTTATGAAATTATGTATAGACTAGTTTTGAATGTTTTCTCCTAATGCTGTTCATGAGGGTTGCCAATTGCAGCATTTGACTCCATGTTAGTAATGATAGAAAATTTAGAAGTTAATGTTTGTTTGATCTTCCTTAATCTTCATGGTTATACTTCTTTTTTGGGTCCTACTTTGCGGTCACACTTTTGTTCAGAACACTTATGCTTGTCAGTGATCAGCATATCATACACACCTGGTAATAGTATTTTTATGACACACACTTGAATGTACCAGCCTTGTTCCTGAAATGCGCAGAAAAAACAGTGTATCATTACCTATTGTAGATGATACAAGTCAAGTTATACAAAATAATATGATGGTCCAAATGTTCCTGAAATGCGCAGAAAAAACAGTGTATCATTACCTATAGTAGATGATACAAGTCAAGTTATACAAAATAATATGATGGTCCAAATGTGGCCATCAAAGGTAAGATCTCCATTTCCTTTACATGTGTGCACACCATGATGAATGCTTCTTCACTGTTCTATGGCATAATACATGGAACCATGTTCCCATGTTTATAGTTAAGACTAGCTAGTAGTTAATAATACATGATGAATCTTAAGACCTCTAGCTTTTGTCTTGTTTCCTTTTTGTTTTGTTCCCTATGGCTTACTTCCTCCCTACTCAAATAAAGTGTTAAAAAGAAGAGTTTGGTGTCAGGTTGAGGGGCCTTGTAATTTTATACTTTTTCCTAGAAGTGTGGAAGTTTCGTGGGGACTGAACAAAAGGTTTGCACATATTGCCCTTGTGTTCTTGCTCGGTGGTCCCTTAACAAAAGGTTTGTTCTGGGTCTGATTAGCTAGCTGATGGGAAACTTCCCCTTCTGTTTCTCCTTTTCTTACCACTTTGTTTTACCCTCTTTCACTGTTAGTTTTTATTGGTATTAATAATTGATGTGCCTATAGATAGCAAGAAAAGTAATTTTAGGGTCTGTTTGGTTAGGTGTTTTGGGAGCCTAAAAGTGAGTTTTGAAAACTCAAAATTCCGTTTCGCAACAGTAATCTCTCATAGTTTTTTTACAAATGTCATTTTAAACCCAAAACATTGTTTTGCAACAACTTATACAAATACACCCATAATACAAGATTTGTAGATGGCCTATGTCAGTGTGCATTTTGCACAATAAGCTTGTTATTATTCATAAATTGAGATGTCTAACTAGTGGCTTTTTAAACTGAATGGCTTCATTTCCTATATTTTTAATTTGTAATCAAATGTAAATATATTCTACTTTAATTTTCTTGCTTGGTGACCCAATTCAATTATTTGTGTCTGAACTTGTGCCTTGAACATGTAGTGCTCGTCCATTACTGAAAAGGCATACAGAGGCTGTGGTAAAAGCTGAAATTTTCCGATTTAAAATTGGTACTATAGCAAGGAAGCTTTTCAATAAAAAAACTGGTAGGGGAGGTCGCTAAACTTCTGCAGTTCTCACCATCTAGAATCTATTTTAATGAAGTATATAAGCATATAATATTCGTTACAGACGCATATTCGACCTATAAGCATTTTTAAAAGCATTACATCTTTTTTCTTTTTTTTTCAGTAAATGTGTTATTTTACAAACCTCTCTCTCTCTCTCTCTCTCTCTCTCTCTCTGAGTACAAACTTTATCTATTGCAATCCAATTACCGCTTGGCATGTGTCCTAGACTTTTTGATTGCCAGATGAATGAAATAACTATTTTGAAGCAGAGGGATTAAAGAGGTATAAGAGAGTATCAATTCTAATTCAAATATATATATGGGCAAAACTTAGTTATAGTAATTAAGTGTTGTTCATTATATTCCGCCCTTAAGATTCAGTTATGTGGCAACACTTGACTAAAAGTACACTTCTATCTTATGAGAAAAAAAACCACATAACTAAATCTTAAGAGAAGAATTCTAAGAAACAATACTTAAGTACTGTATATAAATTTTGTTCTATGCACCATCTATGAAATCGAGACATTATATATGAGTAATTTTACCGCCACAAACTATTTTATAGTATTTTTATAAATTGTTGATATAGTCAATTATTACTAGTTCTCATTTAAACCCATCACTAACACCACTTACTTATTCTGATAAGTCAATGTAGGATTTAGTTTGCACCTGCACCCAATATTTTTGTGAAAAAGACAGTAACACAGGCACAACACTTGTCTTACAATAGCCAAGATGTCGGCCTCATATCCTGTTAGTGCACGTGACCCACAGGACTGAAGCTTACCCCTCAATGTGTAGAAAGCCCCATAACATTAAACGAACGTAGATAGACAAATTGATACCAACGAGGGAAACATACCATCCCCTAATGGTGTGATTCCAGCTAGTAAGATAGTAACCCAAAGGGAACTTGTGTTGTAAGTGGGTGGCAGGCTATTCTTGGTGTTAGTTGTAGTCAAAGATTGGCCCAAACATAAAATGCTAAACTTTGAGGGACACCTTCAAATTTATAAGTTTGAGAGTATTTAAATTTTACACTTTAAAATTCCAATACTTAGATTTTATCTCATATAGCTATATTTGGTTTGCATTAGTAGACCTATTCATATATTTTTCATTAATTCATACGTGTTTAGTTTGTCAAATAAAATGATGCCACATAATTTTGTAAAAAAATAAAATAAAATAACTTAAAATAATTAATATAAAAATAACGTCATTTTATTAGAGGAACTAAATACGAGTAATAAGTTTATGTGACACTTTATAGGAAATATATATGAGGGGATACAAATATAAATGAAATATAATTTAAATGGGTAAAATTCAAATTATGAAACTTAATGGTGTAAAATTTAAAGACCCACAAACTGTAGGGATCTAGTTTGAAATTTAGCCACCATAAAAAAAATTAGGACAAAGGAAAGAAACATAATTGGTAGTTTCATAAGGATGGCGACTTTTTATTGATGCTGGAAGTTTGCTTGTGCAATAGACGAATTAAAAGTCACGTGTAAAGTAAACAAAATATTATAAATATCAGCGAAATTGAATAACAAAATATAACATATTATTTAAGTTATCGATTGTTTTATCAAAACAAAAAAATAAATATGGTAGGATAATAAAATAGCTAAATAAATAATGAAATTTAATTTCTTTTAAAAAAATATTAACTTATAAAAATAGAATATAATCAAAATAGTAATTTGAATTTCATGTAACTTTGGCAATATAATTTCATATAGAGTAGAAATAGCTTCATTAAATTTTTTTTTTTTTAAATTTAGAGTTTATTAATACTATATATATATGGTATATGAATAATATAATATAAAATAAATAAATGAATTTTAATTTCTTTTAATTTTTAAACTTTAAATAATATGATTCTGACAATAGTAATTTAAAATTACAATTTCGAATCTAACCCTTTTTTTCCCCTGTTTCAAAATCTCAGTGAGGGAAAATTAGAAGTTTTTTTTTTTTTTTTTGTTAATAACTGTTTGGCACTATCAAATGGAATCCATTATTTATAAAATTACGGTGGAGCTAGGTAGGTACCCCAACTGTCCCTACTGTATATTTGCCGTTGAGTCTACAAAAAGTAATCCTACAAGGAGGTAATAAACCGCTGTTTGTATTCAATTTAATTAGGAAAAAAAAATCCATTGAAGTAATAAAAGTTAAGTAAATCTAGACACATACTAATATTTTATAATTGCTAATTTGATCTATTGTGACAAAAATGATGTTAGTAAAAAACTTATATGGAGTGATGTTGCTCTAATCTCAATTTAATTACCACCCTAACAAGTTGCAAAAAAAATTATTCTTAACATATCTATAAAAAGTTTGATGGGGAGGAGGGGACTAAGGTTGGTGATGGAGAGTTTTACATTATTTCTTATCGAAATGATATTCGAAAAAAAATTACTTGTCAAGAGTCTTATAATTCAATCACATTTCCTACCTTCAAAAATCAATCATAACAATCCTACTAAAGTGTGATCATGTAACTCATCTGTAGGGTAACAAATGTCCAAGAGAGACCTAAATAAGAGTCTAATGATTGGAAAGTCACCTTATTAAATAAAATTGGCAGAATTTAGGCACAATATTTAATTGCTATTATTTAAATTCTCTTCTTAAAATTCAACCATATAGTTACTTAACTTAAAATACTTTTTCATCAACAAAAAAAAAAAAAATCAATTGGTTAAACTTTACAAAAGAAATCTAAAAAATATTACTGAAATTACTGTAGGTAAGTTTTATCCAATAAAATTTACTGGTTGACTTTGAAAGCAACTCCATTTCAAAGAGAGGAAAATATATATAAAAAAATTCAAAAGGAAAAGAAAGACAGATGATATTGATTTGTGGTAGATGTGAACTGTGCAAGAGCTATCAATGCTCAGATTCTTTTAATTGAGCCAGCTGTTTGAGGCCCAATGTGGGATTGGCCCAAATTCTCTTGAAAATAATACACAGTAGGTCAAGTCTAAGCTCTTCTTCCCTTGTAAATAATACACAGTAGGTCAGAGTCTAAGCTCTTCTTCCCATTTTTCCACACCTAACGCATCTAGCCTCTCAATGATGAGCTGGGTGTGAGACCCTTAATTGTAGTAGTAGACCAATATATGTGTTTCATGTTGGTAAGTGACAAGTGTGCAGATTGCAACCCTTTTCAGAGGTAAAAATCTTCTTGTTGAGTGAAGCATCTTCTAGACCTAGAAATGGGAAAAAGTTTAAATCGTTGTACCTATGAATTAGCTTACTATGATTTTTACTTTTTTACACAATTACTTGATTTGCTTTGGGTTCTCTAGGGTCCTGCAGTACTATGCAAAGACCATAAGCTGCTGTACATATAGGACACAACAACCAAAGTACTAGAATTGTTTATCTTATGGGACAGTATTCATGGAATCTCAAACTCAACTGAATTCCTCACACAAGTTACTGGACCCCAAGTGCATAAAAAGTATAATAATAATAATAATAATAATAATAATAATAATAATAATAATAATAATGTAAAAGATAAACTTTAAAAATAAAAAAATTGGGAATAAAACTTATATTGGGCCCTCAAGAGAGTGAAGGACATTTTAGTATGTCAATAATTGAATCTGCAAATGAAATCTCTAAGTAAAGTAAAAGAAGATATGGAGTTCAATCCATCTCTCCCTCTCTCTCTCTCTCTCTCTCTCACAGAGATATATATTATTTATTTTTTTATTTTTTTATTATTATTATTATTTAAAGTTCTTACTTTTATTAATTCAAAAGTCTCTGACTAAGTGGTAGACATTCCGTACAGTTGAGTCAACGTCTGTGTCAGCCTTTCTCACCAAATGCCACCAGACTGTAATCAGATCACTTATTCAGCAGAAATAAAAAGAAGAAAAAAAAAAAAGTACTCACAATCAATTGGGACTTTCAGTCTTTCAGACTTGGTCTCCCCCAACACATTCCACACAGCCCATTGTAAACAAAACATCTATACTCGCTAGTAAGCATGTGTTTGGTATAACTTATTTTGATCTTCTTTTTTTTTTTTTGGCTAGGTTAGTTTGATGATGACTTTGATCTATTAGATACCTTATGGTCATGGTCAATATGATACCAAATCAAGAGAACAAACGCATGTTTGAAAGTCACACAAAATTTAAGGATTCTTTTTGTATTTTATTTCCTCTTCAAAACAGAGTGAATGACTTTTTTCTTTTTTTGTCTTGAATAAGAATGTATAAATTTTTTTTAAACAAAATTTTTTCTTCAAGCTACACTACAATTCTAATCTTACAAAACTAAACAAAAAGTAAATTGATTAAAGTAAACTCATGTTAATGCACATTTAAAATGATGTGCTTCATCAATATTTCTAAGGTTAGATATGTTAGTGTGCATGTGTGAGCATGCGCTAAGTAATTCAATTTTTTGAGGATGAAATTTTGGTTCTATGGACAGAATTTGTTGGTATTAGTTTATTTTTCACATCAAAAAAGAATCTAGAACCTTTTAAAAATTTATTTTTTTAAGATACAACTGTAATTTTACAAAATAAGTAAACTTATCTAAACTCACACTGAGAATGATATGTTTCATCGATATTTCTATAGTTAGAGAAGTTAGAATACTTGTATCAAATCGTGCTAAATGATATACAAGCCAAAATTTATTCAACTAATCTCAAAAATATCCTACATCAACTTATGCATTTATTGTGCAAAATGTATTCTTGCTACAATGTTTGTGCATTTTAGTTTTTTATTCTTTCTTTATATATTTCGAAGATGAAGGAAGATAGCGGATGTATAGTGATTGTGGTGTGTGGAGAGAGAGAGAGAGAGAGAATTAAAAATTTTAATATTTTAATGAAATAGAGTTTAAAATATATAATTTTATATGAGTGTTTCTCAAAAAAAAATGAGTATTTTAAAAAATACTTAGATTAATTTTTTTTTTAAGTAAGTTCTTATATTAAAATGGACAAAAAAAAAATTGTACAAGTTAATGTTGGATACTCTTATAGTGTGTGCGATCATGTGCTAGGGAATTCAATTTTTTATGAGGATGAAATTTCGGTTTTTTAAAGTTTTGTTTTATGGACAAAGAAAAATACTTGAATCCAATTACCCTTGTAGACTAGGACCTGTTTGGTTATATAATTTTAATATACATTTTCACATTTTAAACAATTTTACATACATTTTAATATACTTTTTTATTTACACATATATTAAAAATATTCAAATAATATTACCCAAACTCCAAAACATTTAGAACATATTTGGGGATTGAGAATTTGATGTCCCAACAAGGTGTGTGGCTGAATGTTGAAAAGTCTTTGGCCTGAATAAGAAAGCAGACTAATAAAAACTGCCCTAATAATGAAGACTCATAAAACATTCAGACAGGACAAATCCGAAACCAAAGATTTGTTGACCTAAATTATACACCTAGCTAGCCACCCTCGACCCAACAGTGCGGTAGCATAAGTACGTAGGGCATTATTTTATTGTCGTGGCTTCTACTCTTTCTTTTCCCTATTCCCAAAACCATCGAACAAAATTTGTGGTTAGGAATTTAGGTTTGAATTAATGGGTACTTGTTGGAATGAAGGGGGTTTAACAGAATTACTGTGGGTGATTTGATTACTACTTTATATGGGTTGTTAGGGTTGAATTAATTATTGCTTTGGTTCGATGCTTGATGGAAGGTTTTAAGAGAATTGTCGCGGGTGATTTAATTACTTTATATTGATAGTGACCCACTGCATTTGTTAAAATAAAAAAAATCACACCTCATTTTTAGTGCGATGGTCACCTCACAAATATAAATGTTTATAAGATATAGAGATAAGGATTAGAGTTCAAGTTTTCAGAAAGGAGTTTCACATACACATACACTTAAATTAGGCTAGAGTGAAAATTCTATCTTGTATAAAAAAAAAATTATTAAGATTACGTAATTCGGTTTAATGGTCTACATTCATAAAAAATCATTAAATATACACAAAGTTATAACGAGCCTTTTGAACAATTACATAAAATATTATAAAAAGAAAAATGCTAATAGATGCCCTTAGAACATTGGTTAACAATCTATTTAAAGAAAATTTTTATGAGAAAAAAAAAACAATTAATAATTTGACAACTTTTTTCATTTTCTAAAAAAGTAGTATCAGAACTTTCTTAAAATAGATTATTAATTATTTTTCTAAAGGTGCTCCTTAATATGATTTTAATATTATTATCTATAAAACAGAATGATTTTAATATTATGTTGCTTTAAGTTAAAGAGCCCGAAATCATTTCCATTTTGTCCCCTTGAATTCTAGGTGATTATAACTTCAATTTTAGGTTAGTACAATTTTTTTGGGGGGGGGGGTAGCCCCCTAGTTGATGGATTACTTAGAGAATTAACCAACTTGATTATTTAATTCAATTATGTCAAATATCAAATTAAATTGTAAACAATTTAAGCATGTGATGTCAAATTAAATAATATGTCACAGATCACACAAAATCAAACACAATGGAGACAACGATATGGTGACATAAGGCAAACCAATGGAAAAACCATTATAGGGAAAACCTTCCCCAATGAAACAAATTTACTATGATTAGAGAAGTTTTACATTCAGGGAAAAACCTTTTCCTAAACTCTATCAACTTGTAGACAGCTTACAGAGAAAATCTTTCACTGCACCACGGATTACACACCCGTGCTCACTACTAGAATCTTCGATCGACTTCAAGTTTTCTTCACAAAAACAAGTTTGTGGTAGGTATTGTGGCTTTAGCTTCTTCACCAACCAATCTTCACATCTACCTGAATATCTCTGGTATGATGAAATTGAGAGAAACTTAGTTACACAATCCTAGCCAAACAAATAGAGCTTTCTCTCCTCTAAAAACTCTCTTAGGTAAACTTATAATGTTTATTTTATACCCCAATAAGTAGGGGCTCACATCGGACTTAAAATAGACAAGTTATTAGGCATTTCACGTTAGTTTGTGTAATCTTGTGGGGTCAAGATTGGAGCCAAAAAAAAAAAAACTATGGGTTTTCTTGATAATTGGGTCTCCATCGATTGAGATTGGAATTGATCCGAAATCGAGATTCTTGATCAGTTGAGATTGGAATCAAGCAAGAGTCAAGATTCCAAAATGCTCAACTTTAGAAACTTTGGTTCTTCTTGAACTTGAATCTTGATCTTGTCTTGGACTTGAAATGGACTTCAAACGCGCCGAAGACTTACTAAGATTCCTATAAATTGATTATATTGTATCACGGTTTTTCAACCTAGTCTTATGGACTCAATAGTAAACCTTAAGGTTTCGAATTCAGGATGTTGACTTCAACCAAACCACGTATAAGTATTTGTCACAGGGCGACTTACCCTTAATGGTTACTAAATATATTATTAAGTAAACATCATTCACACTTTGGCATTTTTAAACATAATTGAAATATTAAATTTATCAATTTTAAATGATATGGTGATACTGGGAAAATACAAAAGATTATAATTATTATTATTATTATTGGTAAGCTCTAGTGTCATTTGGGGCCAGTGAAGGTGCATTGATATTATACTATAGTAAAAATCATATTAGCCTAAAAGGAATATCATAAAAGTTATAAATTATTTAAGAATCATGTAGCTCAACTGATATTTCTTGGTATTTTTAATAGAAACGTCAAATGTTCAAATTCTCTCTCTTCCATTGTAATTATTGAATTATCAACGAGGGAAAAAACTCAATATTAATTGAATTGTGGTACATGAAAATTAAGTTAATAAATAAGCTAATTAAACGTGTATGTAGGTATTTGGATGACTATATGATGTCGAAAAAATCATGTTCCCAATCCTTGCATTTGTAGCTTCTTCTATGGTTGTTGGTGATGGTTTCAAACTTGGCAAATCATTCTAGGGCTTCAGTACTATACCATTATATATTTATTTATTATTAACAAGCCGAAGAGAAAACAAAGAAGAGAAACAAAGCCCTTCCCTGGCTTGCTCTTTCACACATTCGAGCTCGTCTTTGCATACAAAATGACAACCATTTAAGCATGTCAAACAATTCTCAGGTAACATTAATTAACTTCATGATTACAATTGTAATAGGAAGTCCTAATTAAGCTTCTACTTTTGTTTAATTCCTTTCCACATTAACAACATTTGAGCCCATTAGGGTGACAATTGGTGCTTTTCCTTTTTGGCATGTATATTTAACTCGATTAGATTATGAGCAACAATATTTCTAGTCACAAATTAAAGATTTGTTTCACATCTCGTCCTTTTCACATTTATTTCAAACAAACCAGATATCATCTTTTTTTAATTGGATGTGTTAAACAAATTGAACCTTTGCTTATTTTGTATAAGATGTACAAAAGTATTTTTAAAACAACATTGACCTGCATATAATTGCTCACATGCATGTACCAGTACTGCATTAATATTGAGCTCAAAATTTATACAGACAGAATAAATGAACCTAAAGTTAAATTCTACCTTCTTCCCTCATCAATAATGATGGAACACTTTCGACAGTGTCTAAAAGAATTGCATTAGAACACACATCTTATGCCTGGCTGCACATGTCTTCAGTCTTCTTACTTTTATGGTATGAGAGCTAAATACAGAAAGAATTTATCTAAGCAAAAAAAGGGGCCTCATTATTGTTATTTCCCCCAAACAATATGACAAGCTAAAACGTTTATATATTTATTATTTACTTTTTTAGTCCAATGCAAGCAATCTACATAAAGATCTAGGGTAGTTTTTCTCTCCCCTTTTCCTTTCCTCTTTTAATAAATTAAAATAATATAATTATCAAAGAAAATTAATAGGATAAAGTTTAGCTACAAAATTAGTTGTAGTCTTAGGTTACAAAATTAGTTGTAGCCTTAGGCTACAAACTTATTTAATATCTTTTTATTGGAGATGAATTTTAACAAATCCACTATTGGATTACATCTTCTTCTTATATCCTTTATACTTGCAAAATTTCAAGAAAATTAAAGATCAATAACTGTGTTATCAATAAATTTTTTAAACCCTATATTTTAAGGTCATTTTCAAATTAAATCCTCAATTTTTAAAGGTTTTAATTTAAACCCTAAAATTTAAATCTTTTACGGGTTAAAATCCTATATTGAGCTTATTTTTGTTTTTTCATAATTTGAAAGTTATTAAAGGAAAATTTGAACCTTTAATGTTTCCATTAGAAGCATATTTAATCCAAAAAAATTCTTGACAACCAAAAACCACTTTGAAAGCAGGCTAATATATATCAAAATTACATGAAGGCCAAGATTTATACCTCTTTATAAGCAGGTCAATATTCTCCATGGTTAATGCCACATTCGTACAAAAAAAATGATAACCCTACTACAAATAATATGTAGTCCTCGTATAAAGAGTTTCATCTCTAACACAAATTTACTTTATTTATCAATGAGTTGCATTGAGGTCGATAGAGTGGTAAAAAAAAAGGGTGTGGCTTATACATTGTACGTGCAAGTTAGATTTGAGCTTATATAAGAGATGAAATAAGTTATTTAACAGTATACCTAAATGAAAAAGTTTATGAATGACAAAGGTATAAGCTTTGACATCACAAAGATTAGAGAATGAGAAAGTGATTGCGAGAATGGTAAATTTGACACAAGATATACGTGGAAAACCCTAAAAAAAATGGATGAAAAACTACGGTTTGAGCAAAAATGCTCCATTCTTGCGCTGTGCAGCTTTTGTATTATATGAAAAGAAGAGGTAACTTTTGTACAATAAGGGTGTTCTTCCTTAAAAGAGAGACATTGTTTTCTACCTTCCTATATTATTAACTTTCTACTCTCTTCTCAAAAGATCTACTTGGGTTCTTCCCCTAAAATTCCAACTGCATGTTCCTCTTATAATCTGAGAAATATGGTTGAGTACAAAGACAAGTGTCAAGTCATCATTTTCTATTTTTGAACATTTCCACAGCGGGGGTGCTATTTGGTGACTTAAGGAGAGAAAAAAAATGCCAACATGGCACTGTGGCATGCAAGTAGGTGACTCTGCTACTGCTTGAGGAACAACTCTTGAGCAATAAGAGGGACATCAGAAGTACTGTAGGTAATACACGTGTCTCTGAAGTGGTCCAACATGCACTCAGCCAAGGATAAGGTTTTGTAGCCAACGTTTCCTCTTCCTCTACTCACAGCCACTCCACATGTAAGGTCCAAATCCAGCCACATTGGCATTCTCTCATGCCTTGGCTAGTGTACTATATATATGTAACTGGAATCTCTTTTTATTTTATTGAGAAACTACCACATCACCCGCTAACTAAATAAATTGTGGAGATTAAAACTCACTACCAATTGCTATTGTATATTTAAAATAATAAGAGATGTTCAGTTAAAAACGTACTGGAAGTATACCAAACCCAAAAAAAAATTATTTGCATCTTTTTTTCTTTTTTGGCTAGATAAATAAGGGGAGGGGTTGATGGGTTCAAACCCAATGCCTAGCCATCACAAGAGCTGCTCTAACCACTGGGTATCCCTTGAACTCAAAAACAATTATGTACGATTAATGTACATCTCTAAAGAATATTAAATCAAATATGCATCAATAATTTATAAGAAGAGAAAACTGTAGTTACAAAAGCATAATAAGGAAAAAAAAAATGTGCAAGTTTAATAATTAAACTCACTTGTGGCCCGCTGTATACACGAACAAAGTTTCTCTCCAAACTAACTAATTTGGAAAGAAATTTTTCAAACTTCTCATATAACTCTTTTTTGGGTATGAATTTTGAAAATTTAACCGTTAAATTTCATGTTCTTTATATTCTTAACATGCATATCAAATTTCCTTCAAATAAAATATTATTTACTATTCGATCAATAAGCTTATTTTTTTTATACATAATTTGAGATTATAAAAGCTTGAAATTTTAACTTTTATTTGATAACATAGCGATAGATCGTTGATCTTCTTGAAATTTAGTATGCATGAAGGATATAATAAGAACATGCAATCTAACGGTTAAACTTTCAAAATTCACACTCAATATAAAGATATATGAGGAGTTTGAAAATTTTCTCTCCAAACTATTTTGGAAAAAAACTTTGTTCCTGTATACACATGGGCATATTTGAAAAGAACTACATTAATTTGATACATATGAAACATTCCTATCTTCATTAAAAGAAAAACAAAAAACAAACAAATGTTCATATCTAAATTTAATATTATTGGTAATTGTTCTTACATCTTTTTTAGGGACTCTTTAATAAACCTTGCAAGAATATCATTTAGTAGAGCTAGTACGCAAATTGCTCATTCTTATATTTTTTTACCTTTACAACTTACAAGGGGAAAAAAAAATATGCTAATATGTTAATCTATTTATAAATTTTTTTTTATACTAAGTTATTGTGATACAATGCATTTGCTAATGTTTACTAGGTTTTTAAATAAGTTCTCGAACTTAGCTGTTATGAATTTCTATTGAAAAAATACCATATAATATTAAAACATGGTAAAATTTTCATTTAAGTTCATGTTTGAGTTAATGATGAAATTTAGTAAAAAAATTTGGATTAGTTTCAAATGGGTTAATTAAAAGTAATTTTAAATATGTTTGAAGTGTTTTTAAATTGGGTTGAAGTGATTATTTTTTATAATTTGATAGTTGAGATTTGAATCTTAGATGTTTTAATTAGAAACACTATGAGATACCAATTAAGCTACATAACTTCTGATAAGTTTGAAGTGATTTTAATGTATTTGCAATAGTTTTAAATTGAATAAACAACACAAAATAAAAAGGTTTTATAATGAAATTTATATTTAACAGAAAACTAAAGAGGATTATTAACTTAACTATTGGTCTAGTTTCACTCTAATATCTTTTCAGGTCAATTTTATTTTCTTTTCTTTTTTTTCTTATTTAATTGAAAGATGGTCTTTATTAAAAAATTAAAACGAAAAATTATAAAATACCCCACCCACCCCCCCCCCCAACCCACAATTTAAAAAGAAAACAGAAAGTAATAGTGCAAAAGGTAATGAGAAAAGTAAGTTGTTTACTTTTTTTTTTTTTTTTGGATTAATTTTACTTGTTTATCTTTTGGGAGCAGAGAAATCAAAAGTTGAGTGTAATGATTGTTCCAAACCCATGTATTTCATGTCGGTTGAAATTAATGTTTTTCAAAATTTAATTTAAGTTAAAATGGTGAAATCATATCCCATTATATTTAACTTAAATCATATTTTTAAAATACAATTTATAGAGTATTTATAAATATATATACTAAGATTTAACCTAAAAAGATGAAATAAATATTATATTTACTACAAATTATAAATAATAAGTTATTATTAGTTCTAATTTAAATTTATTATTAAAATTATTTTTTTCACACTAAAAAAGTCAATAACAATATATTATTTAAAATTTATTGTGAAATATCATAAACATACCAATAACAACATGCTAATTAAAATTTTCATGCAACATCCATTCTTGATAATAACTCTTATTATTAAATTAAAATATCAATTAATTTTTCATATAAACTTATTTAACCATAAAAGAATTTATCAATTGAGATAACTGTAATATAAAAATATCTTACTTATAACCTTTCAAAAAATAATAATAAAAAAAAGGAAAAAAAAAGTCATAAAAAAAGGCACGATGATCTTCTGCGAAAACTGTTGAATTAGACAAAGGCAAAACAGATGGTGGGACCGAGCATTAATAACACACCGCGTGGCATTACAATCTGTGAGTACTTGCTTTGCAAGTAGCACAAAGTAGCAACCAAGCGCATACACACACTTCAAACTGGCTAGTCTCCTTCCTAACTAGTTGGACTGAACTGGAAAGAAAGAGAAAATATAAAAAGAAAACAAAAGAATGAGTCTGTAGTATTATATATATCTGTAGGCCCGTACCCTACACACACACACACTATTATTATCTACTACTTCCAACTATTTACACAGAATTTCATTGCAGTGGCTTTCCTCGCAATTATGTTACTATCACTTGGGTAACTCAGTAAATTGAAATTCCTCTCACTACAATACC